>NC_064618.1:785090899-785715899 GCF_023898315.1 Schistocerca nitens | reverse complement strand
TCCGGGCGGAGAGGCGTGCCGGTCCTCGGCACGACTTCGCCCCGCTGGTTAGTGTCGAGGTACGGTGTGCCGGCCAGTCTGTATATGGTTTTTAAGGAGGTTTTCTATCTGCATCGGCGAATGCTGGCTGGTTCCCCTTATTACTCCTCAGTTACACTATGTCGGCGGTTGCTGCGCCAACACTATCTCCACGTACGCGAACACCATAATTAATCTATCACGCAAACATTTGAGGTTACACTCGTCTGGTGTGAGACGTTCCCGGAGGGACCCACTGGGGGCCGAACCGTACAATAATCCTGGGTTCGGTATGGGGCGGCGGTGGGGTGAGTGGACTGCTGTAGCCTGTTGTGTGGTTGTGAACCACTGAGGGCTACGGCGGGGACGAAGCCTCTCCGTCATTTCTAGGTCCCCAGTTCCAAACAGTAAAATACAATAACGTACGCCACAGAGCAGTAATTTGCTACACATACCTCAGAACGGAAAGTAACTTAGTATGAAAACTACTTCCTTAGCGACTAACTGTCACAGCTTGAGCAACTGTATGGTGAATATAAATGAAAATATGATATACAATTCGTACGAGGGATGAATACAAAATGCTGTGAAACAATATTCATTACACTAAGTTCTTGCCACACGGAGAAGTGAAAGCAGCACTTTAACATAAGCACCTTCTTCTACAGCAGGAATGAATTATGAGTGGAATTACCCATGACAGAAATGCAATAAAATTACCGGTCACACGTTACGAAGGTAAACATGTATTTGTCGTCGCATCAATAAGGCTGATATACAGCTTGAAATATGTGTTCATGAATATGAAATATTACGACGATTAACAAGCAGTGATGAAGTCAGGATTGTCAAGGGATAAAACACTCTCCATACTCGCTCACAAACGAGCACTTGTAAATATTGTACGTAGTATGAAGATTTATCAAATGCCATGAATAGAATAAGTAAACTAACGACGCACTACAAGTAGTAATTCTAGAAGTAGCTTGATCTGTGAAGCAGACCCTAGCAGATCTTCTTTTTTCAATGTAGTGAGTAATGCTGGAACGTATTTTCTATGTGTAGTTGTGATGATAAAAATGCGGAATAGGTCGGTCTTACACGACGAAAAAAGGAAATGAAAATATTCAGAATAAATGCCAGATTCCTTCTAATTTATATATCAGTGTGTAATTGGTGCCTGTCATGACGTCCATATCTGTAACGTGAATGTTAATTGTACATTTATTTGTCAAATTTATTATTCTCAATGTCGATGTATATGTAAAATTATGTACAATTTTCTATGTGTAATTGTGAAGATAAAAATGCGCAGCAGATCGGTCCTGCAAGACAAGAAAAGAAAATGCAAATATTCAGAACAAATGCAAGATTACTTCTAATTTACATATTAGTGTGTAAGATGGTGCATGTCATGGAGTCCATAAATGAAATTTGAATGTGAACTGTGCATTTATACGTCAACTTTATTGTTGTCAATGTTTATGTCTATGTAAAATGTATGCACTACAGGCAGTTTTATGTGGAATTTTATTCTTGAAGGATGTAGTGCTGCTCCTGACGGGCGAAAAGAAAAAGAATTGTTATTTTTATGTTTTTTGAAAAATGTCGAAAAAGTGAATATTTTGGCTGAGCACTTGGCAACAGAATCAGGGATTGATTACAAGATTATAAAAACATGCGTTGAGCATAAAATGACTGATTGGATTATTTTGAACAAGAGTAGCAGATTGGTTTATTTGAGATCGTTCGGAAGAAACATTTTCATTTCTGTGCATTTTTATAGTCGCGATGTAGTCATACTCGGAACAACACTAAGGGACCAGAAGATTTATAGACTTTCAAAGAAATGCAACACTACACAATTAAAACAAAACGGCTGATTCAGAAATAATAGGAAAACGATAATGTTCCTTCTGCGTCATGCCGCGTTCGGCCCAACAGCGTGATCGTAATTTCTGGCGATGAACTAACACAAAATAATTAACATTCAAGTAAATGAGGGGATGGAAATCATCAAGGTTAACTTACTAAAATAAGTACACTTATCTTTAACACACTTTTTTTAATGCTACCTACTTTTTCATACTAAATTACAATAGATGACCATTGTGGTTAAATACTTTATACATAACAGTCAAAATGTTCTCTTGGTGCTGTCTGTTGGTAATCAATTACAAGAAACTACATGTTTTCTGATTGGAAAAATAACAATTAGCATATTTACTGAATATTTTCACATAAAATATAGAATACCGATGCGTAACGCAGTAAGACCGTGTCCGCCTTTCATGGAATACAAACAGTAAAAGGTGAGGCACCCAATGCCTCATTTGTCTTGAAACAACAGAATTATTTTTTATATCATTAATCGATACAAGTATATAGAGATTTACAGGCACCGCGCAAGAACGGCAAAGATAAAGAATAATAGATTCTGTCGCTGCTATGCGACGGTTCATTTCTTTTACTTTACAATTGTTCGATAACTTTAGGCCATCAGACGTGTACTATTGAGCATATATTAATGTTTGTGAGGCGAAAATTACTAATATTACACTGCCTCCAATGAGGAGGGAAGGAATACTGAAGGTATTACTTTCATCGTCATGCTCATTAGAATATTTGTAATTTTCAGGTGTAACATACAGGTTATTAAACGTTTTCATTTCACATTCATTCCGTAATAAAAGAATTAACGTCACGATTTGTAATTACTGGCGATAGATCATTGCGAATTTGCTCTGTTTTTCTATCAGTCTTTGGGTTCAATCTTTCTTGATGATTCTTAAAATTAAGGCTATAAGTACACATATTTACAAAATTTATAAGGAAAAAAATGTTAGCCTTCATTTTTCATCGTTGCAAAAGTAATTTGACTATCACAACTGGTACACAACTTTCTGTTTTGACTGTATTCATTATATTGTCATCGTCTCGTCAGTTGATTGCTTTGTCCGTTATCGCACTTAATTATACATTTATTTTCGTCGCACATACACTATTTGCGATAGACTTTGATTGTAGTGCGGCCACTGGTGATGGCTTCGACAAAGAAGTCCGTATCTTTCACTTTCAGGGCTCGAGAGTGGCTCCCCGAATTATTTCACATATGAAACAAATAAAATATCTAATATTACAATAGCTTACAAAACTAATTTTATATACATGTGGGATGGGATATAGGAAAGATCGGATCCTTTGACGTATTTTCGTGTGCTTATTTTCAATGGCATCGCATTTCAACAGTGTTCAGAGATGACCTTGTGACTTATCTCTGTTTATAATCAGTCATTATAGAGGGTGTTTCAAAAATGACCGGTATATTTGAAACGGCAATAAAAACTAAACGAGCAGCGATAGAAATACACCGTTTGTTGCAATATGCTTGGGACAACAGTACATTTTCAGGCGGACAAACTTTCGAAATTACAGTAGTTACAATTTTCAACAACAGATGGCGCTGCAAGTGATGTGACAGATATAGAAGACAACGCAGTCTGTGGGTGCGCCATTCTGTACGTCGTCTTTCTGCTGTAAGCGTGTGCTGTTCACAACGTGCAAGTGTGCTGTAGGCAACATGGTGTATTCCTTAGAACAGAGGATTTTTCTGGTGTTGGAATTCCACCGCCTAGAACACAGTGTTGTTGCAACAAGACGAAGTTTTCAACGGAGGTTTAATGTAACCAAAGGACCGAAAAGCGATACAATAAAGGATCTGTTTGAAAAATTTCAACGGACTGGGAACGTGACGGATGAACATGCTGGAAAGGTAGGGCGACCGCGTACGGCAACCACAGAGGGCAACGCGCAGCTAGTGCAGCAGGTGATCCAACAGCGGCCTCGGGTTTCCGTTCGCCGTGTTGCAGCTGCGGTCCAAATGACGCCAACGTCCACGTATCGTCTCATGCGCCAGAGTTTACACCTCTATCCATACAAAATTCAAACGCGGCAACCCCTCAGCGCCGCTACCATTGCTGCACGAGAGACATTCGCTAACGATATAGTGCACAGGATTGATGACGGCGATATGCATGTGGGCAGCATTTGGTTTACTGACGAAGCTTATTTTTACCTGGACGGCTTCGTCAATAAACAGAACTGGCGCATATGGGGAACCGAAAAGCCCCATGTTGCAGTCCCATCGTCCCTGCATCCTCAAAAAGTACTGGTCTGGGCCGCCATTTCTTCCAAAGGAATCATTGGCCCATTTTTCAGATCCGAAACGATTACTGCATCACGCTATCTGGACATTCTTCGTGAATTTGTGGCGGTACAAACTGCCTTAGACGACACTGCGAACACCTCGTGGATTATGCAAGATGGTGCCCGGCCACATCGCACGGCCGACGTCTTTAATTTCCTGAATGAATATTTCGATGATCGTGTGATTGCTTTGGGCTATCCGAAACATACAGGAGGCGGCGTGGATTGGCCTCCCTATTCGCCAGACATGAACCCCTGTGACTTCTTTCTGTGGGGACACTTGAAAGACCAGGTGTACCGCCAGAATCCAGAAACAATTGAACAGCTGAAGCAGTACATCTCATCTGCATGTGAAGCCATTCCGCCAGACACGTTGGCAAAGGTTTCGGGTAATTTCATTCAGAGACTACGCCATATTATTGCTACGCATGGTCGATATGTGGAAAATATCGTACTATAGAGTTTCCCAGACCGCAGCGCCATCTGTTGTTGAAAACTGTAACTACTGTAATTTCGAAAGTTTGTCTGCCTGAAAATGTACTGTTGTCCCAAGCATATTGCAACAAACGGTGTATTTCTATCGCTGCTCGTTTAGTTTTTATTGCCGTTTCAAATATACCGGTCATTTTTGAAACACCCTGTACTAATTACGCTAACTTCTCTGTCTTAGAGTCTCTCAGAAGATTTATGATACATACAAAAATGTTTTCAGTACTGGGTGTCAATGTTTTTGCTACAGAACGTAGCGCACAGCAACTGCTGTTGGCGGTTGAACGTTTGCATTATTTCGTTACATGGTGGCTGTCCGCCTCCAGTGTTGCAAGCATTCTCGAAATTCAGTCTGCGCGCGCACCTGACCGGAGCTTACTTGCAGAGCGTTGATTTCGCGTTTGAGGTGCCGTGCGTCGCTTTTGTTCGACGGGTCGCGGCTTTGTGTTTTTTAGTTTGCTGGAGGGAGCTTCTGCCAGCGAAACTGCCTCACATAACTTCCTGCCCACTACCCAGTTATGGATTCACAGGTAAGAGGTAGCTACCGCTGCAACTACATGTGTGGAATGACACTGATTATGACACACTGCACACATCAGTGAATTTTTCACACATATGGCGCAGTAGAATACTGCCACTGAAAATCGTCGAACTTTGCAACTTCATTTGCACTATGGTGAGCATCTGCGTGAACATTGTATTTGATAAAATGCTCACTTCATAACATCAAACTGTGTTTACAAGTTGATTTACATACTAATATTTACAAGAGTTCATTTAAATCGAGAAATAATCTAATTGACCACTTTGAACCAGAACTATTGTTTCTTAATTGGTCTTTTCTTTTACCATTTATGCCTACAGTCACAGGTAAGCTATTAAAAGTTCTTTTTCTTTCACCAAATTCATTTCAGTCTCCTTTACAAATTAATTTCATTCATAGTAATCTTTATCACACTTGCTTATTCATTTTGTAGGCACAATATATTTTTTAATGCTCATCTTATTTTGTGAATTGTGAGAGGTGCTTCATTTATGTCAGTTTCTCTCGTATGTGCTTGTCTTCAAAAAAAATTCGAGGACAGATTTGAAAATAGCAAATCCGCCTCTGGATTTCGTGTAGAAATACAAACAGTTGAAAAAGAAAAGTGGGCAAAGCGGGCCTACTCTCGGATCGTCGACAGAATTTAAATTACTCCTCAACGAGGTCGAAAATTTAATTTACATTGCGCAAGACAAAAGCAATTTGCGCGTCGCGAACCTACTCATTTTTATACGTAGTGCGTCACTTCCCAAGCACACGTGCATCCTTACAAGTTGATCCTGGGTAGTGGATAGGATCTAGGATCTATCACTTCAAGCATGTATATCTAATATGTATCTTGCTGCAGCTTCCTTACTGTTATTTGTTCATTTCTTAGACTAAGTCAAGTTTATGCATTACGCATTTGGGTATTAATTATCATTTGCATATATAAAAGCCTCTCACTAGTGTGTTGTTGTTTGCTGCTGAGGCGATCTGTGAAGCTTGGGCGAGATTCTTATTCTATTTGCTGTTAGCTTGTGAATTTACTGTATCGCTAATGCTCTTTAGTACCACGAAGTTGCCATTATAAACTATGTTACTCATATGTTCGTTTACTCAGCTTGTTTATAGTCTGGACTCACCTTACTTTGCATTATATAATAAACTTCCTTTTTATTCCATCACGCTTTTACTTAAGGTTAACGCCAGGTCTTTTTAGAACAATTGCGCTGCGTTATCAATCTGTTCATGCTTAATCCTAGGTATCTGTTTACTTCAAAGAGATGATTCCTTTTTTCAGTCTTGACATTAACTCACGTGGCGTGAATCCGGTCGGCAGATGAGGAAGGTGTTTTACAATCTGTTCGAAAGTGGGTGGGCTGGTTCTAAAGAACTATGAGTTTTGAGCGTTATCAAGTGGTGAGCGGTAATGTACATGCTGTTGTTCATCACATGGTGGTGAATTATTCCACTCTCCTGATGCGGGATGTGAGGAATTTTCAACTTGACATTTTAGTGTATGAACTTCATCGACTATCTGTTGACGCCATTCAGGTTAATCTTGAGCTAACGTTCGTCTTATCTGGCCTAATCCTGACATGACCGTGTCTCCTGTTTTTCCAGGGGCTGCCAATATTTCAAAGGTTACATTTTTGACAGTTTCCCTGAGTTCGTCCTTGAACTTGTTTTCTATGAATCCGTCTTTGTTTTTAATCCTTTCTTGGTAGTGGTCGGACAATTCTTCGGCATGTGCCTTAACAGTATTCTTTATTTGATCCTCTACTTTAAGAGTCTCAATCTGTTTGGAAAGATCATCAACGACATTCTCGATCGTGTCTACTGCAGTTTTAACTTCTGTGACCTCATCAGAGATTGCATTATAATCTTCTTTTAAGGTCGCAGCTTGTTGATGATATTCCATCACTTTTGAATTTATCTCTCCCTTGGCGGCATCGATTTTTTTATCTAACCGTTTTCAGATATCCTCTATTTTTGACTCTATTTGTGTGTCAATTTCTAACCTCATGGTCGTGATCTGACTACTGATTTGGTTTTGGACATTACCCAACAGATATTTAAATCAGCTGTTATGTCTGCCTTTAGTTCGGCCTTTACCGAATTTAACCGTATATTTAGGTCATTTATCTCCGTTTGTAGATCTGTTTTTACTGAAATTACGTCTGTTTTTACTGAATTTATGTCTGCTTTTACTGAATTTATGTCTGTTTTTACTAAATTTAAGTTTTCATTAAGATTTGCAAGGATCTGGTCTTTATTACGCCGTCTTTCGGCCGTCTCTTCTTCTTCGTGGGCCTTTTCATCTAATTTTTCCTGCTTTTCACGTTCCTTTCTTTGCATGTCTCTCTGTCTTTGTCTTTCGAACTTGCGTTCCATTATTGTTTCGATCATTGCGACCAAGTGATTTTTTTCAAAAGCGGGAATAGTTTGCACACTAGGACCGGCTTCTAAAACTTCGGTCGAGGTTGCTTCTGCCTCCGCTCGTGTACGTTTCGCGCGTGATCGTAATGGATAGCGAGGTCCATTCGCATCACCGCTGTCATCTGCTTTTGTTTTGTCTGTGTCCGCTGTTTGCCATCAGCCATGTTCATGAATTATTTGTCAAACGTCAAAATGCTACAGATATTGTTTGTTTGTCACTGCCGTCAGTTGTTTGTCTGTGACGTAGTGCTATGGCTTACTGGGACCTAAGATGAAATTTTAACTCTGCGTAACAACTGACGTTCACGTACGGCAAGAAGACAAGATGGTTCCTACTAATTACAAACAAATGAAATATCACACGTTTTACCAGTTTTGATCGTAATTATCCGTCATATTGCAAACATTTTTTGATGCACTGACAACAATGGTACACTTCCACTGAATTTAACTACAGAAGAATGGACTATGGACAAATTGAAATAAAGGTGTTTCAAGGCAAGGAAAGACAGTTTTACGTTCTGATCAACTCGAAAGATGCTAAGGCACTACGAAAGCTTGGCTACTGTGTATGAAAATTTCACTTACTATGGCTGTCTTGGTGGCTGTACGGCTGGATACTCGCGTAATTTCGCGTTATCTTAAGTCGTTCTTCTGAACTAATTACAGGTTTGTCCCACTTCTCTTTCTCGGTTGAAATGCATCCACATGAAAGAAAGGAAACAGTTTTTAGAACAAGCAATGAAAATTTTTTAAACACGTTCATGAAATGATTTTGATCGAGTCCCTGTTCGGGCACCAAGTGTAGCGTTGCTCATGGGGGGCGAAAAGAAAAATAAAGGTTATTTTTATATTTTTTGAAACATGTCGAAAAAGTGAATATATTGTTTGGGCACTTGGCAACAAAATCAGGGATTGATTACATACGTTGAGCATTAAATACCTCATTGGATTATTTTGAACAAGAGTAACAGATTGATTTATTTGAGATCTTTCGGAAGAAACACTTTCATTTCTGTGCATTTTTATAGTCGCGATGTAGTCATACCTGGAACAACACTAAGGGACCAGAAGATTTATAGACTTTCAAAAGAAATGCAACACTACACAATTAAAAAAAGTGCTGATTCAGAAATAATAGGAAAACGATAATGTTCCTTCTGCCTCATGCTGCGTTCGGCCCATCAGCGTGATCGTAATTTCTGGTGATGAATTAACACAAAATGATTAACAATCAAGTAAATGAGGAGATGGAAATCATCAAGGTTAATTTACTAAAATAAGCACATTTATCTTTAACACACGTTTTTTTAATGCTACATACCTTGTAACGCTGGAAATGCATATCCTCCTATTTCCATCTATTGCACTGCAAATTTTTTTCCTTATTTTGTTACCTGAAGATATAACATTTCTGTGTCTTTGTATATTGTAATTGTTTTACTATTTATGCATTTATGTCGATTTATAATTGGTTTGTTTTGAGAATATTATTTGTATTTATACGCTGGGTCTGGCCTAGGGAAAACTATGCTATCGAACGAATACACCGATAGGTCGTGTGGAGAACAAAAGTGTTTAGGATCTTTGGTAGTGTTAACTCTGCCGCGTGGAGCGCGGGCAGAGCAGAGAGAGTCTGGCTGGGGTAGTGGAGTGGGGCAGGTGTGTTGTGTGAAGCTCCCGCGAGTTGCCGCGCTTTCGGGGTTTGGCAGCATGTAATTGCGCTCGACTTGCCATGATAGTTTCTGACATGGTGTCGCGGACGGGAAGCATTAGCTGGCGCACATCAAGAGCCCGTTTCGTCTGGTGACCGTGTCGAGAAGAAGGCGCGCCAACATCCAGCTTCTGCAACAGAGACGGCCGACAATGACTGACTGTCGCCACCTCCTCGCTCGACGGCTTTCAAACCTTCAATCAACCAACAAGGAAGACTGGAAGCACGTAAAGTTTTAAAACTGTATGGCAGACCTCAGCTTTTAAAACTGTTCAAATCACAAAATTACAGCAACGTAGCATGAACCTTTGTTGCTCATTGTCCGAATTGCATTACCAAGCAGGGTCCCTTCCTTTTGTGGAATGAACCCGAGTGTCGTTGAAATTCAAACGCCAGCATTAAAGCAATATTATTCTATTTCACTGCTTTAATTTCAAAGTTCAGTTAAAGTATTCATAGCAGGATACAATATTTAGATTACACAAGCACAAATTATGAGTGCGAGTTTTGTTACCATATTTTAGCTTACCTGTGACTACAGCTCAGCTTGGTACGTACTAAATTTTACTATTGTTAATTGTTCAGAATCATTTAATTCAAGTTTGAAGTTAAATCTCTTATTTCTAAATTGCGTAGATTCAAGTAGCTTTTGAAATCATTGTTAAGGTAGCCCAAGACTAACTGTATTTTACTGAATTTCGATATGCTTCAGAAACAAAGTTCAATATTAATTTCAGTCACTAAATTAACTTTCAATTTTCCAGTTTTATTAATTCTGTTGCTAAATTAAGTCAGGATGTAGCGAAATTTATTACTTCAGACAAACATCCAGTTTTCACACAACACGTGTCAACCTTCAGTTGCCACGCTTTTAGTGCTAATTATATCTGCAGTAACCTTTCTTTTTCAGTTATTATAGTAATTGTCCATAGGACTGGTGACCGTAATTTTCCCCAAATCTCAAATATCTAATTACCGCTAGTTAATTGTTAACGTAACGGCCGCACATTTACTTTCTATATTAACTTTACCCCTTTTCAAAATTAATTTCCACCAGTTTCATTTGCATTTTCCTTTTCATTTAGATGTAACCCTTTCCTCCCTCTTTACCGACAGATTAACTTCGGTGACGATTGCTTTTCCCAAATTCCCATTAGGTACACGCGGTTTAATTTTTCACTGTCATTAAGGTTGATAAGTGAGGGGGAGGTTACACGTGGCGACCTGGTGACAGGACAATCTTCAGATTTGAGGTTGTTCTGGACACGAATTTTGCATTGTGCAAATCTCGTAACAAAGTACTGGTTACGAAATGGTCGATACGTCAGCGAGAATATTAGTGTGAGGAATCCTAATTAGATTTGAGATTTGTCATTTATATTGAAAATTATTAAAATGAGTGAAGGCAACAATTGCCAAAATTTGGTAGACTTGGATACGGAACAATCGGTCCAACAGTGGGAAACGCGCACCGCGGTACCCATTGTTCAGGGGCAGGCGGCTAGCATGAAAGACGCGACCGCCGAAACGCAACAAAGAGCAGAAATCGAATTCCATACTGTAGAAAGTGCTTCGGAATCGGAGTGAAATTCAAATCTGAATCCCTTGATGACGAATACGGGGGGACGATTAAAGAGGAAGCCGCTACGGAAGTAAAACCGGTAGTTTCCGGGAATTTAACTGATTTATTGAATGTTTCGACTAACGAAATCAAGAGTCAATCGGCAGAAATTAAAGCTCTGTCTGCCAAGCAAGAAGATTAGGCTGCCAAGCAAGAAGCTCAGGCTGCCAAGCAAGAAGCTCAGTCTGAAAAAATTGAACGGATGCTAGACAATCAGAACAAAGCTATTAATGTTGTTAACAACAATGTTGTAGTTGTTAACACAAAAGTTGATAAAATCAAAGAAGATATTGTTGTGATTAATACTGAAATCGGTAATCTTAAATAGGAAATGATAGGCGTTCAGGCGGAAATTGCGAGCATAAATACTCGTTTTTATTCCGAAATTAGCAGAATCGAGAAAAGTGTAGGAGAAGCAGTTGCTCTGATCATCGAGAATAAGGTGACGGAACAAATTCAATTAGTGAAAAAAGAGGATCAAGAGAAGGTGGAAACTTTAAAGGCTTTAGTATCCGAAGTAGATACCAAAGTGGCGAAGCAGGCTAATACCTGCGAAGAGAAAAAAAGGGAAGTAGAAACGCTTGCGACAACCACTTGCCAAGTAATTACGAGAGTGTCGGAATTAGAAAAGAAACTTGACGAAAAAATAGAGCTATGTGCCAATCTGTGCACATAGTTCGGAATTGTTGACGAAAGAGGAGCGGTTCGACCCCTTGAAAAAAGGCGGTATACACGCGACGGATTTCATTAAAAATTGTGAAAGAGTTTTACCCAGATCATGGACTAATGAGAGAAAAATTATGCGGTTATTGATGTGTTGGCTGGCGATGCCAAGCGTTGGGGCTTAAACCTCAACATTACGAACCTGACTTTTGACGAGTTTAGAAATTTGTTTCTGGCTGAATACTGGTCAGAGCAAAAACAACAAAGTGTCTGCCGCGAATTTGTCGTATCGAGGCCTTTCGATGCGAATTCGCGCGGCTCGATGAAGGAGTTCTGTGAGGGCTGGATCCCCAAGTTGGAAATTTGCGTGATCGACGCACGGAATCCGAAATAGTCTGGGAACTCTACAAGAAGCTTCCAGATGATACAAAACGCTACATAGGAAGCAATTACAGGACAATCAATGATTTCCTGGAAAGAGTTGAGGACGAGGACAATTGGCGCAATAATCGCGATAGTGGTAGAGGCCGTGGTAACAACAACGGGTACCACAGCAACCACAACAACGATAACCATGGGAAGAATGCATACCGCAACCATGGCAGCAATAACAATAATGGTTCGGACCGTAATGACAATCGGTACAATGCAAATAATAACAGGAATGACGGAAACCAGTATCATACTAGCGTGATACGGGCTTCGCAGAATAGTAATAACGCCAGAGGGTATGATCAGCCGCCTCAGCAGCATCCGGGGAGCGTATCTGCTGGGACGAGACAGGGAAACCATTAGCCGCGCCGGTGAGGGGCCGACCGGGCGTGGAGAAATTTTGGAGGCCCAATAACAAGAGAAAACCCAGGTGTCGTCGTTATGAAAATCCGTATGGAATAATCAACGGCGGGAGAGTGTGCCAGTGTTAAGAGAAAGGAGTGCGCCCACAAGTAGTAGATCAGCTGTATACACGGCAGTAGAAAGTACATTCACTGTCAGTGAGAACAATTTAAGTAGTGGTCCGGAAATCGATTATAAAGTGGCAGCTGTAATACCCACAGCGGAACTGGAGATTGAGTTTAAGAATGATTCGCAAGTGTTGAGAGAAGATCAGATGTCGGATAAAACGTCCGTCATCGAGCGAGGGGATGCAGAGAGGGATGAGGTCTGGTTAAGGCAGTTCGGTCGCTTATACGACGAACTAAGAGATTATAGGGGCCTGTATGGGAGAACTGTTTATGGGGAACGCGTGCAGGATTTTCCGCGTCTCGTCCCGCAGGAAGATAGTGTTTGTGAAATGATAGAATGTTCTGGCCCTAACCGGCAGACTTTACCAGAAACAGTTGATGTTAATGGGGAGCACGAGCAAGATTCGTCGTGTTTCGTCCCGCAGGAGTTAGATGTTGAAGTAGTAACGGAAAGTTCTGGCCCTAACCGGCAGACCTTACCGAAAGTTGTAGTGGTAGAAGTAGCCGACCCATCCGACGCAAACCTCCAGTTTAAACATTGCGAGAGTATTAAGGAGAAAGATTACGAAACTTTTAGTGATAGCCGGACACGATTGGTAGAAAAGCACGTAGATTACAGCGTGTATGAGGTTAGAGCTGACGTTATACGGTCAGACGGTAGCAGTGTGGGTTGCACAGACCCAGAGGAAGTAATTGCAGATACTACTGGGCACATTCCTCCAGGTAGATTGGCAGATGAGATCAATCTGACCAAAGTGGAATCAACGAAGGTGACAATTAGTGAATTGATAGCAAAGCAACACTCACTAGTTGACGAGTTACAGGAAAAGGTTTCGGTATTGGAGGCGAAGCTACAGACTAAGCCTCAGAACAAACGTGTTGAAATTAAAACTGTATGTGAACAGAGGCTGAAAAAGCCGCCAGATAAGCCGGATTTAGGATCAAGGCCGGATGGTTTTTTCTGGAATGACCTGGATATAGACGAGGAAAATAAAGAAACAGTCGAGGATAAGTGTAGACAGATAGTAGTGTTTGTTAATATGCACGACCTACAACTAAACGTGTTGATTGACACCGGTGCAGAAATGAGTGCTGTATCTGGGAAAATATTTGAGTTACTGAAAGACAGACCCGGCATCGTAGTTATGCCTGTAACAGGAGTGAAAATTATCGGTGCTACTGGGAAGGCCAGTAAACCGGTCACAAAACAGATTTTTGTCTACTTCGAGATATGTGGGGCACAATTTGAACAAGAGTTTGTCGTCATGCCAGACTTAACTACAGAAGTAATTATCCGGTTAGATTGGCTATTAAAGTACCGTGCAGTGATTAATTGCGAAAGCAAAACTTTGACATGTATGTCACAAGATAAAGCAATAGTAGTTAGTTTTGACGAGGCAGGAGACGGTGTGCATAGGCAATACCAGCCTATACACATTGTTAATTGGCCGGATGACATTGACGTAGGAATGAATTTGAACTGCCGTAACGTGAGGAATCTTGGCATTGACAAAAGTGTAGAAAGTGAATTATAAGAGATAATCAAATTCCCTCCACGGATTGACATTAGTATTGGTGTGAAAAAAGATCGTTTGCGAGAAGTAATGAAGCTAAAAGCCGATGCTCGCATAGGTCGTCATGACGCTAAAGCGCGTTTTGCTAAGTTTGCAATCGGAGACTTAATATTTGTAAAAGCTCATGAGAAATCGAGCGAGATAGACAATGAAATCTCTAAATTTGTTTATAATGGACCATATAAAGTCATTGGTATACCTCACACAAATGCTTATTGCTTAGAGTATCAAAGCTCTGGAAAACTATTAGGTATACAGCACATTGTAGACTTGAAATTGTACCAACCAAGGATTGATTAATACCACAGAATGGGTAATTTGTACAGTATGTAAATATAGAGTGTAAGATTTAAACGATTTGCTAGATTGCCATGCTTTTTCCTGACCAAGAGGACATTAAAGAAGTTGTAATTAATAAGTAATTAATTTTACTAAATGATTTAAGAGAGAGTGATTATTTGTCAGTTGAAAAATAAATCCAAGCTGCTAGTTTAAGTTTTCAACTGAGTCACAGTAGATGAAGCAATGTAAATATGATTTTGTAACTAGCTGTAAGATTTCATGAATGTGCGTTTCACTAGTCATTGCCGATGTACTTAGACGTGTTTTAAGTTTCAGGCTAGTACATGCATGTGATGATGGACAGTGTTGAGTTATCCACTGTGATAGTGTTAATGGACTCCTTGAGATTATTCGGGAGTGAGTTTTTCCGAAAGAATTCAGTGAAATGGACGTTCTGGAAATGCCGTTACAAGGGCGAGTGAGATCAAGTGTGCCGCACAGGCGGGCGCAACAATACTAGCGGGGCGGAGCCGCTGTCGGCTCTTGTGCCGCTGTCGGCTCTTGTGCTGCTGTCAGCATTCTTTGTACTTGCGGGTACGGAAGGCGGAGTTGTTTTTCTTCCCGGAGAGCTGATGTGAAAGAATTCTGCTGTCAATATTTATGTTTTTGTCGATCTGCTGTATATTATTTTCTTGTTTATCGTTAAGTGGTCTCTCATGGCAGATTATTAATTATGAAAAGGTTATATAAAATGTGTATTCTATGTAATTAATTATTAATTTGCGCATTTTGATATAGCTGTTTTCTATGACCTTGTACTCTGATTAATTTTGTAAATAGTATTCCATTTCTTAATACTGTTAGGAATTTTGATGATTTTAGAATAGCTAAACCATTTTCTATGTTTCCTATGAATTTTAATATGTTGTCAACCTGTTTTCGTTTGTGTAAGATGACAGAGTGGATTAAGATTAGGAGTGTCTCCACTCAATTATTATAGTCTAAAAATAGATTTATGGTTAATTAAACGAATGCTAAATTTACTTGATGTTTCGAGCATATGCATTTCCGCTGTTTCTTTTTTGGGACATTTTCTGAGTCTGTTTAGGTTACACGAACATCCTCAGACAATGTGGGGCACGTGTAAAGCTGGAAATGCATATCCTCCTATTTCCATCTATTGCACTGCAAATTTGTTTCCTTATTTTGTTACCTGAAGATATAACATTTCTGTGTCTTTGTATATTGTAATTGTTTTACTATTTATGCATTTATGTCGATTTGTAATTGGTTTGTTTTGAGAATATTATTTGTATTTATACGCTGGGTCTGGCCTAGGGAAAACTATGCTATCGAACGAATACACCGATAGGTCATGTGGAGAACAAAAGTGTTTAGGATCTTTGGTAGTGTTAACTCTGCCGCGTGGAGCGCGGGCAGAGCAGAGAGAGTCTGGCTGGGGTAGTGGAGTGGGGCAGGTGTGTTGTGTGAAGCTCCCGCGAGTTGCCGCGCTTTCGGGGTTTGGCAGCATGTAATTGCGCTCGACTTGCCATGATAGTTTCTGACATGGTGTCGCGGACGGGAAGCATTAGCTGGCGCACATCAAGAGACCGTTTCGTCTGGTGACCGTGTCGAGAAGAAGGCGCGCCAACATCCAGCTTCTGCAACAGAGACGACCGACAATGAGTGACTGTCGCCACCTCCTCGCTCGACGGCTTTCAAACCTTCAATCAACCAACAAGGAAGACTGGAAGCACGTAAAGTTTTAGAACTGTATGGCAGACCTCAGCTTTTAAAACTGTTCAAATCACAAAATTACAGCAACGTAGCATGAACCTTTGTTGCTCATTGTCCAAATTGCATTACCAAGCAGGGTCCCTTCCTTTTGTGGAATGAACCCGAGTGTCGTTGAAATTCAAACGCCAGCATTAAAGCAATATTATTCTATTTCACTGCTTTAATTTCAAAGTTCAGTTAAAGTATTCATAGCAGGATACAATATTTAGATTACACAAGCACAAATTATGAGTGCGAGTTTTGTTACCATATTTTAGCTTACCTGTGACTACAGCTCAGCTTGGTACGTACTAAATTTTACTATTGTTAATTGTTCAGAATCATTTAATTCAAGTTCGAAGTTAAATCTCTTATTTCTAAATTGCGTAGATTCAAGTAGCTTTTGAAATCATTGTTAAGGTAGCCCAAGACTAACTGTATTTTACTGAATTTCGATATGCTTCAGAAACAAAGTTCAATATTAATTTCAGTCACTAAATTAACTTTCAATTTTCCAGTTTTATTAATTCTGTTGCTAAATTAAGTCAGGATGTAGCGAAATTTATTACTTCAGACAAACATCCAGTTTTCACACAACACGTGTCAACCTTCAGTTGCCACGCTTTTAGTGCTAATTATATCTGCAGTAACCTTTCTTTTTCAGTTATTATAGTAATTGTCCATAGGACTGGTGACCGTAATTTTCCCCAAATCTCAAATATCTAATTACCGCTAGTTAATTGTTAACGTAACGGCCGCACATTTACTTTCTATATTAACTTTACCCCTTTTCAAAATTAATTTCCACCAGTTTCATTTGCATTTTCCTTTTCATTTAGATGTAACCCTTTCCTCCCTCTTTACCGACAGATTAACTTCGGTGACGATTGCTTTTCCCAAATTCCCATTAGGTACACGCGGTTTAATTTTTCACTGTCATTAAGGTTGATAAGTGAGGGGGAGGTTACACGTGGCGACCTGGTGACAGGACAATCTTCAGATTTGAGGTTGTTCTGGACACGAATTTTACATTGTGCAAATCTCGTAACAAAGTACTGGTTACGAAATGGTTGATACGTCAGCGAGAATATTAGTGTGAGGAATCCTAATTAGATTTGAGATTTGTCATTTATATTGAAAATTATTAAAATGAGTGAAGGCAACAATTGCCAAAATTTGGTAGACTTGGATACGGAACAATCGGTCCAACAGTGGGAAACGCGCACCGCGGTACCCATTGTTCAGGGGCAGGCGGCTAGCATGAAAGACGCGACCGCCGAAACGCAACAAAGAGCAGAAATCGAATTCCATACTGTAGAAAGTGCTTCGGAATCGGAGTGAAATTCAAATCTGAATCCCTTGATGACGAATACGGGGGGACGATTAAAGAGGAAGCCGCTACGGAAGTAAAACCGGTAGTTTCCGGGAATTTAACTGATTTATTGAATGTTTCGACTAACGAAATCAAGAGTCAATCGGCAGAAATTAAAGCTCTGTCTGCCAAGCAAGAAGATCAGGCTGCCAAGCAAGAAGCTCAGGCTGCCAAGCAAGAAGCTCAGTCTGAAAAAATTGAACGGATGCTAGACAATCAGAACAAAGCTATTAATGTTGTTAACAGCAATGTTGTAGTTGTTAACACAAAAGTTGATAAAATCAAAGAAGATGTTGTTGTGATTAATACTGAAATCGGTAATCTTAAATAGGAAATGATAGGCGTTCAGGCGGAAATTGCGAGCATAAATACTCGTTTTTATTCCGAAATTAGCAGAATCGAGAAAAGTGTAGGAGAAGCAGTTGCTCTGATCATCGAGACTAAGGTGACGGAACAAATTCAATTAGTGAAAAAAGAGGATCAAGAGAAGGTGGAAACTTTAAAGGCTTTAGTATCCGAAGTAGATACCAAAGTGACGAAGCAGGCTAATACCTGCGAAGAGAAAAAAAGGGAAGTAGAAACGCTTGCGACAACCACTTGCCAAGTAATTACGAGAGTGTCGGAATTAGAAAAGAAACTTGACGAAAAAATAGAGCTATGTGCCAATCTGTGCACATAGTTCGGAATTGTTGACGAAAGAGGAGCGGTTCGACCCCTTGAAAAAAGGCGGTATACACGCGACGGATTTCATTAAAAATTGTGAAAGAGTTTTACCCAGATCATGGACTAATGAGAGAAAAATTATGCGGTTATTGATGTGTTGGCTGGCGATGCCAAGCGTTGGGGCTTAAACCTCAACATTACGAACCTGACTTTTGACGAGTTTAGAAATTTGTTTCTGGCTGAATACTGGTCAGAGCAAAAACAACAAAGTGTCTGCCGCGAATTTGTCGTATCGAGGCCTTTCGATGCGAATTCGCGCGGCTCGATGAAGGAGTTCTGTGAGGGCTGGATCCCCAAGTTGGAAATTTGCGTGATCGACGCACGGAATCCGAAATAGTCTGGGAACTCTACAAGAAGCTTCCAGATGATACAAAACGCTACATAGGAAGCAATTACAGGACAATCAATGATTTCCTGGAAAGAGTTGAGGACGAGGACAATTGGCGCAATAATCGCGATAGTGGTAGAGGTCGTGGTAACAACAACGGGTACCACAGCAACCACAACAACGATAACCATGGGAACAATGCATACCGCAACCATGGCAGTAATAACAATAATGGTTCGGACCGTAATGACAATCGGTACAATGCAAATAATAACAGGAATGACGGAAACCAGTATCATACTAGCGTGATACGGGCTTCGCAGAATAGTAATAACGCCAGAGGGTATGATCAGCCGCCTCAGCAGCATCCGGGGAGCGTATCTGCTGGGACGAGACAGGGAAACCATTAGCCGCGCCGGTGAGGGGCCGACCGGGCGTGGAGAAATTTTGGAGGCCCAATAACAAGAGAAAACCCAGGTGTCGTCGTTATGAAAATCCGTATGGAATAATCAACGGCGGGAGAGTGTGCCAGTGTTAAGAGAAAGGAGTGCGCCCACAAGTAGTAGATCAGCTGTATACACGGCAGTAGAAAGTACATTCACTGTCAGTGAGAACAATTTAAGTAGTGGTCCGGAAATCGATTATAAAGTGGCAGCTGTAATACCCACAGCGGAACTGGAGATTGAGTTTAAGAATGATTCGCAAGTGTTGAGAGAAGATCAGATGTCGGATAAAACGTCCGTCATCGAGCGAGGGGATGCAGAGAGGGATGAGGTCTGGTTAAGGCAGTTCGGTCGCTTATACGACGAACTAAGAGATTATAGGGGCCTGTATGGGAGAACTGTTTATGGGGAACGCGTGCAGGATTTTCCGCGTCTCGTCCCGCAGGAAGATAGTGTTTGTGAAATGATAGAATGTTCTGGCCCTAACCGGCAGACTTTACCAGAAACAGTTGATGTTAATGGGGAGCACGAGCAAGATTCGTCGTGTTTCGTCCCGCAGGAGTTAGATGTTGAAGTAGTAACGGAAAGTTCTGGCCCTAACCGGCAGACCTTACCGAAAGTTGTAGTGGTAGAAGTAGCCGACCCATCCGACGCAAACCTCCAGTTTAAACATTGCGAGAGTATTAAGGAGAAAGATTACGAAACTTTTAGTGATAGCCGGACACGATTGGTAGAAAAGCACGTAGATTACAGCGTGTATGAGGTTAGAGCTGACGTTATACGGTCAGACGGTAGCAGTGTGGGTTGCACAGACCCAGAGGAAGTAATTGCAGATACTACTGGGCACATTCCTCCAGGTAGATTGGCAGATGAGATCAATCTGACCAAAGTGGAATCAACGAAGGTGACAATTAGTGAATTGATAGCAAAGCAACACTCACTAGTTGACGAGTTACAGGAAAAGGTTTCGGTATTGGAGGCGAAGCTACAGACTAAGCCTCAGAACAAACGTGTTGAAATTAAAACTGTATGTGAACAGAGGCTGAAAAAGCCGCCAGATAAGCCGGATTTAGGATCAAGGCCGGATGGTTTTTTCTGGAATGACCTGGATATAGACGAGGAAAATAAAGAAACAGTCGAGGATAAGTGTAGACAGATAGTAGTGTTTGTTAATATGCACGACCTACAACTAAACGTGTTGATTGACACCGGTGCAGAAATGAGTGCTGTATCTGGGAAAATATTTGAGTTACTGAAAGACAGACCCGGCATCGTAGTTATGCCTGTAACAGGAGTGAAAATTATCGGTGCTACTGGGAAGGCCAGTAAACCGGTCACAAAACAGATTTTTGTCTACTTCGAGATATGTGGGGCACAATTTGAACAAGAGTTTGTCGTCATGCCAGACTTAACTACAGAAGTAATTATCCGGTTAGATTGGCTATTAAAGTACCGTGCAGTGATTAATTGCGAAAGCAAAACTTTGACATGTATGTCACAAGATAAAGCAATAGTAGTTAGTTTTGACGAGGCAGGAGACGGTGTGCATAGGCAATACCAGCCTATACACATTGTTAATTGGCCGGATGACATTGACGTAGGAATGAATTTGAACTGCCGTAACGTGAGGAATCTTGGCATTGACAAAAGTGTAGAAAGTGAATTATAAGAGATAATCAAATTCCCTCCACGGATTGACATTAGTATTGGTGTGAAAAAAGATCGTTTGCGAGAAGTAATGAAGCTAAAAGCCGATGCTCGCATAGGTCGTCATGACGCTAAAGCGCGTTTTGCTAAGTTTGCAATCGGAGACTTAATATTTGTAAAAGCTCATGAGAAATCGAGCGAGATAGACAATGAAATCTCTAAATTTGTTTATAATGGACCATATAAAGTCATTGGTATACCTCACACAAATGCTTATTGCTTAGAGTATCAAAGCTCTGGAAAACTATTAGGTATACAGCACATTGTAGACTTGAAATTGTACCAACCAAGGATTGATTAATACCACAGAATGGGTAATTTGTACAGTATGTAAATATAGAGTGTAAGATTTAAACGATTTGCTAGATTGCCATGCTTTTTCCTGACCAAGAGGACATTAAAGAAGTTGTAATTAATAAGTAATTAATTTTACTAAATGATTTAAGAGAGAGTGATTATTTGTCAGTTGAAAAATAAATCCAAGCTGCTAGTTTAAGTTTTCAACTGAGTCACAGTAGATGAAGCAATGTAAATATGATTTTGTAACTAGCTGTAAGATTTCATGAATGTGCGTTTCACTAGTCATTGCCGATGTACTTAGACGTGTTTTAAGTTTCAGGCTAGTACATGCATGTGATGATGGACAGTGTTGAGTTATCCACTGTGATAGTGTTAATGGACTCCTTGAGATTATTCGGGAGTGAGTTTTTCCGAAAGAATTCAGTGAAATGGACGTTCTGGAAATGCCGTTACAAGGGCGAGTGAGATCAAGTGTGCCGCACAGGCGGGCGCAACAATACTAGCGGGGCGGAGCCGCTGTCGGCTCTTGTGCCGCTGTCGGCTCTTGTGCTGCTGTCAGCATTCTTTGTACTTGCGGGTACGGAAGGCGGAGTTGTTTTTCTTCCCGGAGAGCTGATGTGAAAGAATTCTGCTGTCAATATTTATGTTTTTGTCGATCTGCTGTATATTATTTTCTTGTTTATCGTTAAGTGGTCTCTCATGGCAGATTATTAATTATGAAAAGGTTATATAAAATGTGTATTCTATGTAATTAATTATTAATTTGCGCATTTTGATATAGCTGTTTTCTATGACCTTGTACTCTGATTAATTTTGTAAATAGTATTCCATTTCTTAATACTGTTAGGAATTTTGATGATTTTAGAATAGCTAAACCATTTTCTATGTTTCCTATGAATTTTAATATGTTGTCAACCTGTTTTCGTTTGTGTAAGATGACAGAGTGGATTAAGATTAGGAGTGTCTCCACTCAATTATTATAGTCTAAAAATAGATTTATGGTTAATTAAACGAATGCTAAATTTACTTGATGTTTCGAGCATATGCATTTCCGCTGTTTCTTTTTTGGGACATTTTCTGAGTCTGTTTAGGTTACACGAACATCCTCAGACAATGTGGGGCACGTGTAAAGCTGGAAATGCATATCCTCCTATTTCCATCTATTGCACTGCAAATTTGTTTCCTTATTTTGTTACCTGAAGATATAACATTTCTGTGTCTTTGTATATTGTAATTGTTTTACTATTTATGCATTTATGTCGATTTGTAATTGGTTTGTTTTGAGAATATTATTTGTATTTATACGCTGGGTCTGGCCTAGGGAAAACTATGCTATCGAACGAATACACCGATAGGTCATGTGGAGAACAAAAGTGTTTAGGATCTTTGGTAGTGTTAACTCTGCCGCGTGGAGCGCGGGCAGAGCAGAGAGAGTCTGGCTGGGGTAGTGGAGTGGGGCAGGTGTGTTGTGTGAAGCTCCCGCGAGTTGCCGCGCTTTCGGGGTTTGGCAGCATGTAATTGCGCTCGACTTGCCATGATAGTTTCTGACATGGTGTCGCGGACGGGAAGCATTAGCTGGCGCACATCAAGAGACCGTTTCGTCTGGTGACCGTGTCGAGAAGAAGGCGCGCCAACATCCAGCTTCTGCAACAGAGACGACCGACAATGAGTGACTGTCGCCACCTCCTCGCTCGACGGCTTTCAAACCTTCAATCAACCAACAAGGAAGACTGGAAGCACGTAAAGTTTTAGAACTGTATGGCAGACCTCAGCTTTTAAAACTGTTCAAATCACAAAATTACAGCAACGTAGCATGAACCTTTGTTGCTCATTGTCCAAATTGCATTACCAAGCAGGGTCCCTTCCTTTTGTGGAATGAACCCGAGTGTCGTTGAAATTCAAACGCCAGCATTAAAGCAATATTATTCTATTTCACTGCTTTAATTTCAAAGTTCAGTTAAAGTATTCATAGCAGGATACAATATTTAGATTACACAAGCACAAATTATGAGTGCGAGTTTTGTTACCATATTTTAGCTTACCTGTGACTACAGCTCAGCTTGGTACGTACTAAATTTTACTATTGTTAATTGTTCAGAATCATTTAATTCAAGTTCGAAGTTAAATCTCTTATTTCTAAATTGCGTAGATTCAAGTAGCTTTTGAAATCATTGTTAAGGTAGCCCAAGACTAACTGTATTTTACTGAATTTCGATATGCTTCAGAAACAAAGTTCAATATTAATTTCAGTCACTAAATTAACTTTCAATTTTCCAGTTTTATTAATTCTGTTGCTAAATTAAGTCAGGATGTAGCGAAATTTATTACTTCAGACAAACATCCAGTTTTCACACAACACGTGTCAACCTTCAGTTGCCACGCTTTTAGTGCTAATTATATCTGCAGTAACCTTTCTTTTTCAGTTATTATAGTAATTGTCCATAGGACTGGTGACCGTAATTTTCCCCAAATCTCAAATATCTAATTACCGCTAGTTAATTGTTAACGTAACGGCCGCACATTTACTTTCTATATTAACTTTACCCCTTTTCAAAATTAATTTCCACCAGTTTCATTTGCATTTTCCTTTTCATTTAGATGTAACCCTTTCCTCCCTCTTTACCGACAGATTAACTTCGGTGACGATTGCTTTTCCCAAATTCCCATTAGGTACACGCGGTTTAATTTTTCACTGTCATTAAGGTTGATAAGTGAGGGGGAGGTTACACGTGGCGACCTGGTGACAGGACAATCTTCAGATTTGAGGTTGTTCTGGACACGAATTTTACATTGTGCAAATCTCGTAACAAAGTACTGGTTACGAAATGGTTGATACGTCAGCGAGAATATTAGTGTGAGGAATCCTAATTAGATTTGAGATTTGTCATTTATATTGAAAATTATTAAAATGAGTGAAGGCAACAATTGCCAAAATTTGGTAGACTTGGATACGGAACAATCGGTCCAACAGTGGGAAACGCGCACCGCGGTACCCATTGTTCAGGGGCAGGCGGCTAGCATGAAAGACGCGACCGCCGAAACGCAACAAAGAGCAGAAATCGAATTCCATACTGTAGAAAGTGCTTCGGAATCGGAGTGAAATTCAAATCTGAATCCCTTGATGACGAATACGGGGGGACGATTAAAGAGGAAGCCGCTACGGAAGTAAAACCGGTAGTTTCCGGGAATTTAACTGATTTATTGAATGTTTCGACTAACGAAATCAAGAGTCAATCGGCAGAAATTAAAGCTCTGTCTGCCAAGCAAGAAGATCAGGCTGCCAAGCAAGAAGCTCAGGCTGCCAAGCAAGAAGCTCAGTCTGAAAAAATTGAACGGATGCTAGACAATCAGAACAAAGCTATTAATGTTGTTAACAGCAATGTTGTAGTTGTTAACACAAAAGTTGATAAAATCAAAGAAGATGTTGTTGTGATTAATACTGAAATCGGTAATCTTAAATAGGAAATGATAGGCGTTCAGGCGGAAATTGCGAGCATAAATACTCGTTTTTATTCCGAAATTAGCAGAATCGAGAAAAGTGTAGGAGAAGCAGTTGCTCTGATCATCGAGACTAAGGTGACGGAACAAATTCAATTAGTGAAAAAAGAGGATCAAGAGAAGGTGGAAACTTTAAAGGCTTTAGTATCCGAAGTAGATACCAAAGTGACGAAGCAGGCTAATACCTGCGAAGAGAAAAAAAGGGAAGTAGAAACGCTTGCGACAACCACTTGCCAAGTAATTACGAGAGTGTCGGAATTAGAAAAGAAACTTGACGAAAAAATAGAGCTATGTGCCAATCTGTGCACATAGTTCGGAATTGTTGACGAAAGAGGAGCGGTTCGACCCCTTGAAAAAAGGCGGTATACACGCGACGGATTTCATTAAAAATTGTGAAAGAGTTTTACCCAGATCATGGACTAATGAGAGAAAAATTATGCGGTTATTGATGTGTTGGCTGGCGATGCCAAGCGTTGGGGCTTAAACCTCAACATTACGAACCTGACTTTTGACGAGTTTAGAAATTTGTTTCTGGCTGAATACTGGTCAGAGCAAAAACAACAAAGTGTCTGCCGCGAATTTGTCGTATCGAGGCCTTTCGATGCGAATTCGCGCGGCTCGATGAAGGAGTTCTGTGAGGGCTGGATCCCCAAGTTGGAAATTTGCGTGATCGACGCACGGAATCCGAAATAGTCTGGGAACTCTACAAGAAGCTTCCAGATGATACAAAACGCTACATAGGAAGCAATTACAGGACAATCAATGATTTCCTGGAAAGAGTTGAGGACGAGGACAATTGGCGCAATAATCGCGATAGTGGTAGAGGTCGTGGTAACAACAACGGGTACCACAGCAACCACAACAACGATAACCATGGGAACAATGCATACCGCAACCATGGCAGTAATAACAATAATGGTTCGGACCGTAATGACAATCGGTACAATGCAAATAATAACAGGAATGACGGAAACCAGTATCATACTAGCGTGATACGGGCTTCGCAGAATAGTAATAACGCCAGAGGGTATGATCAGCCGCCTCAGCAGCATCCGGGGAGCGTATCTGCTGGGACGAGACAGGGAAACCATTAGCCGCGCCGGTGAGGGGCCGACCGGGCGTGGAGAAATTTTGGAGGCCCAATAACAAGAGAAAACCCAGGTGTCGTCGTTATGAAAATCCGTATGGAATAATCAACGGCGGGAGAGTGTGCCAGTGTTAAGAGAAAGGAGTGCGCCCACAAGTAGTAGATCAGCTGTATACACGGCAGTAGAAAGTACATTCACTGTCAGTGAGAACAATTTAAGTAGTGGTCCGGAAATCGATTATAAAGTGGCAGCTGTAATACCCACAGCGGAACTGGAGATTGAGTTTAAGAATGATTCGCAAGTGTTGAGAGAAGATCAGATGTCGGATAAAACGTCCGTCATCGAGCGAGGGGATGCAGAGAGGGATGAGGTCTGGTTAAGGCAGTTCGGTCGCTTATACGACGAACTAAGAGATTATAGGGGCCTGTATGGGAGAACTGTTTATGGGGAACGCGTGCAGGATTTTCCGCGTCTCGTCCCGCAGGAAGATAGTGTTTGTGAAATGATAGAATGTTCTGGCCCTAACCGGCAGACTTTACCAGAAACAGTTGATGTTAATGGGGAGCACGAGCAAGATTCGTCGTGTTTCGTCCCGCAGGAGTTAGATGTTGAAGTAGTAACGGAAAGTTCTGGCCCTAACCGGCAGACCTTACCGAAAGTTGTAGTGGTAGAAGTAGCCGACCCATCCGACGCAAACCTCCAGTTTAAACATTGCGAGAGTATTAAGGAGAAAGATTACGAAACTTTTAGTGATAGCCGGACACGATTGGTAGAAAAGCACGTAGATTACAGCGTGTATGAGGTTAGAGCTGACGTTATACGGTCAGACGGTAGCAGTGTGGGTTGCACAGACCCAGAGGAAGTAATTGCAGATACTACTGGGCACATTCCTCCAGGTAGATTGGCAGATGAGATCAATCTGACCAAAGTGGAATCAACGAAGGTGACAATTAGTGAATTGATAGCAAAGCAACACTCACTAGTTGACGAGTTACAGGAAAAGGTTTCGGTATTGGAGGCGAAGCTACAGACTAAGCCTCAGAACAAACGTGTTGAAATTAAAACTGTATGTGAACAGAGGCTGAAAAAGCCGCCAGATAAGCCGGATTTAGGATCAAGGCCGGATGGTTTTTTCTGGAATGACCTGGATATAGACGAGGAAAATAAAGAAACAGTCGAGGATAAGTGTAGACAGATAGTAGTGTTTGTTAATATGCACGACCTACAACTAAACGTGTTGATTGACACCGGTGCAGAATTGAGTGCTGTATCTGGGAAAATATTTGAGTTACTGAAAGACAGACCCGGCATCGTAGTTATGCCTGTAACAGGAGTGAAAATTATCGGTGCTACTGGGAAGGCCAGTAAACCGGTCAGAAAACAGATTTTTGTCTACTTCGAGATATGTGGGGCACGATTTGAACAAGAGTTTGTCGTCGTGCCAGACTTAACTACAGAAGTAATTATCGGGTTAGATTGGCTATTAAAGTACCGTGCAGTGATTAATTGCGAAAGCAAAACTTTGACATGTATGTCACAAGATAAAGCAATAGTAGTTAGTTTTGACGAGGCAGGAGACGGTGTGCATAGGCAATACCAGCCTATACACATTGTTAATTGGCCGGATGACATTGACATAGGAATGAATTTGAACTGCCGTAACGTGAGGAATCTCGGCATTGACAAAAGTGTAGAAAGTGAATTATAAGAGATAATCAAATTCCCTCCACGGATTGACATTAGTATTGGTGTGAAAAAAGATCGTTTGCGAGAAGTAATGAAGCTAAAAGCCGATGCTCGCATACATCGTCATGACGCTAAAGCGCGTTTTGCTAAGTTTGCAATCGGAGACTTAATACTTGTAAAAGCTCATGAGAAATCGAGCGAGATAGACAATGAAATCTCTAAATTTGTTTATAATGGACCATATAAAGTCATTGGTATACCTCACACAAATGCTTATTGCCTAGAGTATCAAAGCTCTGGGAAACTATTAAGTATACAGCACATTGTAGACTTGAAATTGTACCAACCAAGGATTGATTAATACCACAGAATGGGTAATTTGTACAGTATGTAAATATAGAGTGTAAGATTTAAACGATTTGCTAGATTGCCATGCTTTTTCCTGACCAAGAGGACATTAAAGAAGTTGTAATTAATAAGTAATTAATTTTACTAAATGATTTAAGAGAGAGTGATTATTTGTCAGTTGAAAAATAAATCCAAGCTGCTAGTTTAAGTTTTCAACTGAGTCACAGTAGATGAAGCAATGTAAATATGATTTTGTAACTAGCTGTAAGATTTCATGAATGTGTGTTTCACTAGTCATTGCCGATGTACTTAGACGTGTTTTAAGTTTCAGGCTAGTACATGCATGTGATGATGGACAGTGTTGAGTAATCCTCTGTGATAGTGTTAATGGACTCCTTGAGATTTTTCGGGAGTGAGTTTTTCCGAAAGAATTCAGTGAAATGGACGTTCTGGAAATGCCGTTACAAGGACGAGTGAGATCAAGCGTGCCGCACAGGCGGGCGCAACAATACTAGCGGGGCGGAGCCGCTGTCAGCTCTTGTGCCGCTGTCGGCTCTTGTGCCGCTGTCAGCATTCTTTGTACTTGCGGGTACGGAAGGCGGAGTTGTTTTTCTTCCCGGAGAGCTGATGTGAAAGAATTCTGCTGTCAATATTTATGTTTTTGTCGATCTGCTGTATATTATTTTCTTGTTTATCGTTAAGTGGTCTCTCATGGCAGATTATTAATTATGAAAAGGTTATATAAAATGTGTATTCTATGTAATTAATTATTAATTTGCGCATTTTGATATAGCTGTTTTCTATGACCTTGTACTCTGATTAATTTTGTAAATAGTATTCCATTTCTTAATACTGTTAGGAATTTTGATGATTTTAGAATAGCTAAACCATTTTCTATGTTTCCTATGAATTTTAATATGTTGTCAACCTGTTTTCGTTTGTGTAAGATGACAGAGTGGATTAAGATTAGGAGTGTCTCCACTCAATTATTATGGTGTAAAAATAGATTTATGGTTAATTAAACGAATGCTAAATTTACTTGATGTTTCGAGCATATGCATTTCCGCTGTTTCTTTTTTGGGACATTTTCTGAGTCTGTTTAGGTTACACGAACATCCTCAGACAATGTGGGGCACGTGTAAAGCTGGAAATGCATATCCTCCTATTTCCATCTATTGCACTGCAAATTTTTTTCCTTATTTTGTTACCTGAAGATATAACATTTCTGTGTCTTTGTATATTGTAATTGTTTTACTATTTATGCATTTATGTCGATTTATAATTGGTTTGTTTTGAGAATATTATTTGTATTTATACGCTGGGTCTGGCCTAGGGAAAACTATGCTATCGAACGAATACACCGATAGGTCGTGTGGAGAACAAAAGTGTTTAGGATCTTTGGTAGTGTTAACTCTGCCGCGTGGAGCGCGGGCAGAGCAGAGAGAGTCTGGCTGGGGTAGTGGAGTGGGGCAGGTGTGTTGTGTGAAGCTCCCACGAGTTGCCGCGCTTTCGGGGTTTGGCAGCATGTAATTGCGCTCGACTTGCCATGATAGTTTCTGACATGGTGTCGCGGACGGGAAGCATTAGCTGGCGCACATCAAGAGCCCGTTTCGTCTGGTGACCGTGTCGAGAAGAAGGCGCGCCAACATCCAGCTTCTGCAACAGAGACGGCCGACAATGACTGACTGTCGCCACCTCCTCGCTCGACGGCTTTCAAACCTTCAATCAACCAACAAGGAAGACTGGAAGCACGTAAAGTTTTAGAACTGTATGGCAGACCTCAGCTTTTAAAACTGTTCAAATCACAAAATTACAGCAACGTAGCATGAACCTTTGTTGCTCATTGTCCGAATTGCATTACCAAGCAGGGTCCCTTCCTTTTGTGGAATGAACCCGAGTGTCGTTGAAATTCAAACGCCAGCATTAAAGCAATATTATTCTATTTCACTGCTTTAATTTCAAAGTTCAGTTAAAGTATTCATAGCAGGATACAATATTTAGATTACACAAGCACAAATTATGAGTGCGAGTTTTGTTACCATATTTTAGCTTACCTGTGACTACAGCTCAGCTTGGTACGTACTAAATTTTACTATTGTTAATTGTTCAGAATCATTTAATTCAAGTTCGAAGTTAAATCTCTTATTTCTAAATTGCGTAGATTCAAGTAGCTTTTGAAATCATTGTTAAGGTAGCCCAAGACTAACTGTATTTTACTGAATTTCGATATGCTTCAGAAACAAAGTTCAATATTAATTTCAGTCACTAAATTAACTTTCAATTTTCCAGTTTTATTAATTCTGTTGCTAAATTAAGTCAGGATGTAGCGAAATTTATTACTTCAGACAAACATCTAGTTTTCACACAACACATGTCAACCTTCGGTTGCCACGCTTTTAGTGCTAATTATATCTGCAGTAACCTTTCTTTTTCAGTTATTATAGTAATTGTCCATAGGACTGGTGACCGTAATTTTCCCCAAATCTCAAATATCTAATTACCGCTAGTTAATTGTTAACGTAACGGCCGCACATTTACTTTCTATATTAACTTTACCCCTTTTCAAAATTAATTTCCACCAGTTTCATTTGCATTTTCCTTTTCATTTAGATGTAACCCTTTCCTCCCTCTTTACCGACAGATTAACTTCGGTGACGATTGCTTTTCCCAAATTTCCATTAGGTACACGCGGTTTAATTTTTCACTGTCATTAAGGTTGATAAGTGAGGGGGAGGTTACACGTGGCGACCTGGTGACAGGACAATCTTCAGATTTGAGGTTGTTCTGGACACGAATTTTGCATTGTGCAAATCTCGTAACAAAGTACTGGTTACGAAATGGTCGATACGTCAGCGAGAATATTAGTGTGAGGAATCCTAATTAGATTTGAGATTTGTCATTTATATTGAAAATTATTAAAATGAGTGAAGGCAACAATTGCCAAAATTTGGTAGACTTGGATACGGAACAATCGGTCCAACAGTGGGAAACGCGCACCGCGGTACCCATTGTTCAGGGGCAGGCGGCTAGCATGAAAGACGCGACCGCCGAAACGCAACAAAGAGCAGAAATCGAATTCCATACTGTAGAAAGTGCTTCGGAATCGGAGTGAAATTCAAATCTGAATCCCTTGATGCCGAATACGGGGGGACGATTAAAGAGGAAGCCGCTACGGAAGTAAAACCGGTAGTTTCCGGGAATTTAACTGATTTATTGAATGTTTCGACTAACGAAATCAAGAGTCAATCGGCAGAAATTAAAGCTCTGTCTGCCAAGCAAGAAGATTAGGCTGCCAAGCAAGAAGCTCAGGCTGCCAAGCAAGAAGCTCAGTCTGAAAAAATTGAACGGATGCTAGACAATCAGAACAAAGCTATTAATGTTGTTAACAACAATGTTGTAGTTGTTAACACAAAAGCTGATAAAATCAAAGAAGATATTGTTGTGATTAATACTGAAATCGGTAATCTTAAATAGGAAATGATAGGCGTTCAGGCGGAAATTGCGAGCATAAATACTCGTTTTTATTCCGAAATTAGCAGAATCGAGAAAAGTGTAGGAGAAGCAGTTGCTCTGATCATCGAGACTAAGGTGACGGAACAAATTCAATTAGTGAAAAAAGAGGATCAAGAGAAGGTGGAAACTTTAAAGGCTTTAGTATCCGAAGTAGATACCAAAGTGACGAAGCAGGCTAATACCTGCGAAGAGAAAAAAAGGGAAGTAGAAACGCTTGCGACAACCACTTGCCAAGTAATTACGAGAGTGTCGGAATTAGAAAAGAAACTTGACGAAAAAATAGAGCTATGTGCCAATCTGTGCACATAGTTCGGAATTGTTGACGAAAGAGGAGCGGTTCGACCCCTTGAAAAAAGGCGGTATACACGCGACGGATTTCATTAAAAATTGTGAAAGAGTTTTACCCAGATCATGGACTAATGAGAGAAAAATTATGCGGTTATTGATGTGTTGGCTGGCGATGCCAAGCGTTGGGGCTTAAACCTCAACATTACGAACCTGACTTTTGACGAGTTTAGAAATTTGTTTCTGGCTGAATACTGGTCAGAGCAAAAACAACAAAGTGTCTGCCGCGAATTTGTCGTATCGAGGCCTTTCGATGCGAATTCGCGCGGCTCGATGAAGGAGTTCTGTGAGGGCTGGATCCGCAAGTTGGAATATTTGCGTGATCGACGCACGGAATCCGAAATAGTCTGGGAACTCTACAAGAAGCTTCCAGATGATACAAAACGCTACATAGGAAGCAATTACAGGACAATCAATGATTTCCTGGAAAGAGTTGAGGACGAGGACAATTGGCGCAATAATCGCGATAGTGGTAGAGGTCGTGGTAACAACAACGGGTACCACAGCAACCACAACAACGATAACCATGGGAACAATGCATACCGCAACCATGGCAGCAATAACAATAATGGTTCGGACCGTAATGACAATCGGTACAATGCAAATAATAACAGGAATGACGGAAACCAGTATCATACTAGCGTGATACGGGCTTCGCAGAATAGTAATAACGCCAGAGGGTATGATCAGCCGCCTCAGCAGCATCCGGGGAGCGTATCTGCTGGGACGAGACAGGGAAACCATTAGCCGCGCCGGTGAGGGGCCGACCGGGCGTGGAGAAATTTTGGAGGCCCAATAACAAGAGAAAACCCAGGTGTCATCGTTATGAAAATTCCGTATGGAATAATCAACGGCGGGAGAGTGTGCCAGTGTTAAGAGAAAGGAGTGCGCCCACAAGTAGTAGATCAGCTGTATACACGGCAGTAGAAAGTACATTCACTGTCAGTGAGAACAATTTAAGTAGTGGTCCGGAAACCGATTATAAAGTGGCAGCTGTAATACCCACAGCGGAACTGGAGATTGAGTTTAAGAATGATTCGCAAGTGTTGAGAGAAGATCAGATGTCGGATAAAACGTCCGTCATCGAGCGAGGGGATGCAGAGAGGGATGAGGTCTGGTTAAGGCAGTTCGGTCGCTTATACGACGAACTAAGAGATTATAGGGGCCTGTATGGGAGAACTGTTTATGGGGAACGCGTGCAGGATTTTCCGCGTCTCGTCCCGCAGGAAGATAGTGTTTGTGAAATGATAGAATGTTCTGGCCCTAACCGGCAGACTTTACCAGAAACAGTTGATGTTAATGGGGAGCACGAGCAAGATTCGTCGTGTTTCGTCCCGCAGGAGTTAGATGTTGAAGTAGTAACGGAAAGTTCTGGCCCTAACCGGCAGACCTTACCGAAAGTTGTAGTGGTAGAAGTAGCCGACCCATCCGACGCAAACCTCCAGTTTAAACATTGCGAGAGTATTAAGGAGAAAGATTACGAAACTTTTAGTGATAGCCGGACACGATTGGTAGAAAAGCACGTAGATTACAGCGTGTATGAGGTTAGAGCTGACGTTATACGGTCAGACGGTAGCAGTGTGGGTTGCACAGACCCAGAGGAAGTAATTGCAGATACTACTGGGCACATTCCTCCAGGTAGATTGGCAGATGAGATCAATCTGACCAAAGTGGAATCAACGAAGGTGACAATTAGTGAATTGATAGCAAAGCAACACTCACTAGTTGACGAGTTACAGGAAAAGGTTTCGGTATTGGAGGCGAAGCTACAGACTAAGCCTCAGAACAAACGTGTTGAAATTAAAACTGTATGTGAAGAGAGACTGAAAAAGCCGCCAGATAAGCCGGATTTAGGATCAAGGCCGGATGGTTTTTTCTGGAATGACCTGGATATAGACGAGGAAAATAAAGAAACAGTCGAGGATAAGTGTAGACAGATAGTAGTGTTTGTTAATATGCACGACCTACAACTAAACGTGTTGATTGACACCGGTGCAGAATTGAGTGCTGTATCTGGGAAAATATTTGAGTTACTGAAAGACAGACCCGGCATCGTAGTTATGCCTGTAACAGGAGTGAAAATTATCGGTGCTACTGGGAAGGCCAGTAAACCGGTCACAAAACAGATTTTTGTCTACTTCGAGATATGTGGGGCACGATTTGAACAAGAGTTTGTCGTCGTGCCAGACTTAACTACAGAAGTAATTATCGGGTTAGATTGGCTATTAAAGTACCGTGCAGTGATTAATTGCGAAAGCAAAACTTTGACATGTATGTCACAAGATAAAGCAATAGTAGTTAGTTTTGACGAGGCAGGAGACGGTGTCCATAGGCAATACCAGCCTATACACATTGTTAATTGGCCGGATGACATTGACATAGGAATGAATTTGAACTGCCGTAACGTGAGGAATCTCGGCATTGACAAAAGTGTAGAAAGTGAATTATAAGAGATAATCAAATTCCCTCCACGGATTGACATTAGTATTGGTGTGAAAAAAGATCGTTTGCGAGAAGTAATGAAGCTAAAAGCCGATGCTCGCATACGTCGTCATGACGCTAAAGCGCGTTTTGCTAAGTTTGCAATCGGAGACTTAATACTTGTAAAAGCTCATGAGAAATCGAGCGAGATAGACAATGAAATCTCTAAATTTGTTTATAATGGACCATATAAAGTCATTGGTATACCTCACACAAATGCTTATTGCCTAGAGTATCAAAGCTCTGGGAAACTATTAGGTATACAGCACATTGTAGACTTGAAATTGTACCAACCAAGGATTGATTAATACCACAGAATGGGTAATTTGTACAGTATGTAAATATAGAGTGTAAGATTTAAACGATTTGCTAGATTGCCATGCTTTTTCCTGACCAAGAGGACATTAAAGAAGTTGTAATTAATAAGTAATTAATTTTACTAAATGATTTAAGAGAGAGTGATTATTTGTCAGTTGAAAAATAAATCCAAGCTGCTAGTTTAAGTTTTCAACTGAGTCACAGTAGATGAAGCAATGTAAATATGATTTTGTAACTAGCTGTAAGATTTCATGAATGTGTGTTTCACTAGTCATTGCCGATGTACTTAGACGTGTTTTAAGTTTCAGGCTAGTACATGCATGTGATGATGGACAGTGTTGAGTTATCCTCTGTGATAGTGTTAATGGACTCCTTGAGATTATTCGGGAGTGAGTTTTTCCGAAAGAATCAGGGAAATGGACGTTCTGGAAATGCCGTTACAAGGACGAGTGAGATCAAGCGTGCCGCACAGGGGGGCGCAACAATACTAGCGGGGCGGAGCCGCTGTCAGCTCTTGTGCCACTGTCGGCTCTTGTGCCGCTGTCAGCATTCTTTGTACTTGCGGGTACGGAAGGCGGAGTTGTTTTTCTGCCCGGAGAGCTGATGTGAAAGAATTCTGCTGTCAAAATTTATGTTTTTGTCGATCTGCTGTATATTATTTTCTTGTTTATCGTTAAGTGGTCTCTCATGGCAGATTATTAATTATGAAAAGGTTATATAAAATGTGTATTCTATGTAATTAATTATTAATTTGCGCATTTTGATATAGCTGTTTTCTATGACCTTGTACTCTGATTAATTTTGTAAATAGTATTCCATTTCTTAATACTGTTAGGAATTTTGATGATTTTAGAATAGCTAAACCATTTTCTATGTTTCCTATGAATTTTAATATGTTGTCAACCTGTTTTCGTTTGTGTAAGATGACAGAGTGGATTAAGATTAGGAGTGTCTCCACTCAATTATTATAGTCTAAAAATAGATTTATGGTTAATTAAACGAATGCTAAATTTACTTGATGTTTCGAGCATATGCATTTCCGCTGTTTCTTTTTTGGGATATTTTCTGAGTCTGTTTAGGTTACACGAACATCCTCAGACAATGTGGGGCACGTGTAAAGCTGGAAATGCATATCCTCCTATTTCCATCTATTGCACTGCAAATTTTTTTCCTTATTTTGTTACCTGAAGATATAACATTTCTGTGTCTTTGTATATTGTAATTGTTTTACCATTTATGCATTTATGTCGATTTATAATTGGTTTGTTTTGAGAATATTATTTGTATTTATACGCTGGGTCTGGCCTAGGGAAAACTATGCTATCGAACGAATACACCGATAGGTCGTGTGGAGAACAAAAGTGTTTAGGATCTTTGGTAGTGTTAACTCTGCCGCGTGGAGCGCGGGCAGAGCAGAGAGAGTCTGGCTGGGGTAGTGGAGTGGGGCAGGTGTGTTGTGTGAAGCTCCCGCGAGTTGCCGCGCTTTCGGGGTTTGGCAGCATGTAATTGCGCTCGACTTGCCATGATAGTTTCTGACATGGTGTCGCGGACGGGAAGCATTAGCTGGCGCACATCAAGAGCCCGTTTCGTCTGGTGACCGTGTCGAGAAGAAGGCGCGCCAACATCCAGCTTCTGCAACAGAGACGGCCGACAATGACTGACTGTCGCCACCTCCTCGCTCGACGGCTTTCAAACCTTCAATCAACCAACAAGGAAGACTGGAAGCACGTAAAGTTTTAGAACTGTATGGCAGACCTCAGCTTTTAAAACTGTTCAAATCACAAAATTACAGCAACGTAGCATGAACCTTTGTTGCTCATTGTCCGAATTGCATTACCAAGCAGGGTCCCTTCCTTTTGTGGAATGAACCCGAGTGTCGTTGAAATTCAAACGCCAGCATTAAAGCAATATTATTCTATTTCACTGCTTTAATTTCAAAGTTCAGTTAAAGTATTCATAGCAGGATACAATATTTAGATTACACAAGCACAAATTATGAGTGCGAGTTTTGTTACCATATTTTAGCTTACCTGTGACTACAGCTCAGCTTGGTACGTACTAAATTTTACTATTGATAATTGTTCAGAATCATTTAATTCAAGTTCGAAGTTAAATCTCTTATTTCTAAATTGCGTAGATTCAAGTAGCTTTTGAAATCATTGTTAAGGTAGCCCAAGACTAACTGTATTTTACTGAATTTCGATATGCTTCAGAAACAAAGTTCAATATTAATTTCAGTCACTAAATTAACTTTCAATTTTCCAGTTTTATTAATTCTGTTGCTAAATTAAGTCAGGATGTAGCGAAATTTATTACTTCAGACAAACATCCAGTTTTCACACAACACATGTCAACCTTCGGTTGCCACGCTTTTAGTGCTAATTATATCTGCAGTAACCTTTCTTTTTCAGTTATTATAGTAATTGTCCATAGGACTGGTGATCGTAATTTTCCCCAAATCTCAAATATCTAATTACCGCTAGTTAATTGTTAACGTAACGGCCGCACATTTACTTTCTATATTAACTTTACCCCTTTTCAAAATTAATTTCCACCAGTTTCATTTGCATTTTCCTTTTCATTTAGATGTAACCCTTTCCTCCCTCTTTACCGACAGATTAACTTCGGTGACGATTGATTTTCCCAAATTTCCATTAGGTACACACGGTTTAATTTTTCACTGTCATTAAGGTCGATAAGTGAGGGGGAGGTTACAACCTTTTCATACTAAATTACAATAGATGACCATTGTGGTTAAATACTTTATACATAACAGTCAAAATGTCCTCTTGATGCTGTGTGTTCGTAATCAGTTACAAGAAACTACATGTTTTCTGATTGGAAAAATAACAATTAGCAATTTATATCATTAATCGATATATGTATATAGAGATTTATAGGCACCGCGCAAGAACGGCGAAGATAAAGAATAATACATTCTGTCGCTGCTATGCGATGGTTCTTTTCTTTCACTGACAATTGTTCGATAACTTTAGGCCACCAGGCGTGTACTATTCAGCGTATATTAATGTTTGTGAGGCGAAAATTACTAACATTACAAGGAGAACCATTTATGTATATACGTGAAGTGCAACGCGACGGACGAGTACAATACTCGCATGTGTGAAGTGATACAAAAATAGTAAGGCCTGATAATAGTGAAAATAACGGCTCAGCCGTGAAAAGAGTAAACGCTAGTCTATCATAGTGAATACAGTGAGTGTGATGCGTGTGGGACAGAGAAATCAGCGGAAATCCGTATAACTACTAATTGATGTGTGAGGACCGTCTAACTACAATGCACTACGGAAGACAATGCCGAAGCCTGCAGTGCGGCCCTTACCTTCAATTTCACTGGCAGGAAACTACGTCCACGTGCGAGATGAGGTGTTGGTGTTCTTCGGGTAGAGTGCTGGTGCTGAATCCGTCATATACAGTCTCCCGACTGGAGGGCATACACAACACCGACTACAAAAGCCTGGAGCGACATTACAATGCATGCGCGGGCAGTACTGCTTGCGCCACTGCGACGGGCGCTTTGAACAATGAGCTGCTGCTGGCCATAAGTACAGCCAACAATGAGATAGCGTGTGCCTACAGGACACCTTCTCAGAATTGCCAATGAACTTAAAGCAAGTGAGAAAAACAATTGTTAAAACAGGGTGAAAAGACAATTTAATTAAATCAAAATTTTGCCTTGTGCACACCATACAGCTTAACAAATGTAAGGATAAATAACAAACTAAGACGGTAGCACATCATGGACGTGCAGTTATGTAATACAAATATATGTGAATGTATTTATATATATGAATTTGCAGTGGACGAAGAAATGAAGCTTTGTAGTGGCATAAGAGTATTAAAACTCCATTGACTTGCATCAAGTGACCAAACTATAAGCCCCAATGTAAATAAGGCTACTGTATACTGTCTCCCTAAATAAAGAAACTTATTTCCTACAGTATACAGAAGGGGGGCATCTGTGATGTACCTTTTGCGTTTCTTGTTTTTATGGTTTCGTTTTCTTCAAAGGCAAAGAGAAAAGATGAAGCGGTAGCCCAGCGTAGAGCCCGCGCCTACCGTCATGTATTTTTGATTTTCAAGTGTTAAAAAACATAAGATGTTTTTCCTTTTCCTTAGTAAGAGGAAGGACTCGCTCTTTGTTAATGAACGAAGGTCATCATCCTCATCATCATTGTTCTGCCAAAAGGCAGGTTTTCACATGGTAGTTCTCCAGGCTGTCCGGTCTTCTGCCATCCTCTTCAGGTCTGCATAGTTTCCTCTTCCGTTTATGTAGTCTGTCATCTCGTATCTCCTACATCCTCTCACTGTTCTCTCACAAATCAGTCCTTCCAAAGCATCTGCTAGCAAGCACTCCCTTCTCAGTGTATGTCCCAACCAGTTCTTTTTCCTCTCGCTTACAACCTTCAGCAGGCATCTTCTCCCACCAATCCTTTCCAATACTCTTTCATTACTCACTCTTTCCATCCAGCTTATTCTCTCCATTCTCCTCCACATCCACATCTCAAAAGCTTCCAACCTTTTTTCATGCTCTCGTCTCAGTGTCCATGTTTCTGCCCCATGTAGTGCCACACTCCAGACAAAACATTTGCCAAACCTTTTCCTTAGACCTGTACCTAATTTGCCACATCAGAGTCTCCTCTTTCTGTTGAATGCCTCCTTCGCTATGGCAATTCGAGTTTTCACCTCCTGGTGACATCTCAAGTCTTCAGTTATTGTGCTTCCAAGATATTTAAATGCACTTACTTGGCTAATGGTAGATTGTCCGATTTTAATATTGGACAGTCTGCGTGTTGTACTGATAACCATACTCTTTGCTTTTGCTGTGTTTATTTGCATCCCATGTTCCACCTAAGCTTCACTCAGATCTTTCAGCATGTTATTCACTATCCGCTCACTTTCTGCCACTAATACCATGCCATCAGCAAATCTTATACATTCTACACTCTTTCCACCAATACATATTCCTCTTTTCCATCTAAGCCTTTCGCAATAATCTCTTCAAGGTATGCGTTAAACAACAGTGAGGAAAGGCAACTAGCTTGTCTAACACCTCGTCCAATGCTGTTTCCTTCTGACATTTCATTTCCAATCCTTATCCTTACTTTCTGGTGTAAATATAGATTCTGTATCTGTCGTCTCTCTTTCCAATCTTCTCCTTTTCTCTTCAAAATATCCATCAGCTTGTTCCACTGAACTCTGTCTAAAGCCTTTCCTAAATCTATAAGAACAGCAAAGATTTCTCTACCTTTTTCCATGTATCTTTCACCTATAGTTCTTAACAGACCAATTGCCTCTCTTGTTTTTTCCTCTTCTAATTCCGAACTGCTCCTCTGCAATACCTCTATCCAGCTTGCCATATTGCCTTCTATTCAACACTCTCAGCAAGACTCTAACTGCATGAGAAGTTAGATTGATGGTCCTATACTCTTCACAATTTTTAGTGTTTCCCTTTTTCTCTGTTGGTATCATAACTGTTGCAAGGCAGTCCTCAGGCCATTACCCTTTGTCATACATCTCATTACAGAGGTAGACTATTTTCTTGCCTTGTTTTCCAGACTCTTCAACAGTTCTGCTGACATCAATTCCACATGCCTTCCTATTAATCTTCTTCAGCGCCTTTTCTACTCCTGCTTCCAAGATGGTGAATCCCTTTCCATCTTCCGGCACATATTGCTCCTCTTCAACCTCAATTTCGCTTTGTATTTCATTCCCCTTATACATACATTCAATATATTCTTGCCATCTGTTCAAAACCTCCCGTGGTTCTTCTGCTAAAGTACCATCCGCTCTTTCTATTTCCATGTTATTCCTCTTTCTTTTACGTTCAAAAACTATCTCACTTGCCAGTCTATACATCATTTCATACTTTCCCTCTTTCTCCACATTCTCTATTTCGTCGCATTTCTGTTTCGTCCATTTTTCCCTTGCTTCTTCAGTTTCTCTCCTTATTCATTATTCAGCTTCCTGTACCTCTCTTTGCCTTCTTCAGTTTTACATTTTTCCACTTTCTCTGCTTTTCCATCTTTTTCAACATGTTTTCTGTTTCCATTCTTTCCTGGTACTTTGGGATACTCTAATTCCTAGTACTTCTTTGGCAGAGTCCATGGGTCCTTCCCTCATTTTTATCCATTTGTCATATACACTTCCGTCTACCTCTTTCCCGTTTTTCCATAAATCTGTTCTCCAAATCTGATGTCTTTCCTACCTCTTTGAGTGTTTCTATGTTTAGTATTTCCTTTGCTTTACCTCTCCAGTCTTTTTTAACATCACTTGTATTTCTCCCACTACTAGGTTGTGGCCTGAATTAATATCCGCTCCTGGATAAGCTTTGGCATTCTTCAAAAAGTTCCTAAACCTTTTTTGTATCAGGATGTAGTCTAACTGATATCTTTCCCTATTCAAATTTGATTTCAATGTGTTAAGTCTCCTTTTGTTGTGTTCATATAATGTGTTACCTACTGCTTATGAATTTTCTTTAGAGAAACTAATTAGTGGTTCACCTCTCTCATTTCTTACTCCTAATCCATATTTTCCTACTGTATCTTCATCTCTTCCTTCACCTACCACTGCATTCCAGTCCCCCATGACGATAATGCAGGCATTTTCATTTTATTTCTCGAAGAGTTCTTGTATTTTCTCATATTATTCCTCATCTCTGTGCTGGCTGGTTGGCATATATAACTGTATTAAAACCAAATCTTTTGAACTACCTTTCAGTCGCATCATCATCAGTCTTCCATCAACATATTGTACCTTCATTACCTTGTTTGTCAGCTTTTGCCCTATCAATATTCCTACTCCATTTTCACCACTCTTGATTTCTCCTGAGTAAAAGAGATCATAATCTCCACTTTCTATCTCCCCATTCTCTCCCCATCTCATTTCACACAAAACGAGGGCATCTAATCTGTTACTTTTCATCTCCTGTTTTGCATTCTCTAATTTCCTGCTTGCAGTAGTGTCCTCACAGTCCATGTTCCAACCATTATCTTTCCTTCCTTCACTTCCATTTCTTCCTTTGAAACATGTCCAGTCTCAATGTGTTCCCCTCCTGGAGATTCGAATGAGGGGAAGTTTTAACTCCAGAATCTTTCACATGGAGACATACCATGAACGAAGGTAGACGTATGTTATTTTATAGCGTAATCAGCGGTAACCATTTTGGTGGAGAGAATGAATATAAAGTCTGTATTTTTTATAGAATATAGCATTATTTTACCATTGAAGTTGTATGAGTCACTATCCCAAGTATTACTGTACTATATAAAAATCCAAGAAGCCTACCTGTGTACTTCGGAGTTTTGACGAAGATCCGATTACAATATCAAGGACACGGTCAAGATATTGTACGAGGGCAGTTCAATAAGTAATGCAACACATTTTTTTTCTGAAACAGGGGTTGTTTTATTCAGCATTGAAATACACCAGGTTATTCCCCAATCTTTTAGCTACACAACACTATTTTTCAACGTAATCTCCATTCAATGTTACGGCCTTACGCCACCTTGAAATGAGGGCCTGTATGCCTGCACGGTACCATTCCACTGGTCGATGTCGGAGCCAACGTCGTACTGCATCAGTAACTTCTTCATCATCCGCGTAGTGCGTCCCACGGATTGCGTCCTTCATTGGGCCAAACATATGGAAATCCGACGGTGCGAGATCGGGGCTGTAGGGTGCATGAGGAAGAACAGTCCACTGAAGTTTTGTGAGCTCCTCTCCGGTGCGAAGACTTGTGAAGGGACCGATGGCCATCGCAGTCTGGTCCCTTTAAATCCCACAAACCAACCAACCAACTTGTGTGAGGTCTTGCATTGTCATGAAGAAGGAGAAGTTCGTTCTGATTTTTGTGCCTACGAACACGCTGAAGTCGTTTCTTCAATTTCTGAAGAGTAGCACAATACACTTCAGAGTTGATCGTTTGACCATGGGGAAGGACATCGAACAGAATAACCCCTTCAGCGTCCCAGAAGACTGTAACCATGACTTTACCGGCTGAGGGTATGGCTTTAAACTTTTTCTTGGTAGGGGAGTGGGTGTGGCGCCACTCCATTGATTGCCGTTTTGTTTCAGGTTCGAAGTGATGAACCCATGTTTCATCGCCTGTAACAATCTTTGACAAGAAATTGTCACCCTCAGCCACATGACGAGCAAGCAATTCCGCACAGATGGTTCTCCTTTGCTCTTTATGGTGTTCGGTTAGACAACAAGGGACCCAGCGGGAACAAACCTTTGAATATCCCAACTGGTGAACAATTGTGACAGCACTACCAACAGAGATGTCAAGTTGAGCACTGAGTTGTTTGATGGTGATCCGTCGATCATCTCGAACGAGTGTGTTCGCACACTCCGCCATTGCAGGAGTCACAGCTGTGCACGGCCGGCCCGCACGCGGGAGATCAGACAATCTTGCTTGACCTTGCGGCGATGATGACACACGCTTTGCCCAACGACTCACCGTGCTTTTGTCCACTGCCAGATCACCGTAGACATTCTGAAAGCGCCTATGAATATCTGAGATGCCCTGGTTTTCCGCCAAAAGAAACTCGATCACTGCCCGTTGTTTGCAACGCACATCCGTTACAGACGCCATTTTAACAGCTCCGTACAGCGCTGCCACCTGTCGGAAGTCAATGAAACTATACGAGACGAAGCGGGAATGTTTGAAAATATACCACAAGAAATTTCCGGTTGTTTCAACCAAAATTGGCCGAGAAAAAAAAAGTGTTGCATTACTTATTGAACTGCCCTCGTAGATGGATACGGCGATCGGACGTAGTATTATTAATTGGTAAGCATAAATCTACAACAAGAGAAAGATTATTTCGTTAATCTGGAACTAATATAAAAAGATTCCTTATCCATTTACAGGCGTAGCTGAGCTTATTGTGCTTTTCTGACTTGCCAAAAAATTAATCTCATTATTTCCAAATATCTAAACAAACATTTATTATATATTTTTTTATTACATTATACCTTGCAACCTGCATTGCATTAAGATGTCGGATTGCATGTTCTTGGTTGAACACGAATGTCCACAAATGACAACTACCACCTGTGGTCCTTACCAAAAAACACTGGAACACTGGTGCTCACTTCCTTTTCAGGGTTCACTTGACACAGTAATTCAAGACACAGCCAATAGATTGAGAAATACTTTAAGTGTTGGGTGCACAGAACGCAAGCCATGCAATAAGACCACAGTTATCACCTGTATCAAAATACATATACTATACCAGATGTGATTCACGAGTTCTCTTAATTCTTTTGAACAGTGTATTTCATAGCACATGCAGTCTACGTATACCTATTTTATTACATATTAAGTAGGAAATCATGGAAGAAATTGGTCAGAAGTAGATTTATGTTATCAAACAGCGAAATTATCTTGCCACCCAACACCACTGACATTACATATGTTTTTGGATGGGGTCCACCTATAGCAAAACACAATTTTGTTTTGTTTTTACTGTCGTTTTCTTGACAGGCTCTAGCTCTTCTTGAATTCCTACGATCTGTTTCTTGACTCCATCTATACCGTCTGTGACCGTTCTTATGACTAATTTGTGTCTTTCCTCCTCTTCCTCCCGTCTCTTTTTCTCTGCCTCTTGCCTCTTGCTTTCTCCCTATTGCCTCTTCCTTTCTGCCTCTTGCATGAACTGCATGAAAGCCTCAATCAGAGATCCACCGCTAACACCTTCCGGACTGGATGAACGAGATTCAATCATTCTGTAACGTTTCGTTCGTGATTCTGGTCCGCAAATCTCACCGATGGTTCGTCACGTACCAGCAGCGCCTACATTTCGTACTGCTGCGGTCCCCCGTTCACCTCCGTTACCTGACTGAGAAATGTCATACTCTGCAGGTACTATGTTCGACATTTTTGCCCGGTCTGCAACTGCATTTACCTGAGAATCCTGTGTAATATCTGCCTGGTCATCGCTAATAATCTGAGGTGGACCCATAGTTAACAAAACACAATTACTTCCGCTACTCTGTAGCAAACGTGCCTTGCTTCTTGCAAGCAGGCGCATTAATTCTGACTCAAACGAATTTAAACACTACACATTCCTATGCCACACAGATTCTGCTCTAAATAATGCTCCCGTGGGCTACTGACAACGAATTCAAATAACAGCACTCTTGTCTATACTCACAAACGAAAATCTCAATCCTGACAAATCAACACAACGCCGTTCGCCGTCAGAAACAATCAAGTGACACAGAAGTCACAGCCACCACATGAAAATACACACATACAATAATTAAATATTAGTACTATGTCTAGGCGCCAGCAACGCGAATCTATTCTACCCACTGCACCACATTAAACATGGGGAACAGAAACTTCACTATGCAACACTATCTACGATCTGACGGTCATAGAATGTGCCATCAATTCAAAATTCTGCGCAAGGGACATCAGATTGAATGACAACGCTGGGCAACACTATCTAATGGTCACAGAAGGTGTCATCAATCCGAGATCCTGGCAGGGGACGCCACAATGTAAAGTAACACTGTAAGGACTATATCAAAATGATTGAGAATGTATGCAAAATCTAGTTTACTGACAACATTTATTTTCCCAAAACAAAGACAGAGATAAATTATGCTAAACAAGCTATGATTGAATATCGTAAACAACTAACGGTGGTTTAAGACCACAATGGACAAGGATCCTGGGTGGTAGAAACGAGTCAAGTACTTTGGCCCTAAAAATGTGTATAACACAATCTGAGTTGATCTGACACTGAGCAGACTTTGGTTGATAATCTACGGAAGGTTCTCAATATAGGTACAGCTGAGAGCAAATGACGATTGAGACCTGTATGCTCTGACAAGGCTGGAGCGGCAGTATGTTATCCTGTTTGCTTCATGCAGCAATGCAAATTACAGCTGGCGAGATGTATGTGGCGGAGACGAGACGTGAGGCGGCACCTGTGAATCGATCGCGGCCACGAAAGAAATGCAAAAATCGCACGGTCTAGCAGTCAGGCAGACGGATCGAATTTACTCCGTACCAGAGCCCTGAAATCATGGTAGATTTCAGTGTGTGACACACCCGTTCGCTGGTCGTACCAAGGACCAATTTGGTCACTTATACAGCAGAGTGCACAAGGACACCAAACGTCAAGACTGGTAAACTAAAAACGAATAAGTGTGCCCTCGGCAAAGGAGTAGTCAGAGATGTTTGAAGGCACACTGTCGGTACAGTAAGAACTTTACTACAGGCTCCCCATCTAAACTATTCGCAAGTGAAGTCAGTCTCAGGACAGGTCCCAAGTTCCAACCACACATGCTAGAGCTTCGACCAAAAGACGTTTCCAGACCGAAGTCCAGAACCCGAGTGCTTCGCACCTCTATAGATTAAAAATTTCCATTTTCCCACATATGAACGACACCACCTTCACCCCATCATGAGCCAATCACAGGGCTTAAGAGGCGCTAAATCTCCCCTCTTACATGACAGCACAAACTCATGTCGAACCGGCGCAAGAGTTACGAAACCTGTGTCTCTGGCAAAAAAGAAACCACCAATTACAGGCTTTTTTAAGTTTTCACGGAGGGAGAAGATGCTTTTCTCTGAAGTTGCGTCATTTCCCAAGGTGACAAGCTAACAGCTACAGTCTTAAAGATCTTTATCTAAACCGCCTGGACCTTGGAGCTTGTGAGTCCTAGCTATGACATGTAATAAAAATTCTATCTCTAAACGTTTCTCAGACGCCGGAGTTCCTTATACAACCGAGGTGGCCCATGAAAGCAAGTCACAGGCGTATTTGCAGTATTGGTGAACATGAAAACCTGTGAATTTTTATTATGCGTGGCTCTGCACACAATGCCCAGATTACGACTACACTGTGTAAACACGTCCCTTCTGTCTGTCATCTCCAGCCCAGCCTTCTACTGGCGACACGGCAGGTAGCTCCGCATTGTTCTGCTGGATACCTGTATCGACTAGGGGCTGCTCTGTGTACCCTGTATGGCTGTGGGCCTGTCCATCAAGATATACTGAGGGATGGGCTCGCTGCCAACTGCTTTCAACTTCCAACATGCTGTTTCTCTTAGCTAAAAACCATAAAAATATCCCATGCTTTTAGTGCCCTACCAGGCTCCATTAACATCTGCTCAGGCCATTAAGTTTCTAGAGTCTCACTCAAGATGCATCGGTTGTAATAAAATCTTTAATAATTTTCTGTATACGAAAAATAGGTGAGACAGTAACTTCTCCTCTCTCAATTGGAAGAATGAGATCTCTCCCTTTGTCGCTACCATACTTCCCAACATTGGAGGTGTAGTACCACAATTCATGAGTTTGACACCATTATCAGTTACTGATGCTTTCCAGCCAATGCTCCACTCCAAATGCAGCTGTTTTTGTTGTGGTTTTAAGTGCAGCTACTCATGCAGTATGACACAGAAAGTTGTATGAGTCCATTAATTGTTTTCGGATAGCAGGCACAGGTGGGAAAGGGTTATGATACGTTTGGTGCACAACACGAAAATCCTCCCATGTGATGCTCAGACTAATTCAACCAGAAGCTTCATGAAGAGTATGCCTGCTCTCACATCCCATGTGTTCCAAAAACCTTGATCTGCACTATTCCAAGAGCCACAGGAATGAACACCTACAACGAAGCCCCTTTCAAACTCTACCAGGTGCACATAATGCTGTCTCATACGCCTATGTGGTATCTTCTTGTCCTTCACTTTGATTACTCAATGACTGACGCTCATCACGTCCCATATATATCTTACAACGCTTGGTAAAAACACTAAGCACAAGCCACACTCTGGTGATAATTCCGTCTGTCGCAGAAAACTGCATCTCTAGTCATATACGTACCCGCCGATTGCACTGTTACAGTTCCGGCAACTACTCACATAAAAAAAACTTTTGCATCACTTTGGTCCGGAGAGTTCCGGAATCTGTACAGAAAACTGGAATAGAGATCAACATAAACAGATTTTTTGCCCTTTTTATTGTCATGGAACCCACACATTGCATGTTGTACCACCACACAGCGAGATCTTCAGAGATGGTGGTTCAGATTGCTGTACACATCAGTAGAACGTCCTCTTGCATTGATCCATACCATATTCATTGTGGCATACTGTCCACAAGTTCACCAAGACACTGTTGGTCCAGATTGTCCCTCTCCTCAACGGTGATTCGGCGTAGAAGCCCTCAGAGTAGTTGGTGGGTCACGTTGTCCATAAACAGCCCTTTTCAGTCTACCCCAGGCATGTTCGATAGGGTTCGTGTCTGGAGAACATGCTGGCCACTCTAATCGAACGATGTCTTTATCCCCGTTATCCTGAAGGAAGTCATTCACAAGATGTGCACAATAGGGGCGCTAATTGTCATCCATGAAGACGAATGCCTCACCAGTATGCTGCCGATGTGGTTGCACTATCAGTCGGAGGATCGTAAAGCCGTTACGGCGTCTTCCATGACTACCAACGGCTTACTTTGGCCCCAAATAATGCCACCCCAAAACAGCAGGGAACCTCCACCTTGCTGCACTCGCTGGACAGTGTGTCTAAAGCGTTCAGCCTGACCGGGTTGCCTCCAAACACGTCTCCCACGATTGTGTGCTTGAAGGCATATGCGACACTCATCGGTGAAGAGACCGTGATGCCAATCCTGAGCGGTCCATTCGGCATGTTGTTGGGCCCATCTGTACCGCGCTGCATGGTGTCGTTTTTGAGCGGTCCATTCGGCATGTTGTTGGGCCCATTTGTACCGCGCTGCATGGTGTCATGGTTGCAAAGATTGACCTCGCCATGGTCGTCGGGAGTGAAGTTGCGCATCATGCAGCCTATTGCCCACAGTTTGAGTCTTAACACGACGTCCTGCGGCAGCACGAAAAGCATTATTCAATATGGTGGCTTTGCTGTCAGAGTTCTCCGAGCCATAATCCGTAGGTAGCGGTCATACACGGCAGTAGTAGCCCTTGGGCGGCCTTAGCGAGTCATGTCATCGACAGTTCCTGTCTCTGCATCTCCTCCATTGCCCGAACAACATCGCTTTGATTTACTCTAAGACGCCTGGACACTTCCCTTGTTGAGAGCCCTTCCTGGCACAAAGTAACAATGCGGACGCGATCGAACCGCGGTATTGACCGTCTATGCATGGTTGAACTGCAGACAACACGAGCCGTGTACCTCCTTCCTGGTGGAATGACAGGAACTGATCGGCTGTCGGACCCCCTCCGTCTAATAGGTGCTATTCAGGCATGGTTGTTTACATCTTTGGGTTTAGTGACATCTCTTGAACAGTCAAAGGGACTGTGTCTGTGATACAATATCCATAGTCAACGTCTACCTTCAGGAGTTCTGGGAACCGGGGTGATGCAAAACTCTTTTTGACATGTGTATTTTGGTGTGATATCTTTAGTATTCTCCAGTTTATTTATTTAATCTCTGGTTATATTGATTATATTTTGTTGTGACTTGGCACGCGCTGTTTCGGCGTTGAATTATCATTCTGATTAGGGTATTATTTCAAGTGTTATGCCTAAAAGGACCCCCTCCGTCTAATAGGTGCTATTCAGGCATGGTTGTTTACATCTTTGGGTGGGTTTAGTGACATCTCTTGAACAGTCAAAGAGACTGTGTCTGTGATACAATATCCACAGTCAACGTCTACCTTCAGGAGTTCTGGGAACCGGGGTGATGCAAAACTCTTTTTGACATGTGTATTTTGGTGTGATATCTTTAGTATTCTCCAGTTTATTTATTTAATCTCTGGTTATATTGATTATATTTTGTTGTGACTTGGCACGCGCTATTTCGGCGTTGAATTATCATTCTGATTAGGGTATTATTTCAAGTGTTATGCCTAAAAGTTATTTTAATGTTGTTAATCGAATCAGGCAATGCTAACCTTTTCCAATAAGCGTTATTGTATTGCGACGTGTTTTCATTGCTTGTAAAATTTAAAACAGTCTTAGGTCGCCAAGCTTTTTCTTTATTTTATGACCAGTTTCTATCGAAGTGATCATAAAAACAGAAAAATAATATGCAATTTCATCAATGAGAGCATCGCGTTAGTGTAGAAAGCGTACTGTCAGTAGCAGTTACCTATATGACCCGAGAAGCACCTAAAAGCAACATTATCTACATTTATATCTACATCTACATTTATACTCCGCAAGCCACCCAACGGTGTGTGGCGGAGGGCACTTTACGTGCCACTGTCATTACCTCCCTTTCCTGTTCCAGTCGCGTATGGTTTGCGGGAATAACGACTGCCGGAAAGCCTCCGTGCGCGCTCGAATCTCTCTAATTTTACATCCGTGACCTCTTCGGGAGGTATAAGTAGGGGGAAGCAATATATTCGATACCTCATCCAGAAACGAACCCTCTCGAAACCTGGACAGCAGGTTACACAACGATGCAGAGCGCCTCTCTTGCAGAGTCTGCCACATGAGTTTGCTAAACATCTCTGTAACGCTATCACACTTACCAAATAACCCTGTGACGAAACGCGCCGCTCTTCTTTGGATCTTCTCTACCTCCTCTGTCAACCCGACCTGGTACGGATCCCACACTGATGAGCAATACTCAAATATAGGTCGAACGAGTGTTTTGTAAGCCACCCCCTTTGCTGATGGACTACATTTTCTAAGGACTCTCCCAATGAATCTCAACCTGGCACCCGCCTTACTAACAATTAATTTTATATGATCATTCCACTTCAAATCGTTCCGTACGCATACTCCAAGATATTTTACAGAAGTAACTGCTACTACTGTTTGTTCCGCTATCATATAACCATAGCCGGCCGAAGTGGCCGGCGATTAAAGGCGCTGCAGTCTGGAACCGCAGGACCGCTACGGTCGCAGGTTCGAATCCTGCCTCGGGCATGGATGTTTGTGATGTCCTTAGGTTAGTTCGGTTTAACTAGTTCTAAGTTCTAGGGGACTAATTACCTCAGCAGTTGAGTCCCATAGTGCTCAGAGCCATTTGAACCATTTTTTTCATATAATCATACAATAAAGGATCCTTCTTTCTATGTATTCGCAGTGCATTACATTTGTCCATGTTAAGTGTCAGTTGCCACTCCCTGCACCAAGTGCCTATCCGCTGCAGATCTTCCTGCATTTCGCTGCAATTTTCTAACGCTGCAACTTCTCTGTGTACTACAGCATCATCCGCAAAAAGCCGCATGGAACTTCCGACACTATCTACTAGGTCATTTATATATATTGTGAAAAGCAATGGTCCCATAACACTCCCCTGTGGCACGCCAGAGGTTACTTTAACGTCTGTAGACGTCTCTCCATTGAGAACAACATGCTTTGTTGTGTTTGCTAAAAACTCTTCAATCCAGCCACACAGCTGGTCTGATATTCCGTAGGCTCTTTATCTCTCTCCTAGTCAACATGTGGAAGCAACTGAAGAGTTTTGGCATACAGGAGGCTAGACTGTATGTTAAGATACGAACACAGTATACTGCCGGGGACCCTAGAGTACGAGTGATTTCTTTTTACCGTTGTATTATTATTTTGAGTCGCTGTGTACTTCGCATTTTATCACACTTCTGATATTTTAGTCAAACCTTAAAAATTTAACACGTATAGTCTTTCTGTATAACAAAGTAATTTCTTATGTGAATCTGAAAGCAGCATTTTAGATTTGCACTCACGGTGCGTTGAGGTAATAGTAAATGCAATTGTGTCTAAGTTATAAGACCCACAATTTTAATAACTGATTAGTTAGGTAGCAGAATTATCAAAAGTTGACCGGCGATCGTGTTGTTTTGTAATAATTATTATGTCCTCTTTCTTTCTGGCAAGCAGTGCTCACTCCTAATGTTTCATAGTGATTTGTACTACATTTCTCAGAACTACCATGTAATTTTACTTGATGTTGAATAGGAGAGAATATTGTAATTTTCGTATATAAACATTTCTCCATCTTATTTCGGATGTTTTCCATACGACTGACAAAATCGACAGCATTTTGAACGTAACAGCAGAATAAAGAATACAGCTGTAAGTAAATTTCAGTCAACAGCAGCTGTGTATTTCCTTCATAATGCAGCAAAACTGAGCTAAAGTAGTAACATAATCTCATTGATCCAAATGTCTGCAAGTTCAGACTGAACAGACATATTAAAAGCACATTTACTCTGCAGCATTTTATCAGAGTCCTCCAGGCTGTTAGGAGAACACTTCATGAGATACTAACCTGCCAGCTACTGCTGTATCGTTGACGAAACTGGATCTTCCATGCCGCTGGTCTGTCTTATACGAGTCCGCTAATACGAGTCGAGTGGTGCGTTTGGAATGTGATATTGTTCATTTGTACTTGGAGTTTGGCACGAATGCTCCTGCGAAAACACGCAGGTGCGTTCAGTCACCACGCAACGTCTTACAAAAACACGCCGAACCTGAGCTTAGGCAAATATATCGTGTCCCGGCTAAGAGGCTGGGTAAAAGCCGCAGGAAGGAGCTGTCAGAACTACCGAAAGCCGGCGCTTTTAAAAACATCGCAAATCAAACAGCGCCAAGCGGTTCGCTGTCCTTCGGGCTTTCGTAGCGAGCGCGTGGACCTTGGAAGTCCTTAACGGACGAGTACGACAAGTGCTCTTGTGGCCTACCGACTTTTCACTTCAAGTAACGCTGCGTCCTGCCAGAGTACTTTAAATAGTCCATAATTAGATATGTTTTGTATCTCAACGGTCACTTGGCTGTGCAACGGAGAAGTGTGATAACAGGCTGTGTAAAGTTAAGCGATTTTCTGCGTGCCGCTTAAGTTTGATCAGAGATATGGCAGACAGAGAACCAAATGACGCATTTTCATTTGAATTCGATATACACTTCTGGCCATTAAAATTGCTAAACCACGAGGATGACGTGCTACAGACGCAAAATTTAACCGTCAGGAAGAAGATGCTGTGATATGAAAATGATTAGCTTTTCAAAGCATTCACACAAGGTTGGCGCCGGTGGCGACACATACAACGTGCTGACATGAGGAAAGTTTCCACCGATTCCTCATACACAATCAGCAGTTGACCGGCGTTGCCTGCTGAAACGTTGTTGTGATGCCTCGTGTAACGAGGAGAAATGCGTACTATCACGTTTCCGACTTTGATAAAGGTCGGATTGTAGCCTACCGCGATTGCGGTTTAACGTATGGCGACATTGCTGCTCGCGTTGGTCGAGATCCAATGACTGTTAGCAGAATATGGAATCGGTAGGTTCAGGAGGGTAATACGGAACGCCGTGCTGGATCCCAACGGCCTCGTATCACTAGCAGTCGAGATGACAGGCATCTTATCCGCATGGCTGTAACGGGTCGTGCAGCCACGTTTCGATCCCTGAGTCTACAGATGGGGACGTTTGCAAGACAACAACCATCTGCACGAACAGTTCGACGACGTTTGCAGCAGCATGGACTATCAGCTCGGAGACCATGGCTGCGGTTACCACTGACGATGCATCACAGACAGGAGCGCCTGCGATGGTGTACTCAACGACGAACCTGGGTGAACGAATGGCAAAACGTCATTTTTTCGGATGAATCCAGGTGGTATTTACAGCATCATGATGGTCGCATCCGTGTTTGGCGACATCGCGGTGAACACACATTGGAAGCGTGTATTCGTCATCGCCATACTGGCGTATCACCCGGCGTGATGGTATGGGATGCCATTGGTTACACGTCTCGGTCACCTCGTTGACGGCACTTTGAACAGAGAACATTTCAGATGTGTTACGACCTGTACCTCTACTCTTCATTCGATCTCTGCGAAACTCTACATTTCAGCAGGTTAATGCACGACCGCATGTTGCAGATCCTGTACATGCCTTTCTGGATACAGAAAACGTTCGACTGCTGCCCTGGCCAGCACACTCTCCAGATTTCTCACCAATTGAAAACGTCTGGTCAATGGTGGCCGTGAAACTGGCTCGTCACAATACGCAAATCACTACTCTTGATGAACTGTGATATCGTGTTGAAGCTGCATGGGCAGCTGTGTCTGTACGCGCCATCCAAGCTCTGTTTGACTCAATGTCCAGGCGTATCAGTGCCGTTATTACGGCCAGAGGTGGTTGTTCTGGGTAGTGATTTCTCAGGATCTATGCACCAAAACTGAATGAAAATGTAATCACACGTCAGTTCTAGTATAATATATTTGTCCAATAAATACCCGTTTATCATCTGCATTTCTTCTTGGTGTAGCAATTTTAATGGCCAGTAGTGGAGAATATATAGATGAAACTCACACAGGTTATGAAGCATGTTTGGAGTCCGTCGACGGGGTGTAATAAGACCATTGTTGTTCATGTAATGCATTAATGACTTACCGAATATTGTCTTTGTATGTCCATCTTTTTTAGAGATGGTTGCGGTACTCGGCTGTTCGATACAGGATGTCAAATTAAACACCTTTCAGCCGTCTAGGTTCCAAACTTATTTTATTTGGTAACTAGTTTCAGTGTTTTACTATGCCATCTTCAGGGCCCTGACAGACGTGTAAGATGATTCTGATCAAAACAGGGCCCAGCAGTGCTGGTACTAGTGGGTTTTTTGTATAGCGATCACAATCACGACAGGTCTGCAGATGAGGGCTGAAGTGATCGCTATAGCAAAAACCCACTAATACCAGAATTGCTGGGCCCTGTTTTGATCAGAACAGAGGTAGAATCTTCCCACATGTCGGTCAGGAGCCTGAAGATGGCGTAGTAAAACGCTGAAACTGGTACACAAATAAAATAAGTTGGGAAACTAGACGGCTGAAAGGTGTTTCATTTGATATCCTGTACAGAGTATTGAGTTAGTGCATAAGTTAGTAGCGTTTCTCCACAAGTTTAATAAACACAACAGATACGCATAACGTAGATTTTATTCTTCGATAATATATTCTCCTTCACTATTTACAACAGTCTGCCAACGCTGTGGTAACTTTGCAATTCCGCGACTTTAGAAATCACTTGCTTTTAAGGCGACGAACTCGTCTAGACATATTCGGGGAGCATTTTCGTCCGTAAAGGAAGTTCCTTGAAAGTCGTTCAGTAGAGAGCGAGAAAGGTGAAAATCTGAAAGTGAATAAGATTGGTACGGAATGACTTCCGAACCCAACTCTTGTAAAGTGTTTTCTGTCAGTCTAGCATAATGCGGGCGGGCGTTAACGTGGACTAGCATCAGTTCACGCAGTCTTCCTGCTCGTTGTTCTTGGACTGCATCTGTAAGACGTCTCAGTTGTTGACAATCAAGTGTCAGCAGTTATAGTTACACTTCGGGAAAACAATCTGTAATATGACACGACATCGCTGGTCCACAGATGCATGACGTTGTCGTTTCTGGATGCGCACAGGTCTATGTACGAGCAGTTGCTGCTTTGTTTGTGCTTCTACGTCATACTCCGCAAGCCACCTAATGGTGTGTGGCGGGGTCCCGGCGGAGGTTCGAGGCTTCCCTCGGGCGTGGGTGTGTGTGTTTGTCCTTAGGATAATTTAGGTTAAGTAGTGTGTAAGCTTAGGGACTGATGACCTTAGCAGTTAAGTCCCATAAGATTTCCCACACATTTGGACATTTTTTGGTGTGTGGCGGAGGGTACTCTTGTACCCCTAACTGAGCCCCCCAACCCTGTTCCACTCACGTGTAGAGCGTGGAAAAAATGATTGTCCGTTCGCCTCTGGTTTGGCTTTATTTCTGAAATTTTCTCCTCGTGGTCATTACGCAAGGCATATCTGGGAGAAGTAATACACTCCTGGAAATTGAAATAAGAACACCGTGAATTCATTGTCCCAGGAAGGGGAAACTTTATTGACACATTCCTGGGGTCAGATACATCACATGATCACACTGACAGAACCACAGGCACATAGACACAGGCAACAGAGCATGCACAATGTCGGCACTAGTACAGTGTATATCCACCTTTCGCAGCAATGCAGGCTGCTATTCTCCCATGGAGACGATCGTAGAGATGCTGGATGTAGTCCTGTGGAACGGCTTGCCATGCCATTTCCACCTGGCGCCTCAGTTGGACCAGCGTTCGTGCTGGACGTGCAGACCGCGTGAGACGACGCTTCATCCAGTCCCAAACATGCTCAATGGGGGACAGATCCGGAGATCTTGCTGGCCAGGGTAGTTGACTTACACCTTCTAGAGCACGTTGGGTGGCACGGGATACATGCGGACGTGCATTGTCCTGTTGGAACAGCAAGTTCCCTTGCCGGTCTAGGAATGGTAGAACGATGGGTTCGATGACGGTTTCGATGTACCGTGCACTATTCAGTGTCCCCTCGACGATCACCAGTGGTGTACGGCCAGTGTAGGAGATCGCTCCCCACACCATGATGCCAGGTGTTGGCCCTGTGTGCCTCGGTCGTATGCAGTCCTGATTGTGGTGCTCACCTGCACGGCGCCAAACACGCATACGACCATCATTGGCACCAAGGCAGAAGCGACTCTCATCGCTGAAGACGACACGTCTCCATTCGTCCCTCCATTCACGCCTGTCGCGACACCACTGGAGGCGGGCTGCAAGATGTTGGGGCGTGAGCGGAAGACGGCCTAACGGTGTGCGGGACCGTAGCCCAGCTTCATGGAGACGGTTGCGAATGGTCCTCGCCGATACCCCAGGAGCAACAGTGTCCCTTATTTGCTGGGAAGTGGCGGTGCGGTCCCCTACGGCACTGCGTAGGATCCTACGGTCTTGGCGTGCATCCGTGCGTCGCTGCGGTCCGGTCCCAGGTCGACGGGCACGTGCACCTTCCGCCGACCACTGGCGACAACATCGATGGACTGTGGAGACCTCACGCCCCACGTGTTGAGCAATTCGGCGGTACGTCCACCCGGCCTCCCGCATGCCCACTATACGCCCTCGCTCAAAGTCCGTCATCTGCACATACGGTTCACGTCCACGCTGTCGCGGCATGCTACCAGTGTTAAAGCCTGCGATGGAGCTCCGTATGCCACGGCAAACTGGCTGACACTGACGGCGGCGGTGCACAAATGCTGCGCAGCTAGCGCCATTCGACGGCCAACACCGCGGTTCCTGGTGTGTCCGCTGTGCCGCGCGTGTGATCATTGCTTGTATAGCCCTCTCGCAGTGTCCGGAGCAAGTATGGTGGGTCTGACACACCGGTGTCAATGTGTTCTTTTTTCCATTTGCAGGAGTGTATATTGTCCGACTCTTTCCGAAAAGAGCTCTCTCGAAATTTCAATAGCAAACCTCTCCGTGGTGCGCAACGCCTCTCTTGAAATGTCTGTCAGTGGAGTTTGTTGAGCGTCTCTGGAACGCTCTCGAGCCAACTAAACGATCAGTGGTAAATCATTCCTTTCGTTTCTTTTCCTTAACATAAAAATACCATTTCTCGTTACCAATAAAGATACATGATAGGAAAGGTCGGTGTTGTTCACGAGCCGATTGACGACCAACAATCAGAGATACACAGAGGCCAGCTGCTGATTTTTGTCATTTTTGGTTAGAGCACGCGGTACCCATACATCCAATTTTTGAACCTTCCCCACTAAGCCATGCGTGGCTCGTGTTCGTGCCATATGTCATTTGACATCCTGTTTTTACTGGACCACCACCTCGTTGTGTTAATTTCAATTACTGGTGTCACTGAGTTGCCGCCTTGCCAGCCCGTGAGCGCAGCAGCGGCGCTTATCGATATAAGCCCTGGCGCATTATCTTTGCTGACTGTGTGTTCTGGTTAGTTTGGATGTATCAGTGAGTTGGGAGGCGCTAGCAGTGCAGTTCGGACCTGGCAGTGTTTAACTTAGGACGTGGCAGAACTTCAGTCGGGCGCGGCTGCAGTGAGTTCCGGACAGCCATGACGGTTGCCGATACATATCACTCGGGTGCGGACCACCTTGGCGGGTCGTCGGTCGGTCGTCTTGTCGGACGACATGTATGATGGCCGGCGATCACTTATGGGTTGACTGCGTGTACCGACTTGTGATTCGTCCTTGTTATTGTACACTCGCTGCAATTAGTATTGTCTAGTCCTTCATGCAAGTGTTTGTGAAACTGTGTGTAGCTTGTGATGTCGACTGCTCAGTTATTTTAGTGCTGTCACAGTGCTGATGTGAGGCAGTCGATCGGTTGGCGTGGAGCAGCGGGGAAATTTCCGCGGGGCGTAGTTGGTCAGGTCAACTGGTGGTCTCTACGCAGTGTCGGAATGTGTGGGGCTGTTCCCATTGCTACGAGGTCCATGGCTCACCGACCCTGGACACGAAAGTTGAGCTTGGATTTAATTTACCAGCAAGTTAAGACTGTTCACAATGCGCCGTTTGGTTCTCGTTGTTGACTGTCGGGACATTCCCGCGAGCAATAACGTGCGTGTTCAAGTTGGCGAAGGTTTAGCCACCGTCCAGTGAAGTCTAACTGTATTTGGTGATTTGCAATTGAAGTTCCGGTTACCTGCCCTGTCCGTTGACGTAAATTTAGGTAGTGTCCTTTCCTCACCGTGTTGTCGCTGTCCAGCTGGTGTGTAGTTCGACAGCTTAATGGATGCTTTTATTTTTGCATTGAACTCCCGGTTGCGTGCTGGTCGAGTGGAGCGCACTCTCTCACCTAAGTGAACGTTAGAATTTCAAGTGCTGGCCGACCCCTGAATCTTCTGAGCGCCGTTAGCTGCACTGTATTTTCTTATTTCCTGTTGCGTGGATTTGTATGGCTCATAGCCGATGGTTTTGAATTAAAGTTGAATTGGTTTCCGTGGTGTTTTAAGTCATGGGCTTTCAGCCGCTTTAAAATTAAAGCTCCTTGCTTTTCAAATGTTAGATTGTTTGGGCCATCAGCCTGATTGAAATATCGTTTAAAGATAAAGCATTTGGCCTTCTGCCTACTAAAAAATTATTTTAGTTGTGAATGGGGGGGCTCCATATGGTTCCCAAGTTGTGCAGCGACCGTAAACCATAAAATTACCAAATAAGCAGCAACCAGTCGCAAGATCATGTTTTCTTTATTTAATTTTGCATATCGATTTCAACTGATTTAACAGCCGTTTGACGTCTGTTTAAGACAGCGTTATTACTCACGGAACATACACGTTGAAAGCACCGATGATGGCTGTTAAATCAGTTGAAATCGATATGCAAAATTAAATAAAGAAAACAAGATCTTGCGACTGGTTGCTGCTTATTTGGTAATTTTATTTTAGTTGTGTTTTGAGTCATTGGCCTTCAGCCTTTCTAAAATTAAAAGTTTCTTGCTCGTCAGGTGTTAGATTGTTTGGGCCTTCAGCCTAATTAATTTATTAATATATTGGGCCTTCTGCCTACTAAAAATTATTTTAGTTGTGTTTTAAGTCATGGGTCTTTTAAAGATAAAGCCTTGGGCCTTCTGCCTACTAAAAAATTATTTTAGTTGTGTTTTAAGTCATGGGCCTTCAGCCGTTTTTAAAGTTAAGGATCTTTGTCATTCGGTCATCAGACTCTTTGGGCCCTTCAGCCTAACTGAAGATAAGGCCTTTTCCCTTCCGTTTTTTTAAATTAAATTTTACCTTGAGTCTTAAATCATGGGCCTTCAGCCGTCTTTAAATTAAGGTTGTTGCTTTTCAAGTGTTAGATTTTTTGGCCTTCAGCCCAAAGTTATAGAATTTACTTAAAAGTTATAGAACTTACTTAACGAGAGGCCTTCTGCTTTCTAAAAGTCCTCTTTGGCGTCTGAATTTTGAGTTAATGGCTTTTAGCCGTCTTTTTTTAAAATTAGAGTGGTTGTGTCCTTAAGGCACAAGATAGTGTGGCGTATTCAGCCGATAAATAAGTTCAAGAATTTGCACTGTAATGTTTGGTCAAATAAATAAAGTTGTTTGTGTTCGACTGTAACTGACAGCCGCTCATTTTGGCCCCATTCCACAATTCCAACTACCTGTCCTGTCCTGCGGGTTTAGCAGGGCGTTTCACCCACTGCATGCAAATGTCGCACGACGGCGGAATGATCACAGTTCATCACATTTGCCAATTCTCGAATACACTAACATGTGTTATTGTGCATTAACTTGTTTAAACGATCTTCATCAAACCCCGAAGGTGTTCCTGAACGTCGAGAGTTACTAATGTCAAAACGATCCTCCCTTAAAACGAGAAATACCGTTTTTTGTTGTATTCTGTCTAGTGGCATTAACTTCATACATAGTGCAAATGTTTCTGCCAGCCTCTGCTGTTGTCACCCCTCTACTGAACTCAAACAGAAGAATATGTCGGAAATGTTCCGATCTCCACTTGACACTCCATTTCCTAGCGTCCACAGCTCCACTCACTGTATCCAAACGACAAAATGGCAACATGTAAACTCAAATAGCAAAAATGACAATCGATAATCAAACCCGTAGCAACAGGAATGCGAACAAGCAAAGCGAAAACTTTACGAACTCATGCATCAAACTAATAGTATTACTCGACAGCTCACTCTCTTCCCAGTTAGTCCTGTTACTTATGAGGGAACTCTAGTGCAATAACACCAAGTTAAATCTCGACAAAACATAAATGTAATAGACTGATACTTAGGTGTGCGGGGTACTACCGCGAAGAATGTAACACGTAGAAAACAAGATCGACGCTTAGTCGAAAGTCGAAAAAGCAGTAGACAGCAAGCACTGTGATTTCAATTACCGTAGCCTTGAATGAAAGCAGTAATCGCCTTACGCATCGACACACAGTTCAACAGGAGTTCCAAACATATCTCCAGGTCTACAAAGCAATGTACCTGATGTATTCGAGAGTCGGAATAGCAGAACAAGCCTAGGGCAAAGATTAACAAATTGTTCTTGATGTAGATAAATTCAGACCTGTGTAATCCATGAAAGGTAAAAGCGTGGCTTACTATGATTACAGTTACAAGTTATAAATATAAGATCTTATTTTCGCATGGAATAAATAAAGTTACGTAGTTAACTTGACGTATATTTTCATGGAAACCTAGTGTACCTTGAAATACACTCGCCACAGTACTGTAGCGCACCGCTAGAGGCGACAAGAGCAAAATGACAGAGCCGACTGATACAGTGGACTATCGTGGTGTAATTCGTTTTCCGTATTTGCAGCCGCATTATGTTACTACAGTGACCAGTCAGTTACTGTAAGTGTGCTGCAGCAACGCATCATCATATTGCCCAATGGATAGGTTCCGCATACGCTTTAAATGTTGTTGCCGAACAAATATGATGACGAAGAACGAGGTGGCACTCCAGGAATCGCAAGAAATCTGGCTTGTCACGAAGCGATAGTGGAAAAATTGAAAATCAGTCGAGGGTTAGTTATTTGTATCTTTCATGACATTCTAAAGGTGACAAAGCTCGTCGCCCGCTGCTTCGCTGCAGCTAACATCCATTCACAAAACCCGTCGAATCGAGGCAGCAGGGGAATTATTGCAGCTGTGTCACGCCATTCCAGATGGTTTCTCTAAACGCCTAACCTTCAAGGAGGATACAAAGAAGCAAAGCATGCTGAGCAAACGTGTGGATTCACCAACACCGAAAAAAGCGTTGACCCAATCAACATCGGACAAGGTGTGTTTTTAGAGTACCACGGCGTGACGCTAACAGTTTACGCTCGTTAAGTAGGAAACCGTCACAGGACCATAAGCACTTAGAGAATGAATAACACCAGTACAAAGTTCCAACATCGCAGCTTTATCTGCTTCAGGTGATTCTTCGTATAATGAGTCATATAGACGTGAAATGGCTGGGTCTACACCCATGATGTGCTTGAAGAGCCAGCGCCCTTGAAGACGCTCTGTCTTTCGAAATGTTCCTTGATGGTGCGAATTCGGGGGTTATACGGTATTGGCTAGGGGTCGGTTTTCCCCTGGGTAGATGATGTTAGTGGAGGCGGCGGCAATGACGATGTAACTTTATGATTGTATATGAAAGCATATGACTATCGCCTGAATTGGCGATGGATGGTGGTGATTGGTGCTCTCTGGTCAGGGTTATCATCCCTTCCCAGAGAGTTGATGAGTTGGTGTGGTGATGCGTTGGATGATTCGTAGAATTTTAATGATTTTTGTTTAATGAGATGATAGAATGAAGAGTCAGCCGTGTCAGACAAATATTTGATAGCAACGACGTGCAGTTATCCGAAATGTAACAACCACATAGACCAAAATGCAGGTAAAAAACGACAAGTTGCAATCCACGTATACGATTCTGGGAAACTATAGTTTGATCTGCAAAACAGAATGCATAAAAGACCTTTTCATGGCCCATACGTGATAACTGTGGAAAGACCGGTTACTGTCCTGCTGCACCTCAAAACTGTAATAACGGTAAAATAAGTTGCAGCAAACTTCCGACCTATAGTGCAACAAATCACAAATTATTGAAACTGATCAATGCAAATAATTTATTTGAACATGCTTATACACTGCTGTAAAAGAATATTTACATTTGTTAACATCAGTATGTAACGGAAACAGTAAAATACAATTTCAAGCTTTCTTGCTTTACAGTGGTCATAGCTATGTAGTATTAATACTTTTGGTGTAATAAGTTTTCATGTAAGACTAAGACTCATTTTGGGAAAAAAGTATCTGTTGTCAAGAGATAAAGTGATTCAAATGGCTCTGAGCACTATGGGACTCAACTGCTGAGGTCATTAGTCCCCTAGAACTTAGAACTAGTTAAACCTAACTAACCTAAGGACATCACAAACATCCATGCCCGAGGCAGGATTCGAACCTGCGACCGTAGCGGTCTTGCGGTTCCAGACTGCAGCGCCTTTAACCGCACGGCCACTTCGGCCGGCAGATAAAGTGATTTAAAGCTTTATTTATTACGGTACTTTCGGCGTAACCCAAGTTTGGATAAATAGTAACCAAGCAATCGGTTTCAGACACTGTGGAAGATCTGAAAACAGTATTGCTGTAGTGTGCTTTTAATTGAAGTGCCAAAGCATCGTTGTCATTTATACCTTGATACGATAAATTTTTATTCAAGAGAACTTCTGTAACACTATCTGCAAATGGTGCAGATTGTCAGAAACCGATAATTTGGCTACTGATGATTCAACATTGTGATCGTGCCAAAGGTTACCTAAAAAAAACAAGACAGTTTTGTCACAATTTCCATTCTGTTGAAGAAGAAAAATCTGATTCTTACATTTTACGTGAGGACTGAATTTTTGTAATGCTTATCCCCAAAGGTGAGATGTTTTCAGTACAATGGTATATCGTACTCAGCTTCTTATTTTTCATATGGCAGTAAATATATTATTTGCAGGTACATGTCGATGTTAGATAATTTCTGATTTATAATGGAGAATTGATTTCCTGGTTTTTACTCACAGATTTATTTTTCATCGAGGACGTACCTTGTAAGAAGTAGGTGAGGGCAGCTCATATCAAAATTTTCCGTACAATTTGCGAGAAAGCCAGAATATGTAATGAAAATGGAAATAAACGTTTGCCGTCATTAACCGGGAGGCCCCTTGCTGGGCAGGTCGGGCTGCCTTGGCGCAAGTCTTATTATATTTGACGCCACAGTGGGCGACCTGAGCGCCGGACGGAGATGAAATGATGATTAAGACAGCACAACACCCAGTCCCTGAGCGGAGAAAATCCCCGACCCAGCAAGGAATCGAACCCGGGCCCGTAGGACGGCAATCCGTCACGCTGACCACTCAGCTATCGGGGCAGACGGTATATGTAATGTGCATTGATTAGTAGCAAGTGTACACAACGCCTTTTCTCCTGAAAACTCAAAACTACTTTTCGATTCGTTGCTTGTTCTGCCACATGATGTCTTCGAAAGAAAGGCTCCTCACGGAACTCATATATCGGCATCTCCCCGAATCTGTCGCCTCTCTCTATGGTAACTTCTGAGACGAAAACTTCCTTTGCCAGAAACCAATCTGTTGAAACCAGTTTCGAAGAGACACTTCAGTTTAACTCTGATCGGCTAAAAAGAGGTCTCCTTAATGTATACTAGTCCATCGAATAACAATAAGCTCAAACATGTCTGCATATTGCAACTTGTTACGATACATCCGCCTTCGTTATCCGTCCGTCGCAAGTTCTTTTCTTGCCCGGTTTTTCCGAGAAATAATGGGCTGGTGATGTCTCATCTCTTTCCTCCCTTTCCTCCTCCCTTTCAATATTCGGCACTGTAAATCTACGACTCTTGAAACATCTTAAATCGCAGCCCGAAAATTGCGAAGTACTACCGCACAGAATATACATATTCGCGACGTTGTTCGCGAACTGAATTCCAACACCCAATACCTTTGAAGCTGTAGCTGTATTTTTGGACGAACTCTTTTATGTAAAGCTTCGTTTCGAGACAAATCACAATGCTAAAAATGGTTCAAATGGTTCTGAGCACTATGGGACTTAACATCTGAGGTCATCAGTCCCCTAGAATTTAGAACTACTTAAACCTAACTAACCTAAGGACATCACACGCATCCATTCCCGAAGCAGGATTCGAACCTGTAACCGTAGCAGTCTGGCGGTTCCAGACTGAAGCGCCTAGAACCGCTCGGCCACCGAGGCCGGCAAATCACACTGCTATCAAAACCAGTACTATTACAAAAACACTAGTTCACAGCAACAGCTCTCGAAAGCAGAACCCTCCAACACTCGTAAACACTGTACATCGCAAAGAGAGCTGAGATAAAACGTATAGCTACTGACGCTCATCATCACGTGATGTTGTTTACTGACAGCATAGCAACAGGCTGCATTATCCTGCCGACCTATTAACGTGGGTCGTGGAGGAACGTTGCTCAACGTTGGTGTTCCATGGGCAACAGTGTTATTTCCCCTCTACGGGGTCGAATTGTCAGCAGTCGTAGGCTATCTGTTGGGCCTTGAAGCTGTACTGATTTATAAAAAAGGGAACTATTTTATTAATGCACTGTGGATTGTGGCTAAATAAATGTGAATAAATGTGAAACATAGGCTGCAGTTGCATCTGGGGTGAAGGTCACATCTAAAAACAGTAACTGAAATGTAATGTTATTTGGTTCACTAATTTCATAGCGCCACAATATTACTTTCTGATATTCACATTACATGAATGACGCTGGTTGTGACGTAGCAATGTTGCAAAAAAAAAAAAAAAAAACGCTGATTTTTGTGTTTCGTAAAGGGCAGAACTTCACATGCCTATATATTTGGGTAGGCTCGTTCATGTTGTGAGCTGCAGTAACTTTATGGTCTCGATAAAGCGAGGTCATGCAACGCTCTCTGAGCGAGAGGAACTAAGGAAGTTTATATGCTGTGAATTTAAAAGAGGATAAAGAAGACGGTAACCTATCTGCATTTTATATTTTGAGTAGCAGCACCAGTTACAACAAAAATGTTTTACGACCGGTTTCGGCCTATAGGCCATTCGCTAGTGTTCACAAATGCCTCTAAAGGAGAGATAAGGAGAATCTTAGAATAAGTCCCTATCAGAGTAAGGGGAAGCTGGATTAAATCTCCTCTCCTGCTCTAACCTCTTCGTCTCACCCCACGTCCTCACTTATCTGCTGGATGTATTTCAATCTCTGTCTTCCTCTACAGATTTTATCCGCTACAGTTCCCTATAGTAACGTACAAGTAATTGCCTGATGTTTTAGTACGTGTCCTGTCATGCTGTCTCTTCTTCTTGTCAGTATTTTCCATACGTTTCTGTCTTCGCCGCTTGTGCAGAGAACCTTCTCATTCCTTACCTTATCAGTCTACCTAATTTTCAGCATTCTTCTGTAGCACTGCGTCTCAGACGATTCAGTTATCTTTTGTTCTTGCTTCCTCACAGTCATGGTTCACAACCATACAGGGTTGTGCTCCAAACAGAAATTTTTGCCTCAAATTAAGCTCTATGTTTGATACTAATAGACGTCTTTTGACAAGGAATGCCCTCCTTTCCTGTGCTAGTCTTCTTTTTATGCCCACCTTGCTCCGTCCCCCATGGGTTATTTTGCCTCCACTGTAGTAGAATTCCTCAACTACGTCTACATCGTCGTTACAGATTTTGATGTTAAGTTTTCCGCTGTTCTAACTTCTGCTACTTTTCATTACTTTCGTCTTTAGTCGGATTACTGTCAATTCATATTCTGCACTCATTAAACTGTACATTCCGTTCAAGAGGACTTGTAATTCTTCCCCAATTTCACTAACGACAATTTCATCAGCGAATCTTATCACTCATATCCTTTCAACTTAAATTTTAATCACTCTCCTGAACCTTTCCTTTATTTTCATCGTTGCTTCTTCGGTCTTGAACACGGGTGGAAGCAGCAACTGCAGAATGCAGCCTTCGTGAGGGAAAAATGAACAGCAGTCAAATCAGTTACAATAGTGGAAAGATTAATTAAAAACTCCTTGACCTAAGTTTCGACGTCTTTAAAACGTCTTCTTCAGAAAGATCAATGATTGCACCTAAAATGTTTACTGTTATATACGTGTTAGGATATTGGTGTATAGTAAGACAACAAATCATTGACTTACAAAGAATTTTTACTATCTTTGGGTAAATAATGCTGCGAAGTTACATTAAAAATGCAGCTTCAAGGCAGAATCAAAGATAAAATTCACCTCCGTGATCGTGCCAACAGTCATCAGAATGTGCTTCACAAACTCAGCTGGTGAACTGATGGCGCGTAGATGTCTCTTCAGTTGAGGAAAATGTCGTACGAAAGAGAGGCGGTTCATTTATAAGCGAAATAAGTGTGCCTTTAAGTAAGGGAGGGAATCGCTCTGAATTGACTAGAAATCAACTACAGAATTAAAAAATTGAAACACTGTCATAAAAAAGGGAGGCTTAGTGCCCGTATGACAGTCTCTCTCTCTCTATTCGTTTAGTCGGTTCCGACTCTTCGTGACCCCATGAACCAAATCACGCCACTTTTTCCTGTCTTGCACTTTCTCCCGTAGACCTTCCAGGTTGGAACACATTGCTTCTGTGATGCCATCGATCCATCTCATCCTCTGACGTCCTCTTCTTCTAGTTCCTTCAATCTTCCCCAGCATTAATGTTTTTTCCAGCGAGGCATGCCTTCGCATTGTGTGTCCAAAGTAGGTCAGCTTTTGTTTTAAGATTAGACCTTCCAGGGAGAAATCTGGTTTAATTTGCTCCAATATTGAAAGACGAAAGTGAAAAGGCTGGTCTTATGCTGAATGTGAAGAAAACGAAAATTATGGCAACTACACCTACCAATTCGTGGGATATAGCAGGAGAAACCATGGAGGTAGTGACCACATTCAGTTATCTCGGTTCCCAGATCTCTGCTGACGGTGACTGCAGCCATGAAATCCGGAGACGCCTGTTGCTCGGTAGACAGGCGATGTCAAACCTCGACAAGGTTATAAGGTCCAGAGATATATCTTCAACTTCCTTGCACTGTTCATTAAAGAATATATTTTTATCTCTTCTAGCTAATTTCTGAAAATCTTTATTTAATTCAAACATAGCTGATCTATCTCCCTTGATTTTTGCTTTCCTTCGTTCTTCTGCAACTTGCAGTGCCTCAACTGATAGCCATCTAGCCTTCTTACTGTTCCTTTTCTTGGGAATGTGTTTCTCTGCGGCCTCCTTGATAGTATTAGCTACTTCTGTCCACATCTCTTGTGAGCTTTTGTCCTCCAGCTGTAATACATTAAATCTGTTTTGTACCTCTACAGCATAGTCGGAGGGTATAGAGTTAAGGTCGTATCTGCAAGTTGGGATACTTTTTGCTACATTCTGAAGTTTCAGCCGAAATTTCGCAATCAGGAGCTCATGATCTGATCCGCAGTCAGCCCCAGGTCTTGTTGTAGCTGACTGAACCGCGCTCTTCCACCTCTGATTACAAAGTATGTAATCAATTTGGTTCCGGTGTTGGCCATCTGGCGAGGTCCAGGTATATAGGCGTCGTTTTGGTAGTTGAAACAGTGTATTAGTAATTATCAATGAATTTTCTTGGCAGAATTCTAGGAATCTCTGTCCAGCTTCATTTGTTGTACCAAGACCATATTTCCCTGTTATACCTTCTACAGCTTCATTTCCCACTTTTGCATTCCAGTCTCCAACTATGAAGACGATATCCTTTTTTGGTGTTGACAGTAGTAATTCTTGTAAATCTCCATAGAACTGGTCAATAATTTCCTTTTCAGCATCGGTTGTTGGTGCATAAACTTGAATTACTGTGATGTTGAGGGGCTGACCTTGAAGTCTGATGGACATCATTCTATCATTTTTATATTTGCATCCCATCACAGCTTTTCTCACTTTATCACTAACTATGAATGCTACTCCATTACTTCTGTAGTTATCGTGCCCAGAATAATACACCATATGGCCATCCGAAGCAAATTCTCCCATGACAGTCCACCTCATTTCACTTATTCCCAATATGTCGATATTAATTTTCTCCATTTCTCTTTTCACTATGTCTAGTTTTCCTTGATACATGGATCTTACATTCCATGTTCCTATGCAGTGCTTCTCTTTGCACCATTTTACTCTTCGTGAAGCTCCTCTCAACCTGGTTCCCCCCGGAGATCCGATCGGGGAACTTGAAACTCCGGAACATTTTGAGCTGAGCGAAGCCATGGGGTTTTCTTGGGATAGTTCAGTGGTGGTTTCCCGTTGCCTTCCACTGTCCTCCAACTCCTATCTGCTCACCGACTCAGTTTCCCGCTGGGGTTGGCTACCCAACCTTCCGCTGAGTTGCTCGGCTTAACAGGGGCACCACGTGTAGGTAGGAAGTTGGAGAATTGAGGTGACAGAGGCTGTGAGAACTCTCTTGCTGAGTTCTTGTAATCGCGTATCACCCCCATTTTATGCCAGAGTCTCATGATGTCTGCAGAGACCCCCCCAGGTCATTTCCTGGGCCCCGTATGACAGTACGAAATGACAAAAATACAGCTTTTTATTTGGTTATCGTCAATAAAACTATTTTCCGAACCAATGACGTAGCTCAAATATAAAGAAATTTTATATAAAGTGATAAAGGGAATGGCGGTGGAGGTTGTGACGTGCCAAATAAATTTGACCGGCTTTAGTGCCGTCACGATGTTTTTTGTCGTTTCAAATTATTGTAACGCAGCCAGGAAGTAAGTTAACTCGAAGAGCTTAACATACGATAGGTCAAATTTTTGTAACTAATGTCCATCTTAACACCTATGTTGTAGAAAGCCAGTAAAGTGTCGAGTCACACAAGCATTCGAAAAGAGGGGCAAAGGTCAACCTTGCGTCGTCGACCGCGGCACCGATTGGGCACACCAAAAATCGTCTTGGACGAGCTAGTTGCTACCAGAACAACCGGCGGCCATGAAATGTTCATTTGTAATTATTAAAAGTAATGGTAGCGCTCTACGTTTGTCTAAATGAATGGTTCCCCTATGGCTTTCTATGGGAGTAGAGTCTGTCACTATTGAGACTCGAAGAGAGAGGGAATCAAGATCGGTAACCCGACGTGCTCGTTAGTGCATCGTAGTTAGGACACGTTTGCAAGTGTCACAATCGAGACCCAATTGATGGGATGTGTATCAGTTATTTCGTGGGTATCAGGATATCCTAGAATTTTACTGTGAATTTAATTTACGTTGTTCTTGGTTGAAAAGTTCAGAAAGGAAAGGGATGACGTGTTCAAAAAATGGCTCTGAGCACTATGGGACTCAACTGCTGAGGTCATTAGTCCCCTAGAACTTAGAACTAGTTAAACCTAACTAACCTAAGGACATCACACACATCCATGCCCGAGGCAGGATTCGAACCTGCGACCGTAGCGGTCTCGCGGTTCCAGACTGCAGCGCCAGAACCGCGCGGCCACTTCGGCCGGCCAGGGATGACGTGTTGCAGTAACTTATTTTGGGTACTAGAAACGGAACTATATTCCGAATTTGATTCGTAATAGGGCTCCCCGTATTTTATTTTGTGTACGGGCTTATTCAAGTGATTCTGATAGGCTGATTTTGGTGGCTGATAGGAATTTTAGTGAGTGGTGAGGTACGACGGTTTTGAATACCGAATTCGGTATTTTTCTGAGTGGGTCCGTTTGTGGTTGATGTGTTCTTAGTTTGTGCACACGCCAGTAGACTGGGTGTTGCAAATGGTTATTGGTGATTGAGGAAGGCACACTCTAAGGCAGCTGAGCACTAGCCGCTAGTTTATTTTTTACCTAGATACGTACTACGAGGTAGTAACGTTTGTCGTTTATAGAGTGGTGGTTTATCGAGCTGTCGTCTCTAGTTCTAATTGATCCGTGGATCAATCACACAAACACGCGGACCCGAATTCATGCTTATAGTCAGCGTACTTCGCCCTTAAGGAGTAACAGTGACATGACAATTAAGATAGTGGTACTCTAGTTGAACCATCTTGACGCGGAAACCCAACTTATCATTATTTTAGTAGTTCAGTGTGACTAATGACATTAACTTATGTTTTTCTAAGTGGGAACGCGATAAGCCAACAACTGAAGAGGCTGAATTTTTGAACATGGTGGTGGGGTGTAGGTGTTTTCTTCTTTTATTTTCATCCCGTCACTCGTTCACATTACGACGTTGGTTTATTGCAAAACAAAACATACTGAAAAATAGAAAATAAACTATAGTTCGTAAAGTCTAATCGAAAGCCGCACGAGTTTTCATTTCCATTCAAATTTAAATATATGAATCATTTTATAGGTAATTTGAAAGGGAGAGAATTTAATGAAATTCAGTTTCACAAGTAGCTGAAGCTCGCTAAAGTTGGAGGTGAGGTATAGAATGCGAACTGACGATTGTTGATATAGAGAGATTAATGTGCAAGGAATCGCTTAATACGCTACAAGCCATTAAACCAGTAAAAAGAGATTTCAATGAGGTATCGAGACAAAATAGATGGTGGATATAATTTAAGAATGCTTTCAACAATTTTCAGAAGGAATGGACAATTCTCTGTCTAAAGATAGTAATAAATAAGGAAAATGAAATGAGTGTATGGCATCGTTGGGCGGGAGGCCCCATCCAGGGAAATTCGGCCGCCAAGTGCAAGTCTTATTTCAGTCGACGCCACATTGGGCGACTTGGGCGCCGGTGATGAGGATGAAATTATGATGAGGACAACACAACACCGAGTCTCCGAGTGGAGAAAATCTCCAACCTGGCCGGGAGTCAAACTCGGGCCCCTTACATAGGAGGCGAGCACGTTACCAAGCAGCTAAAAAGGCGGACAATAAATAAGGAATACGCATATAATAAGGAATAAGTAGATAACTGAATACCATAGGTTAAATTCAGTGAAATTAATCGTCGTTGACTTAAAAAACCATTGCGTCTCTGGATTAGAAAACAAATTGTGTTTCTTTGAAATCCGTTTGTATATTAAATTAACAATTTCGTGATGCTTTTTGAGTTGTAAGTAACCTTAGGACTGTATGAATAGTTTATTTTTACGGCAAAGGCATTTTTAAATACCGATTAGTGCTAGGGACGTTACTGTGAGGTTAGTGGAGGTTAGCTTCACTCGTTGAATTACGTGTGGTGTACGATACTTATCTTTGGTAAGGAGAGGGGAAAGGGAGGTCCTCGATTCAAGATAATTCATATTATCATATTTTTATTTCTAGTAGCACGATAAATACGTCGTAAAAGTGTTTGGTAGTATTCTCTGGTACGATTATTGGGCGCTAATTTTACGAAGTTTTCTCCATACAACGGATTGATTGGCATTCGTAATATTTTATGTTCACGATTAAGAGAAATTTAATTATAAAAGAGTGGATGTCGATTTATTCCGGAGGTATCCAATAGTGCTGGGAGGGAAAATTTCCATTTCAGACAACATTAAATTTTCTATTACGTGTTGCGTTCATCTATATTAATACAACGTATATCCTTACCTGACAAATCAGATACGTCTCTATTGCGTTCCTCCATTATTATTTAGTAATATTAGTTTTTCAATTTTTTCTCGATTTTCAATTGTGCTGGCGCGAGATCGTGCCTAAGCGTCTTAAACACTACAAATTACGTGGACATTGGCAGGTAACAATTTCGGCACAGTACAAGGTAAGCGAAATGTTGGGAAAAAATGGAAAAATGAACGAGAGCAACTTAAAAACTAGACTTTTTAGGTAGAACAGAGTAGCTTCTAGACACGCAGACTGTAATAAAGCTGTCATTTTCCTCTCCACCCATTCTTTTGGTATTATGTTTGTTAAGCCAAATTTTTAGTTTAGACCTTTACTTACTCCTTTCGTATATAAGACTATATTTCTGTCTTTACTATAGACCGCACATTATGTACCTCCTAGCTTGTGCTGACGCATTTTTTGGTTTTTCTATACACTAACTTTGGTATACGTTCTGCGAATTTTTTCTACGAATCTATGATGACGATTAGGCTGTAGGTACGTAACTGAATCCTAAAGCCAAATTGATCGTCATCTAACGGTTTCTCAATTTTCTTTTCCGTTCTTCTTTATATTATTCTTGTCGGCAACTTGGATTCTTAGCTGTAAGTAGATTGTGTGATAGTTCTCGCAATAGTGTGCCCTTGCTATTTTTGGAATCTTGTGGGCGATACTTTTCCGAAAGTCTTGTGATACATCGCCAGCCTCACAAATTCTTCACACCAACTTGAAGAGTCGTTTGGTTGCACTTCCCACAAATGGTTTTAGAAATTCCTATGGAGTGTTATCTATACTTTCAGCCTTATTTAATCTCAAGTCTTCCAAAGCTCTTTTAAATACTGAGTCTGAGATTGAATACCATATGTTTGCCTTGTCGAATACAGTTTCTTTTTCTATAACGTCGTCAGCCAAGTCCTACCAGTCATAGACGCCTTCAGTGTGCTCTTTCCACCTATTCACTCTTTCCTCTGCATTTAACAGTGGAATTCCCATTGCTGTCTTAATGTTGCCGCCCGTGGTTTTAATTTCACAGTATGTTATCAGCCCTTCCGAGAACCATTTCTTTTTCTATTCCTCAAAATTTTTCCTGCAGCCAGTTCGCCTTCGCTTCCTTGTTCTTCCTATTCATTTAATTCCTGCGTGATTTATATTACTGTAGTCCTGTCTTTCCTTAAACATTTTTGTACTTCCTTCTTTCGTAGATCATTTAACGTATTTCATCCGTTACCCAAGGTTCCTCCGCAGTTAAGTTTCTAATTACCGTGTTCGTCTTTCCAACATCTGTGATTGCCCTTTTTAAAGCTGTCCACTCCTCTTCAACTGAACTCCCTAGTCTCGTGTTTCTTATCGCGTATCCACATCCTCAGCGAACTCCAAATGCATCTCGCCATTCCTCAGTATTTCAATGTCGCGTTTCCTCATTCTCTGTTTCTTTTGGATGCTTCTCATAATCTTCCGCCCAATCTTCATCATTACTAAATTGTGACCTGAGACTATATCTCCTCCTGGTCGCCCTTTACAATCCAATATCTGATTTTGGAATCTCTGTCTGACTGTGATATCATGCAGCTGGAATCTCCCTGTGGCTCTAGGTCTTTTCGAAGTATATCTCCTCCCCTTGCGATTTTTGAACAGGTTATTAGCTATTACCACCCGAAATTTATTGAAAAACTGAATTAATTTTTTTCGTCTCTCATTCCTGTTACCAATCTCATATCATCACGTTACAGTTTCTTCTATTCCTTCCTCTACAACCGAATTTCAATAACCCATGATTATTACATTTTTATTTCCCTTCACATACTGAATTACCCTTTCAGTATCTCATACACTATTTCTACCTCTTCATCTTCTGTTTGCGACGTCGGCATGTACACCTGGACCATCTTTGTCGGCTTTAATTTGCTGTCTAATTTGACGGGAACAACCCAATCATTAAAATGTGCACAGGGTTTCAATCTCTGCTCTACTTTCCAATTTCTAACGAATGCCACTCCCGACATGCCATTTACTACTACTTTCCATATTTCCTTATATTCGCCTGACCATAAATCCGTAACTTCTTTCCATCTGACACGAAGGGCACCCGGACATCGCTTAAACTTCTCGTGCCAAATCCGTTGATAACCATGATGAACCTGCGCCGATGCAGGAAAAAGGCACACGGAAAGAAGAAGAGAAGTAATGAATACGACACTGGTCGCGTTATTTCCTTTACCTCTCTATAGCTAATCACGTACTCTAAAGATAACCGATAAGTCATCTGTGCGCCTGTTTTCCGTTTCAGATCACCGAACGTCCGCCAAAGAATGTATGCTATGCACATGTTGACTGTCAGCAACCAGTCCGGTATACCAGGCACTTATGCAACCCACTACACACTTCTGATCCGCAGGCACGGGCGTACAGGGTGACGCAGTTCGAGAGACGACAAATAAAAGCAGCGTCTGATATTGTAGCAAGTTCCGTGAAAACAGCAGTCGTCTGCAATACATTTAAAGTAAATAAAACTTAGTAACAGACTCTAAATTTACGCAAATTAGTAGTCAACTATGGGACAAGTCGACTTTGGGTTCCAACCGATATTCATAAGTACTGATGTTAACCTATGCCACAACCACATTACCGGCATTTGTAGCAAACTTTCGTTGTTGAATACGTTTGTCTTCCAGTTATCTGTGCGTCCAGAGGTGGCTATACAGTACAATTCGAGAGGTAAACAGTTTGCCACAGTGATGACAAATGGTTCAAATGGCTCTGAGCACTATGGGACTTAACATCTGAGGTCATCAGTCCCCTAGAACTTACAAGGGAACCTCCCCATCGCACCCCCCTCAGATTTAGTTATAAGTTGGCACAGTGGATAGGCCTTGAAAAACTGAACACAGATCAATTGAGTAAACAGGAAGAAGTTGTGTGGAACTGTGAAAAAATAAGCAAAATATACAAACTGAGTAGTTCAAGGGAAGATAGGCAACATTAATGACAATGGGAACGCAGGAGCGCCGTGGTCTCGTGGTAACGTGAGCCGCTGCGGAACGAAAGGTCTTTGGTTCAAATCTTCCATCCAGTGAAAAGTTTAATTTTTTATTTTCAGTTTATGTGACAAACTCTTATGTTTTCATCACTTTTTTGGGAGTGATTATCACATCCACAAGAAAACCTAAATCGGGCAAGGTAGAAGAATCCTTTTACCCATTCGGCAAGTGTACAAGTTAGGTGGGTCGACAACATATTCCTGGCATGTGACGCACATGCCGTCACCAGTGTCGTATAGAATATATCAGATGTGTTTTCCTGTGGAGGAATCGGTTGACCTATGACATTGCGATCAAATGTTTTCTGTTCCCATTGGAGAGGCACGTCCTTTCGTCTACTAATCGCACGGTTTTGCGATGCGGTTGCAAAACACAGACACTAAACTTATTACAGTGAACAAAGACGTCAATGAACGAACGGACAGATAATAACTATGCAAAAATAAAGAAAATAAAATTTTCACTGGAGGCAAGACTTGAACCAAGGACCTCTCGCTCAGCAGCTGCTCACGCTACCACGGGACCACGACGCTCCTGAGCTCATTTTGTCTATGATGTTGCCTATACGACCCGTGGACTACTCAGTTTGTATATTTTGCTTATTTTTTCACAGTTCCACACAACTTCTTCCTGTTTTCTCAATTGATCTGTGTTCAGTTTATCCAGGCCTATCCACTGTGCCAACTTATAACTAAATCTGAGGGGGGTGCGATGGGGAGGTTCCCTTGTTAGAACTACTTAAACCTAACTAACCTAGGCACATCACACACATCCATGCAGGATTCGAACCTGCGACCGTAGTGGTCGCGCGATTCCAGACTGAAGCGCCTAGAACCGCTCGGCCACACCGGCCGGCCAGTGACGACAAGTGGTCCCAGGTGACGAGGTTATATCCATCCACTTCGTCTCACCCATCTCTATTTGTCGGGTCTTTTCTTTCAAAAACTGGTGCCCCGCTATGATCTCGTAATCTCAAGGATGAGGGATTGGGGGATGATGTCTCCCATTTGTTAACACTAATGTGATACATATTCATATTAGTCCCAATTACATCCTTAAATCGTTTCCTCTGACCTCCCACTGCTAGAGTAAAATACTTGTTTGGAAATTTGGATACTGGGCATATCGACTACATGTCGTGTCTATCTTAACTGACATTTTAAAAAATCCTTCCTGCACTGATTGCGCGAGCTTCTTCAAAGATGCTGACATCTGTGCGTCTGTCTCACCATGCTGTATGCAGAATCCTCCTCATGCCTCGCTGGAGACAAAGTTCCAACTCTTTAAAATGCCTTCTGTAGCAGGTCCAAGATTCAGATCCATATAGCAGTGTAGGAAATACAGCTGACCTGTATATGAGCATCATTGTTGCTACATCGGTATTATGATTGTCGAAAACTCGAGATCTCAGTCTGGCAAAGGATGTCCCAGCGTGGTTAATACTGTACTGAATTTTCTAATCTATAAATTCACTTGATGAGAAATGAGAAGAGGTTTTAACTACTTGAAGACTCATTTCGTCGATGGTGATACCTATATTTCTTCATTCATCCTGACGGAGTATTATTGAAAATATTTATATTTTGCTGACATTCCTTTTGACTGATGTTTGTATGCTGTGGGAAAGGCATTCAGGGTTAACATCAGTCCTTTTCGGACAGAGCAGCCACTGCATTTTCGTCAGCATATAACGGAACAGTGTTGCTCTCCTTGTATGTAGTGTGTTGATGAACTCTGAAGCGCCTATTTAATAGTTTCTCTAAGGTTTTAATTACAGTGATAAAGACACAGTTGAATTATTATTCTACAACTGAGAATATAACACAAATCATTTTTGTTATTAATTGCTATTACTATTTTTGGTATTAATTATTATTAAAAAGGCTAATTACATGCATAAGAAAGAAGAAAACCATTAGTCTTGATGGAAGTTTAGCGTTTTGTCCTTGTCGTTCCCGTGGGGGAAGCACCTTTTCTAGACGGAAAGGCGAAGTACACAGATCCGGCGGACAGTGATGAGATGGGGGCAACAGGTGGCCTTGTCGAGTTCCGATTTGGGAATAACATTTGTGTGGAAAAAAGTGTACTTTAAGTACTCTGAGCAGAGCGGTAGTAGCCAGACAGCAGTGACTGTGAAACGTGCGCTCCTCAATACTTTACTATTTCTTCTAACATTTGCACAAAGTATTATAAGAAGAGGTTTATTAATACTTTTGTGTTTAAAAGTCGTCTCCGGTAATTATGAGCCCTGGTTGCAAGACTTACCAGGCTCCGTTATTCGTTTGCAGTGGTTGCTCGACTTCGCTTCAAGAACGCCGAAATGTGCAACCCTGGCGACGCCATTGTCTTATCATTTTAACCACAGCAGTGAAGAATTTGCAGAAGTCTTTTTTGGCAACCACTTTCTCAACTGTACTGCTCAAACAAAGCTAGCTACGAATTATTTAATTATCGTTATTGTCAAAGAGAACCAGCCTTAATTCAACTTTTTCTGTGATCAAATATGTTTTGTTCAACATATTGTCATACCTGCAGAGTGTTAATGTTCGATTTGAAAATGCATTTCATTTTTCTTGCGTCTTACGTTCAGTTGTAACATGATGATCGTCACAGCAGCAGCAGCAGCATTAGTTGCAGTGTTTTCTCAAATTTAAAGAGTCAGAGTTTTACTCACTTTTGATGGTTCGTTTTGCTACATCGCTTGAGTAAATTTCAATTGCATAAAATCATTTTCTTAAAATTTCAAGAGTATAGTATCTTTATTAAAGTGACAAACATTAACTTTGGCTGAATTTTGAAAAGACATAAAGTTTTGAAAATAAGTCAATAAAATATCTTGTCAGTTTCATTCTGGTTCTCAAAAACAAAGTTTTACTTGTTTGTACTGTTTTGGGTGTCCAGCCGCGTGCAGTCATTTTCATAACACGACGTTTCGGCAGCGTACCTTGCCGTCATCTTCAGGTGACAACTGCAGAAGGTATCACCCGAAGACAACGGCAAGGTACGCTGTGGAAATGTCGTGTTACGGTAACTACTGCACCCGGCTGGATACCCGACAACAGTACAAACAGTAGCATCGCCGGGAAAGCCTAAGATCATACAAGGCTTTACTTCATTAAAATTAACTTGAATAACTATTCCAAGTTGAATGAACAGGTTCAATTTTCAAAATTCGTTCCTTCAGAACGCGGCGACAGTATATAGCAAATAGTAGTTCTCAATATGTATTTAGTCAGAGTTTCTGTTCCAGTCGTAGATACAGTCACTACGTTCAGTGGAAAACACAGAAGGTAAGCAGAAAAGTGCTTGGAATACTTTGTTGCTAGATACAACGACTAAGTGATTAGTCTGCTAAACACTTTAAAGGAGTTTGATAGCCAAATTAAATTTTAATGAGGTAAACATGCCGTCAAAATTAGTCAAAGATTCCATTACAGTTTAACATAGTGTTCAAATGCAAATATTCTTGTCTGTATTGGTGACTACGCCTTTAGATGCTACGTAACACGGACAAAGTCGCAGCAAGGTCATCTGCTTCAAAGATATGACGAGACTCTCGATAAAACTAAAGTTAAGAGAATAACACTATATAAGCGGTGATCATTGAGGGCGTTGCTACAGCATATATGCAACCCACCACGACTCCATTGCGGGTATATAAGCAACGGCATGTAGGCAAAGAGTTAGTGTTGCCTTAGAATGGAAACTTTTTGGTCGACCCTTATATCTGAGTGTAGGAAAGGTGGCGATAGGGTCGTTTTAGGCGTACTGCGTACTCAACTAATACCGCAGAACGCATTAATAGTATGCTTCAGGGTTGTTTCCATTTTATGCACAATATTTCGACGATCGACCCCGCGATATCCTTTAGGTTCTGAGAGTTTCGCTGTTACTCGCTTGAGTGAGGTAACTGGCGAGTTGTGGCGCCATGAAAATTCAGAATCGGCATGGCCACACGGGTCGCTCGGCAAGCTGCGGCTCGTCAGCAACCGCGTGGCGCGGAACATTTGCCGGAGCAAGAGGGGTAGCCCCAGCGCGTGGTCCAGGCCGACCGCGTGGCTGGGAATTCCATATTGACGCTGTATCGCAGAATTTGCTTTGTGTCGATGTAGGAGATTTGTATGCCGGGAGTGCCAAAGATGGCAGACTTGTGATATTATAATGGCAGCCATTTCACAGTTCATGTAGAAATTAATACACTACTGGCCATTAAAATTGCTACACCACGAAGATGAAGTGCTACAGACGCGAAATTTAACCGACAGGAAGAAGATGCTGTGATGTGCAAATGATTAGCTTTTCAGAGCATTCACACAAGATTGGCGCCGGTGGCGACACCTACAACGTGCTGACATGAGGAAAGTTTCCAACCGATTTCTCATACACAAACAGCAGTTGACCGGCGGTGCCTGGTGAAACGTTGTGATGCCTCGTGTAACGAGGAGAAATGCGGACCATCACGTTTCCGACTTTGATAAAGGCCGGATTGTAGCCCATCGCGATTGCGGTTTATCGTATCGCGATATTGCTGTTCGCGTTGGTCGAGATCCAATGACTGTTAGCAGAATATAGAATCGGTGGGATCAGGGGGGTAACACGGAACGCCGTGCTGGATCCCAACGGCCTCGTATCACTAGCAGTCAAGATGACAGGCATCTTATCCGCATGGCTGTAATACACTCCTGGAAATTGAAATAAGAACACCGTGAATTCATTGTCCCAGGAAGGGGAAACTTTATTGACACATTCCTGGGGTCAGATACATCACATGATCACACTGACAGAACCACAGGCACATAGACACAGGCAACAGAGCATGCACAATGTCGGCACTAGTACAGTGTATATCCACCTTTCGCAGCAATGCAGGCTGCTATTCTCCCATGGAGACGATCGTAGAGATGCTGGATGTAGTCCTGTGGAACGGCTTGCCATGCCATTTCCACCTGGCGCCTCAGTTGGACCAGCGTTCGTGCTGGACGTGCAGACCGCGTGAGACGACGCTTCATCCAGTCCCAAACATGCTCAATGGGGGACAGATCCGGAGATCTTGCTGGCCAGGGTAGTTGACTTACACCTTCTAGAGCACGTTGGGTGGCACGGGATACATGCGGACGTGCATTGTCCTGTTGGAACAGCAGGTTCCCTTGTCGGTCTAGGAATGGTAGAACGATGGGTTCGATGACGGTTTGGATGTACCGTGCACTATTCAGTGTCCCCTCGACGATCACCAGTGGTGTACGGCCAGTGTAGGAGATCGCTCCCCACACCATGATGGCGGGTGTTGGCCCTGTGTGCCTCGGTCGTATGCAGTCCTGATTGTGGCGCTCACCTGCACGGCGCCAAACACGCATACGACCATCATTGGCACCAAGGCAGAAGCGACTCTCATCGCTGAAGACGACACGTCTCCATTCGTCCCTCCATTCACGCCTGTCGCGACACCACTGGAGGCGGGCTGCACGATGTTGGGGAGTGAGCGGAAGACGGCCTAACGGTGTGCGGGACCGTAGCCCAGCTTCATGGAGACGGTTGCGAATGGTCCGCGCCGATACCCGAGGAGCAACAGTGTCCCTAATTTGCTGGGAAGTGGCGGTGCGGTCCCCTACGGCACTGCGTAGGATCCTACGGTCTTGGCGTGCATCCGTGCGTCGCTGCGGTCCGGTCCCAGGTCGACGGGCACGTGCACCTTCCGCCGACCACTGGCGACAACATCGATGTACTGTGGAGACCTCACGCCCCACGTGTTGAGCAATTCGGCGGTACGTCCACCCGGCCTCCCGCATGCCCACTATACGCCCTCGCTCAAAGTCCGTCAACTGCACATACGGTTCACGTCCACGCTGTCGCGGCATGCTACCAGTGTTAAAGACTGCGATGGAGCTCCGTATGCCACGGCAAACTGGCTGACACTGACGGCGGCGGTGCACAAATGCTGCGCAGCTAGCGCCATTCGACGGCCAACACCGCGGTTCCTGGTGTGTCCGCTGTACCGTGCGTGTGATCATTGCTTGTACAGCCCTCTCGCAGTGTCCGGAGCAAGTATGGTGGGTCCGAAACACCGGTGTCAATGTGTTCTTTTTTCCATTTCCAGGAGTGTAGATCGTGCAGCCACGTCTCGATCCCTGAGTCAACAGATGGAGACGTTTGCAAGACAACAACCATCTGCACGAACAGTTCGAGGACGTTTGCAGCAGCATGGACTATCAGCTCGGAGACCATTGCTGCGGTTCCCTTGACGCTGCATTACAGACAGTAGCGCCTGCGATGGTGTACTCAATGACGAACCTGGGTGCGCGAATGGCAAAACGTTATTTTTTTGGATGAATCCAGCTTTTGTTTACAGCATCATGATGGTCGCATCCGTGTTTGGCGACATCGCGGTGAACGCACTTTGGAAGCGTGTGTTCGTCAACGCCATACTGGCATATCACCCGGCCTGGTGGTATGGGGTGGCATTGGTTACACGTCTCGGTCACCTCTTGTTCGCATTGACGACAATTTGAACAGTGGACGTTACATTTCATATGTGTTACGACCCGTGGCTCTATCCTTCATTCGATACCTGCGAAACCCTACATTTCAGCAGGATAATGCATGACCGCATGTTGCAGGTCCTGTACGGGCCTTCCTGGATACAGAAAATGTTCGACTGCTGCCCTTTCTTGTTAACAATATTAGCATATTCTCAAGAATAAGCACCTTTCACTCAGTGTTAATACTCGACAGAAATCAAACCTGCATTTGAGCGCACTCCCTTAACTCTTGTGATGAAAGGTGTGCAGTATATTGCTGCAACCGTTTTCACTAATCTACCACTAGAATTCAAAAATCTTATCAGTACTCCACGCGCTTCCAAATAGAAACTGAAGAGTTTTCTCATGAGTCACTCCTTCTATTCAGTCGAGGAGTTCCTTGAAAAATGAAGCTGATTCTTATTGTATTATTGACTGCGTATACTTAAACTTATGGTCTGAAATTTTTCGGGTTCATAAACATTTAATTTTTTTCTGTTGTAATTTCATGTACTGACACATTCCATGACCTTGGAAATTTGCGCCTCAATTTGGTCCTACGGAACTTGACGTGTAACTAAACTAAAGTAAATAAAGCTGTGATCGTTGGTCATGAGACGTACCTGGCAAGCTGAGACAGCATTTCCTGCAAAATAAAAGCTTCCAGGCTCCAGTCGTGGTCGAATATACAGTTTATGTGCTCTATAAACAGGTATGTAGGGCAAACAGAGAGTTAATATCAACAATTGAATGATAGGATTATTCTCATTCATATCGACAGAAAACTAACACCAGTTTTTCAGGTACATAAGCCGATCTCACAGGCGAAAGGTGAAGAGATAAGGTCTATCAGTACACTGAAATTATACCTCAGTACGTAAATAAATGCGAAAATTTAATATATTAAGAAAGGAATTAATGTTCTGTGTAAGTCCGTGAACATTGTGAATATTTTGTGAATAAAATCACCTAGATAGCTTAATAAATTTATTTATTTATTACGCAATCTATACGGCATTATTTGCAAAAAAATTAATAATCCTGGGGGATAAGAATACTATATCAGGGGAAGTAATAGGGATGTTACGGGGGGAATCTGGGCTTGGTAGTAGGAATGAGAGAGTTCAACACTAAATATCAGCTATTACTAGCGAATATACCGTTCAAAATTCACAAGAAGAGGAGGTGATTTGGGAAAGGCCCGGAGGCACGGGAAGATTGCAACTGTACATCAAGGTCAGACATAGATTCCCAAATCAGATAATCGACTGTAAGGCGTATCCAGGGGCAGATATGAAATCATATCACAATTTAATAATAATGAAGATTACCTTCAAGTTTGAGAGGACCGTCACAAGGAATCAATGTGCAAAGACTTGACGTACTGAAGCACTGAAGAACGATCGATGTGTTTCAAGTTCTCAGAGAATGTAAAAATTTTTATAATAATCAAAGAGTAAGATAGTTCGCTGCGAAGAAATTGTAGGTAACAGAGGAAATCGACGAAAGAACGAACCACAATTATGTTTAAGAAAATATTGAGAACAATGTAAGTCACCCAAAAATGAAACCGACAACAATTACAAGGAAGCTGCATGTAAGATATGAAGAACATGGGAAGAAAGAACGTCGATTTGGAAGACATGGGGCTCCAGTACTAGAGTCTGAATGAGCGTTGGAAGACTTGTGACCAAACAAGCGGAAAGGACGGATTACATTTCTACTGATTGTATATCATCATTCGGGCAAATGGCATAAAATCAATTAACATGTAGAATCTACAAGACTGGAGACATACTATCGGACGTTCAAAGGACTCCTCAAACCAATCCTTATGACAACAAAGGATGATAACATATAGAACCATCGTAACTCAGCTAACAGCCCATGCTAACCAAAAAAAAATGGTTCAAATGGCTCTGAGCACTATGGGACTCAACTGCCAGGTCATAAGTCCCCTAGAACTTAGAACTACTTAAACCTAACTAACCTAAGGACAACACACACATCCATGCCCGAGGCAGGATTCGAACCTGCGACCGTAGCGGTCGCGCGGTTCCAGACTGTAGTGCCAGAACCGCTCGGCCACCAGCGGTCGGCCCCATGCTAACAAAAAATAATGAACAAAACAATGGAAAAGAAAATTGAGGAACTTTTAGCTGAGAATCAGTTTGACTTTAGAAAACGTAAAGGCAAAAGACAGACACTTTAGACGTTGCAGTTGATAATGAAGGAAAAACATAAGAAAAATCAAGACATTTCACAGTATATAATGACCCAAAAAAAGTACGACAACATAGTATGCTTAAGTTACAGGACCTGACAAAAAATTGGAGCGCCCAGAAGATATGGTCCAATGTCAGTGTAAGTATACGTACACACCGTCGACGGGTATGTAAATGATTAGAGTTGCGATTCTTTGTGACAAATAGAACGACTACAAGAGTAAATTTGTGTTGTTCGTGTTTGTTGACGTCACCACGACTGGTAGGCTGTACAGTGAAGCGCCAAAGAAACTGGTATAGACATGCGTATTCTAATGCAAAGATACGTAACAAGCAGAATACGGCGCAGCGGTCGGCAACGCATATGGAAGACAGCAAGTGTCTGGCGCAGTTGTTAGATCGGTTACTGCTGCTACAATGGCTGGTTATTAAGATTTAAGTGAGTCTGAACGTGGTTTTGTAGTCGTCGCAGGAGCGATGGGACACAGCATCTCCGAGGTAGCGATTAAGGGGGATTTTCCCGTACGACCATTTCACGAGTGTATAGCGAAAATCAGAAATCCGACAAAACATCAAATCTACAGCATCGCTGCTGCCTGGATCAACGACGACTGAATAAAATCGTTCAACGTGACAGAAGTGCAACCCTTCCGCAAATTGTTGCAGATTTCAATCCTGGGCCACCAACAAGTGTCAGCGTGCGAATCATTCAACGAGACATCATCGATATGGGCTTTCGAAGCCCAACGCCCACTCGTGTACTCTTGATGAATGTACGATACAAAGCTTTACGCCTCGCCTGACACCCTTCAACTCCGACATTGGGCTTTGATGACTGGAAACATGTTGCCTGGTCTGATGAGTCTCGTTTCAAATTGTATCGAGAGGACAGACGCGTACGGGTATGGAGACAACCTCATGAATCCATGGGCCCTGCATGTCAGCAAGGGAATGTTCAAGCTGATGGAGGCTCTATAATGGTGTGGGGCATGAGCAGTTGGAGTGATATGGGACTCCTGATGCGTCTCGATACAACTCTGACAGGTGAAACGTGCGTAAGCTTCCTGTCTGATCACCTGCATCCATTCATGTCCATTGTGCATGCCGACGTACTGGGACAATTCCAGCAGGACAATGCGATACCCCACACATCCAGAATTGCTACAGAAAGGCTCCAGGAACATTCTTCTGAGTGTGAAGACTTCCGCTGGCCACCGAACTCCCCAAAATGGTTCAAATGGCTCTGAGCACTATGGGACTCAACTGCCAGGTCATAAGTCCCCTAGAACTTAGAACTACTTAAACCTAACTAACCTAAAGACATCTCACACATTCATGCCCGAGGCAGGATTCGAACCTGCGACCAGACTCCCCAGACATGAACATTATTGAGCATACCCGGGATGCCTTGCAACGTGCTGTTGAGAAGAGATAGCCACCCCCTAGTACTCTTGCGGATTTATGGACAGCCCTGCAGGATTCATTGTGTCAGTTCCCTCTACCACTACTTCAGACATTATTCGAGTCTATGCCACGTCGTGTTGCGGCACTTTTGCGTGCTCGCGGGGGCCCTACACAATATTAGGCAGTTGTACCAGTTTGTTTGGCTCTTCAGTGTATAAGGGACGTGTATAGCGTCAAATGTTGAGTGATCACTGTGAAAGACACGGAGATGCAGCATTTTCATGTGAGACTTTGTTATCAGCGTGTGACAGAGTTTGAAAGGGTCCTCACTGTGGGACTCAATGTGACCGGCTGGCCGTATCGTATAATATGCAGAGTTGTGGGCCATTCGGATGTGACAGTAACCCGATGGTGGACTACACGAGGCCGGCCAGTGTAGCACACCTAAGTGGTATACTTCACTTGTAAAAATTGTGCCTTGATATCGCACTTTACAGATCTGCAACATACACTTTTTGGATAAAAATTGTGTTCCTTGAAAGATGTGATTTTATTTTTATTGTTTTTCTTTCGTGCCAAGTCTACTGAAGGGCATTATGTTAGCTATGTTACTAAAGTTTAAATTATTGAGCTACAAAGAATAAAGTAATGAGCTGTTAAGTATATCAGCAAGTGTTTAAGGGTACGGTCAAGTTAACGTATGGACATTCCTCTGAAGACAACGCACATCATGACGCCTGACAGCCTACTTTACCGCGAGCGCTGAACCCCCTCTCTCTTAATTAACAAATTTGACGTAAGCTCTCCTACATACCTGATGGAACTAGCACTACTGATAACATTCCTTTTTTCCATTTTGGAGCAATGACCGCGATAGGCCGGTTTATAGGCATCAAGTTCGTGTTCTTTAGACAGTTTTAATCTGCCAGAACGTTAAAACCAGCACCAAGGATGGTCCAGAATTTTGTTAACATTTTAAAATGCGCAAATTCACCGACCAATCTAGGTAGAGAGGTAAAATTTGACACACATGCCTGAAATGAGATGGAGCTTCAATGAACCCAGAAACAAGTTCAAAGACCACTAAAAGACGGCGCTGGGCAGCAAGACCCATGAGAATCTTTGGGGAAATCCATTTTCATATAGAAGGCTGCGGACCTCAACCGTTCGGACAGGGGCCTGATGATACGGTAACGTAGAGCCGAAACTGGTTTCTCAAATAAAATAACAATTTGATATTTAGACGGCTGGAAAGTGTTTTGATGAAGCATTCTACTCTGCATGAAAATCGTCAGCTTGACGTGTGCGAAGTATGCCGACATGTCACAGAATCGATCATCCCTAGCCTCGCTGATAAACACCTGCTCGAAGGCACGACTTTTATGGAAGGTGGGGCTCCATTCACTGTTGCTGCACCTGTGACAGATACCTTGCACACGTCGTTTGGTGAGGATCACGTGTTGAGCCTCCATAGCCGTCATGCTCGGCCTTTCCGGTCCCTAGACCTCAGTCCGTGTGATTATTGGTTGTGGCCGGCCGCTGTGGCCGAGCGGTTCTAGGCGCTTCAGTCTGGAACCGCGCGACCGCTACGGTCGCAGGTTCGAATCCTGCCTCGGGCATGGATGTGTGTGATGTCCTTAGGTTGGTTAGGTTTAAGTAGTTCTAAGTTCTAGGGGACTGATGACCTCAGATGTTAAGTCCCATAGTGCTCAGAGCCATTTGAACCATTTGACTACACGAGAATTTGAGGGCAGGCATACTCGTTGTGAAGGTTTGTTCGATGAAATCTGACCAGCACGAGGGAGGATCCGCCGTGCTGTGAACGAAGCTCATCGTAATCCCTTCACAACTACACCTGTCACCCGAGAGTAAGTAATGGATTTCGTGCAACATTCTGCGTCCTCCCGTACCTCTGGTCGGGGACTAGCAGCAGTCGGAGTAGCGAATTATCGCTCCTGATTAGGCTACCGTTAGCGTAACAACACAAACGGCTGCTCGTGGAATGGTTCCGTAACCAGCAAGCATGGAATGGTGATGAATGGCGTCGCACTGTTTCTGTCGATGAATCACGTTTCTGTACTACACCCCATGACCAGCATCAGCGGGTATGGCGGCAAACTGGGGAGAGGAGCCATTCTTCATTCACAGCGGTGTTATTGTCCATTATAATTATCCGGACTGTTATGCCGTGGTCGGTTGATGAATTCTGTGTCAATTCCCAAAGTTTAATCCCCGTCTGCGAGGGACATCTTCAAAGGGGTCGGTAGCTCGATGGAAGGTCCAACACACCCACTGGCTACGGCATAACACCCCGGATAATTATAATGGACATGACATTTTCGGCCGTGAAAGTCTACATTTTAGTATCAGCGGTGTTATTCCTAGCGTCATAATGTGGGAGGCCGTGGGGTATGACTTCAGGTCACGGCTATTAGTTATTGAGGAAACACTAACGACAAAACGGAATTACGGATATTCTGCCTCATCATTTGTTTAACTCGCGTGCGACAGTATCGAGGTGCCATTTTTCAATAGGATAGTACTCGTCCACACGTGTGTCTTTATAATCGTCTCCGTAGTTTTTGAGGCTCTCCCGTAGCCAGTAAGATACACAGATCTTTCCCCAATTAACACGTGCGGGATCAGCTCTGCCAGTGCCTGTATTCAGGATATCAAGGCCCAGTCAACTAGTCTCAGGAGAGGATGCAATGGCTTTACGATACTCTTCCCAAACCCAACAGTACAGGCACTCTGGCGAGAAGGTGTGCACCGTCATACTGACAAGTGGGCTCACACTGCTAGTCTTTGTAAATCTGCGTGTATATCGTAATCAGTAATATAGCACCACAAACCCTCTCAGCACAGGAAGTTCCATTTCGTTCCTACCCTTCCCCCCACCACCACCACCCCAAATCATTCTTGGTGCTTTTCTTTATTTGTTAGGCAGAGTGTATGATGCAAGATGTTTTAAGCGATCAGAAAGGCATAAATTATAGAGAATCACAGGTAGTATACAAATGTGTAAGAACTAATAAGGGACCATAAAGATGGAAAATGAAGAGAGAGCTGCTCACTGCTGTTCAATCGAAGAAGCAATAATGGAAATCAACGTAGGATTCAGGAGAGGGATTAAAATTCAGAATGAAAGGATATCGATTACAAAATTCGCCGATATTCCTACCCTCAGTGAAAGTCGGGAAGAACGGAAGGATCAGCTGAATAGGATGAACAGTCTAACAGGTACGGAATATGGATTGAGAGTAGAGCAAAGATGAAAGGAACCAAGACCAGCAGTAATGAAGCTAGCGATAAACTAAGCAAACAAAATTGGAGACCAGTAGTAAAGGAACTGAGGGAATTCTCGTACTTGGAAGCAAAATAAATCATAACGGGCAAAGTATGTAGTATAGAAGAACAGCATAAGCCAAGAGGGCATTCCTCGCGACAAGAAACCTACAAGTATCAAACATAGGCCTTAATTTGAGGAGAAATTGTCTGAGGATGTACATATTGCGTTTATCCCCCCATGAACGTTAGTAATCGATTGTGGGAGAACTGGAAAAGTAGTGAAACGAATCTTTTTAGTGGTAGGGCGGCGGGTAATTTTTCCCTATCATTCCTCTTACTACGAAGTGCAGATCACTATGCATCACTTCTAGGCCTTTCGTTTCACTGAACGAGAATGAAAACCAGTCGTAAAAGCTAACAAAAGTTTTGAATTCACCCTTGTAAGAAAGATGTGCTACCTACTGACACAGGTAACCTGAAATTAGTCGGGAAGAGTTAATTGCAGCCTTCAGTCGGCTTGCTGACACATCACCTTTCACCAGCTTAAAAATTCTTGCTTAATGAAATTAATTTAACACAGTTCTAATAAAAATTCTATGTATTATTAGTTATTTTGATCAAAACACTTACCAAGTAAAGCCTTATACAGCTGTTAACATGGTCTCAGTACCTGACATTGTTGAGATTCGAAAATTGTACTTAAGATCAATCAACAACATTTACTGTTTGTATTAAACATCAGTTGGTTTAGTCGGTGATAGCTTTGGTCGCCCATAAGGTGGAAAGTCTGATGCTCACTCGCTACGTGGATTTTTACTTCAGCCGTCACACAAAAACTATCAAATACCAAAAATTCTGAGACCACAACACCATTTAGTCTCTTTAGAGTTTACGAAAGAAAATATGTAGAATATAAACAACCTCTCTCAATATCCGGAAGTTTTTTCGATTTATTTATTTATCGTATGTTCTTTTTGGTCCCTTGAAAAAAATACACAAAACGTATAGCCGCGCGGGAAATAGCAGAGCGGTCTGAGGCGCTGCAGTCATGGACTGCGGCTGGTCCCGGCGAAGGTTCGAGTCCTCCCTCCGGCATGGGTGTGTGTGTTTGTCCTTAGGATAATTTAGGTTAAGTAGTGTGTAAGTCCCATAGGATTTCACACACATTTTTGAACATAAAACGTACAATATAAAACCATACAATCAAACGTCTCGGGCATTTATGTGATATATCAACTTTGGAGTTGCCAGCAGTCTTGTGGTCTACCATGGTTTGATCTTATGGGACAGTTATCTGTGATGTACCCGATTGTCTTGGTTTTCTGCTGTCATGAAATGGGGATGGTTTCTTACCACATTTGTGTAAAAAAAATGCACATCTACCATGTTGGGTTTTAATTCTGTGTAGGACTGACTACACTTTGTGTGGCAAATCAAATCCATATGGTTTTTGAGTGATACATGGCATATTATTATTTGTTGAGAACTTCGTTCAAGAGTCCATGTTTTGATGAGCTTGAACTCATCTTCCACAGCGACCCTTGCCATTTTTGTTGGTGGTCACCTAAAGCGGGGTCTTTTAGGTTTGCATCATCGATTTCTTTATGGATTGGGAGGTTTTATTATCCACCGTCTCTTTGTACTTGTTTGTGAGAGCATATATGCGTCGTAGTTGAGAGGTAGGAATGTGACTTAGAACTGGTAGCCATTCAGTAGGGGTTGATTTGATAGCACCGGCAATCACTGTCATGGTGTTATTTACCTGCGTCTCTACTTTTTGTGCGCATAGGTTGTTTAGCCACACTGGGGCACGGCATTCAGCAGTTGAGAATACAAGAACGAGAGCAAGAGAACGTAAGGTTGGTGCCGATGTTCCCCAGACTGTACCGCTTAGCTTTTGGATCATGTAGCTTTTTGTTTCCACGTTTCTGACTGTTTTTGTTAGATGCTCTCTGAAATATGGAGTACTATCAAGGGTTATCCCGGGTACTTGTGTGTTTTATTCTGAAAATTTGTTGTGTTTTCAAATTGTGTGTTGAGCTTTTTTTCGGCAAGGTTATTATTTAGGTGGCAGCAGGAAACATCCGTTTTAGTTCTTCGCTCTCAGCGGCCACAACACAGGAGACGGCTACACACTCTGTTTATCACTGTCAGTGCCTCTCACAGCCTCCGTCACAATCTCCTCACAACAGCCGACTACTGCCGACTCATTTTTCTTGCCTACAGTGGTGTTCCTTTTGTTATTTGGTACGGACGGTGTTTTGAACGCTATTTCTCGCCTCTAACTTACCAAACTGCCCACTCAAAAAGCACATTCACGCAATAGCAGTTCTCAAACATTCTTCTCAGTTGAGATTCTATTCCAATACTAATATTTTCGGTTATAGAGAAGAGTTATCAGAACACACTGACAAAATCAGATATCTTTGTTTAAATAATTGTGGCCTCTACAAACTTTCGAATGGAACTACTGGTAGCCATTCTCCTCTGAACACGGAATTTCAAAACATCTGTACCAAGCAATATGATACTCATGGTCTTGAAAGCTGGTACAGCCTTATTAATCTATAACTGGAACATGGTGCTCAAATTTCTACTTGCCTGTTTATCTCTAACATTTTCAACTTCTGTGCCAAACATTGCATTGCCAGGAAAACTTTCGGAAAATAATGAAATTATCTCACCAGCGACCTCAGCGTAAGAATTTAGGATAAAATACATTTTCTAAGTACAAAACTTTCAAGTTTGTGGCTTTCATATCTCGCACATATAAAATTTACGAAAATCGTCTATTTTTATGGAAATTATTACATTAATCATTGTTAAATTCAGGATATAGTACTCTTATACATAGTTGAATTGTAAAAGTTACAGTTTGCATTAATTTTTCCAGTGTGTTGTTGCGCAGCCTCTAGCGGCACGCCCCATCAGGGAGCTCGCGCGCTTGACCCTGAAGCGCAGAAGAGACGAAAGGGAATCCGAATTTCTCTGGAGCTCTGTACCATCTCTAACACTTAGTAAATGAACAAACTCATTTACTTCCGTACAAACGATAGTGGCAGTTAAATGGACAGACAAAAATGAGCAGGTCTTCCCAGAATAGGCGAGGAACGCAACATCTGGAAAATGCTGAGTAGCAGAAGAGACACGATGATAGCGCATATCTTGAGACATAGAGGAGTAACTTCTGTGGTACCAGAGGCCAGAAACTGTAAGGGAAGATAGAGACTGAACAACAAACAATTGAGAACGTTGTATGCAATATTTACTAAGAGATGAAGAGCTTGGCACAGTGGCATAGGAGAGAAAGTCATAGCGTTTCGCAACTAACCAGTCAGGAAACCGTTGACTCCCTCCTCCCAAACCTTCCCTCTACTGCGTCTTACAGTGCCAAGTTCTTTATTGATGGATATCGTAACACATTCCCACCAAGCTGTCTCTTCTTGTGGTAAGGGTCTTCCGTAGACTGCATCCCACGCCTTTCTTTTTACGAATATTTCATTCCTTACTTTTCCACCCTTTTAATTACTTAATGCTTATAGATTCATTTATTCTCGACTAGCTGTGTGTCGGATAATATACTCTCATATCTGTCACCGAGACTCAGTTCGACTCAATAAGACGCACAGTGGCCCAGAATCCTGAAAACCTGCTCATAATTCCAAACTCTGCTCAAGTACAACCAAAAACAGATATAATGCGGTTTCTGACCCTTCTGATAACTATTTTTAAATAAAAATTTAAAAATTCAAAACGTCGTATCCAATATGACGAAGAGAAAAGTAATGAAGAGGACAAAAAACGCTTTTGGGTGAAGATTCATAATTTTAATGGTAAACTTTATTGCAAAACTGCCTCTATTACCGTATTTATACAAGTAACTTAAGAATGAAATAAATAGCAAGTGCAGGGAAGCTACAGCGAAATGCTGCAGAAAAATGTGAAGAACATCTACATCTACATCTACATCCATACTCCGCAAGCCACCTGACGGTGTGTGGCGGAGGGTACCCTGAGTACCTCTATCGGTTCTCCCTTCTATTCCAGTCTCGTATTGTACGTGGAAAGAAGTATTGTCGGTATGCTTCTGTGTGGGCTCTAATCTCTCTGATTTTATCCTCATCGTCTCTTCGCGAGATATACGTAGGAGGGAGCAATATACTGCTTGACTCTTCGGTGAAGGTGTGTTCTCGAAACTTTAACAAAAGCCCGTACCGAGCTACTGAGCGTCTCTCCTGCAGAGTCTTCCACTGTTTATCTATCATCTCCGTAACGCTTTCGCGATTACTAAACGATCCTGTAACGAAGCGCGCTGCTCTCCGTTGAATCTTTTCTATCTCTTCTATCAACCCTATCTGGTACGGATCCCACACTGCTGAGCAGTATTCAAGCAGTGGGCGAACAAGCGTACTGTAACCTACTTCCTTTTTTTTCGCGTTGCATTTCCTTAGGATTCTTCCAATGAATCTCAGTCTGGCATCTGCTTTACCAACGATCAACTTTATATGATCATTCAATTTTAAATCGCTCCTAATGCGTACTGCCAGATAATTTATGGAATTAACTGTTTCCAGTTGCTGACCTCCTATTTTGTAGCTAAATCATAAGGGATCTATCTTTCTATGTATTCGCAGCACATTACACTTGTCTACATTGAGATTCAATTGCCATTCCCTGCACCATGCGTCAATTCGCTGCAGATCCTCCTGCATTTCAGTACAATTGTCCTAAATTCTTACGCTGAGGTCGCTGGTGAGATAATTTCATTATTTTCCGAAAGTTTTCCTGGCAATGCAATGTTTTGCACAGAAGTTGAAAATGTTACAACCTCTCGATACACCACAGCATCATCTGCAAAAAGCCTCAGTGAACTTCCGATGTCATCCACCAGGTCATTTATGTATATTGTGAATAGCAACGGTCCTATGACATTCCCCTGCGGCACACCTGAAATCACTCTTACTTCGGAAGACTTCTCTCCATTGAGAATGACATGCTGCGTTCTGTTATCTAGTAACTCTTCAATCCAATCACACAATTGGTCTGATAGTCCATATGCTCTTACTTTGTTCATTAAACGACTGTGGGGAATTGTATCGAACGCCTTGCGGAAGTCACGAAACACGGCATCTACCTGTGAACCCGTGTCTATGGCCCTCTGAGTCCCGTGGACGAATAGCGCGAGCTGGGTTTCACACGACCGTCTTTTTCTAAACCCATGCTGATTCCTACAGAGTAGATTTCTAGTCACCAGAAAAGTAATTATACTCGAACATAATACGTGTTCCAAAATTCTACAACTGATCGACGTTAGAGATATAGGTCTATAGTTCTGCACATCCGTTCGACGTCCCTTCTTGAAAACGGGGATGACCTGTGCCCTTTTCCAATCCTTTGAAACGCTACGCTCTTCTAGGGACCTACGGTACATCGCTGCAAGAAGGGGGGCAAATTTCTTCGCGTACTCTGTGTAAAATCGAACTGGTATCCCATCAGGTCCATCAGCCGTTCCTCTTTTGAGCGATTTTAATTGTTTCTCTATCCCTCTGTCGTCTATTTCGACTTCTACCATCTTGTCATCTGTGCGACAATCCGGAGTAGGAACTACAGTGCAGTCTTCCTCTGTGAAACAGCTTTGGAAAAAGACGTTTAGTATTTCGGCCTTTAGTCTGTAACCCTCTGTTTCAGTACCATTTTGGTCACAGAGTGTCTGGACATTTTGTTTTGATCCACCTACCGCTTTGACATAAGACCAAAATTTCTTACGATTTTCTGCCAAGTCAGTACATAGAACTTTACTTTCGAATTCATTGAACGCCTCTCGCATAGCCCTCCTCACACTACATTTCGCTTCGCGTAATTTTTGTTTGTCTGCAGGGCTTTGGCTATGTTTATGTTTGCTGTGAAGTTCCCTTTGCTTCCGCAGCAGTTTTCTAACTCGGTTATTGTACCACGGTGGCTCTTTTCCATCTCTTACGATCTTGCGTGGCACATACTCATCTAACGCATATTGTACGATGGATTTGAACTTTGTCCACTCATCCTCAGCACTATCTGTACTTGAGACAAAACTTTTGTGTTGAGCCGTCAGGTACTCTGTAATCTGCTTTTTGTCACTTATGCTAAACAGAAAAATCTTCCTACCTTTTTTAATATTTCTATTTACGGCTGAAATCATCGATGCCGTAACCGCTTTATGATCGCTGATTCCCTGTTCTGCGTTAACTGTTTCAAATAGTTCGGGTCTGTTTGTCACCAGAAGGTCTAATATGTTATCGCCACGAATCGGTTCTCTGTTTAACTGCTCAAGGTAGTTTTCAGATAAAGCACTTAAAAAAATTTCACTGGATTCTTTGTCCCTGCCACCCGTTATTAACGTTTGAGTCTCCCAGTCTATATCCGGCAAATTAAAATCTCCAACCAGAACTATAACATGGTGGGGAAATCTACTCGAAATATTTTCCAAATTATCCTTCAGGTGCTCAGCCACAACAGCTGCTGAGCCATGGGGCCTATAGAGACATCCAATTACCATGTCCGAGCCTGCTTTAACCGTGACCTTCACCCATTTCATTTCACATTTCGGATCTCCGTCAATTTCCTTCGATACTATTGCACTTCTTATCGCTATAAACACGCCTCCCCCTTCACTGTCCAGCCTGTCTCTGCGGTATACATTTCAATCTGAGTTTAGGATTTCATTACTGTTTACGTCTGGTTTTAGCCAACTTTCTGTCCCTCGTACTACATGGGCGTTGTGACAGTTTATTAATGAGAGCAGTTCTGGGACCTTTCTATAGACGCTCCTGCAGTTTACTATTAGCACATTAATATTGTTATTCCCTGTTGCATTCTGCCTACTCCTACCTTGCCGCGTCTCAGGAGGCGTCTTGTCGGGCCTAGGGAGGCAATTCTCTAACCTAAAAAAACCCCATGTGCACTCCACACGTACTCCGCTATCCTTGTAGCCGCTTCCGGCGTGTAATGCACGCCTGGCCTATTCAGAGGGACCCTACATTTCTCCACCCGATAGCGGAGGTCGAGAAATTTGCACCCCAGATCTCCGCAGAATCGTCTGAGCCTCTGGTTTAAGCCTTCCGCTCGGCTCAAAACCAGAGGACCGCGATCGGTTCTGGGAACGATACTACAAATAGTGAGTTCTGATTCCACCCCACGAGCGAGGCTTTCCGCCTTCACCAATTCCGCCAACCGCCTGTACGAACTGAGGATGACCTCTGAACCCAGACGGCAGGAGTCATTGGTGCCGACATGAGCAACAATTTGCAGTCGGGTGCACCCAGTGCTCTCTATCGCCGCCGGTAGGGTCGCCTCCACATCTCGGATGAGACCCCCCGGCAAGCAGACAGTGTGAACACTGGCCTTCTTCCCCGACCTTTCCGCTATTTCCCTAAGGGGCTCTATCACCCGCCTAACGTTGGAGCTCCCGATAACTAATAAACCCCTCCCCCCGTGTGCCTGCTCGGACCTTGCTGAAGGGGCGGCCACATGTCCACTCACAGGCAGTGCGGGCGACGCCACACGGCCAGCCTACACATTTACTCTTCGCCTCGTGCCCCGCGAACGCCGCTGAACCCGCCACTCACCTTGGGGAGAGGGTGGCCCAACCGCGCCCGGTACCCGCGAAGATGTCTCGACAGCAGGGACAGTGGATGAAGCATGTAACACCTGGGGTGTACCTTGCGACGCACCGGACCCCCCACTGCCGCTACACTCCGAGGCAGCAGCCTGAAGACGGCTGACCGCGGCCATCAACACGTTCAGCTGTTCGCGAACAGTGGCCAGCTCCTCCTACGTCCGTACACAGCAGTCACACATCCTATCCATCCTAAGGAATCAATTTACTGAAGAGAGTTAATCAACTTTCAACTAGACTGCTAATTCACTAAAGGCGGCTGATTATTGATTAAACTGCGATTGCTAGCCACCTCTAGTAGAAAACAATGAAAATAACACTACCTGTCTCTGGACTGTACTGAAAACAAACACTAGCACTACTGGCACTATGGCTAACTAAAGGGACTCTCTCTGACTGTATTCAAAACAAACACGAAATCTACGGAACACTATTAATAGCACTCGACAATTAAAGCTTCCTAAATGCAAAAACACACGGAAGAAGAAGTGACAAGTAAGAAAAATACAGTTAATACTTAAATTCGTCAGTAGGAAAAGGGAGAGAAGGAAACATAGTAGGTGAATATGGATTGGGGGGAAGGAATGAAAGAGGAAGCCGCCTTGTAGAATTTTGCACAGAGCATAACTTAATCATAGCTAACACTTGGTTCAAGAATCATGAAAGGAGGCTGTATACATGGAAGAAGCCAGGAGATACTGACAGGTTTCAGACAGATTATATAATGGTAAGACAGAGATTTAGGAACCAGGTTTTAAACTGTAAGACATTTCCTGGGGCAGATGTGGATTCTGACCACAATCTATTGGTTATGAACTGCAGATTGAAACTGAAGAAAATGCAAAAAGGTGGGAATTTAAGGAGATGGGACCTGGATAAACTGAAAGAACCAGAGGTTGTAGAGAGTTTCAGGGAGAGCATAAGGAAACAATTGACAGGAATGGGGGAAAGAAATACAGTAGAAGAAGAATGGGTAGCTCTGAGGGATGAAGTGGTGAAGGCAGCAGACGATCAAGTAGGTAAAAAGACGAGGGCTAATAGAAATCCTTGGGTAACAGAAGAAATATTGAATTTAATTGATGAAAGGAGAAAATATAAAAATGCAGTAAATGAAGCAGGCAAAAAGGAATACAAACGTCTCAAAAATGAGATCGCCAGGAAGTGCAAAATGGTTAGGCAGTGATGGCTAGAGGACAAATGTAAGGATGTAGAGGCTTGTCTCACTAGGGGTAAGATAGATACTGCCTACAGGAAAATTAAAGATACCTTTGGAGAGAAGAGAACCACTTGTATGAATATCAAGAGCTCAGGTGGCAACCCAGTTCTAAGCAAAGAAGGGAAGGTAGAAAGGTGGAAGGAGTATATAGAGGGTTTATACAAGGGAGATGTACTTGAGGACAATATTATGGAAATGGAAGAGGATGTAGATGAAGACGAAATGGGAGATAAGATACTGCGTGAAGAGTTTGACAGAGCACTGAAAGACCTGAGTCGAAACAAGGCCCCGGGAGTAGACAATATTCCACTGGAACTACTGATGGCCTCGGGAGAGCCAGTCATGACAAAACTCTACCATCTGGTGAGCACGATGTATGAGACAGGCGAAATACCCTCAGACTTCAAGAAGAATATAATAATTCCAATCCCAAAGAAAGCAGGTGTTGACAAATGTGAAAATTACCGAACTATCAGTTTAATAAGTCACAGCTGCAAAATACTAACGCGAATTCTTTACAGACGAATGGAAAAACTGGTAGAAGCTGACCTCGGGGAAGATCAGTTTGGATTCCGTAGGAATGTTGGAACACGTGAGGCAATACTGACCTTACGACTTATCTTGGAAGAAAGATTAAGAAAAGGCAAACCTACGTTTCTAGCATTTGTAGACTTAGAGAAAGCTTTTGACAATGTTGACTGGAATACTCTCTTTCAAATTCTGAAGGTGGCAGGGGTAAAATACAAGGAGCGAAAGGCTATTTACAATTTGTGCAGAAACCAGATGGCAGTTATAAGAGTCGAGGGGCATGAAAGGGAAGCAGTGGTTGGGAAAGGAGTGAGACAGGGTTGTAGCCTCCCCCCGATGTTATTCAATCTGTATATTGAGCAAGCAGTAAAGGAAACAAAAGAAAAATTCGGAGTAGGTATTAAAATTCATGGAGAAGAAGTAAAAACTTTGAGGTTCGCCGATGACATTGTAATTCTGTCAGAGACAGCAAAGGACTTGGAAGAGCAGTTGAACGGAATGGACAGTGTCTTGAAAGGAGGATATAAGATGAACATCAACAAAAGCAAAACGAGGATAATGGAATGTAGTCAAATTAAGTCGGGTGATGCTGAGGGAATTAGATTAGGAAATGAGACACTTAAAGTAGTAAAGGAGTTTTGCTATTTAGGGAGTAAAATAACCGATGATGGTCGAAGTAGAGAGGATATAAAATGTAGACTGGCAATGGCAAGGAAAGCGTTTCTCAAGAAGAGAAATTTGTTAACATCGAGTATAGATTTAGGTGTCAGGAAGTCGTTTCTGAAAGTATTTGTATGGAGTGTAGCCATGTATGGAAGTGAGACATGGACGATAACTAGTTTGGACAAGAAGAGAATAGAAGCTTTCGAAATGTGGTGCTACAGAAGAATGCTGAAGATAAGGTGGGTAGATCACGTAACTAATGAGGAGGTATTGAATAGGATTGGAGAGAAGAGAAGTTTGTGGCACAACTTGACTAGAAGAAGGGATAGGTTGGTAGGACATGTTTTGAGGCATCAAGGGATCACAAATTTAGCATTGGAGGGCAGCGTGGAGGGTAAAAATCGTAGAGGGAGACCAAGAGATCAATACACTAAGCAGATTCAGAGGATGTAGGTTGCAGTAGGTACTGGGAGATGAAGAAGCTTGCACAGGATAGAGTAGCATGGAGAGCTGCATCAAACCAGTCTCAGGACTGAAGACCACAACAACAACTTAAATTAAGGTAGCTCGCTGCACAGCAGACGTGAAGCAGACGGCGGTTAGGACGACGCTCAAGAAATTGAAAAAGAAACGACGGTCGGTTCAACACGGTTCAAATGGCTCTGAGCACTATGGGACTTAACTTCTAAGGTCATCAGTCCCGTAGAACTTAGAACTACTTTAACCTAACTAACCTAACTACATCACACACATCCATGCCCGAGGCAGTATTCGAACCTGCGACCGTAGCGGTCACGCAGTTCCAGACTGTAGCGCCGAGAACCGCTCGGCTACCCCGGCCGGCAAACGACGGTCGAATGGCAGACACAGCTTATAGAATAGTCGAAACAACCTTCAGTTAAATTAAAAGCAAAGGTGGTAAGATTAAGAGTACAATTGGAATTCCACTGTTAAATGAAGAGGAGAGATCGGATAGGTGAAAAGAGGGTTAGGAAACGTAAAGGCGCCAGAAAGGCAGTTCCGACGTTGTGGTTTATAACTGAACCAAGACTAAAGAAAAATAAAACACGTTCATAGGATTTATAGATCTGGAAGAAAAGTTCGGGAATGTCAAACGGTGCAAGATTTTCAAAATTATGAAGAAAATAGGGGTAAGCTATAGGGAAAGCTAGGTAATATAAATTATGTACAAGAACAAAGAGGTATCATTAAGAGTGTAAGACCAAGAACGATGTGCTCAGATTTAAAACGGTGGAAGGCACGAATGTAGTCCATCGCCCCTGCTGTTCAATCTATACATCGAAGACGCAACGACGAAAATAAAACAAAGAGACAAGATTGGAACTAAAATTTAAGGTTAAATTCGTTGATGACATACCTATCCTCAGTGAAAGTAAAGAAGAGTTAAAGGATCTGCTGACTGGAACGACCAGTACAGAATATGAACTGAGAGTAAATCGAAGAAAGACAAAAGTAATGAGAGGTATCAGAAAAGAGAGCAGTTAGAAACTTAACATCAGGATTGACGGTCACAAAGTAGATGAAGTTAAGAATTTCTGGTACCAAGGCAGCAAAATAACCAATGACGCACGGAGCAAGGAGGACATCAAAAGCAGACTAGCACTGGCGAAAAGGGCATTCCTGGTCAAGAAAAGTCTAGTAGTATCAAGCATAGCCCTTATTTTGAGGAAGAATGTTGTAATATTAGTAATTTTCGCCTCACTAACATTAATATACGCTCAATAGTAAATGCCTGATGGCCTAAAGTTATCGAACAATTGTAAATTAAAAGATATGAACTATCGCATAGCAGCGACAGAGTCTATTACTCTTTATCTTTGCCGTTCTTGCGCGGTGCCTGTAAATCTCAAAAAATGGTTCAAATGGCTCTGAGCACTATGGGACTCAACTGCTGAGGTCATTAGTCCCCTAGAACTTAGAACTAGTTAAACCTAACTAACCTAAGGACATCACAAACATCCATGCCCGAGGCAGGATTCGAACCTGCGACCGTAGCGGTCTTGCGGCTCCAGACTGCAGCGCCTTTAACCGCACGGCCACTTCGGCCGGCGCCTGTAAATCTCTATGTACACGTATCGATTAATGGTATAAAAAAGAATTCTGTTGTTTCAAGACAAATGAGGCTTTTGGCGCCTCACCGTTTACTGTTTGTATTCTATGAAAGGCGGACGTGGACTTGCTGCGTTCCGCAACTGTATTTTATATTTTATGTGAAAATATTGAGTGAATATGCTAACTGTTATTTTTTTTCAATCAGAAAGAGGACATTTTGACTGTTATGTATAAAGTATTTAACCACAATGGTCATCTATTGTAATTTAATATGAAAAGGTACGTAGCATTAAAAAAAGGGTGTGTTACAGATAAGTGTGCTTATTTTAGTAAATTAACCTTGATGATTTCCATCTCCTTATTTACCTGAAGGATAATTATTTTGTGTTACTTCATCACCAGAAATTACGATCACGCTGATGGGCCGAGCGCAGCATGAGGCAGAAGGAACATTATCGTTTTCCTATTATTTCTGAACCAGCTTTTTTGTGTAGTGTTGCATTTCTTTTAAAGTCTATAAATCTTCTGGTCCCTTAGTGTTGATCCGGGTATGACTACATCGCGACTATAAAAATGCACAGAAATGATGTTTCTTCCGAACGATCTCAAATATATATCAATATGCTGGTCTTATTCAGGTATTTAATGCTCAACGTATGTTATTATAATACTGTAATCAATCCCTGATTCTGTTGCCAAGTAGCCCACCAAAATATTCACTTTTTCGACATTAAAAAAAAGTAACAATTCTTTTTAGTTTCGTCCCCCAAGAGCAAGGCTACAATGTACATTTGGAACACAGCATTGTATGGTAGTGAAACGTGTGCTGTGGGAAAACCGGAACAGAATAGAATCGAAGCATCTGAGATGTGGTACTACAGACTAATGTTGAAAATTAGGTGGACTGTTAAAGTAAGGAATGAGGAGGTTCTGTGCAGAATCGGAGAAAAGGAATATGTGAGAAACACTGTCGAGGAGAAGCGAGAGGAAGATAGGACATCTGTTAACACATCAGGAAATGACATCCATGGTACTAGCTGTAGGTGCAAAAACTGTAGAGGAAAACAGATATTAGAATACATACAGCAAATAATTGAGGACGCAGGTTGTAAGTGAAGAGATTGGTGCTAGAGAGAAATTCGTGGCGGGCCGCATCAAACTAGTCCGCAGACGAATGACTCAAAAAAAGAGAAAAAAACACCGAAAATATAAAAATTTGGAAGCGTAAGATCAGATGATGACAACACAGCTCTGTCGAAACCGGTGCTTGGATTATAAAGGTCTCTTCAGTTATTATACACTGCACATTACTCCCAGATCGACAATGTCAGCAATATATAAAATTTTGTAAGTCTTCTTTATGTTCTTCATCTTGTGCTTCTTGTTCTTCATCATATCCTTCTTCATATTATTCCTCACCGCCATTTGTATCATCTTCATCACGCTCAGCTATTGATTCCTCGTAATCTTCGGCAATAGGTACGAAGAGGGTAACAGCGTTAGATGACCAAGTTTTCACTTTCCTCGGGGATGGTCTTCGCAAAGAAGAAATGTGAGGACCGAATATTGCCACAAGTCTGCGGAACACGTCCTTCAAATTTTTCACGCGGGGAGTCTTTCCACAAAAGCTTAGGCGGTATTGTCCTACTAAGTTTTTTGTTGGTCACTGCGTATCTTTCGACAGCTGACCGATTGGTAAAATTCTGGTAATTATGTTTTTATTTTGTAATAGCTTATTTGCAATATTATATAATTTTGTGTGCCTATGTACTTTATTTGTATTTAAGTCATATTTTCAGTTCTGCTTTCTCATTGTAAATAACGATATTTTTCAACTGACGCTTAAGAAGTGGTTATAAGCAGGAGTTGCGGCTTGTACTTGGATTTTAAGGGTGATTCGTGAAGATGATAGTACATACTTAAGGACAGAATGAAACAAAAAGCGGAATGTCGTGGAATCTAAACCTAATCTCCTTTTTCGTTCGCGTTTTACAATTTCTTTGCTTACATTCCAATACGAAGTTAATTAAAAAACAACTTTAATTAATGATTTAAATGAAATAAGTGTTCTTTATTAAGTAAATAACTTCTGAAATAGCCTCTATTAAAAAAAATCACTCTGATTTTTCTTAACAAAACTTTCTCATCCGAACGCCATCCCGACTCGATCGACTCCCGGCTCAGAAATAAATGCCGCGTTTTAACTGAAACTCTACCTTCGGAAGAAAGAGCTGGCCGCTTCTGAGACAGAGATTAAATAGTATCTCCATTATCCTAGTCAGCCTATTAAATGAAAGTTCTTAACTCCGCACCTTTTTTTCAGATTGTGGCAACATTTTCAGCATTGTGACACACTGTGCGCCAGGTTAGAGCCCCTCTTACTGCTAGCGATATCAGTTCTGTGTACAAAATTTCGTACCGTCAACATCTTCAAACCACGTACAGATTAAGTCACGTATTCTTCGTACCACACAGTACACAAACAAAACTTAAAACTTCGTTATTTTCCTTTCAGGTGGTGAAATTTTAATGGCCCTTAGCGTATTCACGGTGATATTTTGAACACAGTGCACCCATCTTCATGTGTTAAGTATTTTACAGCATCTACCCATGGTCTAGCGGATGCCGGCACGGTAGCTCAGCGTGTTTGATCAACTGCCCTCTGTAATAAAAAAAAAACTGAGTGAATATATCTACGATAAAGTTGAACGGGCGTCATGGGAAGTCCACCCCGAACAAATGCAATGAACAATAACGAAAGAAAATGAGATAAAAAAAAACAAGCGGTAGAGTCTTTAATCGGTAATCGAAACGTACTCACTCCCCGGCTCGAACTACATCACTACTTAAATTTTTAATAAAAATCATCAGCATTGGCGGTAAAAGACTTCCACCACAAGAATTCACCCTCCTACTGCCAACGACCTCGTCAAAGACAGCGGAGGTGAAGACATATGCTCTGGTAACTCTATTGCACTTGGGGTAGGAAACTAAGACACGGAAGAATCAGCAATGACCAACAGTATGAGAAGGCAATGTAAATCACTGCATTAAAGAAACACAACGTGTGTCCACAGGATATGTTGTCTGTAACAAAAAAAGTCTCATCAATATCTTTCCATCGGCAAAAGATTCGGGACTAGTCCCCCATTCGATTCTCCGGAAGGGGATTGCCAAGTGGGAAGTGACCATGAGAATAGATTAAATAACCGACGAAAGGATAACGTTCTACGTACGAGTCGGGACGTAGAACGCCAGAAGTTTGAAGGTGGTAGGGAAGCTAGAAAATCTGGAAAGGGAAACGATAACGCTCACAAGGGAACCTCCCCATCGCACCCCCCTCAGATTTAATCACAAGTTGGCACAGTGGATAGGCCTTGAAAAACTGAACACAGATCAATCGAGAAAACAGGAAGAAGTTGTGTGGAACTATGAAAAAAATAAGCAAAATATACAAACTGATTAGTCCATGTGTAAGATAGGCTGCATCAAGGGGACTGTAAGCTCCGAAGCGCCGTGGTCCCGTGGTTAGCGTGAGCAGTTGCGAAATGAAAGGTCTTTGGTTCAAGCCTCCCTCGTGTGAAAAATTTTTTCAGACTATTATCAAAGTTAAGGCACTCAAACATAATCTACTTCGCTCTCCAAAATTCCAGGACATGTTCAGATTTGCTTGGACACATGCAGGATTTGACGGTCTACACACGGAAAAATTTGAAAACGTTAGAAACATATGTTTTGACAGAGCACAGGGAAAACTGTGCGACTGTGAAACTGTTGCAGTCATTTGTTGCAGTTCATGTGACAAACTCTTATGTTTTCATCACTTTTTTGGGAGTGATTATCACATCCACAAGAAAAACTAAATCGGCAAGGTAGAAGAATCTTTTTACCCATTCGCCAAATGTACAAGTTAGATGGGTCGACAACATATTCTTGTCAGGTGACGCGCATACCGTCACCAGTGTCGTATAGAATAGATCAGACGTGCTGTCCTTTGGAGGAATCGGTTGACGTATGACCTTGCGAGCAAATGTTTTCGGTGCCCGCTGGACAGGCACGTCATTTCGTCTACTAATCGCACGGTTTTGCGGTGCGGTGGCAAAACACAGACACTAAACTTATTACAGTGAACAGAGACGTCAATGAACGAACGGACGGATCATAACTTTGCGAGAATAAAGAAAGTAAAATTTTCACCCGATGGAAGACTTGAACCAAGGACCTCTATCTCCAGAGCCGCTCACGCTAACCACGGGACCACGGCGCTCCTGATCTCACAATGTCCTTAATGTTGCTTATGTTGCATATGGACTACTCAGTTCGTATATTTTGCTTATTGTTTTCGTAGTTCCACACAACTTCTTCTTGTTTTCTCGATTGATCTGTGTCCAGTTTTTCAAGGCCTATCCACTGTGCCAACTTATAACTAAATCTGAGGGGGGCATCAGTGAAGTGAAATGGAAATACGAGTAAAACAAGGATTTCTGGACATATGAGTATAGAGTAATATCTGCAGCAGCAGGAATGGTATAATGGGAGTAAGATTCGTTACGAATAAGAAGATAGGACAGAGAGTGTGTTAGTGTGAACAATTCAGTGATAGGGTTTTTCTCATCAGAATCGACAGCAATCCAATAACGGTAACAACAGTTACTGTATACATGCCAACGTCGCAAGCGGAAGATGAAGAGAGAGAGAAAGTATATGAGGATATTAACCGGGTAATTGGGTACGAAGAATCTAACAGGCACTGGGGATTGGAATATGGTTGTAGGGAAGGGGTACAAGAAAGAGTTATGGGAGAATATTTCTATGAGAGAGGAGCACAATTGCAATAAATTTCGGGAGGTAACAGCAAATACTCCGTTCAAGCATTACGAGGGAAGGAGGCATACTTGGCAAAGGCCGGGAGATACTGGAAAGTTTCAGTTAGATGACATCATGGTCAAGCAGATATCCAAAACCAGATGTTCTATTTTAAGGTTTACCCAGGGATAGATATAGACACAGATCAGAATTTGGCAGTGATGAAGGATAGACTGAAGATCAAGAGATTAGGCAGGAAGGATCAATGCGCCATGAAGTTGGATACGGAAGTACTAAGGAGTGACGAGATACACATGAAGTTTTCTGAGGCTATAGATATTGCGATAACGAGTAACTCAGAAGGCAGTTCAGTTGAAGAGGAATGGACATCTCTACAAAGGTCAGTCCGAAGTTGGAGAGAAAAACGTACGTACAAGGAAGGTAACTGCGAAGAAACCATGGGAAGCAGAAGAAATACTTCAATTGATCGACAAAAGAAGGAAATAAATGAATGTTTAGTAGCATTCAGGAAGCCACTTAGGAATGAAATAAATAGGAAGTGCACGGAAGCTAAGTCGAAAAGGCTCCACGAAAAATGTGAATAAGTCGAGGAACAAATGTTTGTCGGAAAGACTACTTAGCATAAAGAAAAGACAGAACAACCTTCGGTGAAATTAAAAGCTAGAGCGGTAACATTAAGAGAGCAATGGCAATTCCACTGTTAAATGCAGAGGAGAGAGCGAATACGTGGAAAGAATTCACTGAGTGCCTCTATGAGGGGGAGGAATTATCTGATGACGTGATGGAAGAAGAAACAGGAGTCATAGGGAAGAGACAGGAGAGTCGTATTAGAATTAGAATTTAGAACAGCTCTGGAAGACTTAAAATCAAATAAGGCCGAAGGAATAGATAAGATTGCACTGGAATTTCCAAAATCGTTGGGGGAAGTGGAAAAAAAAAGAAAGATTGCTGTGTAGAATGTGTAAGACTGGCCATATACCACCAGACTTTCGGAAAAACAACATCCACACAATTCCGAAGATTGCATCAACCGACAAGTGCGAAAATTATCGCACAATCAGCTTAACATCTCATGCATCCAATGTACTGATAAGGAAAATAGACAAAAGAATGGGAAAGAAAACTAAGGAAACGTAAAGGCACCAGAGATGCAGTTCTGATTTTGCGGTTGATAAGGGAAACAAGCCTGTACAAAAATCAGGACATGTTCAAAGGATTTGTCGATCTGGAAAAAGCGGTCGATAATCTAAAATAGTGCAAGATGTTCGAAATCCTAAGACAAGTAGCTATAAACTGTTCTGAAAGGTGGATAATACACAATATGTACAAGAACCGAGAGGGAACAACAAGAGTGGAAAAGCAAGACGAAGTGCACGGATTAAAAAGGTTTGCAAGACAGGGATGTAGTCTTTCGTCCCTTCTGTTCAATCTACACGTGCAAGATGCTATGTCGTAAATAAAAGAAAGGTTCGAGAGTTGGATTAAAATTCAAGATAAAAGGATAACAGTGTTAAAATTCGGTGTTGACATTGGTATCCAAACTGAAATTGAAGAAGAATTACGGGACCTGAATGACATTAACAACCTATCGAGTACAGAATATGGACTGAGAGTAAACTGAAGAAAGACAAAAGTAATGAGAAATAGCAGAGAACAGCGAGAAACCTATCATAATTGGTGATCACGAAGTGGATGAAGTTAAGGAATTCTGCTACTGAGGCAGCAAAAAAAAAAAAAAAAAAAAGGGTGGACATTAAAAGCCGGCGAGCACTGGCAAGAAGGTCATTCCCTACATTCCCTGCCAGTGGAAGTCTACTAGTATCAAACATAGGCCTTAATTTGAGAGAAACTTTTCTGAAAATATACGTTTGGAGCACAGCGGGTAGCGGAGGCTGTGTGGCGTGGTCTGGGCGGTTTTTTAGATTAGAAGGCCTCGGGAAAGTACGGGGTGGGCTGCAATCTCAAAGGGTGCATGGCAAATACAGGACGTGCTTGGGTGCTTGGATCAAGGAACAGTCGGAATTGTAGTTGTAAATTGTTGAAGTTGTGCTGGGAAAGTCCCTGAGCTACAAGCGCTAATAGAAAGCACAGAAGCTGAAATCGTTATAGGTACAGAAAGCTGGCTAAAGCCTGAAATAAGTTCTGCAGAAATTTTTACGAAGTCTCAGACGGTGTTCAGGAAAGATAGATTAGGCAGAATTGGTGGTGGAGTGTTCGTGTCTGTCAGTAGTGGTTTATCTTGTAGTGAAGTCGAAGTAGGTACTCAGTGCGAATTGGTGGAGGTTATACTTAACAGCCGAACTAAGTTAATAATTGGCTCCTTCTACCGACCCCCAGACTCCGATGATATAGTTTCTGAACAATTCAGAGAAAATTTGAGTCTCGTAACAAATAAATACCCCATTCATACGGTTATAGTTGGTGGGGACTTCAACCTTCCCTCGATATGTTGGCAAAAATACTTGTTCAAAACCGGTGGTAGGCAGAAAACATCTTCCGAGATTGTCCTAAATGCTTTCTCCGAAAATTATTTCGAGCGGTTAGTCCACGAACCCACGCGAATTGTAAATGGTTGCGAAAACACTCTTGACCTCTTAGCCACAAACAATCCAGAGCTAATAGACAGCATCATGACTGATACAGGGATTAGTGATCACAAGGTCGTTGTAGCTAGGCTCAATACCGTTTCTTCCAAATCCACCAGAAACAAACGCAAAATAATTTTATTTAACAAAGCGGATAAAGTGTCACTGGAAGCCTTCCTAAGAGACAATCTCCATTCCTTCCGAACTAACTATGCAAATGTAGACGAGATGTGGCTCAAATTCAAAGATATAGTAGCAACAGCAATTGAGAGATTCATACCTCATAAATTGGTAAAAGATGGAACTGATCCCCCATGGTACACAAAACAGGTCCGAACGCTGTTGCAGAGGCATCGGAAAAATCATGCGAAGTTCAGAAGAACGCGAAATCCCGAAGATTGGCTAAAATTTACAGACGCGCGAAATTTGGCACGGAATTCAATGCGAGATGCCTTTAATAGGTTCCACAACGAAACATTGTCTCGAAATTTGGTAGAAAATCCGAAGAAATTCTGGTCGTATGTAAAGTACAGAAGCGGCAAGACGCAGTCAATACCTTCGCTGCGCAGTGCCGATGGTACTGTTACCGACGACTGTGCCGTTAAAGCGGAGTTATTGAACGCAGTTTTCCGAAATTCCTTCACCAGGGAAGACGAATGGAATATTCCAGAATTTGAAACACGAACAGCTGCTAGCATGAGTTTCTTAGAAGTAGATGCCTTAGGGGTTGTGAAGCAACTCAAGTCGCTTGATACGGGCAAGTCTTCGGGTCCAGATTGTATACCGATTAGGTTCCTTTCAGATTACGCTGATACAATAGCTCCCTACTTAGCAATCATATACAACCGCTCGCTCACCGATAGATCTGTACCTACAAATTGGAAAATTACCCAGGTCGCACCAGTGTCTAAGAAGGGTAGTAGGAGTAATCCATCGAACTAGACCTATATCATTGACGTCGGTTTGCAGTAGGGTTTTGGAGCATATACTGTATTCAAATATTATGAATCACCACGAAGGGAACGATCTATTGATACGTAATCAGCATGGTTTCAGAAAACATCGTTCTTGTGCAACGCAGCTTGCTCTTTATTCGCACGAAGTAATGGCCGCTATCGACAGGGGATCTCAGGTTGATTCCGTATTTCTAGATTTCCGGAAAGCTTTTGACACCGTTCCTCACAAGCGACTTCTAATCAAGCTGCGGGCCTACGGGGTATCGTCTCATTTGTGCGACTGGATTCGTGATTTCCTGTCAGGAAGGTCGCAGTTCGTAGTAATAGACGGCAAATCATCGAGTAAAACTGAAGTGATATCAGGTGTTCCCCAGGGAAGCGCCCTGGGACCTCTGCTGTTCCTGATCTATATAAATGACCTGGGTGACAATCTGAGCAGTTCTCTTAGGTTGTTCGCAGATGGTGCTGTAATTTACCGTCTAGTAAGGTCATCCGAAGACCAGTATCAGTTGCAAAGCGATTTAGAAAAGATTGCTGTATGGTGTGGCAGGTGGCAGTTGACGCTAAATAACGATAAGTGTGAGGTGATCCACATGAGTTCCAAAAGAAATCCGTTGGAATTCGATTACTCGATAAATAGTACAATTCAAGGCTGTCAATTCAACTAAGTACCTGGGTGTTAAAATCACGAACAACTTCAGTTGGAAGGGCCACATAGATAATATTGTGGGGAGGGCGAGCCAAAGGTTGCGTTTCATTGGCAGGACACTTAGAAGATGCAACAAGTCCACTAAAGAGACAGCTTACACTGCACTCGTTCGTCCTCTGTTAGAATATTGCTGCGCGGTGTGGGATCCTTACCAGGTGGGATTGACGGAGGACATCGAAAGGGTGCAAAAAAGGCAGCTCGTTTTGTATTATCACGTAATAGGGGAGAGAGTGTGGCAGATTGGATACGCGAGTTGGGATGGAAGTCATTAAAGCGAAGACGTTTTTCGTCGCGGCGAGATCTATTTACGAAATTTCAGTCACCAACTTTCTCTTCCGAATGCGAAAATATTTTGTTGAGCCCAACCTACATAGGTAGGAATGATCATCAAAATAAAATAAGAGAAATCAGAGCTCGAACAGAAAGGTTTAGGTGTTCGTTTTTCCCGCGCGCTGTTCGGGAGTGGAATGGTAGAGAGATAGTATGATTGTGGTTCGATGAACCTTCTGCCAAGCACTTAAATGTGAATTGCAGAGTAGTCATGTAGATGTAGATGTAGATGTAGATGTAGATGTGGATGCGTATTTAGGCGATCTAATCGGCCGCCCAGTATTGGTAAGAGGTGAATTTGCTTGCACAGCTGAGCGCTGGTTGACTCCAGTGGCAGCGACCATTGCTGGAAAGGCTAGGTGTGGGCACGAGGGCTCCGCTGGGAACGGGGAAAATCCCTAAGCTGGGAATTTTGACAGCTATTACTCGCACGGCCTTTGTGCAGGAGATGCTCCAAGAATGACGAAGTGTCAGAGACTCTTAAAGACGGATAAGTTACAGTTCCTTCTTATTTGACAATAACTCACAGTCAGATATTAGTGCAAATCTCTACATATCTGCGATCTCAAAAACGTGAGGCATATCTTATAACAAACAACATTTTAATATATTTAAAGCTACAGAAGCTAATATTTCACAGTGAATAAACATTTTCACAATGAAACTCTGAATTATCAACTTTTAGTCGTTTCATGCGATTTCAACAAACGATATCTCATATGATAGCACTTATCGATAGCTATAATCCGTGATAGCCATTCATCTGGATCTATTTTGTATATTGATTTACTATGTATTTTATTTCTTTTTTAGCATACAAATGTTTGTCAGAACATCATATTCTCTACATTTACACAGCTAATGAATACACTATGAATATCTCACATTTCGCCATACTTGTGTAACTATTTAAAGAGCAGTTTACTATTTTGCCAGTAACTTTATTTAAATGTTGACTGCAAAGTGCAAGTTAAGGAATTGTGCTAATTTAAAAGTGGTCAATTGCATGTGTTTGCAGACTCCACAGTTGAAAAGAGAACCAATAAATACTTATGTCACTTGCGTAAGAATGCTAGCTTATTTTTATGAACTCACTAATACTTATATTTATTATTATTATTATTATTATTCACGTTTGGGCCCTACTGGACCACGCGAAGTACAATCACGGGGCATTCAGTTATTTTCTTTTAGACTTTCTCTCTGCCCAAATTGTTTTCATTCTCTCGGAATGAGCTCTTTTCCTTTCATCAGACCATGTGGTTCCAGTTTTCTTTGGTTTTTCAGCTTGACCAACTACCCAGTCATGAATTTTTTGCCTAAATAATTTTCTGTCTTGAATTTCATCTTGTTTTATATCTGCCTTTTTCATGTCCTCTTTTATAGCAGCAATCCATTTTATTGTCTCAAATTTAGCTTTACTTCGATTTTCGTAGAATTCCACTACTTGTTTAGTTAGTCTGGTAGCATCCATTCTTTTAATATGCCCATAAAATTTTAATCTGCGTTTTTTCATATCTGAATATATGCTGGTGTATTGTTGAATTTCACTATTTGCTCTTAGCCTGTATGTTCCTTCTTCAGTATATTTTGGACCTAGAATTTTTCTGATTACTTTTCTTTCTCTTTTTTGGATTTCTTGAATGTCCTTTTTTCTGTTTAAAATTAGCGTTTCAGCCCCATAAAGGCACTCTGGTTTTATGACTGTTGTAATGTCTCAATTTAGAGTACCTCGAGAGACATTTTTTGTTGTAGATGTCTTTTGTAAGTCTAAAAGCTGTCTCCATCTTTTGACAACGAATTTCATTTCCAATTTTTTCTAGACCAGTCTCTGAGATTGTTTCACCTAAATATTTGAATTGTGAGACGCTTTTGATTTTTCCATACTTAGTTTCCAAAAGTTTGGGTGCCAGTTTGTTGCTAGTCATATACTGTGTTTTTTCAAATGAGATTTGGAGACCTACTCTTTCTGCTGTTTCTTTAAGGATTTCTATTTGTTTCTGAGCAATTTGGATGTCCTGCGTTAGAATAACCAAGTCGTCTGCAAAGGCCAAACAGTCTATTCGAATATTTGTTCGTCCTAATTTCACTGGTTGGTCAATTTTGAACTCCAATTTTCGTTCGCGCCACTCTTGTATTACTTTTTCTAGAACGCAGTTAAATAGCAATGGGGAGAGTCCATCACCTTGCCTCACGCCTGTTTTTATTTCAAAGGATTCTGAAATTTCTCCTCTGAACTTTACTTTTGATTTTGTACCAGTTAGCGTGTCTCTGATAATTGCCGTGGTTTTAGGATCCAGGCCTTGTTCTTTCACAATTTGGAAAAGAGATTCACGATCCACTGAGTCATAAGCCTTTCTAAAATCTACAAAGGTACAAACTAGTTTTTTATTGTAAATTTTTTGATGTCTGAGAATTAGTTTGAGGACTAAAATCTGTTCTGGGCAAGATCTATTTGGCCTGAAACCTGCTTGATATTCGCCAATTTTCCATTCAAGTTGCTGTTGTGCTCGGTTCAGAAGACATTGAGAGAGGATTTTGTATGTGACTGGAAGAAGAGAAATTCCTCTGTAATTATTAACATCAGTTTTGTCTCCCTTCTTATGAAGTGGGTGAATCAAGGCGGTTTTCCATTCATCAGGAATTTTTTCAGTTTGCCAAATGTTTTGCATGATTGAAGTAATTTCTTTAACGGTTTTTGGACCAGCTGCCTTTAAAAGTTCTGCAACAATTCCATCTTCACCAGATGCTTTGTTGTTTTTCAACCTATGAATTTCTTTAATGATTTCCTCTTCATTTGGTGCAAGTGAAACTGGATTGCATTGTTGGGGAATTTTTGGTGGAAATCTTTCTGTGGGCTCGGGGCAATTTAGAAGATTCTTAAAATATTTAGAAAGTTCTTTGCAATTTTCTTGGTTGTTAAGAGCCAACTGTCCATTTTCCTTCTTGAAGCAAAGATTCTGGGGTTGGTACCCCTTTATTTTGGTTTTAAAAGTTTTATAAAAATTTCTGGTATTGTATTTCTGAAAATCTTCTTCAATTTCTAAGAGTTGACTATTCTCATATTGTCTTTTTGTTTGTCTAATTAGTTTTGAAGTGTCTTTTCTAGTTGCCATGAATGTATCATATGTGTCTTCTGTCTTGTTGCTATTCCATGCTTTAAAAGCCTCTTGTCTGGCTTTGATTGCATGATCACAGTTTTCATTCCACCAAGCATGTTTCTTGTGTTTTCGTAAAGGAATTTGATCTTGAGCTGTTTTGATAATCTTGTGTTTGAGTTGTTCCCAATTTTGTGCACTTGTTTTGTCAAATTCGTCTGCTAATAATGATGGTTGGATTTTACTGGTGTAAAATTTGGGGATTAATGGTGTCCTTTTGTTGAAATTTTGGGGTTTTAGCTTTAGTTTCACACGGGTTAAGTAATGGTCTGAGTCAATATTGGCGCCTTTACGAACTTGAACATTTAAAATTTCTTTGTGACATGGATACGAGATTGCAATATGGTCAATTTGGAATTCACCTATGTCCTTGTTAGGTGATCGCCATGTCTTTTGTTTTGAAGGTTTTTTCTTAAAATGACTTATAATTTTGAGATTGAAATTTCTGCAAAATTCTACCAGCCTCTTTCCATTTTGATTGGTCCATTTATGTGCAGGGAATTCACCGACCGTTTTTCTAAATTTTCTCTCTTTCCCTAACTGTGCATTAAAATCACCCATTAAAATCTTTACATAATTTTGAGGAATTTTGGAGACTGTATTCTCTAACACTTCCCATGACTTATTTACTTTTTCTGGATTTGTTTTATTCTCCTGGTTGATAGGCATGTGTGCGTTAATTAAACAGTACATTTTATTTGCACATTTCATGGAAATTGTCATTAGTCTGTTGTTTACTGGATTTACTTCGATTACGGAGCCAAGAATGTCTTGCGAAATTGCGAATGCAACACCCAGATGCGGAGTGTTTTTAAGAATTCTTTTGTCTGTTTTACTTTTAAACAATCGGTAGTTTCCAAAATCCATGGTATTCTCATCAGGCAACCTTGTTTCTTGTAGGGCTAAAATTTTGATATTTTGTTCTTTTAGTGTGTCTCCTAATTTATAGAGTTTTCCTGGTGTCAAGAGAGAGTTAATATTGATAGTGCCAAAAAATGTTTCGACCTTGGGCATGAGTCGGTCAAAAGACTTCGATTTCCTCTGGTTTGGGATATAGCGTTTCAGCCTAGTCTCCCCAGAATCCGATAGACTAGTTGCGCCACTGATGGCGGAGGATTTGTTACCACCTGGGGTAATTTTGTAATTACTAAAACGCTCCATAATAGTACTTAGAATCAAAGGGTTGAGCTCAGAAAAGCTCAGTGGTTAAGACTGGAGTGGTTAGTTCCAGAATTTGTATTACGGCCGCACCTCTGGTGAACAGACGCCGACCACAGTGCCGCTTGTTACAAGTCAGACGCAAGGTGGATTTATTGTATTATGTGCCTCTTCCGCTAGTTCCACCGTACCGAGATTCGTTCTCTCCGCCTTCACTACCGTTATATTTATTGTAAATGAAAACATTTCTTTACTTAAATATTTATGTAACATATCAGTTTAGTATGGAGAGATTAAGAATGATGTATTTTTGGTGAGTACGGCCTTTAGCCAATGGAGAAGCAGACAGTAGTGGAACACTACAGGAATCGAGACTGGGACTTTTCGAGTGAAGAGCTGAAGGGCGTGATTCTGGACAGTTCATGTACGTTATTGAAGAAGACAGACCTGCCTGAGGTAACGTGCATGATTTGGACATATTGGTAATTGTTTCTAGGTGATGCACAGCCGCTACTATACTTTTGGAGGGACTCCATATTTCGAGAGATCTGAATGTGTTCCATAGTAGGACTCTGAGTTTTGACACTCAGAATAGACAGAGTATGAGTTAGTATTCTTCGTATTACGTGAGTTAATTTGTGAATCATCATGCTGAACACTGAGCTATTTTGAACTGAAGAGTGTTTCGTGTATTCTGATCACGAAATGGACTTAGTTTTCGTGAGTCTTTGATGAGTACTTTGCGGATTTTGCTACCATTCTCGTAATTCTCTCAACGTAACTTTGCTGCATTTAATAAGGGTATTTTCTGTCTGTATTTTAAGAGAATGTCGATGTCCTTTCTTGAACAAACATTATTCAACATAAGTCTCTGTCGTCTTCATCAATTATAAACATTAGAATAGAACCCTTTCTATTAAATTAATCGTTTATCTTGTATTTTATATTTCCGTGTATTTTATTAACTGGCAATTCCAGCCAATGCATAGACTTTTTAACTACAGGATCACAGCGACAGGTTATTATTTTCAGCGAATTAGCTGCAGGATATGGAAGCAGATGTGCGCGGATCAACCCTATGGCTGCATTAACCTATACTTTTTAAACAGAGCCAAACATAGACCCAGTACCTTAAGTGGAGCCCGCCCGGCTAGCCGCGCGCTCTAACGTTCTGCTTCCCGAGAGGATTAGTGTCGAGGTCCTGTGTGCCGGCCAGCCTTTGGATGGTTTTTAAGGTGGTTTTCCATCTACTTCGGCGAATGCGGGCTGGTTCCCCTTATTCCGCCTCAGTTACACTGTGTCGGCGATTGCTGCACAAACACCATTTCTACGTACACGTACAGCATAATTACTCTTCCATGCAAACATTTGCGGCTACATTCGTCTGGTATGAACGTTCCTGGTGACGGGGGGTCCACTGCGGGCCGAACCGCACAATAACCCTGGGTTCGGTGTGGGACGGCGGTGGAGTGGGTGGACTGCTGTGGCCTGTTGTGGGGTTGTGAACCACTGAGGGCTACGGTGGGACTAAGCCTCTCCGTCGTTTCTAGGTCCCCGGTTTAATACATACATACCTAAAGTACAAGTAACTGCAGGGAAAGACGCAACTGGTTTGCTTTTTTGGACTACTGTTTGGAAGGCCAACTACTCACAAGGGAACCTCCACATCGCACCCCCCTCAGATTTAGTTATAAGTTGGCACAGGAATAGGCTTTGAAAAACTGAACACAGATCAATCGAGAAAACAGGAAGAAGTTGTGTGGAACTATGAAAAAGATAAGCAAAATATACACTCCTGGAAATGAAAAAAAGAACACATTGACACCGGTGTGTCAGACCCACCATATTTGCTCCGGACACTGCGAGAGGGCTGTACAAGCAATGATCACACGCACGGCACAGCGGACACACCAGGAACCGCGGTGTTGGCCGTCGAATGGCGCTAGCTGCGCAGCATTTGTGCACCGCCGCCGTCAGTGTCAGCCAGTTTGCCGTGGCATACGGAGCTCCATCGCAGTCTTTAACACTGGTAGCATGCCGCGACAGCGTGGACGTGAACCGTATGTGCAGTTGACGGACTTTGAGCGAGGGCGTATAGTGGGCATGCGGGAGGCCGGGTGGACGTACCGCCGAATTGCTCAACACGTGGGGCGTGAGGTCTCCACAGTACATCGATGTTGTCGCCAGTGGCCGGCGGAAGGTGCACGTGCCCGTCGACCTGGGACCGGACCGCAGCGACGCACGGATGCACGCCAAGACCGTAGGATCCGACGCAGTGCCGTAGGGGACCGCACCGCCACTTCCCAGCAAATTAGGGACACTGTTGCTCCTGGGGTATCGGCGAGGACCATTCGCCACCGTCTCCATGAAGCTGGGCTACGGTCCCGCACACCGTTAGGCCGTCTTCCGCTCACGCCCCAACATCGTGCAGCCCGCCTCCAGTGGTGTCGCGACAGGCGTGAATGGAGGAACGAATGGAGACGTGTCGTCTTCAGCGATGAGAGTCGCTTCTGCCTTGGTGCCAATGATGGTCGTATGCGTGTTTGGCGCCGTGCAGGTGAGCGCCACAATCAGCACTGCATACGACCGAGGCACACAGGGCCAACACCCGGCATCATGGTGTGGGGAGCGATCTCCTACACTGGCCGTACACCACTGGTGATCGTCGAGGGGACACTGAATAGTGCACGGTACATCCAAACCGTCATCGAACCTATCGTTCTACCATTCCTAGACCGGCAAGGGAACTTGCTGTTCCAACAGGACAATGCACGTCCGCATGTATCCCGTGCCACCCGCCGTGCTCTAGAAGGTGTAAGTCAACTACCCTGGCCAGCAAGATCTCCGGATCTGTCCCCCATTGAGCATGTTTGGGACTGGATGAAGCGTCGTCTCACGCGGTCTGCACGTCCAGCACGAACGCTGGTCCAACTGAGGCGCCAGGTGGAAATGGCATGGCAAGCCGTTCCACAGGACTACATCCAGCATCTCTACGATCGTCTCCATGGGAGAATAGCAGCCTGCATTGCTGCGAAAGGTGGATATACACTGTACTAGTGCCGACATTGTGCATGCTCTGTTGCCTGTGTCTATGTGCCTGTGGTTCTGTCAGTGTGATCATGTGATGTATCTGACCCCAGAAATGTGTCAATAAAGTATCCCCTTCCTGGGACAATGAATTCACGGTGTTCTTATTTCAATTTCCAGGAGTGTACAAACTGAGTAGTCCATGCTCAAGGTAGGCAACATCGAGGATCGTATTGGCCTACGAGCGCCGTGGTCCCGTGGTTAGCGTGAGCAGCTGTGGAACGACAGGTCTTTGGTTCAAATCCTCTCTCGGGTGAAAATTTTAATTTTTTATTTTCAGATAATCATCAAAGTTCAGGCACTCACACATAATCAACTTCGCTCTCCAAAATTCCAGGACATGTTCAGATTTGCTTGGACATATACAGAATTTGACGGTCTACGCACGGAAACATTTGAAAACGTAAAAAACATATGTTTTGACAGAGCACAGGGAAAACTGTGCGACTCTGAAACTGTTGCATTCATTTGATGCAGTTTATGTGACAAACTCTTATGTTTTCATCACTTTTTTTGGAGTGATTATCACATCCACAAGAAAACCTAAATCGGGCAAGGTAGAAGAATCTTTTTACCCATTCGCCAAGTGTACAAGTTAGGTGGGTCGACAACATATTCCTGTCATGTGACGCACATGCCGTCACCAGTGTCGTAAAGAATATGTCAGACGTGTTTTCCTGTGGAGGAATCAGTTGACATATGACCTTGCGATCAAATGTTTTCGGTTCCTATTGGAGAGGAACGTCCTTTCGTCTATTAATCGCACGGTTTTGCGGTGCGGTCGCAAAACACAGACACTAAACTTATTACAGTGAACAGAGACGTCAATGAATGAACGGACAGATCGTAACTTTGCGAAAATAAAGAAAGTAAAATTTTCACTCGAGGGAAGACTCGAACCAAGGACGTTTCGTTCCGCAGTTGCTCACTCTAACCACGAGACCGTGGCGCTCATCAGCTAATATTCTCCTTTATGTTGCCTATCTTGCACATAGACTACTCAGTTTGTATATTTTGCTTATTTTTTCATAGTTCCACACAACTTCTTCCTGTTTTCTCGATTGATCAGTGTTCAGTTTTTCAAGGCCTATCCACTGTGTCAATTTATAACTAAATCTGAGGGGGGTGTGATGGGGAGGTTCCCTTGTCAGCAGCAACTACTAGGTACTGTCGCATATGTCAGTGAGACATGGACTGTGGGAAGAGATGTGGTTCTACAAAAGAATGCTTAAAATTAGGTAGAGAGTAATAAGGTAAGGAATGAGGAGTTTCTCCGCAGAATTGGCAAGCAAAAGAATATATAGAAATCACTGACAAGAAGAAGAGACAGCATGATATTACATTTGTCAAGACCTCAGGGAAAAACTTCCAAGGCACTTGAGGGAGCTGTAGAGGATATAAACGGTAGACTAAGGCAGAGATTGGAATACATCCAGCAAATAATTGAGGACGTAGGTTGCAAGTGCTACTCTGAGGCGAAAATAATGGCACATGAGAGAAATTCGTGTCGGGCCGCATCAAATCAATCAGAAGACTGGTGACTGAAAAAAAAGTGTCTTATTACATCATATCTTGCAAGGGGCTTAGTAAAAACGGTGTGATATGACAATAAAATAGTTGATTAAATTTTTTAGTGGAATGTGTTTTAACAGGAACACCATCGTATCAAAAGGAGCCAGACACATATCAGTGGATATTAATGTCGTATGTGTCCGCCTGTCGCCTCTATGATATTTACAGAGAGATTTTTGAATGTTTGCGGAGGAACAGCTGGCCATTCGTCGGCAAGAGACGGAACTGGAGAAGGTAGTGATGCTGGACGCTGATGTCTGAAGCGAACTCGACGTTCCGACACTTCCAAAATATCTCACATTGCGTTCAGGTCGGCAATCTGGGAAGGTCAGTCCATTTCAGGAATGTTCCTGTCCACAAATCATTGGTACACCGTCATGCCGATACAATGATACAAGCAATCATCTGCGAGCTGTTTCTCTACTGTATACAGAATACAATGGTGTAAAATGAATTCATATCCTTACGCACTTAGCGTTTCCTTTAGCTCAATTTGGGGACTACACTGTTCACCATGAGAAGCACTCCCAGACCATAACACCAGTTCCTCTGTGTTTGACTCTGGCACTACACATGATGGCAGGTAATGTCCAGGCGTTCGCCAAATCGAAGTCCTTCTACCGGATTTCCGCAAGGTATATCTTTATTCAACACTCCAGACCATTCTTTTCCAGTCATCCACTGTTCAGTAGCTGCCTCAACCCAAACGTCGCTTAGCAATGAATTCAGAAATATGTGGCTTGTGAGGAGCTGTTCGACCACTGTGCTCCATTTTTTTCCCCTCCCCACTTAGTCATTGTGCTTGAAAGACTGCTAGTAGTATTTTGAAACCCATGCGTGATTCCTTCCGCTTATTTCATGTGATTTATGATAACCACGCTCCGCAATGCTCGATGATCCCTGTCCGTCATTACATAAGGTCTGCGTAGATTTGTTTTAGCTGCGGTTCTTCCTTCGTGTTTCCGTTTCTCAATCACATCACCAGCTGTCTGAACGTGCAGGTAGAAGGGTTGAAGTGTCCGTGATGGATCGGTTACTTGGGTGACACCCACTGACTAGTTCACTTTAGAAGTCACTAAGCTCTCGTGACCGATCTTTTCCAGTGTTACTGCTTCTCTACTGACAACATAATACTCGACAACTCTTTTTATATTCATAGGTCCACCTCTCGTGACATCCAGCGGTCAATTCTGCGTAACACAGGCGTTTCAGGACACTTTCGATCAAATACTGTATGGCTTTCTTGAAATCATATAAAAGATACAAAAACATAAATGCTATAAAAACAGAAGGATCTGAATATGTGTCCAAATGATGCGTAATGTCACAGTACGTAATTTAAAACAGTTATTTTTATGATTTGCTATGTAATCCATATAAGCTTTCGTCTGAATCACCACAGTCACGGTAATGTCAAGCGTAGAGGGTAAAATTAAAATAACATTTAATTTGAATATCCTGTGTTATCTTAGAGAACTATAGATTGAGGACTTCATAACTGGCTTTCTAAATGTTGTTGGATAGCCTAAAGAAATCGAATAAGCTTAATATGCAACTTTGTGTCGCTGTAACATGATTGCAGGCAGCATATTCTGTAGAATCTGCACTTTGTGTGTGGAGAGCATCATCCACTTTTTGAGGAAAATTCGTACAATAGCTTTAGACCTGTGAAGTACTAGAGCAGTCTGCCAATTTCCTTTGGTGCGTACGAACTTCTGGCGAGCTTTTCCGCTTGATCGCTGAAACCGCGTCTTTCTTCTCAACGTACTTCCCTCAAGTTTCCAATGGCCAGAAATTATCTACGCCCTGCATTTACTCTTTTGATATATGGTGTTGTCGCACTATACGTTTCATGATAGTCCCTCTGCAGCAAAATAATGAACGAATGCTCGACTTCCGACGCATTCTCTTGTACTTTGCTTGTGGATACATGGTGTCTTTCTTTTCCTCACTTACAGACCAGAAGTAAATTTTAGATCTTTGTGAGTTAGGCATGTAAGCTACATATTTCTGTTTCTTTTTGTTTTGTCTCTAGGAAACAATGATCCTGGGGTATCACGAATCATATACTTTGTATAAAAATGAAAATTAGGTGGATTATACAAATCATGAATGCACATTTATTAAAAACAGCACATCCTTATCATCAGTCTTTCGATAGCTAGACCTGGTTCTTTTTGATCCACCTCTTTCCATTCTATGATAAGACATCTGCTGACACTAAGACCCTCAGAACAGTCGGCTGAGTTCTTATATTGCATACTATGTTTTTCCTCCCCATGAAATTAAGTAGAGGATGATGACACTTGTCTATGTTCTGCTAGATTTCCTAAATTCTCCTTTCCTTGTTCATCTTCCCTTTAGTGCTTATTAACTATTACTGGCGTCACATGTACTGTTACAATGTCTTCCAAACAATTTCAGTACTTACTTTTTAATCCGTAAATTAGCGTTTTTCTCCAACTGATATGTCTCCTTGAAATATACCTATAATTGAAGCCCTTGCAGAAAGCTTTTCACTTGATTTTGTCTTTAAGCGGCAAACGCTCTTCACTTCTCTAATGTGTTCTTTTTTTTATTCCGTTGTATCAGAAACTGAAGCTATAGGGTCCCCAAGACCCTTGTATGTTCCTTGTACGAAGAGTATAGAATGGTCTTCGTCCTTTCTCAGTGTTCATTCTAGCCCTGAATGTTAAGACAGGAATTTTTCTCGAGACTATCAACATTTTTGTCATATGGAAAGGTATCAGTGTACTTTTTCATCTTTTTTTTTCTTTTTATGTTTTATATTGTTTCGGTACACAAGAAATATGTGTCAAAAAAACTGAGAATCCATTATTTTGGGCTTCCGGATTTATTGATTCAATGTGTATACTTTCCAATGTAGATGGATCATTTGATGAATGTACAGGCAGTTTTGATTTTGGTAGGCTCCACTGAGCAATAATCTTTCAGAGCGTTGCACAATACGGGAAATAAAAATCCATCAGACACTGTTTACTCTCTTTCACTCTCCTGCGACGTCGTTTCGTAATTTTCAATACGCATTAGCTCACAGTCTTCGATTACATTGTCAGCGATACGCATCTGGACTTTTCCGCGCCTATCAAATCCTGGCTGGTACTCGCTGAGAACAATATCAAGTAGCAAGTTAAGAAAATAAGAGGCGATATTTCACTGAAAAAATTCAGAGAAGTCGAAGGCCTAGTACAAAACCGTGTATTCAGTACATTTGTAAGCTGCTGTCATGTTGAGAAAGTAAGTAAACATAATTAAGAAACGAACTCATAATCGTTAAGGCGAATAATTCAGAAAAGAATGTGATTAGGGCTAAATGATCTTAAATTGAAAGTGTTGCGAAACGAATTTTGTACTTGACCTTATAAACTACTGTTAGAGTAATGTACGCTGCTCCAACCTCAAGCTACCTTTAGTTAGCATCGAAGAGCTAGAAACTATTCATTTCGGCTTCAGCGTTTCTAAACCTGCAGCCCTTGTCTTCACGACTCGGCCTAGAATGTTTCAACTAGTATGAATTCATCCAAAGATATTTCTTATCTGTACTCGTTTGCTTAGTCATACCCTCAGCATGCCAGAAATGACCGAAGCAGAGTTGTACAAAGTTTAGTTGGTGCATTGTCCAATTTGAGAGCACATACAGTCATGAACATTCAAGTTATGAACACATACTGATTGGCTTCCAGAACCTCGTTTCCACCTGATGAGTGCGTCGATGTGACGTAGCATAAAATCCACAATACTCCAAAAACGTTGGGAAGTCATGTCGAAGTTTGGACAGTAGAAGAGAGTTAACAGCAGAATTGAAGCTATGAAGGTGGGTAGGTGAGTCTTACCTGGATATGTAGTTGAGTAAGGAAGAGAATTCTCGCCAAAGACAAAGTTCATATTCTGTTCCTAGCCCGGCATATATTTTTAATCAGCCTGGGAGTTGCATCCTGATACAGGTTCGCTGAACCACCTTCCACCTGTCACAGACACTCGCCAGAGCTGAGTCAACGGGTGTATATTTCGATCGGTGAGGCCCCACTAGAATTAAGGTCAGGTGACCTGAGATTCCACACAAGCACCATCTGGTCTGTCCATTGTTTCTCAAACCGTTCTCATAATATTTGGCGATCACAGGATGATACGCCGCCTGCAGTATGTGAAGTCTCCATTTGTACATTAGACATTGCACCTGGAACAGTTAGCAGTCTGTTAAACCCACGCATTTTACTTCAGACTGAACCCGTAAAATTTCACTAAGGGGTGTATTATCCTTCACGATCAATTGTGGAATTTTGTATCTGGCAGCATCCTTCTTTGGTTTTGCCCTTCTTAGCTTGACAGAGGTCAAGCAGGTCCCTCTCATGCATAAGTCTCCTGCTTTTCTGTGCCAGTAGGCTCTCTGAAGGAAGGCGTCGTTGCTATTCTTTATGTTACCACTAAGCAGGTACCTGAATCATTTCGTATCCTTTTTCCAGCATTTAACCTGTTGTGTATAACTGAAACGAGTGAATGTGAGTTTTCGTGAGAGTAGCCAATAGCTGTCCGTCTGCTGCTGCAAGTTCATCTGCAGCTGCACTTTTGGCAATAGCTATATTGAAAGTAGAAAGGCAGATAGGTCTAGCTAGGTCATCGGAGCTGGTACAATAGCAGTTAAGCTGGCAGATGACGACGTTTGCATCTTTGGTGCTTCCTCCCGCAACAGATGAACAGAAGCGGTTAGGATTTTCCGCGGAAATGGTCACTGTTGTGCGGAAGTTTGGTGTTTACGGACTGATATGTGGGTAGCCAACGGATGGAGGTATATGAATTATTCAGTGTGCGCATTTCAATCATTTTTATTTCAGTTCTTTTAGGAGTCAGGGATGGTTATGCTACTTTTCGTGAGAATAATTTCATGTGAAGATTTAATATCATGTAACATATATGCTACAATACGTAACGTAGTTACGGGCAATATTGCCTATGTTCGTCTGTCAAAATGGACTCGATAAGCAACCTGAGCTATCAGTAAACGGAATCTAACCTGCACAACACTGTGTGCGTGTTGTTTGAGTCTCAGTTTCACTGTCATTTAAGCCCTCAACAGATCGTTACATTAAAAACTTAAAACTAACATTTAGATAAGCTATCTGACTGCGTATTTGAATGAGAAAAACTACAGGAACAAATGAACCTGTAACAATGAATACCTAAGCTATCTGACTGTGTTTTTGAAAAAGAATTTTCAAGTGATACAGAATCTGAGTTGTGCAACGGACTTCACTGGACTAGAGGACATGACATGTTGTGGTGTGTCAGTGTCTCTGTTTTGGCCCTAAGTTTTGCACTCGCCTCTTTAGATGACTGCATTTTTCCATGTGGTTTACAGCAATTCGCAGCAGCATGCAGCAGCAGCGGTTAAAGCTTATTGTTACTAAGAATGAATTTAATAAAAAGGAGTCTTGTTAACTACTAAATAACTTGTGAGAAGGGACTTCATTAATTAAGTCTATTTAAAACTTCAGAATCATCATGAACAAGTATTAATAATGACAATGACAATGAGATAAGTGTCAATATTGGCTGAGTGCCAGATTAACAAATTATTTCAATTTCAAAGTTACGTTAATATTTAATAACCACAGCAATTTATTAATTAGATGTGGAGAATAATAATTATTATTTGGAGGATAAGGTGGTTTCTTTAACTGACAATCAGAACATGGGATTATTGCAAACTCGGAGTAAGAATCACGAGCCTAACCCTGCAATTGCTTTTACGCTATGCTTGAGAATTTTACCTTGAATTCCATCTTCAAGCGTAGTTAAGCCCTTTAAATCTATCCTGGCTATGAAATCAGGTCTTGAGCGTGGCAAGATTTGCCATCAGCGACGTGAGGGCAGCGTGACACGCCTTCTGTCTCCGAGCTCTCGACCGACATTACTACTTCCGCTCTTGCAGACAGACCTCGTCTCACAACAATGCTTAGAATCGCGCTCCCAATTTCGCGTTAGATTGTTACTATCGATATCTGAGTGCTTACACAATGCAAAGGATAGTGTTAAATGGGATATATTGTTTACAATGTAATGCACAGTTCTGACACACTCCTTAGATTCATTCTTGAGTCTTTTGGTAAGAAAACTTTGTGTATTGATGAACTAGCTTCCATGTGTAGGGTAGAACAAAAAGACTTTGACTTTCCAGGCCGGTAGAGCAGTGGATTCACTCCCAATGTATGGAGTAAATTTATTAAACGAAAGTACGAGAGGGGCGGGATTAGATCCTTCATGAGATTTTGGAGATGAATAGTCGATGATTTTGATCAATCACACTACCTCGTAGTCGGTGACAGAGCCTAAGCCCATTCTTTGTTGAACTGTGGTAAATGTGCGCACCTTCAGTGCGTGAGTGCTGCAAGAAATGGATTCCAGATTTCTACTGAATTTTTCTGTCGTAATTCTATGCTTTTTCACTGTGGGAACCTGGGTTTCTCTGCCATGTGTGAGCAGAGTAAAGTGTATTGCATCCTTAAAATCAGTCAGTAGAATGATCTCAATCTATAGCGTGGAAAATGAATTTGATTAGCCAAATTATTTTTGTGGTTCAAGAATCGAGCAGTTTACAGTTCTTGTGGAACGTGACCACATTTAGTCGTCCATTCATTAATTTCACGACAAATGCTCACCTCTTCGGCCTTCATGGACTGTTTGTACGCCTTTTCATGTTTCTGCAGATTTTGTCGAAGACATAACCAGAGCTTTTCTTTGTATGTATTGTGCCACTTGCGACCATGTGTTGATCAGCCCACGTTGCATCTCACATCTCTATCCAAGATAATCTGTGCTGAGAAGCAGTTGGGTTTCATGCTAATTTTAATAATAATAATAAGGTGGTGTTTATTCCGGTATGTTGTGGTATGAACGAGTCTACGAGTACTAGATTCGTTTTCTTAATTTCTGCTCCCCTTGGTTATCCCCACCACACCGCATCACTGTTTTGATTCAGTGCATTGGTGTATTTCACTGAACTTTTGGGTTAAGTAGAGGACCACACCAATCTATTATTTTTGTGAATTCTGTGGTTTTGACTGTACTTGTTCCACGTTCAATAAAACAGTTTCATAAACCATTCGAACCATATTTTGAAAAATAAATCACGATTTTTACATCGCTGACCCATTCCCTGTTTTTGTGAAAGAGTGAGTTGAAATCCTTATTGATGAAATCAGACGTTCTGTTCTGTCTCCTGAACTACTGTGTTAAGTGTAAATGATAGCTATCTGTTGCGCATTCTTTTTGAATGGTATCAGTTACAAGCAGTGTGTAGGCCTACAGTGGGGTCTTAAAAGAAAGGAGCTCCCTCCAAACTGAAGTATCTGTTTTAACCAACCTCCGCTTGCGCATATTTAACAGTAAAATTAACAGGTACGTTTCAATCTTTCTATACTGGGCTTCTGAAACTAAGCCATTTTTGAGAAAGGTCGTCTAGGACCTCACAGACTGGGAGACCCCACAGATGGTTGAGGTAACGTAAGTTTTTCACTCTTGTATCATTGTTTACTTTCGCATGAGTAATGGAGCTGCAATACAACTGAAGTCGAGTAGCCTTGACATGGGAGTCAGCTTCGGTGCTCCATTGAAAATTCTCACGCATTCATTAAGATTAATGTAAAAGGGCATGTGAGTGAAATCCTCACAAGGTTAGCTAATTTCTTCGTGATGTTGCCATGTACCTTGTAAATAATGGACTAACTTAAACTTGCGCCACAACATTTAACGTTACAACGATTGTTTACCTGTTCATGACTGTTTATTTGCTCATGATATATGCTTACGTTGAATTTTTGACTTTCTCTCTAATTATTCGAGTTAAATGTACATACCTCCGTTCTAACTTCCTACAATATAAAGTCGACGTTTCTAGTCCTTGGACGAGACGTTTTCTCCTTGTACCCAGATCGAGGAGTGAAGAACCAACGCTAGGTCTAACGCGTAGCTGAATTTGACTTTAACGGTGTCAGAGAAGTCACTAAACATTGAAGACTATTAGAGACAATGCAGAACCACGAGCAAACGTTTCCTTACTGTGAATATTTTGCTTGTGGTTTGCCTAATCGTTTGGTAAGAGACATTTTATATCCTGAAGGAATATTCCTAATGTCTAAAACGCCACTGAAAAATCTCTTTAGTTATTTTTTTACATGTATTTGTAGGTATCGAATAAAATCCGTCAAATCCTGATGCCTTCCTCATTTTACACTGTTTCTGTCTGTTGTTTACCATGTTGTTATTACATAGCCTACTTTGACAATGAGTTCATACATGAAATGCTGTCATTTCTGACCGTCATCGTGCAAAACAACAGAAGAAAATCACTGGAACAACAACATTACTTCCAATGGCCGTTATCGACTTGCTAGTCAGCGACACGGAATCAGTTGGAACTTGAAACGTGTATACCATACTGCTCAAATTACTTCAAATCACCATCAGTTGTCAAAACTGCGAAGTAAATAATTTTCTACTAATGACAAAATGACAGAATCGCTCACCGATGGGTGTACGGATCGATCACGGATCTAGTACAGCATAAACACACCTGTGGCGTTCAAAACAGGCTTATTTCTCTGGTCGCATGATGCACGCAAATTCTGAATGGCAGTTCATACCATTCATTCCAGGAAGAGTGAGCTCCTTGAAAGATGCTGTGGAAGTATAATTGGTCACTAAGTGCTTTTCCAGTAAAGAACAACAGCTCGACCGAATTCACATCCAACTCACATGTAAGATAGTGAGGCCATGTTATGTCATAAAAAGGTGCATTTTATGTGCTACGTACAATCTTGTATTACTGAATGAACATGGCCTCCTAAAGTGCATTCCTAATGGTACACTATGACTAATATTTTGAGAAATAGATAAAGAAATAAATCAGCCTTCCCGTAAAAAACTATACCTTTGTCTAGACATATTTTTATTCTTCCACTAACGAAGTGTTACAGAAATTAAATTTTACAGGCTATCGCACAAATGGTAGTAGAGGGTCTTTCAGAGACAAATTACGCAGTCGTTAGGTATCTGTTTTGATGTAATAAAAGTATTTGATACTATGGGCAGAGCTTGATTTTTGTACTGTGTAGCCTCAGGACTACACGACATTGCCAGAACTGTGGGCAGCCTTGGGAGAGGTAGCCATGACAAAACTTATCCATGTGGTGTGCGAGTTGTATGAGACAAGCGAAACGCTCTCAGTCTTCAAAAAATGTAATAACTCCAATCCCAAAGAAAGCAGTTGCAGACAGGTGCGAAAATTACCCAACTATCAGTTTAATAAGCCAAGGTTGCAAAATACTAACACAAACTCTTTACAGAAGAACGGAAAAACTGATAGAAGCCGACCTCAGGGAAGATCAGTTTGGCTTTCGGAGAAATGTAGGAACACGCGAGGCAATACTGACACTGCGACTTATCTTAGAAGATAAGTAAAGGAAAGGCGAACTTCCGATTGTAGCATTTACAGACCATAGGGAAAGTTTTTGACGATGTTGACTGGAATACCTTCTTTGAAATTCTGAAGGTAACAGGGGTTAAACACAGGGAGTGAAATGCTATTTACAACTTGTACAGCAACCAGATGGCAGTCACAAGAGTTGAGGGGCATGAAAGGGAAGCAGTGGTTGGGAAAGGAGTGAGACAGGGTTGTAGTCTATCCCCGGTGTTATTCAGTCTATACAATAAGCAAGCAGTAAAAGAAATAAAGTCCAAGGAGAAGAAATGAAAACTTTGAGGTTTGCCGATGACATGGTAATTCTGTCAGAGACAGCAAGTGATGCTGAAGGGAAGTTGGGCGGAATGGACAGTGTCTTGAAAGTAGAATACAAGATGAACATCAGCAAAAACAAAACAAGGATAATGGTGTATAACCGGATTAAGTCAGATTATAGTGAGGTAATTAGATACGGAAACGAGACACTTAAAGTAGTAGATGAATTTTGCTATTTGGGCACCAAAAGAACTGATGACGGCCGAAGTAGAGAGAACATAAAATGTAGACTGACAATGGCGAGAAAAGCATCTGGAGTGTAGCCGTGTACGGAAGAGAAATATGGGCGGTGAACATTTTAGACGAGAAGAGAATATAACCTTTCGAAATGTGATGCTGCAGAAGAATGTTGATGATTAGATGGGTAGATCACGTAACTAATGAGGAGGTGATGAACAGAACTGTGGAAAAAAGAAATTTATGGCACAGCTTGACTACAAGAAGCGATCGATTGATAGGACACATTCTGAGACATCAAGGGATCACCAGTTTAGTACTGGAGGGAGCGGGAGGTTAAAAACCACAGAGGGGGGACCAAGAAATGAATATGGTAATCAGATTCAGAAAAATGTAGGTTGCGTCAGTTATTCGGAGATAAAGAAGCTTGCATAGGATAGAGCATTAAGGAAATCTCCACCAAACCAGTCTTCAGAGTGAATACCACAACAATAACATAGCCTCATCTGTGTTTCTTTCGTATATAGAAAACGGGAAGCACAACGTGTTTCTCCAGCTTTAATGACTGTAGAACAATTTTTTTTTCTTTATTGTATTTCGATTCGTATACGCCGCTCTGCAGTTTATAAAGTTAAGAAACATAAAGAGGAGATATAACAATAAAAACAGGTGATAAAACGGTGACTGCTTAAAACGAACATGGTGGAAAGTTGCGAAGAAAATATAAAAAACGAAGGGTGGGCGATGCTGATTAAAATACATAGTAATTAGACAGTCACAAATAGAAAAAACACGGCTACAGTCTAGTTTCTGTTTGCATCACTTAAAAAAGGAGATGCACAACACTGAACACTCAGAGAAAAACTGTACTATAGAGTACAAATGCATATGGGATGGGGAGGACCTGGACAGGTGAGTGGGGGAGGGGGGGGGGTGAAGGGGGAGAGGAGAGGAAAAGCGGAAAAATGGGGGAGTCGATGGAGTGAGAGGACACAGAAAAGGGGGGGCAGGGTGGACGCGAGAAGGAGAGGGGAACGCAGTGGAGGGGAAAGCAAAAGGACTGGGGGAGAGAAAGGAGTCAAAGAGAGGGTAGGCAGAGAATAGGAAACAGGGTGGAATGGAGGGGAGAGGGAGCCCGGGAAAAGGACAGAGGGAGGGAGGGGGAGGTGAGGATCATAGTTGAGCGGATGGATAAATGGAGGGAGAGAGGGCATCATCTGGGGGGGGGGGGGAAGGAGTTGACGGAAGCCACCATGTCAGAGGAAATGTAGAGCATAGAGGTGGAGGGTAGGTGGGACACAACGGTGATGGCGTGGCAGTGGGCACAACGGTGAAGGTGTGGCATTGGGCAGGGCTGGAGAGGTGAGGAGCTATTAGGGGATGGGGACGATCAAGTTGGTGGGTGGTGTAGAGGACTCGGATATGTTCGAGGAAAAGGAGCAGATGGGGGAAAGGCATCAGGTCATAGAGGATCTGCGTGGGGGACAGGAGGCATATATGGAAGGTGAGGCAGAGTGCATGGCACTCGAGGATCTGGGGGGGGGGCGGATATTCAGGTGTGACTGGCATAACAGAGGATGGGATGGAGTAAGGATTTGTAGGTATGGAGGATGGTAGAGGGATTCAACCCCCATGTCCGGCTAGAGAGGAGTTTAAGGAGATGGAGGCAGTTGTGGGCTTTGGATTGGATGGAGTGGAGAGACCCAGGTGAGGTGACGGTCAATGAGTCGAAGGTAGGTGAAGCCACAGGGTATATTTCTGAGCCACAGCTTTTCTTGTTTTTCATTCTTTATTCGCTTACGTCAAAAGCATCTTAGTGGAGGGAGTGAAATGAACTACGGCGTTCAATAAGTAATGCAACACATTTTTACTTGGCTAATTTCGTGTGAGAACAAAAGGAACTTTTTATGGGACATCGTGAAATAATCCCGCTTTAGCTCCTGTAGTGTCATGTAGTTCCGATAGGTGGCGACCGTATATGCAGCCTTCAAACCGGCGCCTCTAATGGGATGCGTTCCTTTTGCCGCAGATATTCTTAGGCGCTTGCAGAATGTCTGCGGAGACTTGCCGGTGGACAAAAGCACCGTGAGTCGATCGGCGAGGCGTCTGTCATCGTCGCAACAACATCCGATCTCCCTCTTCTCCGCCTGCCGCAAATACTTTCAGGAAATTGAAGAAACTACTTAATCGTGTTCGTCGCCCAAAAACAAACTATCTCCTTCTCCATGACAACGCAAGGCCTCACACAAGTCTGCACACCCGGGAGGAGCTCACAAAACTTCATTGGACTGTTCTCCCCTCCCTCATCCACCGTAAAGCACGAATCTCGCACATTCCGACTTCCATCTGTTTGGCCCACTGAAGGATGCACTCCGCGGGATAAGGTACATTGATGATGGGGAGGTTATTGATGCAGCAAGACGTAGGATCCGACGTCGACCAGTCGAGTGGTACCGTGAGGGCTTATAGGCCCTCCCAGCGAGGTGACGTAAGGCCGTCGCATTGAACGGAGATTACGTTGAAAAAAATAGGATTTTGTAGCCAAAAGAGTGTGGAATAGTATTGTGTACTGTAATCCTGAATAAAGCCCACCAGCTGTCAGAAAAAAAAATTGCTTCCTTACGTGCTGAATGCCTTCGTAGTGTAAATGATGTATCACGTTTAGTGGTGGGTAATATTAATTCGTTAGTACAGATTGTCGTTTAATTACACTAAAACACTTTGCTCTTTCGTAAAAGCTAAATTTTAGTATCGCAGCATGATCAAATAATCATTCAAGATTAACGTTTTTAATTCCTAACACCGAAGGCACATGAAACTTCCTTGAAACTATAACATTCAGATAATTGTGCAGAAACCGAGTGCAAACAGTTATGCACTCTAAAAATTAACTTCACGATCAGTGACAGTGAAACGAGGAAACTACCTTGCTGTGCTACTATCATTGTAATATCTCTATGGTGTCGTATTTTCTACACTCGGAAGCAGTATGTTCAGGCCAGAAAGTTTCACAAACTTCGTACATGCCATTGTTCAGTAGACCTCGGAATTATAATTCAGCTATCCGTGTAATCCTTTGATTAATGGGAGGGTATTTAATAACAATCATTAAAAAGAAACTGCAGCTTATACTCAGTGAAACTAAAGAGCAAAGCTTGTAAGAGGCATGCGCTGCCTGCGATATGTAAGCTATAAGAGAATCTGAGACCAAAGAGCAGTGTTGACTGCAGTACGAACTGTGTAGCAGTAGCAGTAAGTTGTTGTTAGCGAGCAGTCTGGTGTATCATGTTGGCTGGGCCGGTCGCGGTACAGCGATGCCGGAGCCTGAGTATTATTGTATAAGGTAAAAAGCAGCCTCGCGCATATCTAGTAATGTTATGTGAACTCCCATGTAAATCTTTTAAAAATGTCCTAAAAATAATCTTTGTCATATAAAGTAATTTCTAACAAGCATTCATTTCAATTTAAAGAACTTAATAATTTCTCCAATTCATGATCATTCCGATTGTTGCAAAAGAAAAATCAGTTGCTTCCTTTCATAAATAACAAATGTATAGGCCAGCACTGCACAGAGCTGTGCCGGAAAAAGCTATTGTAAGAGCAGATAGTTGCCGACTTTATCGAGATGAGAATTTTTGCTTTTTATTCAGAATGATCTTACAGGGCCATGACGCAGCACTGCTGTCGTCCAAATTTTACCAGGTTACTGAATTTATTTTTTATTACGAGGTTTAGGAATTTTTCTGTTTCGAGCTTACATTAAATGAGAAAAGAATTTTGTAGGTACATTAAATGGGAAACAAACTTTGTGTGGAGGTTAAATGTGAATGAATTTCTGTAGAGAGGTTACACTAAATTAGAATCACATTCATTATTCATATTAATATTTATTAAAATTTTTCTGTGTGGAGGTTACAAGCTATATACTAGGATAATGATTCTACGAATGTACCGAAGGGTATGTTCTATTATTCAGCTTGCAGTATCATTGGGCTACCAACAAAATTAATAAGTGTGAGTAATAAACCAAAAATTTCGGTTGAAAGGTTTACTTGTTGCACATTCTCTTTTTCCGTCCAGGATTTCCTCATAGCAGTTTACCATTTTTCACTAATTCCTTGCGGCCCCAAGATATCTTGGAAAAAAGTTATTGTCGCGGTAGTATACCACATGCCAAAATGAAGGCGGATACTTGTCTTCATAATGATACCACTTCCCCCTCTCCACATCCCGAAAAAGAAAATGCTATGGAACATATGGATTTCTTCAAGAGACGACGGAGATCAAAGTTATCCCTCTGCTTCACTCACAAAATGAACTATCGAGTGAGATGAAAGATCAACAATAGCTACTGTAGGACACAATCTTTCTTGTTTTTCTATCGTCTCATACACTACAGGTCCCAATTTCTTCTGGTTTACCTCTCCGCGGTAATACTTGCCGTAGGCGTCTTTTAAGTTTCTTGAACGTCCCATAATTTCACGTTCCAGAAGCATCCGACGCAGTGATAGTACATGTTATCATACAACAGAGGATCCTGATGCGTGTCATTAAATTTTCCATCCTTCTTCGAGCAAAATTTCCTCTAGATAATAATTGTTAACAGTACGATAAAGTGTTGTTTACTTTTCGTCTCTGGGTGAAGTACATGCCAGATTTCATTATAGCTGCAACTGTTTGCTTATCGTAACACCGATATGATACCAAAGAGTTTTTGAAGAGTCGTTCAATGTTCTGGAAATAAACGCCTGACAAAAAGGAAGTGAAGCACCCAGAAGACATGTCAGGATGTAAATGTAACTTTGTACATGCACAGACCAACGGCGTGTATGTAAATGGTTAAAACAGCTTATCAATAAAGGAAACAAATTTACGGTATGAATCCGCGACCACCATGAATATTTTGTGAAAGGAACCGTCTAGATCACCAAAAAAACGTCGTTATTTATTAGTATGTTTCAGCATCTCCCATCATCAGATATCGTAAACTTTGAACTTGCGAAACACGGCCCAGTGTCAATCAACTGACACTAAACCGCGTTTCGCAAGCTGAAAGTTTTCTATATCTGATGATGGCAGAAACGGCGTAATAAATAATGACATATTATTTAGCATCTGGAGGGTTTTATCCATAAAAAAAGATTAGAATTGTAATTCTGCGCGTCACGGAAAACGGCCATCAGAGTGCATGAATGTTTTTCGTGGTTAGTATTATTACCAGGGACATGAACAGCGTTAGATTGTTGAGGCATTGAAAAAAGCAGATAAAAATTCACTTGACGCCTTCCTGAGAGACTATCTCCACTCATTCCAAATTAATAGTGTAAGTGTAGACCAGATGTGGCTTGAATTGAAAGAAATAATATCGACAGCAATTGAGAGATTTATGCCGAATAAATTAACAAACGACGGAGCTGAACCTTCTTGATACACAGAAACAACGAAACAAACATGCAAAATTTAAACAGACGCAAAATCTCAAAGACTGGCGACGTTTTACAGAAGCTCGAAATTTAGCGCAGACTTCAATGAGAGATGCTTATAACAGTTTCCTCAACGAAACTTTGTCTCGAAACCTGGCAGAAAATCCAAAGAGATTCTGGTCGTATGTGAAGTATGTTAGCGGAAAGAAACAATCAATGCTTTCTCTGCGCGATAGCAATGGAGATACTATCGAAGACAGTGCTGCCAAAGCAGAGTTACTAAACACAGCCTTGCGAACAGACTTCACAAAAGAAGACGAACAGTCATATACAACCGTTCGCTCGACGAAAGATCCGTACCCAAAGACTGGAAAGTTGCACAGGTCACATCAATACTCAAGAAAAGTAGTAGGAGTAATCCACTAAATTACAGGCCCATATCGTTACCGTCGAGGTGCAGCAGGATTTTGGAACATATATTGATGGTTGGGTGGTTTGTGGGTTTAAGGGACCAGACAGCAACGGTCATCGGTCCCTGAATATATATTGTGTTCAAACATTATGAATTACCTCGAAGAAAACTCTCTATTGACACATAGTAAATATGGGTTTAGAAAACATCGCTCCTGTGAAACACAACTAGCTATTTATTCACATGAAGTGTTGAGGGCTATTGACAATGGATTTCAGATCGATTCCGTATTTCTGGATTTCCGTAAGGCTTTTCACTCTGTACCACACAAGCGGCTTGTAGTGAAATTGCGTGCTTATGGAATATCGTCTCAGTTATGTGACTGGATTTGTGATATCCTGTCAAAGAAGTCCTCGAGTAAAACAGAAGTGATTTCTGGCGTTTCCCAAGGTAGAGTTGTAGGCCCTTTCCTGTTCCTTATCTATATAAACGATTTGGGAGACAATCTGAGCAGCCGTCTTAAATTGTTTGCAGATGACGCTGTCGTTTATCGACTAATAAAGTCATCAGAAGATCAAAACAAACTGCAAAACGATTTAGAAAAGATATCTGAATGGTGCGAAAATTGACAGTTGACCCTAAATAACGAAAAGTGTGAGGTCATCCACATGAGTGCTAAAAGGAATCCGTTAAACTTCGGTGACACGATAAATCAGTCTAATCTAAAAGCCGTAAATTCTACCAAATACCTAGGTATTACAATTACGAACAACTTAAATTGGAAGGAACACATAGAAAATGTTGTGGGGAAGGCTAATCATAGACTGCATTTTGTTGGCAGGACACTTGGAAAATGTAACAGATCTACTAAGGAGACTGCTTACACTACGCTTCTCCGTCCTCTTTTAGAATACTGCTGCGCGGTGTGGGATCCTTACCAGATAGGACTGACGGAATACATCGAAGAAGTTCAAAGAAGGGCAGCTCGTTTTGTATTTTCACGAAATATGGGAGAGAGTGTCACAGAAATGATACAAGATTTGGGCTGGACATCATTAAAAGAAAGGCGTTTTTCGTTGCGACGGAATCTTCTCACGAAATTCCGATCACCAACTTTCTCCTCCGAATGCGAAAATATTTTGTTGACACCGACCTACATAGGGAGAAACCATCACCACGATAAAATAAGGGAAACCAGAGCTTGTGCGGAAAGATATGGGTGTTCATTCTTTCCGAGCGCTATACGAGATTGGAATATTAGAGAATTGTGATGGTGGTTCGATGAACCCTCTGCCAGGCACTTAAATGTAATTTGCAGAGTATCCATGTAGATGTAGATGTATATGTAGATAATCACTTTTAAGGACACGTCTCTGTGAGGCAGCGTTATCAGCACATGTCAGAGCTCGAAAGGTGTCTCATTGTAGATCTCCATTTTGCCGGCCCGTAGAATCGTGCCATCTGCAGATTTTTGGGGCATTAGGATGTGACAGGAGCTCGATGTTGGACTATATGGGAACGTGAGGGCATCTGACATCTGACCATCAAAGGGAGAACCACCGTACTGAACCAACCACATCGTGACCCTTTCACATCTGTGCCTGCCATCCGAGAACAAGTAATGAATTCCATCCAATATTCTGTGCCATCCTGCACCATTGGTTGCAGCAGCAGGCGGCCTAGGGAATTAACAGCCCACGCTTAACCCCCCCCTTCCCCCCCCCCCCCCCCCGTGACCAGCGTCAGCGAGTAGGTCGGCTTTTTGGGGAGGAGTCCCATTCTTGCAGTGTTTTGGAGAAGTACAGTGGTGTTACTCCTGGTGTCATGGTGCTGGATGCTCCTGGGTATGACCCCAAGTTACAGCTGCTAGTGACTGAGGAAACGCTGTTGGTGCGCACTGGTATGTCACGGATATCTTGCCTCGTCATGTGTTACCTAGCACACAAGTGTACTGTGGCGCCGTTTCTCAACAGGATAATGTTCATATACAAATGACACAAGTCCATGAACTGTCTGTGTGGTAACGAGGTACTCCTGTGGCCAGCGAGATCTCTAGATCCGTTCATGATAAAAAAAATGAGTATGAACAACTCAGACGCCAGCTTTGTCACCGTGTATTATCCAGGATATCAGGGACCAGTTTCAACAGTCATGGGTTCTTCCGACCTGCGACGTTTTATTTCGTTCCTCCTCATTCCCTTATTGGTACTTGAGTTCTTTTGTCAGGCAGTGTATTTTTCTTTCGACGAGCTATACGAATGCCACATTCTGATTATTTCTTGTTTGAAAGTTAACTTGGATAGTTTGGCAGTTGCTGGACAACATCCAGCACAGTGCCGCAAAATGAGGGACATAAAATTTTCTACATGGCTCTAGGTGAAAATATCCTTCTATGCAACAGCACATGGACGCTCACAACAGTATCTTTCTCAAAAAAGCATAGCAATCCTTTACATACGGGTACAACATCGGAAATATTTGTATACTTTCTTTTGCGTGTGCCTTTTCCCGCGAGGACGCAGGTCGGCATGGTTAATCGGATTTGGCAAGGTTAATTTAAAGGGTGTCCAGATGCTCTTTCTGCCACTACCCCGTACCCCCCGGGACGGAATTAGTGTACCCCAGCTGTCTGTGCCCAGTGTAATGCATGGAATAGTGCGAACGTGTTCAGATGTCTGCGAGCCATGTAACTGAGGTGGGACGTGGGGACCAGCCCGGTATTCACCTAGTGGGATGTGGAAAACCGCCTAAAAACCACATTCAGGCTGGCCGGCACAGCGGCCTCCATCGTTAAGCCACCGGGTGGATTCGATCTGGGGCTGGCGCGCCTACCTGAGTCCAGGAAGCAGCGCATTAGCGCTCTTGGCTAAGCTGGCGGGTGGAAATATATGTATACCGCCGGAGAAAAATTAGAAAACCCTTTTAGAAGTTTCCAGTTCACTCTTGATTTATTGTTGCAACAGTGCATATGTAGTACAGAGAAGACTACATTTACAGATCAACAGCACAAATTGTTCTGAGGTACCAGGTATAGATACAAGCTGTTAACACCTACACTAGTACGCAGTGTAGGCTCCATCGGTGGCAATGCAGGCGCTGGCCCTGGCATCGAGCCAATCGTACAGATGGCGAATACATTATTCGAAACGTCCTCGACCTGATCATGTAGTTCTGTAAGAGTTCTTGGATGACGAGTCCCTTGAGCCACTTCTTATCAAATCCCACACATGCTCGATTTGAGACAAGTCTAGAGGTCGTGCAGGCCACGGAAATTGCTGCATGTCTTGAAGAGCAAGCTTAGTTTCACGAGCAGTGTGCGGGCGAGCGATATCCTATTGGAACAAAACATCAGCTTCAGCTTTCATATCTGAAGATTACAACACGTCATTCCATCTTCCAAGTGTTCCTCTGATGGCACCAGTCAAACATGCGTGTCGATGCTATGGCATGTGTGGAACATGGGCTAGGAGTGTGCATATCTGTAGTCTCACTGCTAATAACCAGTTTGCAACAGTTCATGTTGACACATCTAGGCTCACAAGCCCTCTTATCTGTGTTGTCGTAGTTGTACGATCCGCCACTACTGCCCTTACTATGTGAAGATCCTGGCAGGTGCCTGTGCTGTGTGGATGACCAGAACCTCGTCTACAGGTGTGACTGCTGATACTACCATCATTGCACAGCTCACGCAGAACCTCCAACTTGGTGACAATTCTGTGAAAGGACTATTCCGCCACTCGGAAGGTCACAATTTGACCCCTTTCAAAGATGTTCAGTTGGCTGTAGGAAGCACACGTGCATCTCCATGACACGGTTGCCTGCTTGCTTCATGTGTTTGCACGACACTGAGCCTTCTGGCTCTGAGCATTCCCTATTAAAGGGTAGACACAGATGGCGCTCCCTTAGCTACGCCACTGTTGGCGAATGACGCTGATAGCGTTATTAGTACATTTAGTATCCCCCAGACGGCATATGCCGTTATCGACATCGTCTTTCCAGGTGTACTAATTTTTTTTTCCCGGCAGCGTACATCACTCCACAAAAACATCTCCTTTCGCTCCTTCAAGGTTACCAGGTAGTACAGACACGTAATCTTTTCCATAATCGACTCTATGGAGCTCACGACCGTTCAGCACGCCTAATGAAAGATGTGATAACCTGGCGAACTGTCTGCCCCCACTTTTTAATTTCAAACTCTTAGGCTTCTACCTCTTGCAGCTAATCTGTATCCACTGCCTTCACCATATCCATATTCATTCTTTCACCCTGTGATAATGTCGCTCACAACGTATTACTTATCATCACATCTACCCACACTGCCCTACTCTGAAATTCATCTAAACAACCCTGAAGGGCTCCCTTTTAGTTTAAAGTATGAGATCATTCACCATATTCACATAATGAGTCACCCTAGACTGCAATCTGTACATGAGAAGGAATTTCATTCTGAAAAAATTTCAACGTATGTTCTACTTCAGTGTTGATTCTAAAGGAACTAATTGCTTATTTATGTCTAGTGACCCCCTCACGTCAACTGTGATAGTTCCAACATCACCCAGCGAAGCTACTGGGTCAACCTGGAAACTCTGCTTGCGGGGGCTTTCCCTCGGAAGGCTACTTCAGAGTACAGCTCTGCTTTATAGTGAACTGACGCCTGGGACATCCCTGAAAGCTACACCTGTAAGATGACAATAAGGAGCTCAAAACGCAGAACCCAGATAACACTATCCTAATACGATCTCAGGCACCATGCTAACACAACACTGACCACGCTCCGCTACCAAAATGTGGCACAGGATTCTGGTTAGAGTGGTATTTGGATGAGGCTTGTCTAGGTATAGGCGCCTGACCAAAAACTTCGTTTTATTAGCAACTGTATACAATGCCAGAGTGCATACGTAAATAAAGAAATACTTGTGGTCAGTCTTCAAATAAATTAACTTCAAATGAAACAACATTTCCAAAACAAATAGTTGACCCAGAGTAATAAAATGGTAAAAACTTCTTAGCAGGCACTAACAACATACAACAGCACTTCATCTAAGCTACATGTATACATATCATCCATAAGAAATATTGCTGCAACTTACAGAAACTGATTTTACAAGGATCACAGAAAATAATACTTCACAACAATGTTCAAAAAGTACAACATCCAACTACGACCTACAACTTAACCACGCATCAGACACTACATATAAACAACACATTCTGCACAGACATAACTAGCTAACACACAGTCAAGCAAGAACTAGTGATGGTACTACAAGGCTTATTTCTATGACACAATCAGTCACCCCATGGCCTTTCTATGCCTTTTTGATGCAGCTACAACTACAATACAATCAGAGCACACGGCAGTATTGCTATGCCTTTTTAATTCAAGTACCACAATGTAGGCACTGCTTTACCAATTTAGGCGCAACACGGCCTCACAGTGCTTTGACATTTCAAATCCTTGTGACGCACTAATGCAGTACAAATGCAGTTGTAAGCACACTCAACAGCACAATTCTGATACAGTGGGAAACTAGGTTTGGAGTGGTACTGGTTCCCAATAAGACAAAGTCCACAATTGACAATCAGTTTATATATACAATTAAAGAATCTTACAACAAAACATTTCAGAGATCCATAAAAAGCATGAACAGATCTTTATAATCTTGTAATAAAGCTGCCAAATAATGTCTTTACTTCAATTTAGAATGATACAATAAGCAATGTGGAGGTACTAATCTAAAGTTTTCCCTCCTTAAAAAAAAAAAGACAGCAACATAGTCACATACTAATGCTGAGTTAACAGCTTGAAACCATTATCATGAAACTGTGGCCATTAATGCCCCTAACAACATGGGATAATCACTCTTGGTTCACAAATAGTTTGAGGATCATTTAAAAAAATCTTACGAGTACATAAAACCTAAAGTTCAAGTACCGTTCAGTTACGCCAAGTGCCAGAATTATCATACGGAACATGGGAGTGGTGGTACCACTAACATAATGTACAGAGTTAATTTAATCTTTTGGGCACTGCTTCCGATATGCACACAGGGCAATCAGTTACTGATAGTAATATTTAAGCAATTACACACCTTGATTTGTGCCTACGCACTTATACAGTAAAGCATTAGAGTTATAAGAATTTAAACACTCATGAACACACTAGCTCAACTTGGACAAATCACTCACAGTTTCTCCAATTAACCATTCTTATAACTTTTCAGAAATTTTAATCTGTACCACCAAGAGGTCGATCTCAACGACTATCTCAAGTCAAAAGGGAACCAACCAAAATCAGTTAAGCATTTACTTACGCGCGCGGAAATCAGAATTCTAAAGCAAAGACGCGCTTATCCGGAAATCTTAAAATGTAATAGATATAAATAAATAAATAAAAACATATATACAGCTGAGCGAGCACCATTTTTTCTGGTAGTAACCAATTAATTAAATTTAGTCGGATCTAAGTAGGCCCCAAGTTAACAGTTACCATTTAGTGTAACGTTTCGATAAAACAGTAAATAAGACGCGTTAGTGAGTGCCTCAAAAAGCAACGCAAAATAATTTAAGAGATTAAATAGCACTAAGCTGCCTCTGCCTATCTCACTCAAGTTTACCGCAGAATCGACAAATCAAAAGATAAACAGTAACACTTAAGGCGCCAGTGTCAGCTGGTTGATAATTCTGAATTCAGTGAAGCTGTGTACCTTACTGTTCCGTGGAAGTTCTCGTCCAAATACAAGCATTCGGTATAAATCAGTGGCGCCCAATGTGCCGCTGCCCTTGATAGTAAGCGTTATGACCCAGAAAAAACATCAATACTCTAGTCAGCCATGTACATTGGTGACTACTGTAACATACAAATCGAGACGTTACGTCACCAGTTAATTATTAAGAAACTGAAAACATAAAATCTCTAAGTCGGACGCTACAAAAACGGACAATAAGACGTGTGCTTGCTCAGCCACAGACGGTTCTCAGTTTTTAACTAAGCTGATACAAATACCTTATTACGCTGCGAACTTTCTTGCTCGTGTACAAGCCTCCGACTTTCAAAATAACGACGACGCTCAGCTGTCACACCGACTCTGAAGTTATAGAAAAGCCATCAAGTACGGAACAGTAACTTCCCCATTAATTATTTACACAGGTTACTACTGCAACATACACAGAACGCATTACTCCGCAAGTTAAAGAAATACAAAACTTTTACACCATACTGATCTGCCCTAGAGAGCAAAATGATTACAAACAGACGTGGAGGAAGGTTTGCTGTATCAGCTAATGAAGCCACACGAACAGACAAAAATATCACTCTTGTGCTTGAAACAGAAAAAAAAAGGTAAATCGAAAATGTCGTGGCTAATCATCAACAATTGCTAACAGCTCGGACATGCACAAAAGCGAAGTCAAACACAGGAGCGACCAAGTTTCAGCACACGCGAATTTGTCGCTATTAATATTTAATGTGAGCAGTGAGTGGCTCGGGTTCGTGCCATATCTAATTTGACATCCTGTTTTTACTGTATTACCACCTCGTTATTTTAATTTCAATTACTGGTGTCACTGAGTTGCCGCCTTGCCTGCCCGTGAGCGGCAGCAGCGGCGCTTATTGATATAAGCCCTGGCGTATTATCTTTGCTGATTGCTGTTACGTCCTGGTTGTCATGTGTTCGGTGTTAGTTCGGATCATCCAGTGAGTTGGGAGGCGCTAGCAGTGCAGTTCGGAACTGGCAGTGTTTGACTTAGGACGCGGCAGAAGTTCAGTCGGGGTGCGGCTGCATTGAGGCCCGGACAGCCATGACTCGCCTGACGGTTGCTGATACGTATCAATTGAGTGCGAACCACCTTTGTTGGTCGTCGGTCGGTCGTCTTGTAGGACGACGTGTATGTTGTCACGTATGGGTTGCCTGCGTTGCCGACTCGTGATTCGTCCTTGTTATTGCACAGTCACTGCCGTTAGTATTGTCTAGTCCTTCGTGCAAGTGTTCGTGAAACTGTGTGTAGCTTGTGATGTCGACTGGCCAGTTATTTTAGTGCTGTCTCCGTGCTAATGTGTGGCAGTCGGTCGGTTGGTGTGGATCAGCCAGCAAATCTCCGCGCGGCGCAGTGGGCCGGGCCCGCTGGCGGTCTCTACGCAGTGTCGGAGTGTGTGGGAGCGGTTCCGATTGCTACGAGGTTCGTGACTCACCAACCCAGGACATCAGAGTTGAGTGGTGATTTAATTACCAAAGTCAGTCTGTTCACATTGTGCCATTGGTTTCCATGGTTGGCTGTTGGGGGTATTCCCGTGAGCAACAGTGAGTGTTCGTGTTGGCGAAAGTTTGGCCACCATCCAGTGGAGTTTAACTGTATTTTCGTTATTTGAAGTCCAAGTACACCAGCGGAATTTTCTGCCTTGTGGCCGTTAGCGTTCTAGTTACCTGCCCTGGCCGCTGACGTAAAATTCAGGCAGTGTCCTTTCCTCACCTTGTTGTCACTGTCCAACACGTGTGTGTAGTTTTGACAGCTTATGCATACTTGGTTGTGGGCGGCTACGCCTTTTACGTTTTGGCTTTGGAGTTCCTTGTGTACTGGTCAGGTGGAAATCAAGTCGTCTTGTCGATGGGTCCGTTGACTGTCACTTGGCTGGGTTGCCGGCGGATCGGATGTAGTTGGGCCGACTACCTGTCTCCCCTAAGCGAACGTTAATATTTCACATGCAGACCGACCCCTGGAAACTTCTGAGCGCTGTTGGCTGTACTGCCTTTTCTTATTGGTGTATGATTGTGTATTTTTAATGGCTCATAGCCGATGGTTTGAATTTGTATGCTTTTAGTTGGGTTTTATATGATGGGCCTTAAGCCGTTTTAAAATTGAAAGTTCCTTACTTGTCAAGTCTTGCATTGTTAGGGCTTTCAGCCTCATTTAAATTCTTTTTTTGATAAAGCTTTGGGCCTTCTGCCTTTTGAAAATTCATTGTAGTTGTGTTTTTCAATCATAGGCTTTCAGCCGTCTTAAATTTTAAATTCCTTACTTGTTAAGTCTGAGATTGTTTGGGCCTTCAGCCTCATTTTAAAAAAGTTATTTAAGGATAAAGCCTTGGGCTTTCTGCCTTGTACAAATTTATTGTGGTTGTGTTTTGAATCATGGGCCTTCAGCTGTTTTAAAAGTAAAATTCCTTATGGTCAAGTTTTAGATTGTTTGGGCCTTCAGCCTCATTTGAAATATTATTTAAGGATAAAACCTTGCGCTTTCTGCCTTTTGAAAATTTATTGGAGTTGTGTTTTAAATCATGGGCCTTCAGCCGTTTTAAAAATTAAGGAGGTTGTACCCTTAAGCCATAAGATTGTGTGACATATCCAGTCGATAGTTAAGCTTGGAAATTTGCACTGTAATGTTTGGGCAGCTAAATAAAGTTATTTGTGTTCGAGTGTAACTGACAGCCGCTCATTTTTGGCCCCTTTCCACAATTCCAACTACCTGTTCTGTCTTGCGGGTTTAACCAGGCGTTTTAGAATGTTCTCATCGAAGTATGAAGAAATTTATCGCCTTCCACCAGATGACTCAATCTTTCCACAATTACGACTGCACACAGCTCGTCCGCATTGTAGCTATGACACCCAACTGTTTCTTCTTTGAGCAGCCATCGCCTCGTGACTCAGTTAGGCTTCCCAGATCAGCCCGGCATCAGGCCCCACACCTGTACAGTACCTTCACTCGCTCACACTAGTGGAGTCAACACCTATCTTGAACACGCTACTTGCGCAGCTATACAGCCCTTCTTCACAGTCTAGCCTGCCCTCTGCTGTCACCCTGCCCCTGCCAAAGCCACCCAAAGATGTAACCAGGGCGAGAGCAGAGTCGATAACACGCGGCACGCCAGAAATAGTGGCGTGAGTGGTACAAAGTAACTCCGATGCCCTGCCTTAGAATCGTCGTAACAGAAACTCTCTTCCAAAGTTCCTCCCTGAGTTCCAGCTGCCGTATCTTTGTGGATGTACGGAGGAAACACCATCCTTTGCCGTACCCAAATGATCCCTTTGTACGAGCCAGACAAACCCACAGTCCCACCGTTCTGCTGCCTCCACTAATCTGTATGACTCCATAGCACTGTTTCTTCTCCAGGGTCCATCTCGTTTCACCAGCATAGACCAACTGCAATTGCACCCTCGGTTTAAAAATGCGGCCAAACCTTGGCCAACCACAACGCTAACAAAGACAAGTATGATTGACACACCATAACAAGCCCGATATCGAATCCCTGCCGAATGCCGCTCATGTTGAAGTGGGTGACTGTGCTCTATATTGCCGACACCGACTGCTGCCATCGCCTGCCCACAGCCAGACTCTGGTGCTCAGTGACTAACTAGAAGAATCGGCGACTCTGCAAGGCAAACAAGACTTGGACGAATGCCCCGTGTGGCCCAGTACCACACGTAAGGTTTTATTCGCCGATATGGTCCACGGGACCAGAGACTGGCTTCATATTGCTGCCGCTTTCAAGTCACTGGACCAGATTCTCAACTGCTGTCTCGCACCACCCTAGCAAGGCTCGACATGGCTCTGCCTCCACAGGTATGACAACACCAACATCCATTTACAGGACTTTAAATTTCACAGCACAAAAGATTTCTACATTCTAAAAACAGTTTCCTCCAAAATATGAAATATGACATTGTGGAACAGTTAAACAAACTTTTGGGTCAATTTAAGGATCAGACTGTCTACCAAAAGAGAAAGAAAAATTAGTAGAGAACCATAACGAGAAAAGATCCAGAAATTGCACCCCATTATTATCGTTAAGGTTTATTCCAATTTTAGTCTCGATCATGGGTAGCACTGCTAGGCGGTTCTTGCAGGTGATTACCTGATGCCCATCTAACTACCACAAACTGCTGAAAGTCACTGTTTTAGCATTTTTCCACCCGGCAGGCGAACCACAGACCACCGTTTGCCAGCCAGCGGCGTCACCTAAATCCAGGAAGTCTCTTCAACATTGTGTGCACCTGCAGCATCTACAGAACACACCAGGTCTGGGCGCATATAAACGTTGCCCGTCCATCTGGCCAAATGGCATTGAGTAGGCTACAGCTGTTGAGAGGGCAACGACTGTTGGTTAAGGAGTAGCATCATTGCTCAATCATCACAATCCTGGTGCAGTCATCAGCACCAGTCAGCATCGTTCAATAGGGCCACTTACTGTACAGTCCTGCATCTTACACGGATGGGCTCAAGGGTTGAACAAGGACCCCACTAGCCACACCCCACCTAGCGACTGCCGTCACTGGACGCCACCAGTCAAACATCAGTAGCAAGAGTTCACTCTCTGGATGACACCACCTTCACAGCAACTTACTGCCAGGCCAGCAACCAACACCATACTTCTGCTATGCGACTGTGAGGAAAGGCTGTGTCGTCAGCACTGAATCAACGGTCAGTTACTGACTCCCCAGCAGGAAAGCTCCACTTAGGGAAACACTGCTCCGTTTGCAGCTAAGGCTGGGATCCTGACAGTGAAGCACCAACAAGTATCTTGTGTTCGACGGCCATCCTGCCCACTGGACATGGATTTGGGGCGTCGCTAGACCATAACCAAGTTAATAAATATACGTATATGGTAGGAGCAAGCGCTGCTCTCCACTGTCGTAGGCCACGCGAAGGGTGTGGTGGTCGGAACGGCAATCCTGACTATGCTACACATACACTGAACCCTCCGACGGGGGTTCATCTCTGCCTATAGCTGCCAATGCCAGTTCTACAACATCTGTTGTCATTCATCTGCGATAAGATACTATAAATAAAATTAAAAAGTACAAAATGTGAAGTACGAAAATAAGCAGTAACATTATCGTAAAAACGAAGAGGCTTACGGTAAACAATCCGCAGTAAATATGTGCGAGCGGCATTCAATAAGTAATGCAAGATATTTTTTCTGAAAACTGATTGGTTTTATTCAAGATTCCGATACGTCATATTATTCACCACACTTTTGACAACAAAACCATATTTTTCAACATAATCTACGTTCAATGCGACGGCCTTACGCTGCCTTGCTGGGATTGTCTGTACGCTCGCGTTGTATCACTCTAATAGTCGATGTCATGGCCAGCGTCTAGCTGTATCAACAACATTCCCATCATCCAGGTACTGCTCCCCGCAAAGTGCATCCTTCACTGGATCAAACAGATGAAAGTCTGAAAGTGCGAGATCCGGTCCTTAGGGCGGATGACGAAGCACACTCCAATGAAGTTTTGTGAGCTCCTCTAGGGTCCGCAGACTTGTGTGAGGTCTTGCATTGTCATGGAGAGGAGAAGTTCGTTTGAATTTTTGTGGCGACACACGCTGAAATCGTTTCTTCAGTTTCCTGAGGGAAGCACAACACACTTCCGAGTTGGATCGTTGCATCATGATGGAGGACATCAAACAGAATAACCCCTTTAGAGTCCTAGTAGACCGTCGCCATGACGTTATCGGTTGAAGGGTGTGCCTTTGAACTTTTTCTTCGGAGGAGAGGTGGTGTGGCGCAACTCAATGAATTGCCATCATGTATCCAGTTTGAAGTGCCGAATGCATGTTTCATCGCCTGAAGGTGCAACAATTCCACACAGATGATCCTTCGTTGCCCTTTATGGTCTTTTATTAGGCGACGAGGAACCCAGCTCTCACACACCTTTGAGTACCCCAACTGGTGGACGAGTGTGTCAGCACTACCAACAGAGACGTCCATTCTGCAGCATCCTGTTTGATTTTGATCCGTCGAACACCTCAAATGAGAGTGTCCGCACGTTCCAACACTGCAGGAGCCACAGCTGTGTGCGGCCAGCCGGTATGGCGATCGACATGATTTACAGTGATGACAGACGACTCGCCCAACGACTACTCGTGCTTTTGTTCACTGGCGGATCTCTGTAGTCATTCTGCGAGGTATTTTGGATAAATGGCAGCATCGGTCGTAAAGACTGAAATCCTTTATTTTACAGATCGACTTCGGTCACGGTTCGGTATCTTCAGTGCAAACTATTCGCACTTTGTACGCTCATATCATAAAAACACAAAATTTTCCATGAGGTATGTTGGAAGTAAACATCACAGTACATGTTACACCTCATGGAAATTTTGTGTTTTTATGGTATGTGCCTACAACGCTCGAATAGTTTGCACTGAAGAGGGGCACACCATGCCCGAAATCGATCTGTAAAATAAAGGATTTCAATCTTTACGACCGAGCTGCCATTTATCCTAAATACACTCCTGGAAATGGAAAAAAGAACACATTGACACCGGTGTGTCAGACCCACCATACTTGCTCCGGACACTGCGAGAGGGCTGTACAAGCAATGATCACACGCACGGCACAGCGGACACACCAGGAACCGCGGTGTTGGCCGTCGAATGGCGCTAGCTGCGCAGCATTTGTGCACCGCCGCCGTCAGTGTCAGCCAGTTTGCCGTGGCATACGGAGCTCCATCGCAGTCTTTAACACTGGTAGCATGCCGCGACAGCGTGGACGTGAACCGTATGTGCAGTTGACGGACTTTGAGCGAGGGCGTATAGTGGGCATGCGGGAGGCCGGGTGGACGTACCGCCGAATTGCTCAACACGTGGGGCGTGAGGTCTCCACAGTACATCGATGTTGTCGCCAGTGGTCGGCGGAAGGTGCACGTGCCCGTCGACCTGGGACCGGACCGCAGCGACGCACGGATGCACGCCAAGACCGTAGGATCCTACGCAGTGCCGTAGGGGACCGCACCGCCACTTCCCAGCAAATTAGGGACACTGTTGCTCCTGGGGTATCGGCGAGGACCATTCGCAACCGTCTCCATGAAGCTGGACTACGGTCTGCACACCGTTAGGCCGTCTTCCGCTCACGCCCCAACATCGTGCAGCCCGCCTCCAGTGGTGTCGCGACAGGCGTGAATGGAGGGACGAATGGAGACGTGTCGCTTCAGCGATGAGAGTCGCTTCTGCCTTGGTGCCAATGACGGTCGTATACGTGTTTGGCGCCGTGCAGGTAAGCGCCACAATCAGGACTGCATACGACCGAGGCACACAGGGCCAACACCCGGCATCATGGTGTGGGGAGCGATCTCCTACACTGGCCGTACACCACTGGTGATCGTCGAGGGGACACTGAATAGTGCACGGTACATCCAAACCGTCATCGAACCCATCGTTCTACCATTCCTAGACCGGCAAGGGAACTTGCTGTTCCAACAGGACAATGCACGTCCGCATGTATCCCGTGCCACCCAACGTGCTCTAGAAGGTGTAAGTCAACTACCCTGGCCAGCAAGATCTCCGGATCTGTCCCCCATTGAGCATGTTTGGGACTGGATGAAGCGTCGTCTCACGCGGCCTGCACGTCCAGCACGAACGCTGGTCCAACTGAGGCGCCAGGTGGAAATGGCATGGCAAGCCGTTCCACAGGACTACATCCAGCATCTCTACGATCGTCTGCATGGGAGAATAGCAGCCTGCATTGCTGCGAAAGGTGGATATACACTGTACTAGTGCCGACATTGTGCATGCTCTGTTGCCTGTGTCTATGTGCCTGTGGTTCTGTCAGTGTGATCATGTGATGTATCTGACCCCAGGAATGTGTCAATAAAGTTTCCCCTTCCTGGGACAATGAATTCACGGTGTTCTTATTTCAATTTCCAGGAGTGTATATTGACAATAACATGGCCGTGGTGTACACGGTTCCCAATTGAATTACACATCAAGAACATTCTTCAAAAGCCTATGAATATCTGCAGCGCTGTGGTTTTCGGCCAAGAAACTCAACGATAGATCTCTGCTTGGAACGCACCTCAGTAACAGACGCCATTTTGAAGACTACGTATAGCGCTGCCACCTATCGGAACTTCATTAAACTATAGGGATTGAGGCGGGAATATTCCACGATGTTCCACAACAAACTCCTCACTTCAACCGAAATTGGCCGAGGAAAAAATGTGACGCATTACTTGACGAACGCCCTCATAAACTAAAATATTGTTGGGAGCCTCTTTTCTGGTGTTACGTGTCCACTCCATTTCATACTTTCCTCCTAAGTAAAACACATATAGTTTGAAATTTCTAGCACACTAAAATCATACACCAGAAACTCCCACAAACAGAGAAAAATATACATATATTTTAAGAAAGCGACAATCTTAATATAAGTTTGCTGTTACAAGGAGCCATTTTAAGAGAACGTGAGATTATCCTACTCATGTCCTTTCTGCACTAAAAATTCCTGTCTACTTTAAAAAGAGCATGCGACATCAACGACCAAAAGTTTAACAATGTGTCGAACGAATGTTCGTAACCCATCGCATATGTTTATGAATTCATTTCCTCAGAATTCTCCGAATGAATCACCTAGCATCTGCTTTTATTACAACCTGCTTTATGAGGCCGGCCGGCCGGCTTAGGTACCCTTGGAAATTCCAAAAAATTGCCATAGTTTGTAGAGAGTATAGCATCTGGATGCATACATTGAGAAAATTACAATCTCTTGCTTATTTTCCCAGATCGTTCAGTTATAACTGTTGAAATATTTTCAATAAAAATGAAATACGATTTTGCAAATAGCACCACTATGTGAACTACTGAAATTTTCATGGTTTCTTACATTCTAAGATGGACATATCATAAAATATCAGGAACCTTCCATTATAGCTGAGTTTTGATAGTGTATTTAAATGTGACTGTAGTAAGTATTTAACCCAAGAATTCTGAAAGATACTGCTCCTTCGACAATAAAAGAGAAATTTTTGGTTACGGTTAATGACTTATCTTAACTTTTAGCATACTTAGAGTCCAGGTGATGAAGATATTCTTGAATTAATCCATTTTTTTGAGACTGTCAAACTGCAAAATTTATAGAATTTGAAAGAAAAAAAAGATACCTGGATCAATTAGAGAACTTACAGAAAAGATGACTGTAAAGATACAGTAACATTCAAATTTCGTACAAGAAAATCTGTAAGTGACAAATGCTAATCTGCTCTAAAGTCGTTTTTAAATCAAACAAATTAATCTTAATCTCCAAATTTATGTCGTTTTCTCCTGTCATGCATGTCCTTCTCCGCTCAATAACATAATGTACAGCAACTACAAATGTTTCATAAATTTAGAGTACATCTTACTTTACCTTGGTAAATTACTAGCTAAAGATTCGAAATAATTGAGAGTAAACCAACATACTAATCTAGCAATCAGTTGCAATCCCGAACGTTTCCAGTTCCTTCTCAGTCCTACATAAGGGTTAAATCACTGAATTTATCTGATTGAGATGTGTTATTTGGCCGTCAGAAATATGGTAGTCCCATTAAAAAATAAAGTTCATGCATGAGTCACGGCAGTTAATACAACTAGGGAACAGCGTTATGAGTCTCTCGTCTCGTTTCGTCTAACAAGAAATCCCTTGAGTGCAAGGTCCCAAGTTCAGTCTTAAGTAGATCTCCTTCGAAAATGTTGTATTAACAACTATGACAGGACAAATGTTAGCTGCTCAATACTCACCACACGCATCAGAAGGGTGACAGAAAATGAGTGCCCAGAAGGTGCAGAGATCAATCTTCTATGGGATGCACGTATTACATTTTACAAAATAGGGATCGTCGACATTCAAGAAATGTTGAAAACAAACCATTAAATTGCACCGTGAACACCGAATGAAAAATTCACGGTGACCACATGGGTTCGCACCATCGAGTTCTAAGACGAACTGCTTGGGAATTAATAAACAGTGCACGACGTTCAGGCAGATACCCACTCTTAAAGAATGCATATAGAATTATATTGGTGTAACGAGATGATGAGAGCTGATGGAGCGTGATGGCACACAACCGAATATGAAACAGTCTTTCGTGGAGCTTATCGTGAAACTGGCTATTCTTTACGACATAGATGCAGATAGAGCGATAAAATGCTTTCTAGGCATGGAAAAAACAAACATCCAGAGGCTGAACTCGTCCATTGGTTCCAGGTGGTATGAACAGCAAGGTTACATGCTTTTCAGGATGGATAGTTTGCTCTGAGGAATATGATTTTTATACGCATACCAGCACTCAAACAAATGCAAGTTATTTTGACCAGTTATTGGCCAAAACCAGTGCTAATACCATAGTTGCAGTTCTATTACGCCCATTTAGCCACTCTTGTTTGCTGCGACATAAATATTCCCTATCGCCCTTGCAAAATCACGCACACGAGAAAGCATCGTAGGGGGCAGAGAACTTCCAGTTTCTCACAGCACAATAAATAACTTTCCAGCCAATTTACCATCCAAATTAACAGTCGGCATAATTGTATACGAATGCTCAAAGGCATTGATGTTAGTTGATACTTATACAACTCCCCTGGTACCTGTAATTCCCAGGGTTCCTTCCACATTCATTTCCTCTTCAAATCCCAACTGGTCGGAGTCGAAAATAAATTCCTTACTAAACGATGGGATAAATTTGTTTATCTCATCTACAAATTTTCGGTCCGATTCCACAGTTTGCCGTGTGTCGTCAACTTGACGCTTTGCTTGAAATTTCGTTATCTTACGTCTTCGCATTCTGTAGCAAAGTTTGAAGTTATACAACCATCCACTGCCTCCCTTGAAATCACTGTAATCTATGTCGTGCACAATCTGATTTGCATAACGTAGTAGGTCTCTATCAGGCGCGTCCTGTAAGTTGCACTGAGCATCCTTGAAACGCGCCAACACCAGTTTTTATAACAAGGGCGCCTTATCCTCCCTTGAATACCCATTTTTTCTTATGTATTATACGATCATATTGCTAGGGATTATTCGAAATCTGTTCATATCTGCTTTTCTTCCTATGTTGTGGATGGTCTTCCATGTAGGTTCAAATGGCTCTGAGCACTATGGGACTTAACATCTATGGTCATCAGTCCCTTAGAACTTAGAAATACTTAAACCTAACTAACCTAAGGACAACACACAACACCCAGCCATCACGAGGCAGAGAATCTTCCATGTAGGTGATTATATACACTATATGATAAAATGTTTCCGAACACCCCAAAAAAACAGACGTTTTTCATATTACGTGCATTGTGCTGCCACCTAATGCCAGGTACTCATATCAGTGACCTCAGTAGTCACTAGGCATCGTGAGAGAGCAGAATGGGGCGCTTCGCGGAACTTACGGACTTCGGACGTGGTCAGGTGATTGGGTTTCACTGGTGTCATACGTCTGTACGCTAGATTTCCTCATTCTTAAACATCCTTCGGTCCACTGTTTCCGATTTGATAATGAAGTGGAAACGTGAAGGGACACGTACAGCACAAAAGCTTACAGGCCGACCTCGTCTGTTGACTGACAGACACCGCCGACAGTTGAAGAGCGTCGTAATAAGTAATAAGCAGACATCTATCCAGACCGTTGTTGTTGTTGTGGTCTTCAGTCCTGAGACTGGTTTGATGCAGCTCTCCATGCTACTCTAACCTGTGCAAGCTTCTTCATCTCCCAATACGTTCTGCAGCCTACATCTTCTGAATCTGTTTAGTGAATTCACCTCTTGGTCTCCCTCTACGATTTTTACCCTCCACGCTGCCCTCCAATACTAAGTTGGTGATCCCTTGATGCCTCGGAACACGTCCTACCAACCGATCCCTTCTTCTTGTCAAGTTGTGCCACAAACTCCTCTTCTCCCCAATCCTATTCAATACTTCCTCATTAGTTACGTGATCTACCCATATAATCTTCAGCATTCTTCTGTAGCACCACATTTCGAAAGCTTCTATTCTCTTCTTGTCCAAACTATTTATCGTCCATGTTTCACTTCCATACATGGCTACACTCCATACAAATACTTTCAGAAACGACTTCCTGACATTTAAATCTATACTCTATGATAACAAATTTCTCTTCTTCCTTGCTCTTGCCAGTCTACATTTTATATCCTCTCTACTTCGACCATCATCAGTTACTTCGCTCCCCAAATAGCAAAACTCCTTTACTACTTTAAACGTCTCATTTCCTAATCTAATTCCCTCAGAATCGCCCGACTTCATTCGACTACATTCCATTATCCTCGTTTTGCTTTTCTGGAAGTTCATCTTATATCCTCCCTTAAAGACACTGTCCATTACGTTCAACTGCTCTTCCAAGTCCTTTGCCGTCTCTGACAGAATTACAATGTCATCGGCGAACCTTAAAGTTTTTATTTCTTCTCCGTGGATTTTAATACCTACGCCGAATTTTTCTTTTGTTTCCTTTACTGCTTGCTCAATATACAGATTGAATAACATCGGGGAGAGGCTACAACCCTATCCCACTCCCTTCCTAACCACTACTTCCCTTTCATGTCCCTCGACTCTTATAACTGCCATCTGGTTTCTGTACAAATTGTAAATAGCCTTTCCCTCCCTGTATTTTACCCCCGCCACCTTCAGAATTTGAAAGAGATTATACCAGTCAACATTGTCAAAAGCTTACTCCAAGTCAACAAATGCTAGAAACGTAGGTTTGCCTTTTCTTAATCTAGCTTCTAAGATAAGTCGTAGGGTCAGTATTGCCTCACGTGTTCCCATATTTTTATGGAATCCAAACTGATCTTCCCCGAGGTCAGCTTCTACCAGTTTTTCCATTCGTCTGTACAGAATTCGCGTTAGTATTTTGCAGCCGTGACTTATTAAACTGGTAGTTCGGTAATTTTCACATCTGTCAACGCCTGCTTTCTTTGGGATTGGAATTATTATATTTTTTTATTGAAGTCTGAGGGTATTTCTCCTATCTCATACATTTTGCTCACCAGATGGTAGAGTTTTGTCAGAACTGGCGCTCCCAAGGCTGTCAGTAGTTCTAATGGAATGTTGTCTACTCCCGGGGCCGTGTTTCGACTCAGGTCTTTCAGTGCTCTATCAAATTCTTCACGCAGTATCATATCTCCCATTTCACGTTCATCTACATCCTCTTCCATTTCCATAATATTGTCCTCAAGAACATCGCCCTTGTATAGTCCCTCTATATACTCCTTCCACCTTTCTGCTTTCCCTTCTTTCCTTAGAACTGGGTTTCCATCTGAGCCCTTGATATTCATACAAGTGGTTCTCTTTTCTCCAAAGGTCTCTTTAATTTTCCTGTAGACAGTATCTATCTTACCCCTAGTGAGGTAAGCCTCTACATCCTTACATTTGTCCTCTAGCCATCCCTGCTTAGCCATTTTGCACTTCCTGTCGATCTCATTTTTGAGACGTTTGTATTCCTTTTTGCCTGCTTCATTTACTGAAATTTTATATTTTCTCCTTTCACCAATTAAATTCAGTATTTCTTCTGTCACCCAAAGATTTCTACTAGCCCTCATCTTTTTACCTACTTGATCCTCTGCTGCCTTCACCACTTCATCCCTCAAAGCTATCCATTATTCTTCTACTGTATTTCTTTCCCCCATTCTTGTCAATTGTTCCTTTATGCTCTTCCTGAAAGTCTCTACAACCTCTGGTTCTTTCAGTTTACCCAGGTCCCATCTCCTCAAATTCGCACCTTTTTGCAGTTTCTTCAGTTTTAATCTACAGTTCATAACCAATAGATTCTGGTCAGAGTCCACATCTGCCCCTGGAAATGTCTTACAATTTAAAATCTGGTTCCTAAATCTATGTCTTACCATTAGTATCTGAAACCTGTCAGTATCTCCAGACTTCTTCCATGTATACAACCTCCTTTTATGATTCTTGAACCAAGTGTTAGCTATGATTAAGTTGTGCTCTGTGCAAATTTCTACCAGGCGGCTTCCTCTTTCATTTCTTACCCCCAATCCATATTTACCTACTACGTTTCCTTCTCTTCCTTTTCCTACTAGCGCATTCCAGTCACCCATGACTATTAAATTTTCGTCTCCCTTCACTATCTGAATAATTTCTTTTATCCCATCATACATTTCTTCAATTTCTTCGTCATCTGCAGAGCTAGTTGGCATATAGACTTGTACTACTGTTGTAGGCGTGGGTTCGTGTCTATCTTCCTCCTGAATTATCCCCGCCCGGAGATCCGAATGGGGGACTATTTTACCTCCGGAATATTTTACCCAAGAGGACGCCATCATCTTTTACCCATACAGTAAAGCTGCATGCCCTCGGGAAAAATTACGGCCGTAGTTTCCACTTGCTTTCAGCCGATCGCAGTACCAGCACAGCAAGGCCGTTTTGGTTAATGTTACAAGGCCAGATCAGTCAATCATCCAGACTGTTGTCCCTACAACTACTGTAAAGGTTGCTACCCCTCTTCAGGAACCATACGTTTGTCTGGCCTCTCAACAGATACCCCTCCGTTGTGGTTGCACCTACGGTACGGCCATCTGTGTCGCTGAGGCACGCAAGCCTATCCAGACCAACACACAGTAATTCCAAACTGCATCAGGATCCACTGTAGGCACTATGACAGTTAGGCGGGAGGTGAGAGAACTTGGATTTCATGGTCAAGCGGCTGCTTATAAACCACACATCACACCGTTAAATGCCAACGACGGCTCGCTTGGTGCAAGGAACGTAAACATTTGACGACTGAACAGTGGAAAAACGTTGTGTGGAATGATGAATCACGGTATACAATGTGGCGATCCGATGACACGGTGTGGGCATGGCGAATGCCCTGTGAACGTCATTTGCCAGCGTGTGTAGTGCCAACAGTAAAATTGGAGGCGATGGTGTTATGGTTTGGTCGTGTTTATCATGGAAGGGGCTTGCACCCCTTGTTGTTTTGCATGTCACTATCACAGCACAGGCCTATATTGATGTTTTAAGCACCTTCTTGCTTCCCACTGTTGAAGAGCAATTTTGGGATGGCGATTGCATCTTTCAACAGGATCGAACACCTGTTCATAAATCATAGCCTGTGGTGGAGTGGTTACACGACAATAACATCCCTGTAATGGACTGGCCTGCACAGAGTCCTGAACTGAATCCTATAGAATACCTTTGGGATGATTTGAAATGTCGACTTCCTGCCAGGCCTCACCAACCAACATCGATACCTCTCCTCAGTGCATCACTCAGTGAAGAATGGGCTGCCATTCCCCAGGAAACCTTCCAGCACCTGATTGAACGTATACCTGTGAGAGTGGAAGCTGTCATCAAACCTAAGGGTTGGCCAACACCATACTGAATTCCAACACTACCGATGGAGGCTGCCACGAAGTCGTACGTCATTTGCAGCCGGGTGTCCGGACACTTTTGATCACGTTATGTATATTACCCGTTCCTCGGACAACGACTGTCTTTTGCTACGTTTCACTGGAGACGGGATCTGTAGCTGCCTATTCGACAAGGATGATGAACTGCAAGGTTCGACGCTTGTATCAGCATTACTTTCACTTGTTAAGCACGTATCGTCATCATTGTACTCCTCATGTACATAGTCCACACAGTCTAGCGTATACGACACCACACATTCCACTGACTCATCTTGCAGAAATGCTGATATTTCATCTGCCACTTCTTTGTCACTCTGCGAAATTTCTTGGTTTGCTTTCTGACGAAACGTCAACTTTGGAAACTGTTGTTGTAGATATAATGTAATATTTGCTTTGTTTATCGTTGCCATTGCTATGCTTTGTATCAACACAACTATTACTGTAGCACCGTTGAGACACAGTTGTCAACTAAACAGTTCAACTACACTCTGTAGACTTATGCTGTGCTCACCATTGGATACCTCCAGTCCCTGCCCCTGTTGCCATTAGCAGCCAATATTAGGATTGCATGGTACAGACGTTGGCCTTTTGCGATCTCGCACACAAGGGGTTCCTTATAAGTGAGAACATATTACAAACATTCTCAACGAGTAAAACGTTATTTGAAGAGAGCAGGAACTGAAAATCTTCTAGGTGGGACATTTGTCATCCCCCTTATCTGCTTGAAATGTTTTGTGTCTCTGTTGGCACCAATCTCCCACGCTTGCTTCAGCAAAATTTTGTCTATCAGAATTGATTAACGAAAGAGATTGAAAAGACTGAGGAAGAGTAGCACAACTTATCACGCGCGTGTTTTGTTGAGGTCTCATAGAGTTTCTCAAAACTCTATAGTGGTAGACATAACAAGAAAGTGATTATACACGGCGGAGAAACTTACTTAATAAAATAGTGTGCTTCTGCTTGTACAACCGAGTTGTTGTCATAAAATTAGGCAAGGAACTAACTACTTCGTTCAATATACGTTTGTCAAAGCAACTACGACACTAACTTCAGGTAAATTCTTGATCACATTGACGTGTACAGGAAGTGTTTCTTCTCGCGTATTAACCGTGATGACTGGAATAAGACGGGAGGAAAATAATGTTGGTGCACTATGTACCCTCCACGAAACACTATACGGAGGCTTGTGGGACAATAATATTGACACTGAATACCAAATCCAATACTATCACTTTGTTACTAAAAGCAGATGTTATTGCTAACAAGCCTACATATTTTGACCACCGAGCGAGGTGGCGCAGTGGTAACACACTGGACTCGCATTCGGAAGGACGACGGTTCAATCCCGCGTCCGGCCATCCTGATTTAGGTTTTCCGTGATTTCCCTAAATCGCTCCAGGCAAATGCTGGGATGGTTCCTTTCAAAGGGCACGGCCGACTTCCTTCCCTAATCCGATGAGACCGATGACCTCGCTGTCTGGTCTCTTCCCCCAAAACAACCCAACCCCTCCTGCCACCGAACGAACTACATATTTTGTCTTAGACTTTTTTGTTCCTATCATCATGCTACTATGGAAAGCCGACCCAATTGTACTCTTCAGATGCCGCGAGTTGTGGTGGTACATGTACTCGTTGTCTATCTTCCAACCAGAGTGGTTGGATCAAGAGTCGTACGTCGAAATTTTGTGAAAAATGGAAAACAGATATTTTCATACATGGTCCCTTAATATGTACAGTGTGCTGGTTGTTTTTCCCTGCTTCGAACAGTCTTCCCACAAACACATCATATAAAGCATGTCACTTAATTTACTACCTGATATTTTCTGCATGGTCGTAACTGCACCAGTAAGTGGACTACACTTGTCAGCATAGACTTCGCGGTTTGCGTGTATGTGTTCATACTTCAACACTTAACCTGCTGCCCAGGGGGAAATAAGCACTAAAGGCTTGCTCTTGCCAAATGTGCTTGGAAGTACTAACCAACCAAAAAACACGCCACTACTAATAGCTATAATCATTAGTCTGCAAATGACGTACATACTGGTGTAATGTTGTTCAGTACACCGTCCTCAATCACCAAGAAAAATATCTGCTCTTAAGCCCATTACACCTTCTATATAGTGAATACATATAACACCACAACAGGCAGCAGCTGAAGAAGACCATTCCTCCGGTCGTCAAAATATTGTGCAAAACTGGAAACAGTTCTGGTGTGTAGCCGAAAGCACACCATTAATCAATCATGCCGACAAAATCTGTGAGATCGCACCTCTAACCGTCCTCAGTCAGTTTTAATCGATAAGAAATCAATGTACTCTGTGCTCCAGCTGTTTACACCAAATCTTATCTAGACACTTTCAAGTGGGTTCAAAAAGCCCATGGAAACTGTTATTAATGGCTTGTGATTTTCGATGAGTACCAACCACTTCGATTTCTTAAGAGATGGAGTTGTTTACGACTACATCACAAATACCGTATAACACAAAATTCACGAAAGTTTAGACTTTGATATGCAGGTAGTCATTGCGAGTCTAGACATCAAATCGCTGCAAAACGTGGCCTATGTCGACGAAACACATTTGTCGTTATTGGTTCACAGTTTTCGTTTATTTATGTTCCCTTTCTCCTCGCCCCGGGGTGTATACAGAAATTCTTCGGCACCGTTATCACGAACCAAGAGAACCAGAGCTAGACGTTCTCTGCTGTCAGAAATTCTACGTTCTTGTAATTGTGGGTTCTGTATTTTTTCAGTGATCAACCACCATTAGGCTTGACGGTTTGTGTCAGAAAGTGAGTATCTTGTTGCAGTCGTCTGGACCGCGGTAATTAAACAGACCTTTGTATAAAAAGGACGCTCGACATTAAGGTAGCACACACGCCGATGACGCGTATGGTTACTGAAATTTTACAGCGTACAACGTCTGAAGTACATTCGCATCCGAACTGTATCAGATTTTTCCAGAGTTCTGTCTGAGTCGACTTCTTCGTCCTTATTAAATAACAGGAATGAGAAGGAGCTCACTGGATATGTGTCAAAAACTCCCGGCGGTTGAAGTGTGCCGTTGAAATGCGGAAGAACGATTTGTAGAAAAAATTGCTGCTGAACCTGAGTATAAATACACTCAGAGTATAGCGCAAATACACTATGCGATTAAAATCATCCGGACACTTGGCTGAAAATTACTTATAACTTCGTGGTGCCCTCCATCGGTAATGCTGGAATTCAATATGGTGTTGGTCCAGCCTTAGCCTTGATGACAGCTTCCACTCTCGCAGGCATACCTTCAATCAGGTGCTGGAAGGTTTCTTGGGGAATGGCAGCCAATTCTTCAGAGTGCTGCACTGGGGAGAGGTATCGATGTCGGCCAGTGAGGCCTGGCACGAAGTCGACGTTGCAAAACATCCCAAAGGTGTTCTATTGGGTTCACGTCAGGACTCTGTGCAGGCCAGTCAATTACAGTGATGCTACTGTCGTGTAACCATTCCCCCACAGGCTGTGCATTATGAACAGGCGCTCGGTCCTGTTGAAAGATGCAATCGCCATCCCCGAATTGCTCTTCAACAGTGGGAAGCAAGAATGTGCTTAATACAACAGTGTAGGCCTTTGCTACCATAGTGTCACGCAAAACAACAAGGGGTGCAAGCCCCCTCCATGAAAAACACGACCACACCATAACACCACCGCCTCCGAATTTTACTGTTGGCACTACTCACACGCTGGCAGATGACGTTCACTGGCCATTCGCCATGCCCACACTCTGCCATCGGATCGCCACATTGTGTACCGTGATTCATTGCTCCACACAACGTTTTCCACTGTTCAATCGTCCAACGTTTACTCTCCTTACACCAGCGAGGCGTCGTTTGGCATTTACCAGCGCGATGTGTGGCTTATAAGCATAGTAATTGCAGTGGATCCTGATGCGGTTTGAAATTCCTGTGTGATGGTCTGGATATATGTCTGCCTATTACACATTACAACCCTCTTCAAGTGTCGGCGGTCTCTGTCAGTCAGCCCGCATCTCGTGGTCGTGCGGTAGCGTTCTCGCTTCCCACGCCCGGGTTCCCGGGTTCGATTCCCGGCGGGGTCAGGGATTTTCTCTGCCTCGTGATGGCTGGGTGTTGTGTGATGTCCTTAGGTTAGTTAGGTTTAAGTAGTTCTAAGTTCTAGGGGACTGATGACCATAGATGTTAAGTCCCATAGTGCTCAGAGCCATTTTTTTCTCTGTCAGTCAACAGACGAGGTCGCCCTTTACGCTTTTGTGCTGTACGTGTCCCTTCGCTTCACTATCACATCGGAAACAGCGGACCTAGAGATGTTTAGGAGTGAGGAAATCTCGCATACAGACGTATGACAAAAGTGACACCCAGTCACCTGACTACGTTCGAAGTCCGTGAGTTCCGCGTAGCTCCCCATTTTGCTCTCTCACGATGTCTAATGACTACTGAGGTCGGTCGCTGATATGGAGTACCTGTCAGTAGGTTGCAGCACAATGCACCTAACATGAAAAACATATGTTTTTGGGGCAGTCCGGATAGTTTTGATCACATAGTGTATGCGGGTGAAGAGATCCATCACTGCCCAACCACACATTTGGCGGTATTAATCACTGGACACAGTAAATACCATAAAATATCTAGGACTAGTCATGTGGAGTGACCAAAACTAGAATGCACAAAAAATTGTAGGAAAAGGAAATATATTTTTCAGAAAAATAACTAGTATTGCAATTTTGTAAATTTATTCGAATTTATTGTGGAATAAACGGTGAATGTCCGCCTCCGTTGTAGAGTGATCAACGCGACAGACGCTCATACGGGGGATCTGGGTTCGATTCCTAGTGTTGCCGGATTTTTCTTCGGTGGGAGGACTGGATCGAGGTGCACGCAGCCCTATGACGCAAACTGAGGAGCCACCTGACTGATTGTGAGAGTCAGCGGCTCCAGTGTCGGAACGTCGACAACGGCCGGGAATGCGGTTTGTTGACCCTACGCCCTCGTGCAGCATCTCATGCAGAATGACCGAGGGTGACAAAGCGATCGGTGTACTAGCGCGACGTCTTCAGGACCTGATCGCTGGGTTCCCTTTCCTTAAATGGTGAATATTAATGAATTTTATATTTTTCATCATTATTATAGAAAATTTATATATGCTCCAAGGCTCACGGAAAAATAAAAAAAAATAGTTTTGAGACGAAATATATTTCACACAAGGAGGAAGTTTACTAAAAACCGAAATGCAGCCTTGAACCCGAACCTGCAAATCCAGAATGACTTCATAGCTCACCAAATAGATTAGCCCACTCGCTGGTTATAGTCATTACTGCTTGTGCGTCGTAGGAAATTTACATGTTGATTTACCTAGAAACTACAAGGTGGCGAGCGGAGACCTGGAACAAGTGAAAATTGGTCTTACTGAAACGTTGTAAAAAGTGTCAGCAAAATACAAATACTGATATTTTCTTATATGCAACAGTTTTTGGTCCTTTATACTTACATCATCATCATCACCGTTACTATCTTTGACACAGATTATCAGCAATGTTCGCGTTCTGCGACTACATAAACTGCTCGGTCCATCGAGTATGTGGTCTTCCTAAATCTCTTCATCCCCGATAGAGTACTTGATGTGACAGCCTATTTTCTGGCATTCTAATAATATACTGATGCCATTTAGATTGGCACATCTGCACACTATGTGCCATTTCATTTACGAGACATTACTTTCTTGTACTTTCATTGCCGGCTTTCGCCCAAAGTTACCCTGCTTAGGGAACATAAAATCTTATCTGTGTGGTGCTTATTGTGGGTTTTTCATTTTGAGGAAGTGTGCAATATTCATTTTCAGACGTAAAATTTGGTGTTCATATGACATTTCAACGACACTTCATTTTAATATTTTGCCTCATTTATTACACTTTCTTAATTTCTATGAAAACGCAAGTTTCCTCGGCGAATATGATGAAATCTTGTCGGGCTCTCGGTCGAGTCATACGTTGTTCAAATGGCTCTGAGCACTATGGGACTTAACTTCTGAGGTCATCAGTCCCCTATAACTTAGAACTACTTCAACCTAACCAACCTAAGGACATCACACACATCCATGCCCGAGGCAGGATTCGAACCTGCGACCGTAGCGGACGCGCGTTTCCAGACTGTAGCGCCTAGAACCGCTCGTCCACCCCGGCCGGCGAGTCATACGTTGTGTTGTCATAACGTTTCGATGAGTTTCGTATTCATCATGTTCAGGGGAGGTGTCAGATTCATTTGCTTGTCGCTTATCTGGCGAGCATTCCTTGTTCGGCATGTGTACAGTTTAAACACTGCAATGTTATTCCTGCTAAATCTATCGTTGTGGTGTACGATAACCTGATTTAATGGACTGGCCTCAGGTGATGTGCAGAAACTCATTCTCATGCGGTATTGGTGGCGGCCCAGTTCCAGGACAAGTCGATTGCGGGATTGATCTGACTGCTGCAGAAGGCACGAGCATTCTGCCGGATTCTCTCCCTGTCGCAGACAAGTTGGAAACAGATCCGAGAGGGGCAGAGCGAGTTTCAGACCTCGGTTGTGCACCCTTTGCAGCTTTGCGATGTGCAAGTCACCTGACTTTCCCTACACCATGGCGATGTATCCCAGCTCTGTTCTGACTAGTGTTTGGTGGAGCATAATTCCGTGATGCTAGGGTAGCGACGTCCAGGGATTAAGCAGATGATACAGGGCGTGGAGACGTCCGACGTCTCTGCTACTGACGTCAAGTGCATGCTGGGCTTATGTGACCCTCTGGTCGAGGATCACCCTGAGGCACTTCGTGGTCTTCGTGCGTGCGATGGAACCTCTCATGATGTTGACAGGTGGCAGATCTGGTTGCAGCATCCTTCAGGTTGAATTTATGTCGCCACTTTGCCGCTCATGATCCCAGTAAGACGCACCCAAGTTATAGTCGGCGTTTGATTGTCTGGACGTTCATGCTGTGTGTGAACAGCGCTACATGGTCGGCATAAAGCGCCAGTTCTACACATTACACCTGTCGTGTATCGGCAGCGTACAGGGCATCGACGCTGCCCTCACATGGAAATTTCTCCATCCAGCGAGGTAGGTCCGAAGAAAGACTTCGTGCGAGGTCTGTACCCCAATTTCAAAGAGTTTGCACGCGAGACCGTCGTGCCAAACAGAATCAAGTGCTCTGGATACGTCAGAAATGCTGCCCCAAGATTTTTCCTTGTTTGAAGCCTCCTCATCACCGGCTCGACCATTTCCAGCAACTGGTGGGAGGTCGAGTGGCCGTTCCGAAATCCAAACTGTCTCTTGAGTGACGTGATGCATCTGTCCCTAACACCTTCGAGAGGGATGGAGCAAGTTGATGGTCCTGACCTGCTCCTCGTTGGTTTTGGAGATAGCCACCACTTCAACACGTTTCCGAAGTATCTGATTGAAGATATCGGTTAGTGGCCGATGGACACCCGGTGGGAGGTTGTTTCAGCACGTGGTTGTCGACTTCATCACAGCCTCCTATCCTCTTGGCGTCCAGAGACTGAAGTTGTACAGCTATTTCTTCCTCTGCTACCGGTTGAATGTCTTTCTCTACCGTAGCTGCCGGGAAGATGGGCAGCTGTTCTTCGATCTGGCGCATGTAAATCTTATCGACAGTGTTGGTCACCAGCATGAAGTTGGTCGCTAATGTGTCGGGGCCGGCCGGAGTGGCCGTGCGGTTCTAGGCGCTGCAGACTGGAGCCGAGCGACCGCTACGGTCGCAGGTTCGAATCCTGCCTCGGGCATGGATGTGTGTGATGTCCTTAGGTTAGTTAGGTTTAATTAGTTCTAAGTTCTAGGCGACTGATGACCTCAGAAGTTAAGTCGCATAGTGCTCAGAGCCATTTTAATGTGTCGGGCAGCACGCTGGCAAGTATCGGTTTCACGTTCAGTTCCATTCTTTATAGTGACTGGACCGCAGACTCCTATGCCTGGGACCCAAAGGGTGAGCCGTTGCATGCCTCTGGCAGAGAAGTTGTGGCTGGGGGGGGGGGGGGGGGAGAGAGAGAGAGAGGCCGTTTATATAATGTTCGTGGAACTGGTGTAAATTTCAGACCTTTTGACGGAATGGATTTTGTCGCCTCGTCGAGTTCATATCCAGTAAAATTGATGATAGTCCTTTAATCATTACTGTCGATGTCTCCCTTCACACAGATACCGCTATAAGATTTCACGGTACTACTAAAAAGTCAATTCGACAACGACATGCGAAACTAATGCGAAACGCGTTCACAATTGCCTACTTCCACTGTTGTGAAAAGTTCTATAAATAGTCGGAGATGCCATGGGATTCGTAATAGCGCCAATCATCATAAATACTGGCAGCAACATCTCTTCTGGATTCACGCGACTGGCCCACCCACTGAGTACCAGGTAGAAACGTCTGTTGTCCAGCGGCTATAAAGAAACGGACTGGAAATGAATTCGACACGTTGCCTGAAAGTGAGGGGTACGAAACTCGTCGGAACATTGTGACAACACGACGTCACGACTCGACTGATAAGCTGAGAAGATTTAATCAACTTTGATGAATTATTCTCTATTGTCTGGTTAAAAAATTCCGAAACATTGATACCCAAATGTAAAGTATGCTACCTACACTTTTATTTTATTGCTGGCCGAAATTTCTACCCTTTCTTTGAGTCACAGTTATTTCCCTTGTTTCTGTATCTGAAATTTTCATATTATACTTGGCTAGAAAGTTTAAAAGTCCGTACGCAGTATTGGTTTTCAGTTATTTCTGCATGAGCCGTATTTACATCTTTACATTCATGGTCTATTTCGATCACACGAATAATAAATGATGGCGGCTATAGATCACATTCTTGTCTAAACCCCTAAATAATTTCTATGGTTTCTGTATGTTTTCTATGGTTTAATTTGATTTTTTGAACGGAAATTCGTATTAGTTTTCACTTTTTTAACTCGATAATTTTCTAATACAATTTACAACTTATGTCTTTTGACTCAGCCAAAACTTTAGAAAAAAAATTGCATATTAGAGGCATATGACAAAATGTACCATATCGATTCACAGCAAGCGGAGCAAGTTTGCCTCTACGCCAGATATCAGAATTACATCGTCGTGTTATACACTCCTGGAAATTGAAATAAGAACACCGTGAATTCATTGTCCCAGGAAGGGGAAACTTTATTGACACATTCCTGGGGTCAGATACATCACATGATCACACTGACAGAACCACAGGCACATAGACACAGGCAACAGAGCATGCACAATGTCGGCACTAGTACAGTGTATATCCACCTTTCGCAGCAATGCAGGCTGCTATTCTCCCATGGAGACGATCGTAGAGATGCTGGATGTAGTCCTGTGGAACGGCTTGCCATGCCATTTCCACCTGGCGCCTCAGTTGGACCAGCGTTCGTGCTGGACGTGCAGACCGCGTGAGACGACGCTTCATCCAGTCCCAAACATGCTCAATGGGGGACAGATCCGGAGATCTTGCTGGCCAGGGTAGTTGACTTACACCTTCTAGAGCACGTTGGGTGGCACGGGATACATGCGGACGTGCATTGTCCTGTTGGAACAGCAAGTTCCCTTGCCGGTCTAGGAATGGTAGAACGATGGGTTCGATGACGGTTTGGATGTACCGTGCACTATTCAGTGTCCCCTCGACGATCACCAGTGGTGTACGGCCAGTGTAGGAGATCGCTCCCCACACCATGATGCCGGGTGTTGGCCCTGTGTGCCTCGGTCGTATGCAGTCCTGATTGTGGCGCTCACCTGCACGGCGCCAAACACGCATACGACCATCATTGGCACCAAGGTAGAAGCGACTCTCATCGCTGAAGACGACACGTCTCCATTCGTCCCTCCATTCACGCCTGTCGCGACACCACTGGAGGCGGGCTGCACGATGTTGGGGCGTGAGCGGAAGACGGCCTAACGGTGTGCGGGACCGTAGCCCAGCTTCATGGAGACGGTTGCGAATGGTCCTCGCCGATACCCCAGGAGCAACAGTGTCCCTAAGTTGCTGGGAAGTGGCGGTGCGGTCCCCTACAGCAGTGCGTAGGATCCTACGGTCTTGGCGTGCATCCGTGCGTCGCTGCGGTCCGGTCCCAGGTCGACGGGCACGTGCACCTTCCGCCGACCACTGGCGACAACATCGATGGACTGTGGAGACCTCACGCCTCACGTTTTGAGCAATTCGGCGGTACGTCCACCCGGCCTCCCGCATGCCCACTATACGCCCTCGCTCGAAGTCCGTCAACTGCACATACGGTTCACGTCCACGCTGTCGCGGCATGCTACCAGTGTTAAAGACTGCGATGGAGCTCCGTATGCCACGGAAAACTGGCTGACACTGACGGCGGCGGTGCACAAATGCTGCGCAGCTAGCGCCATTCGACGGCCAACACCGCGGTTCCTGGTGTGTCCGCTGTGCCGTGCGTGTGATCATTGCTTGTACAGCCCTCTCGCAGTGTCCGGAGCAAATATGGTGGGTCTGACACACCGGTGTCAATGTGTTCTTTTTTCCATTTCCAGGACTGTATTTCATTCCCAGCTACCAAAATTAATTACTGATAAGTTACATAACACGGCGATAATGACTTCCTCGGAAAAGTTACACAAAAACACAAACAAGCAAGCTATCGGACTGCTGCCTCTTCAGATACTTAACGGTTATTGCCGTGAACTCTGAATCATTTAAAGTCGACAGGGACACTTCAGGTGCTAAGTTATCTTTCGTCCTGTTAGAGAGAGACGTTCTGAAGTAAACAAGTCTTCAGGTACCAGATCGGCGGCGCATGTCTCTTGCTGAGTTCAATATGGCAGCTGTTACTAGCTGGTACCAGAGCTAATTCTGCAAAGTAATAATCTGTAATCGATTTTCCACCCAAAAGTAAGGTCATTTCACTTGGAGCAGATCTATCAGTTTTCTTTTTTTTCCTTTTTTCTTTTTTCTCGACCACTGTACTAACATAAAACAGCATTATCCTTCTGTCAAGGTTCGATAAGAAAAGATGAGACAAATGAGTGACGTGGGATCTTAGTTAGCCGGACGGAGTGGCCGAGCGGCTCTAGGCGCTACAGTCTCGAACCGCGCGACCGCTACGGACGCAGGTTTGATTCCTGCCTCGGGCATGGATGTGTGTGATGTCCTTAGGTTAGTTAGGTTTAAGTAGTTCTAAGTTCTAGGGGACTGATGACCTCAGAAGTTAAGTCCCAAAGTGCTCAGAGTCATTTGAACCATTTGAACTTAGTTACAAGGATATTAAACGGACTCTTACGATAGTAGTTCTCAGCCGATAATCGACCGGACTTCTCTGGAGAAATATTTCAGTACGCGTTTACGGAGGTAATAATAGCGGTAATGGAAAATGTGAGGAAGAAAGCGATTTTTATGTGTTTACAAATCACTCGTAACATAACTGTTCCCAATGTATTACGGACGATGGAAAAGTTACCGTTTGAGGGCACTGCTGTCGCGTATCTGAGCGTGACTCCTAAGCTGTGACATGTAAGCAAGCATTAGTGTGGGGCAAAGGTTTAGTGTCCGAAGAGTGTGATGTAAATGCGGAAACATGAACGTTATTACCACATGCATCAAACAGGACCAATGTGTTGCTGTTCTTTTCTTGGTTGCTGAAGGAAAACCACCGGTAGACATCCACCGCAGGTTGAAGAATGTGTATGGGGCAGCATGTATGTCGAAAACCACTGTTGTGTGTGAAAAGTTCAAATGTGTGTAAAATCTTATGGGACTTAACTGCTGAGGTCATCAGTCCCTAAGTTTACACCCTACTTAACCTAAATTATCCTAAGTACAAACACACACACCCATGCCGAAGGGAGGACTCGAACCTCCGCCGGGACCAGCCGCATAGTCCATGACCGCGGCGCCCTAGACAGCTCGGCTAATCCCGCGCGGCCCACCGTTGTGGACTGGTGCGCTAAGTGGTGCTGCTGCTTCATCCACTCCCAATAACGCAAATGACGCAACGGAGAAGTTACACCAATTCAAGTGACGAACATTCGAGAACCCGCCCTCTAGTTCTGATCTCTCCCCAAGCGATTATCATGCCTCCCGTCCCTTAAAAAAGGCGTTGAAGTGACGTTCAGTCGGAGGAGGAAGTGCAGCAGACAGTTATGGACTTTTTCACACAACAGGACACGGTGTCTTCCCAAACGGATGTCTTCAACCTGGTGCGTTGATGCGATGGCTGCCTCAAGCCGCATGGCGATTTTGCCTGATTAGCACATCGATTCTGGACTCAGTTGTTTGTAAATAAATACATAAATAAACTTAGATAACCTTCTAGCATGTTTCTTCGATAACCTTATTGCTATAAGCAAAATTACAAAGAATAAGGAAAGAGATGATTACATGAAGACAATATTGAGACAGAAAGTAGTAAGAAGGATACTTTAAGTGCCTCAGTTATTTTAAAAAACTGTGAAACGCTAAATCACAGAAGCGATGCTAATCATTTGCAACGACATAAATTACAATCCGGTCTCTGACATAGCAAGATATATTAATTTGTTAGAATAGGCTTGTTAATTCTTTGGCTTTATGGAAGTAGTCAATCCACGATTGGTCTCTATGCCCCGAAGAGATACGCTTGAAGTTCTCTGAGACTATAGGTGCTGCAACAATGAATACCTTAGTACAGGGCTTCCCAACCTTTTCAGCTGGCGGACCCCTTCTTCAGTCGAAAATCCATGGCGGACCCCTAGTCAGTCAAGAAAACAGTAACTTTAAATTTCAGAGGGAAACCCACGGGAACTGAAAGCTCTTAATGCAAGGGCCTTGTTCCCAATGACCCCCCCCCCCTGAAGTATGAATAGTCTTTGGTTTAGAGATGAATGAAAAAAACTTGAAATTAACGATCCAATTTGAATTTCTACTGTATCCAGACACTTACTAGTGCATTTCCTCCCTTTGTTGAACACACTAGAGCCTGATAAAAATTACTCGGTAATTGACATTTCACACGTTGGAGCTGCCTTCCTCCAAGAGCAATCTACACGTCACGTCCGAACTGTTCGCTGTTGACAAGCTGCCGCTTGTGGTCTGTTCACTTCCACTGTTTGGCTACTGTTGTGTAAGAAGCATGCATATTTCATAACAGTCGTGTGTGTGTGTGTGTGTGTGTGTGTGTGTGTGTGTGGTTTCTCGTGAAATCCGAAGAAAAATGTTCAAATATATGTAAAGTCTATGGGACTTAACTGCTGAGGTCATCAGCCCCAAGTCTTACACAGTATTAACCCAAATTTAACTTCCGCTAAGGACAACACACACACACACACACACACACACACACACACACATATGCCCGAGGGAGGACTCGAACCTCCGGCGGGAGCGGCCGCGCATTCCACGACATGGCGCCTTAGACTGCGCCGCCATTTCGCGCGGCTGTGAAGAAAAAGAGGCAGACCCATGATTCTGGATACAAACGCATCACGAAAGAAAAGAGGACAAGGAAATCCCTTTAAAGGACAGTTGTGACATCTGTTGTGCAATGTGTGGGAACACATTCACCCAGTTTACATGCGTTTCCAAAACCGAATTTCGTAAGCCGATGTTCCAGTTCCACTTTTGGTTGGTCAGGTAAACACTTCAAAATCGATTCTGGAAATCTGCTTTTATAAAGCCGTTTTCCAGTTCTGTATTGTTGCGAAACAGTCGATCAGTGAAGACACATTCTCTGGCACTAAACTGTGTATGCGTACTCACTTAGGACCCGCAAAGGCTGCTGGGGAATACGACCTGAAGTAAAAGTACACATGTTTTTCACACAAAAAAATAGTTCTGAATTTGATTTTCACATTTTTATTCAATAATTTTACTCATTATTTTACACGATTTGGTGAAAGGTGGCAGCGGACCCCCGAGAAAGAGCAGGCGGGCCCCTAACGGGTCAGCGGACCACACGCTGGGAAGCCCTGCCTTAGTACACAGTTCATACCAAGAGGAAATGACATCTTTAATAAGGACAATCGCAGAAGTTGGAGAGAAAAACGTTGGTACAGGGAAGGTAATTGCGAAGAACCCATGGATAACAGAAGAAAAATTTCAACTGATCAATGACAGAAGGAAGTGCACAAATGTTGACGGAAATTCAGGGATACAGAAATACGAGTCACTTAGGAATTAAATAAACAGGAAGTGCAAGGAAGCTAAGAGGAAGTGGCTACATGGAAAACGTGAAGAACTCGAACAAGAAATGATGGTCGGAAGGACAGACTCAGCATATAGAAAAGTCAAAAAAAACTTCTATGAAAGTAAAATCAAGGACGGTAACATTAAGAGTGCAATGGGAATTCCACTGTTAACTGCACAGGATAGAGCGGATTGGTAGAAAGAGTACACTGAGGGCCGCTGCGAGAGGGAGTACTAATATGATACCGAGCGAGGTGGCGCAGTGGTTAGCACACTGGACTCGCATTCGGGAGGACGACGGTTCAATCCCGTCTCCGGCCATCCTGATTTAGGTTTTCCGTGATTTCCCTAAATCGTTTCAGGCAAATGCCGGGATGGTTCCTTTGAAAGGGCACGGCTGATTTCCTTCCCAATCCTTCCTTAACCCGAGCTTACGCTCCGTCTCTAATGACCTCGTTGTCGACGGGACGTTAAACACTACCCACCACCACCACTTATATGATGACGCGTTAGTAAAATAAACAGGAGTGGGTAAGGGAAAGATAGGGGATCTAGTACCAGAATCAGAATTTAGAAGAGCTTTGGAAGATTTAAAATCAAATAAGGTAGGAGGGATAAGTTTCCACCGGAATCTCTAAAATCGAAGGGGGAAGTAGCAGCATAACGATTATTCACGTTGATGTGTAGAACATATGAGACTGGCGATATATCATCAGGCTTTCGGAAAAACATCATCCACACAATTCCAAAGGTTGCAAAGACTGTGAAGTACGAGGATTATCGTACAATCAGCTTAACAGCTGATGCATCAAAGTTACTGACTAGAATAACGTACAGAAGAATGGAAAAGAAAATTGAGGATGTGTTAGATGATGATTAGTTTGGCTTTTGGAAAGGTAAAGGAACCAGAGAGGCAATTCTGGCGTTGCAATTGATAATGGAATCAAAACTGAAGAAAAATCAAGACACGTTCATACGATTAGCCGATCCAGAAAAAGCGTTCGACAAAGTAAAATGGTGCAAGATGTTCGAAATCCTGAGAAAAATAGGCGTAAACTATAAGGAAAGACGGATAATATACAATATGTACAAGAACATAAAGAGAAGAACAAGAGTGGAAGACTAAGAACGAAGTGCCTTGATTAAGAAGGATGTAAGACAGCGACGTAGTCTTTCGCCCTGGCCGTTCAATCTGTACGTCGAAGAGGCAATGACGGAACTAAAAGAAAGGTTCAAGATTGTGATTAAAATTCTAGGTTAAAGGATATCAGTGTTGAGATTCGCTGATAACTTTGCTATCCTCAGTGAAAGTGTAGAAGGACCTATCGAATGGAACGAACAGTGTAATGAGTACAAAATATGAATTGAGAGTACATCGAAGAAAGACGAAAGTAATGAGAAGAAGCTGAAATGAGAACAGCGAGGAAGTTAACATCAGGATTGGTGATCACGAAGTAGATGAAGGTAAGGAATTCTGCTAGCTAGGCAGACGAACGGAGCAAGGAGGACGTAAAAATCAGATTAGCACTGGCGGAAAAGGAATTCCTGGTCAACAGAAGTATACCAGCATCAAACATGGGCATTAATTTGAAGAATAAATCTGTGAGAATGTACGTTTGGAGCATAGCATGGTTGTAAAACATGGACCGGGAAAGAAGAGAATCGAAACATCTGAGATGCGGTGCTACAGAAGAATGTTGAAAATTAAGTTGGTTGATAAGGTAAGGAATGGGGAGGTCTTCCGCAGAATAGACGAGGAGGGGAATGTATGTAAAATACAGACAAGGAGAAGAAACAGGATGACAGAATATCTGTTAAGATATGAGGGAATGACTTCCATGACACTAGAGGGAGTTGTAGAGGATAAAAACTGTAGAGGAAGACATTGGGATACATACAGCACATAATTGAGGATGTAGGTTGCAATTGATACAGTGAGACGAAAAACTGGCACAGGGGAGGAATTCAAGGCGGGCTGCATCAGGGTAGTCGTAAAACTGTTCACTGAAAAAAATGTGCTACTTGGCTCAAAATAAAAATGAATGTTTAACTCCTTGAATATTTAATATGCCAGTTATGGAATAAATTATGGATATATTTTATCTCTTGATTTTCCTTTCGTAGTTAATGAAACCCCTAGCCAAAGGCAGCATTAATAGAAATTTAACTGAGACCTACTCAGTATACAGTGGTCAGGGCCACATAACTTCCTTTGGACAAATTAATTAGTACTGTCTCATGAGAAGCGATGTGATTCCATAGCTATATCGGGCAGAACATCAAGATAAAAATGGACGATCTCTTGGGTTCTCTGATATTAAAGTACTCTATTGTAGATCCATTTCACCAAAGTCAAGCAGAGTCAGAGATGACATATCCCGTTAGTTCTACTTAGTATCTGCATTTCAGTTTTTATTCGGGTTTTCTGTTTATCTCAGTATCATTCGTAGTGCAAAATAATTCCTTTCAAATTCATCACAGAAACGTATTTTATACTGTTCCTTCTTCCTGTCATTATTACCGTTGTTTCTCATGTGTTCCATTCTTCACCAGATCTGCGGAGAACCTCCTGATTCCTAGTCATACCGCTCCACCTAATTTTTAACATTCTTCGGTAGCACCACATCTCAAATCCTTCGATTCTCTTCTGTTCCCGTTTTCCCAACGTCCATGATTCGCTACCATACAGCGCTGTGCTCTAAACGTACATTCTCAGAAATTCCTTTCTCAAATTAAAGCCTGTGCCTGAGATATACTTCTACTGGCCAGGAGCGCCCTCCTTGCCTCTGCTAGTCTATTTTTTATGTCCTGCATGCTTTGTCCATCATGGGCTATTTTGTTTCAAGGTAACAAAATTCTTTAACTTCATCGACTTCGTGACCACAAATTTTAACGTTAAGTTTATCATTATACTCATTTCTGCTATTTTTCATTACTTTTGTCTTTTTCCAATTCACTCTCAAAACATATTCTGTAATCGTTACACAATTTCATTCAACAAACCCTGTAATTCTTCTTCACATTCTCTGAGAACGGCAATGTCAACAGCGAATCTTATGATTGATATCCTTTCGCAGCTAATTGTAAGCCCTCACTTCAACTTTCCCTGCCGCGCAGGATTAGCCGAGCGGTCTTAGGCGCTGCAGTCATGGACTGTGCGGCTGGTCCCGGCGGAGGTTCGAGTCCTCCCTCGGGCATGGGTGTGTGTTTGTCCTTAGGATAATTTAGGTTAAGTAGTGCGTAAGCTTAGGGACTGATGACCTTAGCAGTTATGTCCCATAAGATTTCACACACATTTGAACAACATTTCTTCAACTTTCCTTTTATTTCCGTCATTGCTTCTTCGACGTACAGATTGAGCACGGAAAACTGCACCCCTGCCTTATACTGCTTTTAATCTTGGTTCTTGTTCATATTGTATATCACCCCAGTTTCCCTGTAACTTGCTCCAATTTTCCTCAGATTTTCGAACATCTTGTACCATTTCACAACCTAGAACATTTTTTTCTATGTCGAGAAATCCTATGTGCGTATCTTGATTTTTCTTCAGTCTTGCTTCCACTATCAAGCACAAAGTCAGAACTGTCTCTCTCATGCCTCTACCTTTCCTGAAGTAAAACTGATCTTCGTCTAACAATTTTCTTTTCCTTTCTCCTGTATATTATTCTTGTCAGCAGCTGAGACGGATGAGATGTTAAGCTGCCTGTGCGATAGTTTTCACACCTATCTGCCATTGCTATCTTCGGACTTGTGTGGACGATGTATTTCCGGAAATTCTGATGGAACGTCGCCAGTCTCATACATTTTACGCACCAATTTGAACAGTCGTTTCCTTGCCACTTCCCCCAAGGATTCTAGAAATTCCAGTGGAATGTTATCGGTCTCTTATGCTTTATTTGATCTCAAGTTATGCGAGAGTACGGGATAGGCAGTAGGAATGAGATAGGAGAAAGACTGAATTATACAATAAATTTGATATGGTGATAGCGACTCTAATATTAGTCCTCCTATGTCTTGCAAATCGATTCCAGTTTCTTCTTCTGTCAAGTCATCAGACGAGTCACCCTACTCACAGAGGCTTTCATTGTACACTTTCCATCTATCTGCTCTTTGCGGTGAAAAGTGGAATTTCCATTGCTCTCCTAATTTACCACCCTTGCTTATATTTTCACAGAAAGGTGTTTTGACTTCCCTATATGTTGAGTCAATCCTTCTGACGGTCATTTCCTTTTCAGTTTCTTCGCATTTCACCTGTAGGCACTTCCCCTTCGCTCTCCTGCACTTCCTATTTATTTCACTCCTAAGTGATTTATACTGCTGTATTCCTGTCTCTCCTGAAAATTTTTGTACTTCCTTCGCCCGCCGATCAGATGAAGTATTCCATCTGTTACCCAAGATTTTCTCGCAGTTACCTCCCTCGAACCTACGTTTGCTTCACCAAATTTTGTGATTGCCCTTTTTAGAGATATCCATTCCTCTCCAACTTAACTGCCTACTGTGAAATTCCTTATTGTAGTATCCACATCCTTGGCAAACTTCAGATGCGTCACACCCTTCCTCAATACTTCAGTTACCCATTTCCTTCCACACTGATTTTTCTGTGTGATTCTCTTAAACTTCAGTCTACTCTTCATCATTATTAAATTATGATGTGAGTCTATATGAGCTCCTTGGTTATCCCTACAATCCAATATCTGATTTCGTAATCACTGTCTGACATGATATAATGTGACCGCTGTGGCCGAGTGGTTGTAGGTGCTTCCGTCCGGAACCGCGCTGCTGCTACGGTCGCAGGTTCGAATCCTGCCTCGGGCATGGATGATGTAGTTAGGTTTAAGTAGTTCTAAGTCTAGGGGACAGGTGACCTCAGATGTTAAGTCCCATAGCACTTAGAGCCATTTTTTGACATGATATAATCCAGCTGGAATCTTCCAGTGCCTCCAGGTCTTCTCCAAGTGTAGCTCCTCCTCTTGCCATTCTTGATCAGAGTATTCGCCATCACAATATCAAATTTATTGTAGAACTCAGTCTTTCTCCTATCTCATTCCTACTGCCTGTACCACATTCTGGCATAACCCTTTCTTCTGTTCCTTCACCTACATCCGCGTTCCAATCCCAGATGATCATTAAATTATCATCTCCACTTACGTACTGAATTATCCGCTCTTCATATAACTGTACTTGCTCTATTTCTTCCTCTTCTGCTTGCGACGTCAGCATGTATACCTGAACTATCGTCGTCTGCGTTGGTTTGCTGTCGAATCTCATGAGAACAACCATTTAACTGAAGTGTTCGTTCACTTTTACTCGTTTCCTGCCCTACTTTCTTATCTCTAATGAATCATAACTCCCGTTATACCATTTTCGGCGGCTGTTGATATTACCCTACATGCGTCTGACCGGAAATCGTCATCTCCTTTCCATTTCATTTCAATGACACTCGCTTTATCTATATTGAGCCTTTTCATTTCCCTTTCCAGGTTTTCTAGCTTTCCTACTGCGTTCAACATACTGAATACCACGTCCCGAAACGTAGAACGTTAATCTTTCGTTGGTTATTCAATCTTTTGCTCATGGCAGTCTCCTCCCGGAGATCCGAATGGGGACTAGCCCTGAATCTCTTGCAAATGGAGAGATCATCATGACACTCTTTCAATTACAGGCAACCTGTCCTGTCGCTGTACACTATGTGTCTTTAGTGCAGTAGTTACCATTGCTTTCTGCATCCTCATGTCGTTCATCAATGCTGATTCTGTTGCGTTTTAGGGGCACTTTCCCACTCCAAGGTCAAGAGAGTACCCTGAAAGTCTGTCAGCTCTTCTGTCCTCTTTTACAAGTCCGTTGGCAGAGAGAGGGCGACTTCTCGTGGCGGAAGTCTTCGGCCGCCATTCCTGATAATTTTTGTTAAAAATTTAAGCAGTGGCTGTGTTGGTTCAGGACCCATGATGTTTTCACTACTAACCAAAGATGCAACTCCTAGACCACGAATTAAATGCGGCAACAAAATGGAATTCTAGAGAATGCTTAAGAAACGGTTGTCGGCTTCGAGATAATATGATACTGCAACTCGGAACATATTACCGCTCTCAGAAGATTCATCTGCTTGTACCATGTCTCCGCGTCAAGCACAGAACAAAAAAATACAATAAATATTTTGTAATTTTTCGTAAATAACAATTAATAACACAAAATTTAAAAAATTAATAAGAAAAGATTACATATCATATTTCCTGGAATATTGTGAATTCGGCAAAATTGATATTGGTATTGCGTCAGACGATGCGTCACTACAATATAGCATTATTTTTGTCGTTTGTGTCTAGGTCCACGACGGCACATCCAGTAGTATATCATCTGTGTGCTTTAACAGTTTAATTTCTTGAGTTTATGCACGTAAATGTAATATCTAATAGCCACAGTTCTCACATTTTCGTTTTGCGTTGGAAAGTAAACCGATTTTGTGACATATTAAAAGTTCCTAATCAGGGGGAATTTATTTAGTTTCACCTGAGTGCTTCGGTAGTTAGGTTTTTTAATATCTGCGTATAATTAGACACAGCTCCTGCGTTTTCGTCAGGGTCTACAGTAGAGTTGCGCAGCACGTGCCGATAGTCCGTTTATCTGCACAGTTTAGTTTTCCACGGTCTTTAGTATGGACGGGGACTGCGATTGTTGTCTGCGGATGCGAGACGAGTCGGCGACACTTCGCTCTCAGCTGCAGGCCGTGACGGCTTCGGTTACACAACTTGAGGCTGCAGTGGATGGGCACCACTGTTGTGGACAGGCCGTCGGGATCCAACGGACGTCCAGCACGTCCGAGTCCTCCGATCGGTCCTCACTGGTGGCCAATCCAGTCACTACCCGCACTGAGGCTGACCCCTCACCTGTGGTCGAGTGGCAGGTCGTCCCGAGGCGAAGCAGGAGGCGAAAGACTTCCCAGGCGGCCGCACGTAAGGCCTCCACGGTTTGTCTGACAAACAGGTTCCAGGTGCTGTCTGTGGCTGACACTGTCGCTGAGCCACATGCTGTCGCCTGTCCTGTTTCAGAGGAAACCACTCAGCCTGCAAGAACCGGGCAATCACAGAGGGTGGGGTTATTGGTAGTTGAGAGCTCCAACGTTAGGCGCGTTGTGGGGCCCCTTAGGGACTTGGATGACAAGAAGGGAAAGAAAACCAATGTGCACTCCGTGTGCACACTGGGTGGAGTCATTCCAGATGTGGAAAGGGTCCTCCCGGATGCCATGAAGAACACAGGGTGCGGCCAACTGCAGGTGGTTGCTCACGTCGGTACCAATGATGTGTCTCACTTTGGATCAGAAGTGATTCTCTCTGGCCGGCCACGATGGTCGAGCGGTTCTAGGCGCTTCAGTCCGGAACTACGCGTCTGCTACGGTCGCAGGTTCGAATCCTGCCTCGGGCATGGATGTGTGTGATGTCATTATTTTAGTTAGGTTCTAGTAGTTTTAAGTTCTAGGGCACTGATGACCTCAGATGTTAAGTCCCATAGTGCTCAGTGCCGTTTTTAGATTCTCTCTGATTTCGAGCGGCTAAAAGAAGAGTTAAAGGCATCTTGCTTGCAAGATGAGAGCAGAGCTGACCATTTGCAGCATAGTCGACAGGGACGTCTGGTATACAGCCGAGTGGAGGGTTGAATCAGAGGCTCAGACGGTACTGCGACAGTATAGGCTGCAGATTCCTCGACTTGCGCCAAAGGGTTCCGCTGAATAGGTCAGGTGTCCATTCTATACAGGAGGCGGCTACACGGGTAGCTGAACACAGGAAGAAGGTAGATACAGGAACCATTGGTATAACAGCTGTAAATTGTCGTAGCTGTGTTGGGAAAGTACCAGAGCTCCAAGCGCTAATAGAAACCACTGATGCTCAAATCGTTATAGGCGCTGAAAGCTAGCTAAAGCCGAAATTTTTGCGAAGAACCTAACAGTGTTCCGTAAGGATAGGCTAAACACGGTTGGCGGAGGCGTGTTTGTTGCTATCAGAAGTAGTTTAACTTGTCGCGAAATTGAAGTAGATACTTCCTGTCAGTTAGTAAGGGCAGAGGTCATTGTTGGCAACCGGAATAAAATAATAATTGGATCCTTTCAAAGACCTCCGAATTCAGATGATACAGTTGCTGAAAAGTTCAATGAAAACTTAAGTTTGATTTCAAACACACACCCGACTCATCTGATAATAGTTGGTGGTGATTTTAATTTACCCTCGATATGTTGGCGAAAATACATGTTTAATTGCGGAGGTACGCATAAAATATCATTCGAAATTGTGATAAACGCATTCTCTGAAAATTATTTCGAGCAGTTAGTTCATGAGCCCACGCGAATAGTAAACGGTTGTAAAAACACACTTGACCTCTTAGCAGCAAATAATCCTGAGTTAATAACGAACATCAAAGCCGATCCAGGGATTAGTGGACACAGAGTTGTCGTAGCGAGACTGAATATTGTAATCCCCAAATCCTCGAAAAATAAGCGAAAAATATACCTATCCAAAAAAGCAGATAAGAATTCACTTCATGCCTTCCTGAGAGACAATCTCCACTCATTCCAAATTAATAATATAAGTGTAGACCAAATGTGGCTTAACTTCAAAGAAATAGTATCGGCAACAATTGAGAGACGTATACCAAATAAATTAACAAACGACGGAGCTGATCCTCCTTGGTACACAAAACGGGTTAGAACACTGTTGCAGAAACAACGAAACAAACATGCCAAATTTAAAATCCCCAAGATTGGCGATCATTTACATAAGCTCGAAATTTAGCGCGGACTTCAATGCGAGATGCCTATAACAGTTTCCACAACGAAATTTTGTCTCGAAACCTGACTGAAAATCGAAAGAGATTCTGGCCTTATGTGAAGTATGTTAGCGGAAAGGAACAATCAATACCTTCTCTGCGCGATAGCAGTGGTGATACTATTGAAGACAGTGCTGCCACAGCAGAGTTACTAAACACAGCCTTCCGAAACGCCTTTTCAAAGGAAGACGAAGTAAATATTCCAGAATTCGAATCGGGAACAATTACCAACATGAGTAACGTTGAAGTAAATATCCTCGGAGCAGTGGAGCAACTTAAATCACTTAATAAAAGCAAGTCTTGTGGTCCAGATTGTATGCCAATTAGATTCCTTTCGGAGTATGCTGATGCATTAGCTCCATACTTATCAATCGTATACAACCGTTCGCTCGACGAAAGATCCGTACCCAAAGACTGGAAAGTAGCACAGGTCACATTCAAGAAAGGTAGTAGGAGTAATCCACAAAATTACAGGCCCATATCGTTAACGTCGATATGCAGCAGGATTTTAGAACATATACTGTGTTCGAACATTATGAATTAAGTCGAAGAAAACGGTCTATTGACACACAGTCAGCATGGGTTTGGGAAACATCGTTCCTGTGAAACACAACTAGCCCTTTATACACATGAAGTGTTGAGTGCTATTGACAAAGGATTTCAGATCGATTCCGTATTTCTGGATTTCCGGAAGGCTTTTGACACTACCACACACGCGGCTCGTAGTGAGCTTGCGTGCTTATGGAATATCGTCTCAGTTATGTGACTGGATTTGTGATTTCCTGTCAGAGTGGTCACAGTTCGTAGTAATTGACGGAAAATCATCGAGTAAAACAAAAGTGACTTCTGGCGTTCCCCGAGGTAGTGTTACAGGCCCTTTGCTGTTCCTTATCTATAAAAACGATTTGGGAGACAATCTGAGCAGCCGTCTTCGGTTGTTTGCAGATGACGCTGTCGTTTATCGACTAATAAAGTCATCAGAAGATCAAAACAAACTGCAAAACGATTTAGAAAAATATATATGAATGGTGCGAAAAGTGGCAGTTGACCCTAAATAACTTCGGTTACACGATAAATCAGTCTAATCTAAAAGCCGTAAATTCAACTAAATATCCAGGAATTACAATTACGAACAACTTAACTTGGAAGGAACACATAGAAAATGTTGTGGGGAAGGCTAACCAAAGAATGTGTTTTGTTGGCAGGACACTTAGAAAATGTAACAGACCTACTAAGGAGACTGCCTACACTACGCTTGTCCCTCCTCTTTTAGAATAATGCTGCGCGGTGTGGGATCCTTACGAGATAGGACTGACGGAGTACATCGAAAAAGTTCAAAGAAAGGCAGCACTTTTTGTATTACCGCGAAATATGGGAGAGAGTGTCACAGAAATGATACAGAATTTGGGCTGGACATCATTAAAAAAAAGGCGTTTTTCGTTGCGACGGAATCTTCTCACGAAATTCCAATCACCAACTTTCTCCTCGGAATGCGAAAATATTTTGTTGACACCGACCTACATAGGGAGGAACGATCACCACGATAAAATAAGGGAAATTAGAGGTCGTACGGAAAAATATAGGTGTTCATTCTTTCCGCGCGCTGTACGATATTGGAATAATAGAGAATTGTGAAGATGGTTCGATGAACCCTCTGCCAGGCATTTAAATGTGATTTACAGAGTATCCACGTAGATATAGATGTAGATCAATATAAGATAGTATCACCCGTGCTCTAGGTGTAGCGTCTCTGGTTAGTAGTCAGAACATTCTCGGTCCTGAGTTCGAAACCCATCGCCGCTTGAATCTTGATTAATAAGCAGCACTGGAGGCCGAAGACTTCCGGCATAAGGAGTCACCCTCATTCTGTCAACGGCCTTGTCAAAGAGGGCGGAGGAGCGGACAGAGATTTTGGGCACTCTATTGTCCTTGGGGTGGGAAACTGCCCCTAAAGGCATCAGCAATGATCAACGGCATCAGAATGCAAAAGGCAATGGAAATCACTGCATTAAAGACACATATTGTGCATCCACAGGACATGTGGCTGTACCTAAAAAAACTGCCATGATGATCTCTCCATTGGAAAAGAAGGCCAGAATATCCGGGAGGGGATGAGTATGGGGTCATGTCAACAGCAGCAGAAAATGGTATAACGGAAATAGGATTCGTTATGAATAGGAAGGTGAGGCAGAGAGCGCGTTACTGTGAACAGTTAAGTGATAGGGTTCTTCTTATCAGAACCGACAGCAAACCAACACCGACAATGGTAGTTTCACGTATACATGCCGACGTCGCAAGTTGAAGATGAAGAGATAGAGAAAGTATATGAGGATACTGAAAGGGTAATACAGTACATAAAGGGAGATAAAAATCTAATAGTCATACTGGGCTGGAATGCAGTTGTAGGGGAAGGCCTAGAAGAAAAGGTTACAGGAGATTATGGGCTTAGGACACGGAATGAGATAGGGGAAAGACTAATTGGGTTCTGTAATAAATTTCAGCTAGTAATAATGAATACCCCGTTCGAGAATCACAAGAGTAGGAGGTATATTTGGAAAACGTCGGGTGATACGGGAAGATTTCAGTTACATTACATCATGGTCAGACAGGGATTCCGTAATCAGATACTGGATTCTAAGGCGTACCCAGAAGCATATACAGACTCAGATCACAATGTAGTAGTGATGAAGAGTAGGCTGAAGTTTAAGACATTAGTCAGGGTGAATCAATACGCAAAGAAGTGGGACACGAAAGTACTAAGGAATGACGACATACGATTGCAGTTCTCTAAGGCTATAGATACAGCAATAAGAAATATCTCAGTAGGCAGTACAGTTGTAGAAAAATGAACATCACTAGGAAGTGCTATCACCGAAGTTGGGAAAAAAACATTGGTACAAATAAGGTAACTGCGAAGAAACGGTGGGTAACAGAAGAAATACTTCAGCTGAGCGACGAAAGAAGAAGGTACAAAAAGTTTCAGGCAAATTGAGGAACACAGAAATACACGTCGCTGAGGAATGAAATAAACAGGAAGTGTAGCGAAGCTAAGACGAAATGGCTGAATGAAGAATGTGAAGAAATCGAAAAAGAAATGAGTATTGGAAGGACTGATTCAGGCATACAGGCAAGTCAAAACAACAATCGGTAAAATTAAAACGAAGGGTGGTAACATTACGAGTGCAACGGGAATTCCACTGTTAAATGCAGAGGAGAGAACAGATAGTTGGAAAGAGTACGTTGAAGGACTCTGTGTGGGAGAATATTTGTCTGATGTCATAGAAGAAGAAACAGGAGTCGATTTAGAAGAGAAAGGGGATGCTGTATTAGAATCAGATTTTTAAGAGCTTTGAAGGACGTTGTAAGTAGGCTGTTTCTGTTTTCTTATTGGCAACGTTACGTAGCGCTCTGTACGAAAATCACTGGCTGTGCTGTGTGCAGTCTGTGGCTAGTTTGCATTGTTGTCTGCCATTGTAGTGTTGGGCAGCGGCAGCTGGATGTTAACAGCGCGTAGCGTTGCGCAGTTGGAGGTGAGCCGCCAGCAGTGGTGGATGTGGGGGGAGAGATGGCGGAGTTTTGAAATTTGTCATGAACTGCTATATATATTATGACTATTGAGGTAAATACATTGTTTGTTCTCTATCAAAATCTTTCATTTGCTAACTATGCCTATCAGTAGTTAGTGACTTCCATAGTTTGAATCTTTTATTTAGCTGGCAGTAGTGGCGCTCGCTGTATTGCAGTAGTGGGAGTAACCAAGATTTTTGTGAGGTAAGCGATTTGTGAAACGCATAGGTTAATGTTAGTCAGGGCCATTTTTTTTGTAGAGATTTTTGAAAGTCAGATTGCGTTGCGATAAAAAATATTGTGTGTCAGCTTAAGCACAGTCCTGTATAATTTTTCAAAGGGGACGTTTCATATGTCGACCCTTAGCCGAGGATACCTCACTGGAATCTTCTGATTTTTTCTTGTAGTTTGTGTAATTAGTGTAGCTTTTGTTTATTACTAGCGCGTAATTATAGAGAGAATTTCCTTTGTAGTTGTAGTTTTTCATTGTTGTACAGTAAAACAGTTGTGGCATGAATGTAGATTTGCAGCAAGTATTTCGTAGCTGCGCTTGCAATTAACTAGATATTATTTTCAGTGCTATGTTAATGTGTTCTCTTATTTTTGCTCTTCACATTGTGTTTTTCTGTGTTGTCGTGTGAAATATTGTGACAATAATGGCGTGTGAAAAACGTAATACTAGGCTCCAAAGTAAACTGAGAAATGACAGTGAAGACGAAAGCAGTGTGTTAGCGCCACCATGTAATGAATTAACTAATATTCAAAGTAGTAATTTGGTAACTGTGCATAGGGAAATGGAGCGGGCGTCAAATAATGGTGTAGACAGTGAAACAGGTAGTGAACAGGGTAGCATTATCGATCGATCGGTCGGCAACAGCTCGCCTCAGGAATCGGGAATGACAGAACACAATATTGCAAATACTGTAGACTCAGGTTTTGGGTTCTCACCGTTTTCTCAAATGAGTCAAGACACATTTTCCGCTTGACAAAATGTGAATGTTGCCGGTGCAAATTCACTGCCGAAAAGTACTGAGGAACATGTTTCAGACACCAGTGCATTGTTATTACAATTAATGCAACAAATGGGACAAAGGCTACAAAAGTTAGACACAATGGAACAAAATCTTCAAAAGTTAGACACAAAATCAGAGACAAATGGGATAAAGTCTTCAAAAGTTAGACACAATGGAACAAAATCAGAGACAAACACAGCAAAAGCTTCAAAAGTTAGACAACACACTTGAACAAACACGTGAAGATTTAACTACTCAGTTACATAACATTGAATCGAAATGTCAAAAAGTCTGTAATGACGTAAAAACACAAATTTGTGAGCATTTTCAACCCATTTTTTCGCGGCATGAAAATGCATTACAGAATCACGAAGCAGCCATAAAAGAACCGCAAACCATTGTTCATGAAAATCATGACACCTTGTCGGCTAAAATTGACTCAGTTGCATCTACCGATTCGGTTATGCAACTTGCAAAAACTCAGGAAAACTTAAAGGACACAGTAGATTCGATTTCAACACAAACGGACACTCTGAAACTTGGTTCAGAAAAACACACTGAGGAAATGTGTTCACTATCGGAGAAAGTAGCCGAACTTTCGGATCAGTTCACTAACTTATCTACGAAGGTAGATGATAATCTGAACGACACAAAACCGGTAGTCTTTAATGACACAGAAGAGTGCGAACAAATTAGGAAATTCAAACAAAATCAGAATCAAATAAATACGCAACACCAAAGAGAAATCCGGGAAGTACAAGTTCAGCTGACTCAGGTAATACAAGAATTACGTATTTCAGAGGCCACTCGCGCTCCAATACGGGAAGAGGGACTTAGAAATACGGAACAACCACAAAATAATAACACAGGACACTTCGGAAATTATGAAAGAAATTGGCAAGGCACACCGAATTTTGAGATGGAACCGCCGAAACGACGTAATAATGGTCAAATTGCCTGAACATTTACGACACATTATTTTGGCAGGACGTTGCAAAGACGACATTGAAGCTTTTCAGGGACTGTTACAAGAATTAGAAATTGACACAGACAGTCGCGGGATGCGAAAACAGGAAAGCAATCACTACAGGTCACATCCGTCACAATTCCATGACGACAGAAACAATAACTGGACACGACAAGTCTATTCTTACAACGCAAATCGCGACCAAAACAGACGCCACCCATATGACAACCACTGGCAGAGTGATAATAGTTACAGAGAAAGTTCGCATTTCCGTAGTAATGAGTATGACAGAGACAATAACAGAAACAGACAATATGGTAACCAGCACTATTATTATCAAGGGAGACAGAGTAATTTCAGACGCAACAGTTCAGCGCGCAGTTACGATTTCGGGAGAAATTCTCCACCTCGTGTCCGACAAGGAAGAAACTATGGAATCTACCGACATGACGACAGACGATATGATCGTAACGACAGACCTGAAGTGCATCAGAACTGGCGGGATTCAAACAGAGCAGGGCCCTCTCGTCACGGTGAATTTGTAGAAGTTAGGTCTCCAAATCCCAATAACGACGCACGCCAACAAAGAAACAGACAATGACTCGCACCGCAGGCATCCACCTGCGCCGGCTGTCTCAGGGAAAAATAACATAAAACGCTAGCCTTGAGAAAAATTTTAGCATTCTTTACCGATGTATACAACATGATAATTGCTTTGAAGTTGAAACTCTGTGCACTAGGAAGAGTAAAGGTTTACATCACATTTCACATGTAAAACCGTTTATTGAAAAATAATCTGCTTTTTAACTTTGTCTTTGCCATATAACTTTTCACTTTACATTACTAATATGCTTTGTAAGACTTAAGAAACTGTTAACATGCAACAATGTTGTTAAATATCCAGTCAAGAACCAAGAGAACTTATTTAAACCGAAATTACGAATGCATTGTTATTGTGAACAGACGACACAGTGTTATTGTGTGTGTGCATTCTTGCTTGTTTGTTGCACGATTATGTAACGACTATAAGGCTCACATACTTAGAACATTTACCAGTACTGCTAATGAGATTTTAATGCAACATTTTGGTTTATTTGAAAATACATTCTGAATTTAAAGTGCTTTCTGAGAGATACCAGATGACACAGAGGTTAGTTTATGTGACAGCTACACGATTTTTATCATGACGCTACTAATGAGTGACAATTTACAATGTTGCTTTTGCGGTGTATCTGTTTTATATCTGCACAGTTTTATGAATTCTTCTGGAAAGAAAAACATGTTTTAGTAGTAACTTTTGTGGTATAGCAACAATGAGACAGCCTTTTTCGTGGCACAACAATACGTTACTGTACAGTACTTTCTTCATCACGCCAATAAGCATAATAACTACGATATCTATACGCAAAGCATTTCACATTTGTTTATCATGAGGTAAGTACATTGACTTCTGCAGAACTTAGCTTTCGGAGGACAATAACTACGACACTTCCACAGAGATTATGTTACAAGACGCACAGTTTAGTGCTACAGTACACGTATTTGAGTGATTAATTTTATACTTAAAAAATTTATTTTTAAAGATTTTTGAATTACAAAGAAAGTTTTCCGTGATACATTTCATTCTATTGCTGTAATCTGTAACACTTGAGGATATAATTACATTTATCCTCAGGGGGGTACACACTTACTTTGTGTACCATGTGTTTGGCAAGCACAAGGAGCCCTAGCTAATATGGTATTTGCTTATACAACTTTACACATCGGTACCATATTTCTCTAACACATAAATTACACAGCTACCTGATCATTTAACAGAGAAAGAAACATTTTTTTTTACTACGTCAGTGACAGATGTTTACGTAATTACACAGTTGGATAACTTCACACTTACGAAATTGTATGTTGTTTGTACTTTGTGAAATGTTCATATTTTTTGGAACCATTGTGATACTATGAGAGCTTTGAATGATATATTTGGTATGGGATCACGATTTTTAAAGTACGTTTGAGGCAGATGACACTTTTGACATGAGCAGAGAATTTTTTTTTAGGTTTTGAAATTATTGGAGGAAGCTACGACGATTTTGAGACTTGACTGAGGTTTTATGATGTTATTATTACGATGACTGTGTATTATGCTGTTGTGGTATGTTTATGATCAATAAGCTGATGCTATATGAGTTATTTGAGTATGCTACGTATCTGTTATCATAAAATATTGAAGAAGTGTCGACGAATAAGGTAAGGAATAATGAGTAGTGGTTAGGGACTCACTCTGGTTTGTGAAACAGGTTGTTGGAAACCAAGAATCGTACTTTAAGAGTTATGAAATGTATGTAAATGCGTGAATGTATTACAATGCCGACGAAAACTTTTTGGACACTGTTATATCAATAGGATTTTGTTTCTACAGATTTGTAACGCAAATTCTTGACCTGTGAAATATTTTTATACGAGACTGCCACTGTAGCGGAAACTGTTGTCGTAAATATTTCGGTAAGAAAGCTAAGTGACCTTGATGTAATGTGTTGTGGCGCCCAGCTGGGCCAGCCGCCTGGAGAAAAAGCCATTAGGTGGAGAAAAAAAGAGGCCATTAACCTCGCTTCTGACATTCCTTTGTAGAAAGCATCGCAAATACGACACGCTCATTACTTGGAAACATATCGTACTTTCTGATATTTACTGAAATGCCTAATGAAATGACAAGAAATAGTTTGTCTACACACCTGATTATGACTACTGTCTTTCTAGATGAGATATTTTTTTTACTACTTATGAAATGCCACATGGCTATTGAACGATGTTCTTATGCTTTGCTTTGTACATAGTTGCTTATTTCATTTGATATTTAGTTTCTAGCTGCACTGCAGCATTGGTTAAAATAAAATTTTATAGATGTACTAATGTAAATATTTTCTGTCTACAGATCGAGTAAATAATAATTTTTTTCAAAAAAATGAGGGAGCACAAAAAGACATTTACCTTCACAGGAACTGCATTCACAATTTTCTTTTCAAGTACTTGGTAATTTCTTTTGTAGAAAAAATTGTGATGCATCACTCTAGTGTTAAGATGTGACATAGGTATTAGACATGGCCATTTTTAGTGTAATATTTTTTCTGCTTGAACTTTGTCATGTTTAGGTATAAGTTATTTCATTTTATGCTGCTGTTTGCCAGGCGTAGTGCTACTAAATTTCACTTTGCATTACTCTGTTAAGCCAGTTTACTACTGATTTATTTTTCTTGTTTGCTGCTCATTGCCTTATTTTAGTTGTAATTTATGCTGCTTGCTTTGCCTTTTGTATTTTTTTGTCATTGATGTTTGTGTTAATTGTTTTGTGCTGCTGCATTGCCTCATCCCTTAGTTTAGCATCTGAGCTCAGTAGATTTAAGTTAGCTTAAGAGGTGGTAGACTATATAAGAGAATGAGTTATGATGAATTGGAAGAAATGCATTGAGAAGTTATGCGAAAAAAGTACAGAAAGCAGGTATAGATAGGACCTTTTGGGACTAATGATGAACGAAGGGAGATCTCCAAGAAGTAAAGAAAGTTGTGTTTGCAAAATACTGCATTACAACAAACCCTGTCCTTTCCTTTTGTATTATTGCGCTATATGTTTGTGTACCCTTGTGTATTTGTTTTCTTCCTGTCTCTGTGTAGTTTCATAGAATTTTTTTCTTCTTCTAATACTAAGCTACATTCACTATGATGAGGAATACTGTTATCCTCAAATATAATTTGCATTAATAATATGTTATTTACTTTGTAAAGATGTTTAAACATTATTTGTTCTGGTTTGTTTTAATCCTCATGTGTGAAGTTGATGTTTCGAAAATTATTCTGATCTTTTATGTATGTACTCATGTCGTAATTCCTGTAACACTGATGTATATGTTATTTCGATTCTTTTGTAAATCCTGTACTACAAATGTTATCTGTATTGTTATGTTCTTTAATGATGTATTTTGTACCTTTGTAATTGTATTATTATGTTATAAAATTGTAATTGACACCAGTTCATCATATTATTAACTTGTAAGTTCCATTTCACTGCACACATTTCTGTTGGTCATAGTATATGGACAATATGTGAGAAGTAGGAACTGTTAGTGTTTGCACGTGTGTTAATAATTCAGCAAGGGACTGGATAACAGCATTGCTGGTTCTAAGGACAATTAAAAAGCTTTGTGAGTGCACAAGTGGTGGTTTATGGACTTGCTATATTATCTGCAAGACTCTTCATTGGTGATTGTGCACCTGCACAGTCACAACAGATGGCTGCTGGCCATCTCTACAAGGACTACAGTGGGTCTCCATCTTTGATGACCCACCAATACCATTATTTCTACAAGGACTGCAGTGGGTCTGCACCTATGGTGGCCCACCAATACCATACTCTCTACCAGGACTACAGTGGGTCTACTCTGTGATGACCTACCTACCAATAGTCTTCAAAACTTCGAATGACTCTGCTGTGGGTTTGCTCTGTTGTGGCCCATTACCTGTCTGCATGTCAAGAGTCAGCACTCTCTTTCCATTGGAAGGACAACACTACTTCTTCAAGACAGCATGGAAATCCACTACTTCCGTGTTCATTGTCTTTTACTGCTCAGACTTTGAGAAAAACACTGCAATTGTACTGTGATGATCAGGACTGTCTTTATGGACTGTGAGAAAATTTTAGCTTTTGATCAACATTGTTTCAATAAGTGTGTGCATATGATATCTTTCTTACTGTAATTATGAAAAATTTTATCAAATCTGTATTGGCCAGTGCCCAAAACAATTTGTTAAATTTTTTGTGGGGAGCATGGGGGCTATGTAAGTAGGCTGTTTCTGTTTTCTTATTGGCAACGTTACGTAGCGCTCTGTACGAAAATCACTGGCTGTGCTGTGTGCAGTCTGTGGCTAGTTTGCATTGTTGTCTGCCATTGTAGTGTTGGGCAGCGGCAGCTGGATGTTAACAGCGCGTAGCGTTGCGCAGTTGGAGGTGAGCCGCCAGCAGTGGTGGATGTGGGGGGAGAGATGGCGGAGTTTTGAAATTTGTCATGAACTGCTATATATATTATGACTATTGAGGTAAATACATTGTTTGTTCTCTATCAAAATCTTTCATTTGCTAACTATGCCTATCAGTAGTTAGTGACTTCCATAGTTTGAATCTTTTATTTAGCTGGCAGTAGTGGCGCTCGCTGTATTGCAGTAGTGGGAGTAACCAAGATTTTTGTGAGGTAAGCGATTTGTGAAACGCATAGGTTAATGTTAGTCAGGGCCATTTTTTTGTAGAGATTTTTGAAAGTCAGATTGCGTTGCGCTAAAAAATATTGTGTGTCAGCTTAAGCACAGTCCTGTATAATTTTTCAGAGGGGACGTTTCAACGTACGATCAATTAAGGCAGAAGGGATAGGTAACATTCAATCAGAATATCTAAAATCATTGGGGGTAAGTGGCAACAACACGACTGTTCACGTTGGTGTGTAGAATGTGTGAGTCTGGCGACATTCCAACTGACTTTCGGAAAACTATCATCCATTCAATTCCGGAGGTTGCAAGAGCCGAAAATTGCGAGAATTATCGCACAATCAGCTCAACAGCTCATGCATCAAAGTTACTGACAAGAATAATACATAGAAGAGTCAAAAAGAAAATTGAGGATGTGTTAGAGGACGAACAGTTTGGCTTTAGGAAATGTAAAGGTACCAGAGAGGCAATTCTAATGTTGCGATTGATAATGGACACAACTCTAAAGAAAAATCAAGATACGTTCAAAGAATTCGTCGATCTGGAAAAAGCGTTGGACAATTTAAAGCTGAAGGGAGATCCAAGTAATATACAATATGTACAAGAGCCAAGAGGGAATAATAAGAGTGGACGACCAAGAACGAAGTGCTCGGATTAAAAACTGCGTAAGACAGGGATGTAGTCTTTCGCCCCCACTGTTCATTCTACACATCGAAGGAACAATGATGGAAATAAAAGAAATGTTCAGGAGTGGATTTAAAATTCAAGGTGAAAGGATATCAATGATACCCCTACTGTTCGTTCCACATATCGGATGAACAATGATGGAAATAAAAGAAATGTTTGGATTTAAAATTCAAGGTGAAAGGAAAATCAATGATACGATTCGCTGATGACACGGTTATCCTCAGTGAAAGTGAAGAAGAATTACAGGATGTGATGAATGGAAAGAACAGTCTAATGAGTACAGAGTATGGATTGAGAGCAAATCGAAGAAAGACGAAAGTAATGAGAAATAGCAGAAAGGAGAATAGCGAGAAACATAACAACAGGATTGATGGTCACAGATTAGATGAAGTTAAGGAATTCTACTGCCTAGGCAGCAAACTAACCCATGATGGACGGAACAAGAAGGATATCAAAATCAGACTAGCACTGGCAAAAAGGGCATTCCTGGCCAAGAGAAAGCTACTAGTATCAAACATAGGCCTTAATTTGAGGAAGAAATTTCTGAGAACGTACGTTAGGAGCACAGCATTGTATGGTAATGAAACAAGGACTGTGGGAAAACCGAAACAGAAGAGAATCGAAGCATTTGAGATGTGGTGCTACAGAAGAATGTTGAAAATCATGTGGTGTGATAAGGTAAGGAATAAGGTGGTTCCCTGCAGAACCGGTGAGGAAAGAAATATATGGACACTGACAAGGAGAAGGGACAGGATGATAGGACATCTGTTACGACAAGAGGGAATAACTTCCAAGGTACTAGAGGGAGCTGTAGAGAACAAAAGCTGTAGAGGAAGACAGAGATAGGAATTCATCCAACAAATAATTGAGGACTTGGGTTGCGAGGGCTATTATGAGATGAATAGCCTGGCACAGGAGAAGAATTCGTGGTGGGTCGCATCAACCCAGTCTGAAGACTGAAGACAAAAAAAAAAAAAAAAAAAAAAAAAAAAAAAAAAAAAAAAAGCATAGAATGAGATGATGCAGTGGTTAAGACACTGGCCTCGTGTTCGGGAGGGAGAACAATTCAAATTCCCGTTCGTCCTTATAATTCCTTTAAGGCAAATGACAGGATGTTTCTTTGAAGAAGATATGGTCGGTTCTCCAACCTCCGTAACCCGAATTGTGCTTCGCTGCTAACGACCACGCTGTGGACGGGACATTAGGTTAGAGAGATTAGATTCGATTAGACTAAATTCAGTTTTCGTTTCATAGACCTAAAAGTGTGATTATCCTCGAGGGAGTGAACCGTATAACATAAAAGAAATAGAACATCTGAATATAATGCTCACTTCCCGATCATTTGTCAGGGGATTGTCAATATATGTGAAAACAATACGGTAAAGTGGAACTGCTAATATTTACAGAATTAATAGTCTGTCAGAATGACATGCACTTTTAATAAATTTATCATACACGAAATACCTAATCTTGACTGTTGTGAGCAAATGCTGTCAAAATTGAAATTTAGCATTTTTACTTAAGCTGGTATAACAGCCCCTGTTAAGGTATTCATCTACAGACTAGAAGGAATTGCCTATCAAGAAACGTTTCAAACTCTGATTAAATGGCTCTAAGCACTATGGGACTTAACATCTGAGGTCATCAATCCCCTGGACTTAGAACTACTTAAACCTAAGTAATCTAAGGACAGCACATACATCCATGCCCGAGGCAGGATTCGAACCTGTGACCATAGCAGCAGCGCGGTTCCGGACTGAAGCGCCTAGAACCGCTCGGCCAAGCGGCCGGCCAAACTCAGATTAAACTGTGCTTTATCTGAAACAAAGTTTAAACATAATCTTTCTTTCTTCAAAGCAGAGGAAATACTGCAGCCGGCCGCGGTGGTCTAGCGGTTCTGGCGCTGCAGTCCGGAACCGCGGGACTGCTACGGTCGCAGGTTCGAATCCTGCCTCGGGCATGGGTGTGTGTGATGTCCTTAGGTTAGTTAGGTTTAAGTAGTTCTAAGTTCTAGGGGACTTATGACCTAAGATGTTGAGTCCCATAGTGCTCAGAGCCAGCCAAATACTGCAATATTGAACAGTGAGACTGGAAAATATTAGACTACGCTCATTAATTTTGCTTAGTTTGTACAACATCGTGTCCGTTGCATTTACACTAGAGGAGCCATTATCCAGAGTGGAGGCACGTATGAGGCTCCACCCTCCGCAAGTGTGCCACGGTCATAAATTGTGGCGGTATTTTTTCCGCCTAGGCTGTTGTGGGCTCAGGTGTACAACTTAGAGGTAAATACGAGGGCTGCATGGGGCATTTGTGTACACAGATGCATGGCGACCGCGCTCATACCTTCCTTGCGTTCAAACCAGTCAGCTTCCAGCAGCTACGTGTATTTCCGATCAATATAACAGCCTGCATACAGAGATGAGAAGGAATGAAGCACCGCACATCGATTTGTTTCTAGGACTCACAGTTACCATTTCTAGTAACAAGAAAGACATGATTTCATGATGAAACCGTAAAACAGAATTTTCTCCACTCAATTTTTTTTTTAATTTACTACTTCAGTTTGTCAGTATGGTTGCTGGCGAGACGCTCAACTCCAACTACTCATCGCAGTTCTACATTTCTGCACATCAGTGCCTACAGACTGCAACAACAAGACAGTTAACTACAGGTGGATTAAACTACAACGGATTTACAGATACAATACACATATCATTGAAGCATGATGTACTTGATTTCGGTTTTGGATATCTCATCGTAGGCCATCTAAAGTTTCTGAAACTAAAAATGCTTTTAACGTAAAAGCAAGGTAAATAACAAGGTAGCAAGTTATGAGTAACAGTTCTTTATGTGAATCTCGAATAAGTTTTCCTTATTGTTCTTCAGATTACGCAAATAGTATCTCGTAGTCATTTCATTTTTTATGTCATAAACTTGATACTTATCCCATACACACAAAACGTTTTTTGATCGTTCCATAACTCTCGAATTAACTCACTCTTTTTTGCTAGAATTGTGAATTTACTCGTATTCCAGGTAGCACCGTGAGGACCATAACTGAGTGAGTCTTAACTGACATCATACAAATAAAACAAGAAGATATGATGGCTGAAAATTAGAAGTAATGAATGAAAAATGAAGTTCTACAAAAAGAGGACAAAAAAGTATAAAATGAAGTACTAGAAGGTATGCGTGAAAAGCAAATACGGCTGAAAGTCCTTGCCAGAAAACTGAGTAAGTTAGTGGAAACTGTGATGATTAAACCAGTTTTAGGAATCGAGCAGAGCTGAAAATCCTATAACAAAACAAGAAGAGACGTCGGACAATATCAATCAAGGAAATTACTAATGACTCAGAAATAAAAATAAAATCTAATGGAACAGATGAACAAGTACTGTACTTTAAAGCACATCTCTTGTACTATAAGAAAGAGCTGTAGTAATTACAAAAATGGTTCAACTGGCTCTGAGCACTATGGGACTTAACATTTGAGGTCATCAGTCCCTTAGAACTTAGAACTACTTAAACCTAACTAACCCAAGGACATCACACACATCCATGCGCGAGGCAGGATTCGAACCTGCGACCGTAGCGGTCGCGCGGTTCCAGACTGAAGCGCCTAGAACCGCTCGGCCACACCGGCCGGCTGTAGTAGTTACAGATAGTGATGTGTCGGCAGCTGGGCCAACACCTTGTAGATAGAGGTGGCTTAAAAGGCACGCTAGACTAACGCAGACGGGCGTGAAGTACTGGAACAGGATACGTAATTAATGCTGGGAAGAAAAGTACGTAGCTGGTATAATACTTATCTTTAATCAATCATTGTGGTACATCGCACAAAGGAGACTTTAATTACAATCACTGTAAGACTAATGGCGCCTTGCTAGTTCGTAGCCATTAACTTAGCTGAAGGCTATTCTGTCTCTCGGCTAATGAGAGAGAAAGGCTTCGTACATCTAGTCGCTAGCTCTGTCGTCCGTACAACTGGGCTGAGTTCGAGTCAGTCTCTCGAGACCTGCCTTGTGGTGGCGCTAGGTTTGCGATCACACAGTGGCGACACGCGGGTCCGACTTGTACTACAGGACCGCGGCCGATTTAAGCTACCACCTAGCACGTGTGGTGTCTGGCTGTGACACCACAGATAGTTTAAAAAGTGATAGCAAGTTACTACGGACGTTGAACAAAAATATGAAAATACCACGAGAAATACATGCTTAAACATAAATGTAGATTTGTTTGCGTAACTCCGGTGTGCTGGGTAGTGTAGGACAGCAACATATTTTAGACTGTCATGCAAAAAGAGACAGCTAGAGTTGCAGCTAAAATGGATGTTTATTTAGTTGGTGACCGGTTTCGAGCTATGCCCATTCGCAAACCAACCGATGTTTGCCAAGTAAAATTCCATTCAAAATAGCCATAAATAAAGTGGATACAAATGTGCATTGTCCCAATCAGTCTTCATTAACGAATGATACTCATGATTCGCTAACGAACATTAGTGAGGACCATGCACAAACGTACCCGCATTATTTACTAGTATTTTGGACAGACATTTTAAATGGCAAACACTGATTGGTTTAGAATGGCCGCAGCCTGAAACCGGTCACCATTTTAGATACCGCTCTGCATCTTGCATCACATAAACGCAGTTGCCAGCTGAGCCTGCAGTTTACACGTTTACACTCTTGTATTTGACCGCAAACGGCACCTCTGCAAAGTCTTCAATCAATTGCATGTTTCAAACGTGACCAGAACAGAGATCTCTGTAGTTGTGACTGCGTTATGTCGGAGCTAAATGAACTTGAAAGTGGGCAAATTATTGGTATGATGGTTGCTTCCGTAACCAAGGTAGAGGAAGTGTTTGGTGTTTCAAGAGGCAGCGTATCGACGATTTATACTGCCCACAGGGAAAGCGGAGAAACATCATCTGCTAAGTCAAAACGAGGATGAAAGTGTGATTGTGGCGGACGTCATTGAAGAGGACTGCGGCGAAAAATAAGTGGACGACAACTGAAAAGTCACTGCAGAACTCAGTGTTGCAGTCGCAAATACTGTCGACACCAAAACAACACGAAAGGAGATCCAGAAACAGGGAAACTGCAGGGCGGCCGGAGTTTCAGTACCACTTATCAGTGACGCAAACGCTTGTAGCAGGAAAACGTGGTGCTGAAGCCATAAAACCTGGGCAATGGAGCAATAGAGTTCGGATAAGTCTTGTTTCATAATGTTTCCAGGTTCTGGCTGTGTTTACATCCCAGGAGTGAAAAAAATGGGCGGGGAGGGGGGGGTGTTGTTGTTGTTGTCGTTGTGGTCTTCAGTCCTGAGACTGGTTTGATGCAGCTCTCCATGCCACTCTATCCTGTGCAAGCTTCTTCATCTCCCAGTACCTACTGAAACCTACATCCTTCTGAATCTGCTTAGTGTATTCATCTCTTGGTCTCCCTCTACGATTTTTACCCTCCACGCTGCCCTCAAATGCTAAATTTGTGATCCCTTGATGCCTCAAAACATGTCCTACCAACCGATCCCTTCTTCTCGTCAAGTTGTGCCACCAACTTCTCTTCTCCCCAATCCTATTCAATACCTCCTCATTAGTTACGTGATCTACCCACCTTATCTTCAGCATTCTTCTGTAGCACCACATTTCGAAAGCTTCTATTCTCTTCTTGGCCAAACTATTTACCGTCCACGTTTCACTTCCATACATGGCTACACTCCATACAAATACTTTCAGAAATGACTTCCTGACACTTAAGTCTATACTCGATGTTAACAAATTTCTCTTCTTCAGAAACGCTTTCCTTGCCATTGCCAGTCTACATTTTATATCCTCTCTACTTCGACCATCATCAGTTATTTTGCTCCCCAAATAGCAAAACTCCTTTACTACTTTAAGTGTCTCATTTCCTAATCTAATACCCCCAACATCACCCGACTTAATTCGACTACATTCCATTATCGTCGTTTTGATTTTGTTGATGGGGGGGGGGGGGGTATCGGTGATGAATTGGGCAGCCATATTGAGGTATTCCATGGGCTCCATGGCTACTCTGCAAGACTGCACTAGGATCGTACTCAACATTTTGGTTGATCGGGTTCATCCATGGTACAATGGATGTTCCCCATGATCATGCTGTGTTCCAAGACAACAGGTCTTCATTCACACAGCTCGTTTCGTCCAGGACTGGTTTTTGTGAGTACGAGGATGAGTTGTCGCATCTCCCCTTGGCACCACAGTCACCGTCCGCCCCCGGTAGCTGAGTGGTCAGTGCGACAGAAGGTCAATCCTAAGGGCCTGGGTTCAATTCCCGGCTGGGTCGGAGATTTTCTCCGCTCAGGGACTGGGTGTTGTGTTGTCCTAATCATCATCATTTCATCCCCATCGACGCTCAAGTCGCCGAAGTGGCGTCAAATCGAAAGACTTGCACCCGGCGAACGGTCTACCCGACGGGAGGCCCTAGTTCCACGACATTCATTCATTCAACACAGTCACCTAATCTTAATATCGTAAAGCCCTTGGGATATAATTTGGAGAAAAGAGTGCCTGATCGCTATGCACCTCCGTCATCGTAACCTTAACTTTCACTACTCTGAAGGAACAATAGTATAAGATTCTCTTGAAAATCATGCTGGACCGATATTTACGCATTCCGAAATGACTGCAAGCTGTTTTGAGTGCTAACGGTTTTACGACCCAGTATTAGGCATAGTAATGTGATGTATTTTTGGACTTCCATATTTTTTTTCCGCACCCTGTTTATCACATTGTTTCTATAAATGGATGAATGAGCCAGATAAAGCTGTACACAATTGGTGGGGCCCTGAATGAAGACTGAAGACCATTTATGACCCTGTAAATGTATTACAGCATCGTCGGACAAACGATGAGTATGCAGTCTGTGGATGCTAAACAGAGATGCCATCTGAAGAAGCGGTCAGCAAAATTCACGGGATCGAGACTAACTACCCTCGGCATAACATTCATGAAACTCAACATCTACATCTATACTCTGTATATCGCTACGAAGAGTATGCCGGAGGATGCTTTTTGTTACATCAGATATTTCATTTTCCTGCCATTCCATTCACGACCGCTACGGGAGCAGGTTCGAATCCTGCCACGGGCATGAATGTGTGTGATGTCCTTAGGTTAGTTAGGTTTAAGTAGTTCTAAGTTCTAGGGGACTGATGACCTCAGATGTTAAGTCCCATAGTGCTCAGAGCCAGCCATTCACGAATGAACCCGTTAAGCCACGAATGTATAGTGTGACCCAGGTACGGCCGTATTACACTCCGCTGGAGAACACCATATATTAATTCAGTGTCTGTAGACGACTCTCCGTCCATGATGACTTTCTTCATTCTATCTGTTAATAATTTTTCACATCAGAGGCAGATCTGATTAGATATTCCTTAAAAACGTATTATGCCTTAAGGTTGTCGATGTGGTATTGAATTGAAACCTCTCGCTTATCGACCGTTGCGATGTTCAGTTCCCAGCTATGGGCTGAAATAGTTCACCAGCGTTCCCCAGACTGTTCTCACATTTGTACGCCGTAACCTCCTGAACTAATTTGAACAGGAATAATTTTCATCACATGCAGATGAGTCGTAGGACAACGTAGTTTTCTCGCCACAATATTCTTGAATAAATGCTTCACGGAGTTCTTGCCGCGTCAGATTTGTATTCAGTCTCAAGCTTTCGATGACATCCTCTTCGTCGTCGTCAGGAGATTTCAGAAGGCCGTCTCCATGACGTAATTCGGCCAACTTAATAAAGTATCAAACGGCTTACAGAAATATCCTGACTATAACGACCTATGGTGCTGGAAACAGATTATTTTTTTTTGACGGTGTAAAAAACTCTCTAAGCTGACAGAGCAAATCCCTTCAGTTCAGTGGAGGTAGAAACGGATTTTTTTAAAGTCATGTACTACGATCTTATTGTAAAACTCATTAGTCCACCTTTGTATGTAGTCAATGCCCACAACGATAAGGAAGTTTGCTAACCATACACCACACATCAGAGAGAGCCAGCCACCGAGTCGTTCATACTGGCCCTAACGCGCAGCCTCTGTAATACGTCTCGTTGGCTGTAGATCTGAGTTCTCCTCAAACAATGTCGCATAGTTGCTAGTATCGTACTCTGTGACCACCATAGCGAAGCGAATAAATAAATACACTATCTGATCAAAAGTATCCATACCCCTATTAGTGGACATTAATATGGAGCATGTCCTCCCGTCGCCTCCATGAGGACTTGAATTCTGCTGGGAACACTGTCAATGAGGTGTCTGAGTGTCTGTAGAGGAATGGCAGCCCATTATTACATTATGAGCCGAGACTAGAGAAGGCAGTGATGCTGGCCGTTGGGATCTTGAGCGAAGCCGTATCTGTCTCGTCCCAGAGATGTTCCATACGGTTCAGGTCGGGATTCTTGACGGGCCTGTCCATTTCAGGAATGTTATTGTCTAAGGACCATGCTATTTTATGACAAGTTGCATTGTCATGTTCATACAGTCATCGTCCCCGAACAAAGTGCCGTAAAATGTGTTCATATCCTTCCGCCTTAAGCATTTTCTTCGCTTAATAAGAGGATCACAACTTAACCACGATAAACAGCCCCCTACAGTTACACCGCCTCCTCAGTACTTCATTTTGGCGCAACACATGATGGCAGGTAACGTTCTCCAGGTGTTCGCCCCAACCCAAACCCTACCATACAATTGCCATTGGCTGCAGCGCTACTCATCACTCCAAATCACTCGGTTCCGGTCATCCTCTGTGTAGTGGCGACTGCAGTATTATGTGGCTTACGAGGAGCTACCCGACCCTTGTACACCAAATTTTTTAACTCCCTACGCACAGTAACTGTGCTAGGTGGACTACTGGTATCGCTTTAGAACTCACCACTGATTCCTTCCGCTGATTTCATACGATTTTTTACAACCACCTTCGCAATGTTTAGCGGTCTCTGTCCGACGGTAGCCCATAAGAGATCTACCTGGTCTTAGCTTAGTTGCGGATGTGCCTTCATGTTTCGACTTCACAATCACAAGACTAACAGTCGATTTGGGTAGCTTTAGAAGGGTTGAAGAATCCCCGGTTGATTCTTTACTCAAGTGACGTCCAACGACTAGTCCACATCCGAAGTCACTCAGCTCCCCTGAGCTACCCACGGCGTGACAAGCCATGTTAGACTCGTCGTGAGTGACAAAAACAGTTCTGAATTACAAATCTGTGTACACTTGCTACTAGTCGGTATCCATTACATATTACTTGCTTCGAACTCACTAAAATTATACTTCTGTTTAGCAGAGCAGGATGCTACTTTGCAATTTTTTTTCTGAGGGTGTCAGCTCCACTCCACTGCCTCTCGCTGGGCACAGGCTTGACAGATAACCAGTCCAGTTCTGAAAACATTCTGAAAACGGTATCTAGTACAAAGTAAAATTTTCCTTGCTGTTTTGTGCCCGGTTCCTCCACGTGTCTTCAATTCCCAGGGCTGCTAGCTAGGTCCTTCGCCAGGTCGTCCATCCAGCGCTGCCTTGGTCGTCCAATGGGGCGTTTGGTGTTTGGTTTCCCCACTAGTGGCATCTTCACCTGTCTTCCATCTGGCATACGGGCTACATGGCCCACCCATTGTATTCTTTTGCTCTTTATATTCTGTAGGATAATTGATTGTCCCCTCAGAAGGTAGATTACCTCGTTTTTCCTCCTCCTCCATTCTCCATTATCTAAAACTGGTCCCCATATCTTCCTCATTACTCTTCTTTCAAATATTAATAGTTTTTCCCTTTCTCGCTTAGTCATTCTCCATGTTTCTGAACCGTGTTGTAGATTTTCATCTTAGTATTCACTGAGATCGATTTAGAGCCAAGCGTCTCTCTGAGGGAATGCATGCATTTCGTTCCCACTGCTATTCTTTCCTGACGTCCATTTTTATGTTGTTGTCCGTGGTAAACCAAGATCCCAAGTATTTGAACTGGTCTACTCTCTTGAACCTCTTGCCATCTATGTCAAGAAATTCTACCTGCTCTTATCTTATTCCTAATTGCATGAACTCTGTTTTGTCTCGATTCACTTTGAGCCCTATCTTCTGTGCATAATTGTCCACTTTCTGGTACATTTCTTTCAAATCGTGCTTTGATTCACTTAATAGTACTACGTCATCTGCATATGCGAGACAACTGAAGTTACCGTCCATCTCTACTCTAGCCCACTCCTGCTGCCTACGCTCTTATTGCTATGTCTAAGATGACATTGAACAGAACACATGAGAGAGCATCCCCTTGTCTGAGGCCTCTCTCAATCTCTAATGTTTCTGATTTGTCTCCTCGGAACCGTATTGCTGCCTTTGACTCTTCCGTACAAGCTTGCACCATTCTCACTAGCTTCTCAGGGATTCTGAAATCCCGCATTGCATTCTATAGGCTATTCCAGTGGATGCTGTCATATGCACGTTAAAAATCGACGAACAGGCTGTAGATATCTTTATCATATTCCCAACGTTTTTCAAACAATTATCTTAGTGTGAAAATGTGATCTATTGTCGATCGGTTTGGTCGAAAGCCAGCTTCATCCATTATCACCCATTATCATTCGTTTGTATTTCAGAATCCGTTCTGCTACTATAAGTAATCAGTAGTTCGTATTAGTTTTCTTCGTATGTTTATGGTTATTATTCTTGCTGACGCAAATGAATAAGGTGATTAGAACTTGGCGCGTTTGCTTCTCGTACGGATCCAAACATTGTTAAGGGCAGCTTTCTTTCAGATTCAAAATCTCACAGCATGTCCAGTCGTAAAGGGTGCATCTTCTAAAGGATTCCTGTACTACAAGTAATGTACTCTTGGTAAAATTCAAGTCCCAGATCTTGCATCCAGTCCTTACAAATGTCACAAGCATGAAAACAAAAGTGGCAGCAATGTAGCCATGCAACATCGACACACTATCCAAGACAGAATTGATACTGTATTGATGTGTAAGAGAGAACCCCACGCCAACTGGTGACAGACAGCGAAACTGAGGGCAATGAAACTCACTGGTCCTATTGCAGTGTGTAAGAGGGAACCCCACGCCAACTGGTGACAGACAGCGAAACTGAGGGCAATGAAACTCACTGGTCCTATTGCAGTGTGTAAGAGGGAACCCCACGCCAACTGGTGACAGACAGCGAAACTGAGGGCAATGAAACTCACTGGTCCTATTGCAGTGTGTAAGAGGGAACCCCACGCCACCTGGTGACAGACAACGAAACTGAAGGCAATGAAACTCACTGGTCCTATTGCAGTGTGTAAGAGGGAACCCCACGCCACCTGGTGACAGACAACGAAACTGAGGGCAATGAAACTCACTGGTCCTATTGCAGTGTGTAAGAGGGAACCCCACGCCACCTGGTGACAGACAACGAAACTGAAGGCAATGAAACTCACTGGTCCTATTGCAGCAGCTGGACGTACTGGACAGGTACCCTCTAAGTGTCTTTACCTGTAGGTCAATACGACAGTTGTGTAATGGTGGAGACAGTTGAAGAGACGTAATAATATCTGTTACTCAACAGGACATGAAGTTTACTAACATCAAATAAACTAAATATGACTCATGATTAATCAGAAATGGTTGTAGAAAGGAACAGTCGTGGCCAACGTACGTTTCTGACAGCGTCGGAAAACTGGGCCTCACACAACAGCAGCAAAACTAGCTGACGAATAATTCTCAAGATGAACAATGGCTGATGGCCAGTCACTTCTAAGGATACATACGAATCAATTTTTGTAGAATGTACAGGAAGGGGACACTTTGCTGTCATGCTTGAAGTGAAGCACTTCGATGCCTGCTGGGAGATCACCTAGAACTTTGTTTCTGAGTGCACTAACGATCAGTCAGATCCATTATCACTGCATGGATCCTACTTGCCAACTGACACTACAGCATGAATTGCTTGATGCTGGTTGCGTAATGTTCCTGATACGGTGATAAAGAATACTAATACATTCGTGTGAGAGTCGACCTGCCAATACTCAGTTTGTTTCAAACTCATAATTAACACCCAGCAATTAAGCCCTGTGATTTTTAACATAATGAGCATGTTATTGTTTTCATTTTAATCCTACAACTCTCATGAAAAGATATTAATTGGTTCAGAATACGTTCTGCGAAGGGTAACTGCAATTACTCTGACAACTGCCAAAAACAGAATCGTAGAAAACCTTCAGCTGTTTTTTATTTTGCACATTGCTACTAGTTTCGGTCATAGATTGATGTGTCGGCAGCGGGGCCAACACCTTGTAGATCGAAGTGGCTGAAAGTGCACGCTAAACTAACGCAGACGGGCGTGAAGTACTGGAACATGAGACTTATTAATGAATAAGAAGAAAAGTACGTAGCTGGAATAATATACTTAACTTTATTCTCTTGTTGGAATACATCTCTTGAATAGTAGTAAGCTATAAGCACTGATACAAATGGCGCCTTGCTAGGTAGTAGCTATGGAATAAGCTGAAGGCTATTCTATCAGTCTCTCGGCAAATGAGAGGAAGACTTGGTAGGTCTGGTCGCAAGCTATGTCGTCCGTACAACTGGGGCGAGGTCATGTCCGTGTCTTGTGACCTGCCATGTGGTGGCGCTAGGTTTGCGATTACACAGTGGCGACACGCGGGTCCGACATGTACTACAGGACCGCGGCCGATTTAAGTTACCACCTAGCAAGTGTGGTGTCTAGCGGTGACACCACATAGATCATTTTCAATCTGAGCCTAGACGAGGAAATACAAAACGTTAGAGATTGTACAGTTTCACAATTTAGTGTAAGGTTATAAACATCGTACTTACAGGTATAGTACGAATGCTGTACCATCATGTAATCGATTATAAATTGGTGTTGCAGCCCAACCACAGTCAATACAACTGTCAGAAATGTGATAGTTTTACAGAGCAATTGTCACTAGAAGGCTTATTCACTTCGAAAGTCAATAACAAACAACAGGCTAAAACATACCAAGCAATACATGGGAAACAAGCAAAGATGTTGCCATGTTGAAGATAAAAACAATACAGCAAATGCTAACAAGTGAATCTTTACCCTAACAAACAGAATGGTGCAATGTAGTCTTTGGCTGAAAGTAAACAACTTACATCTGTCAAACAGGTCGTAATATTAAGTGTACAATATAAATACAAACAAAGAAGGTCAAACCGACCAAAAAGCTTAGTAATAAATTTATATTTACTATGAAGCACATTCAACTGAACTGAGAGCTTAGGAAAGTAATCTAATTGTAACCAGTATAACCAAAGAAGAGGCGGGTTGACCCACTTCTTTACAGTGATATTTTAATGATCCACTATTAACATAGGACAATGTAAAGAAAAAGAAAACGTAAGAGGAAAGAGGATATAAGGGTATCAAGGGGGAAGGGGATGGGGAGGGGAGGAGAAAACATATAAAAACCAACAAAGGATGACAAAGGACGTATCCTTATATCACCCTGCACAATCGCCAGGGAGGGGGGGGGGGAGAGTCGTGGAAGGGGGGATGAGAACCCATGAATAAAATTATTGATCGAGCCAATGTATCTATCGTACGAAGCAGAGAACGAATAAAAACTAAAAGTTCGGAACCTAAGGAGGTGCACAGATGGCGGGGGACTGGAAAGAGTGGCGGAGACCAGCCCGGGGAGAAGGCACGAATATAAAGTTGGATGAAACAAGGAAAGGAGGAGAATAAACTGTACTAATAAAACGTAAGATGACAGCCCATAGCTTACACAATATTTTAAAAGCCCTTTGCGGTGTGGGGGAGTAGCCCTGTATGTGAAAAACGGCATCCCATTTGAGTCAATTGATGTTTCAAAGTATTGCAGTGAAAAGGTGTTTGAATGTTGTGCAGGTGTGGTTAAATTTAATGGAGCTAAACTTCTAACCGTTGTTATTTATAGAGCCCCAGACTCCGATTTCACAACATTTTTGCTAAAGCTAGAGGAGGTTCTTGGTTCACTTTATAGGAAATACAAAAAGTTAGTTATATGTGGTGACTTCAATATTAATTGTATAAGTGATTGTGCAAGGAAGAGGATGCTGGTAGACCTCCTTAATTCATATAATCTTATGCAAACCGTATTCTTTCCAACGAGAGTGCAAGGGAACAGTAGAACAACCATAGACAACATTTTTGTTCATTCCTCATTACTAGAAGGGCATTCTGTTAGCAAAAAGGTGAATGGCCTTTCAGATCATGATGCACAAATTTTAACTCTAAAAGATTTTTGTGCTGCAACACGTGTTAAATATAGTCATCAGCTGTTTACGAAAGCTGATCAAGTTGCTGTAGAGATCTTTGTAAACCTTATCAAGGAACAAGAGTGGCAAGATGTTTATAACGCTGATACAGTAGACGATAAATATAATGCTTTTCTCAAGACTTTTCTCGTGCTCCTTCAAAGTTGCTTTCCGTTAGAACGTTCAAAACAAGGTACTAGCACAAACAGGCAGCCTGGGTGGCTGACTAGAGGGATAAGAATATCTTGTAGAACAAAGTGGCAATTATATCAAAACGTTAGAAACAGTCAAAATCTAAATGCAGCAGCCCATCACAAACAGTATTGTAAGGTGCTTAAAAATGTTATTAGGAAGGCAAAAAGTATGTGATATGCAGATAGAATAGCTAAGTCTCAGGATAAAATTAAAACCATATGGTCAGTCGTATAGGAAGTGGCTGGTCTGCAGAGACAGGTCGAGGATATAGAATCAGTGCGTAGTGGGAATGTCCGTGTTACTGATAAGTCGCATATATGTACAGTATTTAATAATCACTTTCTGAATATAGCAGGTGAACTAAATAGAAACCTAGTCCCAACAGGGAATAATATAGCGCTCGTAGAAAAAAGTGTTCCGAAACTTTTACCTGAAATGCTCCTCCATGATACTGACAAGAGGGAGATTGAGTTAATAATTAAATCACTAAAGACCAAGAACTCTCATGGATATGACGGGGTATCTAGCAGAATACTGAAGTATTGTTCTATGTATGTTAGCCCAGTACTTAGCCACATCTGTAACTTTTCCTTTAGGAGTGGTCGGTTTCCTGACCGATTAAAGTACTCGGTAGTAAGCCACTTTATAAAAAGGGAGACATTGATAATGTTGACAATTTTAGACCTATTTCTATGCCATCGGCGTTTGCTAAAGTTATCGAGAAGGTTGTATATACAAGATTACTGGAGCATTTAAATTCACATAATTTGCTTTCAAACGTACAGTTTGGTTTTAGAAATGGTTTAACAACTGAAAATGCTATATTCTCTTTTCTCTGTGAGGTTTTGGACGGATTAAATAAAGGGTTGCGAACGCTAGGTGTTTTCTTCGATTTAACGAAGGCTTTTGACTGTGTTGACCACAAAATATTACTGCAGAAGTTGGACCATTATGGAGTAAGGGGAGTAGCTTACAATTGGTTCGCCTCTTACTTTAAGAACAGAAAGCAGAAGGTGATTCTCCGCAATACTGAGAGTGGTAGTGATGTTCAGTCCCAATGGGGCACTGTTAAGTGGGGTGTTCCCCAAGGGTCGGTGCTGTCCCCACTGCTGTTTCTTATTTACATAAATGATATGCCTTCTAGTATTACAGGTGATTAAAAAATATTTCTGTTTGCTGATGACACTAGCTTGGTAGTGAAGGATCTTGTGTGTAATATTGAAACAGTATCAAATAATGTAGTTCATGAAATAAGTTCATGGCTTGTGGAAAATAATTTGATGCTAAATCACAGTAAGACCCAGTTTTTACAGTTATTTTGATCAGACAGAATTGGCATATTATAAGCGAGACGGAACAGTTCAAGTTTCTAGGCGTTCGGATAGATAGTAAGCTGTTGTGGAAAGCCCATGTCCAGGATCTTGTTCAGAAACTAAATGCTGCTTTATTTACCATTAGAACAGTATCTGAAATAAGTGACACTTCAACACGAATAGTAGACTACTTCGCATATTTTCATACGCTTATGTCGTATGGTATTATTTTTTGGGGTAATTCTTCTGATTCAAAAAGGGTATTTTTGGCTCAAAAACGGGCTGTTCGAGCTGTATGTGGTGTAAGTTCGAGAACCTCTTGTCGACCCCTATTCAATAGTCTGGGAATTCTGACAATGCCCTCACAGTATATATTTTCTTTAATGTCGTTTGTTGTTAGCAATATTAGCCTATTCCCAAGAGTTAGCAGCTTTCACTCAGTTAATACTAGGCAGAAATCCAATCTGCATGTGGAATGCACTTCCTTGACTCTTGTGCAGAAAGGAGTGCAGTATTCTGCTGCATCCATTTTCAATAAGTTACCACAAGAATTCAAAAATCTTAGCAGTAGCCCAAACTCTTTTAAGTCCAAACAGAAGAGTTTCCTCATGGCTCACTCCTTCTATTCTGTCGAGGAGCTCTTGGAAGAGCTAAAAAATTAAGCAAATTCCAGTGTTACATTGTTGATTTTCTTTATTTAAACTTACGACTTGTCACCTGAATATGTTTTTTTTATATATTTCATTTTATCTGTTTCTAATATCGTGTTATAATTTCATGTATTGACTCGTTCCATGACCATGGAGACTTCTCCTTAATTTGGTCCCACGGAACAATAAATAAATAAATAAATAAAAATAATTTTTAGGCTTAAGAACTTTTTTTCATAGAGAAACAAAACTAGGAAAAAGCTCCAGTTTCTCCATGAGTTAAGGAGAGTATACAACATACCATTATTTACCGGGAAGTCACCTAGGTTATATTTCACACTGAAAAAAATCTCTCACAAAAAATTATTTCTTTATAAGTACAAATTGTGCACCAAAAATTATATTACGAGTAGGTTTTGGTATACAAAAAGCCAAAATATAATATAACATTGAAGAGGAATGGGGGGGGGGGCAGGGGGGAGGTGGGGGAGAGAAGAGGGAAGAAAGGAAAAGTGACACTACAGGGGACAAATAATAGAATGTAGTAGCAGAATAATGAAGATGAGAGAAATGTAAATGTATCAAAGCATTAAAATTGGAACCACACAGCTTATCAAACTTTACAAAATATACTTGCAAATATTTTGTTTAAGGATCATACTGCATATTAAAATCCTATTGAAAAACACTTTTTGATCCACAAAGAGCATTCCCAATATTGGAGTATATAGTATAGCCTAATATCTACACTGAACAGCACAATACAACAAACTGCCCACTGAGGCCATATTTGAACAGCTTTACTTCAGAATCACCAAGTTCCATACAAGAGTATAATAGTGTGGCAATAATATACACTGAATGTAACATTGTATGAAACAGGAAATGTAAAGGGAAGGAACGCTGTAGTGCCACGGGAAGTTGCGGTAGGTGTGAAAGGGGGGGGGGGGGGGGGGAGTTTGGAAGGACGGATGGAAGCCAGCCAGGAGAGAACGTGGAAATATGAAGTAAGAAGAAACATGGAAATGATAGAACGAATCTGTCATTTACGCCTGTAAGTATGATGTTTATAGCGTTACACTAACTTGTCAGCTTGTACAATCTCTAACGTTTTGTATTTCCTCGTTTACACTAAGCTTGAAAATTGTCTATGACCGAAAGTAATGTCACTGTGCAAAATAAAAGACAGCTGTAGTTTTTCATCATGAATTTTAATGGTCGTTTAGAAGCTGATTTTCCCTATCTATATGCATACAGAATCAAAATAAAGTGTTTTGTGAAAATAAAAACAATTGTGTTAGACTTTAATTACAATAACAAACTACAGGATCCTGCCGTGCGTGACACAGGTGTATGATCACTGCTGCTAATGATGTAATGAGGCTTATGGAGACCGTTCCAACTCTTGTTAATTCAATGAAACATGCCATTAATAAAAGGAAATTTCTGTACAATACTGTTTCTAGAATAAATGTCACTCTGCAACGCACTGATTGCTGTTTTGAAACTTGTCGGCAGATTAAAACTGTGCGCTGAACGCGGAACCTTATCTGTCACGGGCATTCTCTTACTGGTCGAGCTGTCCAAGCACGACTCAAGACCCACTCTCAGAGCTTCACACGGGCCACCACATCTCTCTTACTTCCCAAGCTTCACAATTCTCCTGCAAATTTGCGGTACTGGCAATACTGTAAGAAAATATATGGGGGATAAATGGCATACCAGCAACCTAGGAGATTTTTTCCACAGCGAATCCTTCATTCATCTATTTCGTATCTTCCTGTTGGTTTAAAACTGTGTGCTGGACAGGGAACAAAACTCAGAACTTAGCCTTTCGCGAGGATACTCTTACTGTTCTTCAGCAGGGCCGGTGTGGCCAAGCGGTTCTAGGCGCTTAAGTCTGGAACAGCGCGCCCGCCACGGTCGCAGGTTCGAATCCTGCCTCGGACATGGATGTGTGTGATGTCCTTAGGTTAGTTAGGCTTAAGTAGTTCTAGGGGACTAATGACCTCAGATGTTAAGTCCCATAGTGTTCAGAACCATTTGAACTGTTCTTCATTTTCAGAATCCTGCGGGTTTATAAACGATGGATTAACATAAATACATTCCGGAATAAAAACTGAATCTGTATTTGAGGCCTGTTGTTGCTCAAAGTTTGTCGGTGAGATCTGGTAATACCGTACAGACGTTTGGATAAGCCAGTAATCCGGTCAGAGCTTGACAAAAACTTACCATTTCGTGTAAGAGTATCTCTAGTAAAGCTACTTAAGTTAGTCGCGTCGTATTCTTATGGTCATTTCACATTAGCCTTTCGTTAAAATCAAAACTAACAGTGTCGTAAAACGACACGAACACGTCAGAAAGAATTTCTATTTTGTCGCTTGAAATGCTCGGAGCAATAAAGCATACACATCAGGAACTCATCACATGGATGGACATTTGTAAATCTCTCCGTAAGAGAAGTTTATTACACCCTAAAGGTACCCCAGCGGTAAACCTCCAAAAATCGTATACTGGAGCATTGGTCCCCACGGGTAAGCGCGGTTCTCATAGGCGTCGGCAAGAGAGGGGGGGGGGGGGGGGGGGGAGCAAGAGGGGGCACTTCACCCTTCTTGGAATCTGGGACACAGAATTCTCACATAGAATGTTCTTTGGCGCGGCGATTTCGGAATTGTCCTGCATTCAAGGTGGCTGTGGAGATCCACAGAACATTGCGAAAATAATCCCAAAACTATTCCATTCCTTCCTCATATACTCTTTATATGGCTGGAGAAAGACACATTTCCAACATGCTGGCGCGTGAACTCCGGTGCCTATTCCCAGCGTGAAATTAACGTGGTTGCAGTGTCCCTGTCAAACATTCTCCCCAAATTCCCACAAATATGACCCCCATGTACTACTGCATGACTTAATCACAACAGGAGTTTAACGTTTATGTGTGGTCAAGGAAGACCCGTCACGCCTTGCTGATGCCACATCCAGTTATACAATCACAGAGCGATTTCAGTAGCCTCTCAACATTATAGTCTTGCCACTTGTTGCTGTGTACATTTTTAACTCATTTATGGATCGAAATGCTTCTATTGAAAATTAAAAAAATACCACTTTCTGTGCTGGAAGAGAGAGGAAAATCTGAGAAAATGCCAGGGTCGAAAAGATCTTCATTTCAAAAAAAGGAATCTTCTCCGCCTCCACTAAATACAAAGCTACGAAACCAGTAGTCCAGTTGTTAATTAGTACTAGCTACGGGACAGTATGCACAAGAGCCAAGAGGGAACAATGAGAGTGAACGAACAAGAATGAAGTGTTTGAATTAAAAAAGGTATAAGACAGAATCGATGCAGTCTTTCGCCCCTGCTGTTCAATCTGTACGTCGAAGAAGCAATCACGGAAATAAATGAAAGGTTCAAGAGTGGAATTAAAATTCAGAGTGAAAGGATATTAATGATAAGATTTGCTGATAACATTATCCTCAGTGAAAGTGAACAAGAATTAGAGGATCTGATGAGTGGAATGAACAGTCTAACGAGTACAGGATATGGCTTGAGAGTAAATCGAAGAAAGTCGAAAGTGATTAGAAGTAGCAGAAATGACAACAGCGAGAAACTTAACTTCAGAATAAGCGAACACGAAGTAGATGAAGTTAAAGAATTCTGCTACCTGTGGAGCAAAATAACCAATGACGGACGGAGCAAGGAGTATATCAAAATCAGACTAGCAGTAACAGAGAGGGCATTCCTGGCCAAGAGAAGTCTAGTAGTATCAAACATAGGCGCTAGTCTGAGGAAGGAATTTCTGAGAATCTACGTTCGGAGCACAGTATTGTATGGTAGTGAAACACAGACTGTGGGAAAACCGGGAAAGAAGAGAACAGAAGCACCTGAGATGTGGTGCCACAGAAGAATGCTGCAAACTACACTACTGGCCATTAAAATTGCTACACCAAGAAGAAATGCATATGATAAACGGGTATTCTTTGGACAGATATATTATACTAGAACTGACATGTGATTACATTTTCACGCAGTTTGGGTGCATAGATCCAGAGAAATCAGTACCCAGAACAACCACCTCTGGCCGTTATAACCGGCTTGATACGCCTGGGCATTGAGTCAAACAGAGATTGGATGGCGTGTACAGGTACAGCTGCCCATGCAGCTTCAACACGATACCACAGTTCATCAAGAGTAGTGACTGGCGTATTGTGACGAGCCAGTTGCTCGGCCACCATTGACCAGTCGTTTTCAATTGGAGAATGTGCTGGCCAGGGCAGCAGTCGAACATTTTCTGTATCCAGAGAGGCCCGTACCGGACTTGCAACATGCGGTCGTGGATTATCCTGCTGAAATGTAGGGTTTCGCAGGGATCGAATGAAGGGTAGAACCACGAGTCTTAACACATCTGAAATGTAACGTCCACTGTTCAAAGTGCTGTCAATGTGAACAAGAGATGACCGAGACGTGTAACCAATGGCGCCCCATACCATCACGCCGGGTGATAGGCCAGTATGGCGATGACGAATACATGCTTCCAATGTGCGTTCACCGCGATGTCGCCAAACACGGATGCGACCATCATGATGCTGTAAACAGAACCTGAATTCATCCGAAAAAATGACGTTTTGCCATTCGTGCACCCAGATTCGTCGTTGAGTACACCATCGCAGGCGCTCCTCTCTGTGATGCAGTGTCAAGGGTAACCGCAGCCATGGTCTCCGAGCTGATAGTCCATGCTGCTGCAAACATCGTCGAACTGTTCGTGCAGATGGTTGTTGTCTTGCAAACGTCCCCATCTGTAGACTCAGGGATCGAGACGTGGCTGCACGATCCGTTACAGCCATGCGGATAAGATGCCTGTCATCTCGACTGTTAGTGATACGAGGCCGTTGGGATCCAGCACGGCGTTCCGTATTACCCTCCTGAACCCACCGATTCCATATTCTGCTAACAGTCATTGGATCTCGACCAACGCAAGCAGCAATGTCGCGATACGATAAACCGAAATCACGATAGGCTACAATCCGACCTTTATCAAAGTCGGAAACGTGGTGGTACGCATTTCTCCTCCTTACACGAGGCATTACAACAAGGTTTCACCAGGCAACGGCGGTCAACTGCTGGTTGTATATGAGAAATCGGTTGGACACTTTCCTGTCGGTTAAATTTCACGTCTGTTCAAGGAATAGCGTCCATGGTACTAGACGGAGCTGTAGAGAGTGAAAAGTGTAGAGGAAGACAGAAATTGGAATACATCCGGCAAATAATTGAGGGCGTAGGATGCAAGGGCTATTTTGAGATGTGGACGTTGTCGTAGGAGAAGAATTCGTAGTGGGCCGCATCAAACTAGTCGGAAGACTGATGATAAAAAAAAAGGTCAAAGATCATCTTGCTCCAATCCCAGGCCATTAAGAGTAGTTTGTGCTGGGGAATTTATGAATGTTTTGGGAGGTTTTCCACATTTGCCTTGTCACACTTTAACCAAACAAACCTAAAACGAAGCTTTCAGAAAACTTTATATTAAACATCAATTATGTCAGTCAACATCAAAAACAATGGAAGGGATGAAAATGTTGTAATAAATGCATTAAGATGATAAAATGTGGAATTTTGTAAGTAAGCAAAGGTTGCTAAACTTAATAAACGTCTTTAATGTTTATTTCTTCTTTCTTCTCTTCCGGGAGTGATAATCAGAGGCAGTTTTGCTGGTTATTTTCGTTAATACTTAACAAAAATTGCTTAGTTTTCTGGTATAAAAAATGGAAATTTTAAAGACTAGCCACCTCTTGCATAAATTTCTGCGGACGCCCGTGGCCATGCTTGGGCCACGTGAAAAGCTTCGAGAAGCTGTTGGCAGAAATCACTTAGCTCTGTTATCGTGCAGTTCCCATGGTACGGCCTGAATGCCGGGTAATTACGTTTCCCACTCGAAAAGCTACGACACACCCAGACGAGCCCTCTAATCAGCTGCTCTTTCTCCTGCCATCTTGTTTACTCGTGCTGCTTCTTTATCGCGTAAAACTCTCAATAGAGGCAAGTGGGATTAGTATCTTGGCCACCATCGTCGCAAATAACACTTGTGTAATCAACCGCAAAAATAACTCGTTTCGCGCCTATATAAGCCGGAGGCGTATCCGAACGCCAGCTGTGCACGATGGCGCGGATTGGCGTGTTCTTTTTACTCGGCCTCTTGGCCTCGAGCCAAGGTAGGTGCATTTCTAGGAACTATGAGCTCTGCTGTCTATTACTGAGACTCGGCTGTCGCCTCCTTTGCAGTATGAGCTCTCATCTCTGTTTTCCTCTGAGCAATTTGAAGAAGACAGCCTGAGAGTGCTTGTGGAGCAGAACTTATACATCTACCATAAACATCGTTTGTAGACAATGACTTCAATTACTTTTAAACCCAGAATTCAGCTCAGTCAATGGTTTATGTTCAAATTCACGCACTGAGATTGGCTACCATTACTTCGACAGTTGCTGTTAGCTTAAGCTGTTCCTGTACAGCGAAAGTTATCTGCATCAATAAAAATAAGTATTTATTTCCAGCCATAACGTGGCAACTCATTGTGGGATATTGTTTCCGCTACTTGATCAATTTCAGACGACGTCTTATTAATCCAATCCAATCTTGTTATCGTTTGCAACCTCTCGCTTTGCATGTTAGTATATCCTGTGAAAGACCCTTCATCTAGGTACAGCTAATACAACCTACATCCACGTGAACCTGCTACTGAAGTCATGTTTTGGTCTCCCTCTACAATTTTTACCAACCACTCTTTCCTCCATAGCCCGAGTCACTATTCGTTTATGCATCAGGATCTGTCCTATCAACCGATTTTTTTCTTTTAATGGTGCCATACAATTATTGCTCTCCTGATCCACTGACTACCTCTTAATTATTATTCGAACTGATTTTCAACTTTCTTATGCATCACCACATTTCAAAAGTTTCTGTTCGTTCCTTGTCGTCTACGAGTCACTTCCATACAAATGTACGCCCGAGACAAAACCTTTTTTCGAACTGTTACGGGAATCGGCGAAATTCTGCGAGTAATGAGGATAATGGACAAGGGGCACTACATCAACAGTGGGTGGATAGTCCGAGAATTTGGGTCTGACGGGAATCGTGCTATGGTAGTACGTGCACTTGCGATGACCACTGTGTCCGCCTGGCGTTGTGGTCAGCGCTTCCGCCTACTAAGTAGGAGACCCGGGGTTGAATCCCAGTCCGGCACAAATTTTCAACCTTCACCATTGATTTATATCAATACCCAGTCGAAGCAAATGTCTGTAATTCCTTTGTGTCTTGCTAGAACTTTAATTTAAATTAGATGTAAAATATTTCTCTTTTTCACTTGCTATTGCCAGACTGCATTTTATGTCCTCTTTCAGCCACCATCAGCTATTTTGCCGTTTAAACGACATATCTCGCCAGCAATGTTGTGTATCTTATTTCCTAATCTGTTTCCTACGTAGAACCTGTTTTAACTCCTCTCCATTACCGTGCGTTTAACTTTGACTTCCTCTACAAGTTTTGCCATTTAGTACAATGGAAGTTTTATTTCTTAACTCAATTCTGATTTTCCTATCCCTTTTGCTAGCCGTTCTCCATACATTCCTCCCTTGCTTTTAATGGCGACTTAATATGTACCACAATGTAGTATACTAAGCCTCTCGGCTTTTGGCAAGATCAATGTGTAGTGTCCATGGGCGGGAGGTCCCCCATCCCCCCCCCCCCCCACCCCCATATGCTAGCGCAAAGCCTGTGCTGTTGCTTATGCTGTTGATAACTCTTCGCTTCTTGTCAGTCCACTTCGTTTTTCGCATTGTACTACAAAACAGAATCTCAAACGTTTCCTTTATCCACCAAGGTTTTATCCTGACTGTGTACGTGAAACGGAAGGTGATGACGCTGCCAAGCAAGGTCTTTCTGATTAGAATCAGATGTTACTTAATTTGAAAATTAGAACCCGTATTTGGAATGTTTTTCTCCGTGAAACAATGTAACATGGTGTATGCGATTCGTCTGCTTGGAGTTTATCTGCGATCTCCAGTATCAATCTCAGTGGACAGTTGACTAACGGAGACGCTGGTTTCCGGTGTTGCAGCCTATGACTACAAGGACGCGCTGAAGAAGTCACTGCTGTTCTACCAGGCGCAGCGCTCCGGCAAGCTGTCGGGCATGGACAGCTCCCTCTACTGGAGGGGAGACTCCGCGCTCAACGACAAGGGCCAGAACGGAGAGGACCTCACTGGAGGATACTACGATGGTGAGTACAGAGCGATTGCTGAGCACGCTCACACGTCAGGCTACTTCAGCTCCCAAAGCTGAGAACAGCCTTAAATCTTAATCGTTATTTTTGACTTTGTAGGACAGTTTTACAGCCTTTCTTTTGACGAAGTTGGGGAGACAGAGATTCTCCTGCGTAGCGGACTTTATAATTCGCAATACACCTCAGTCTTTTCAAAACCGATAGACTATGGAGCAAGAGCGTGCTCAGGACAGTCCTAGGAGGAGGGGACATATGACTTCACGTTAGAGGGAGAGAGGGTCCGTTCCCTTCCCATGTTTCCCACGCCCGGGTTCCCGGGTTCGATTCCCGGCGGGGTCAGGGATTTTCTCTGCCTCGTGATGACTGGGTGTTGTGTGCTGTCCTTAGGTTAGTTAGGTTTAAGTAGTTCTACGTTCTAGGGGACTGATGACCATAGATGTTAAGTCCCATAGTGCTCAGAGCCATTTTAGCCTTCCCATGTTCCTAGGTGGGGTGAGCGAGTTTCCCACTGGTCAGCCAGAATCAGAAATTTAGGAAATGGGATACAGAAATGGTAATGCCGTGCTCCATTAAAAGAAGTAAAGTGAACATTACACCCACATCATATCAACGTCGTTTTATTAAAACACAGATGTTAACAAACTGAGAGGTCAGAGGTCAGTAGATTATCCCATTTTGCACGACGCCCGAACGTTGTGGTTAGATGTTGCGTACTGCTCGCTGTAGAGCTTGGGATGATAATCGGTGCAAGACCCATGGGCATAGCATATAGAAGATAATACAAGCATTTGTGTTTCTGAGTCCAACAGAGCCTTGGACGAATCTCCATTATCGGAGAGACGAAGTTTCCACACGCCAGACGGGACGATAGCAAGTGTTCGACGAACGAACGTCACATGCCTCTGCAGAGCTATTCTAGGCGCTCGCGTAGATTTGAATGTGGGATGTCAGGAACCCATTTCTACTACGGCTGTAAGGAGACAAATATAAGGGTACGCTACAGTAGCCAACGACCGACTAGTGTCACAGTCCCTTCCCATGACTTTTGGTGACTCAGTGTAAGCTTGAAATGTTCGCGTCCTAACGGGACGGCATACAGCTTCCACAAGTTAGTCGTGTGCGCTTGCTGTGGCACCAATACGATGCCATTCCATACCATCAGGTAAGAGGTCAGCAGCTCATGGTATATGGGAGCAGTCCCTTTCGATTAAAAAAAATCCAGGGCACTAGGATAATGCGACTACCTGGCAGATACATATGGAAGGAAAGCATATTAAATCTGTCATATGATACGCTAGCCAAATCGAGGGAATCTGGTGGGCTCGAAGTTTTCCACATTAACAGAGAAGCAACAGCGTTGTTCCTCAAGAGAATAACAACACTGCTAAAAGGAAGTCCAGGCAATATCACGACAAAGCTTTTTCAAACCGTGCGCCGAGCTAGTATGCTTTCTCCCATCTAAGCAAGCAAAATTAACTACAAGTTAAAACATAGTAGAGAATTCTACCTCCAGCCAGTTACATAGATGCTAGTCTTCTAAAGAGGATCCACCTCACAACAAGAGATTTACTGTGTGAATGGAAAAAGGAGGAAAAACTTAACAATGTACAGGCAACTGGCCACCGACCAGGAGACTGCGCGGACGAACATACCATTAAAATACTTAATATCTGACGTTACATCCACGTGGTACACAGTCGTCAACACTGCAACTAACGGAAAGCTCCATAGAAACGGACTTAGTAGCACTCATGTGGGTTCCTTGATTCTCTCCTTCACCGTTTCACTTGCTGTGGTCATTTATGCAACTGGAGATGGATCAGGAATACACTTGTCCTGCTAACAAGGAGCTCCGAAACCAACTACGCGACAAACATCCTACTTTGGCCTGCATCCAAACCGCATCCCATCACAAAAAATACATAATTAACATAAGAGTTACATAATTAACGTAAGAGGATGTGAAAACTTTAACAACTTCATTAGCCACATGGAAATTATCTAGGAAAACCAAAAGGATCCGCAACACAGAAAGATTATTTGACAACTTGCTTGAAATATCATTTGACAGTCTTAGAATTGGAGAATCTATTAGAGGATTGAAGCAAGAGAGAGATGAGAACAACACACTTCACAATAACAAATTTACGTTTTACAACAACCACTCAAGAAGTTTCTGTTATTGTTACATTTTTTCTTTATTTAAATTATTTAAGACATACATTTTATTGAGATTTTTCTTGCACATAATAACCATTTGTTAATAAAATTATATGTTTGAAAAGAAAAAGTGGTTACCGTCGGTGACTCTAGATCCTGGAATCATGGGTTCGATTTGTTTTCGTTCGAAGACATTCTTCGCTCGGGAACTGGTTTGTGTTGTCCTAATTATTTTATCTTGTCTTTATCGACGGGCGAGTTGCCGAAGTGGCAGCAAGTAGAAAGACATGCACCAGGTGGACGAACAATCCCAAACGATCATTTCACTTCAGCAGATACGAGGTAACTAAACGTCTAGCATCACGCAAGCGACGTTTACCTACCTAGGTACTAATCCACATTACCTCAATGTTGGCAACATGCTAATGGACTAATGATGGTTAAGTAACTGAAACAAATTACCAGTGAACAAAATTAACAAGTGTGAGTGTAGGCTTTTAGTTATCTCGTACCTGAGCGAGACTTGAGGACGTGCTAAACAATGAGGCCGTCTACTTTTGCGCAGCGGGCGACCACGTCAAGTTCGGCTTCCCTATGGCGTTCGCCATGACGACGCTGGCTTGGGGTATCCTGGACTGGGGCGACGGCTACACGAGCGCCGGCGTTATGGACGAGGCACGCAACTGCATCCGCTGGGGCATGGACTACCTCATCAAGGCGCACATCTCCGACAACGAGCTCTACGTCCAGGTGGGCGACGGCACAGCCGACCACAACTACTGGGGTCGCCCCGAGGACATGACTATGGACAGGCCCTCGTACAAGATCACCACCAGTGCACCAGGTACGTATAGGCCGTCCTCTCTAATCCGCCGCCCAGCAGCTGCACGCTAAGGTTCCTTTTCTTTTCATTCCTGTTTGAAATGATTTTCAGCGTTACAGTCTTCCAGCGTAGGTTCAGGAGACCTCAGTCATCCATAAACGACCCACCATATCGGAAAAAGATCCAACAAGCTTTCCTGTGGAATAGCTTCCTAACATGCACCTTTTTCAATCCTGAGAATGCCACCTACTGCAACCGTAAATTCTTGTACAAGTTCATGAATGCATTTTTGGTGGTGGGAGCAACCGAATGACAACAGTCACTTCAGTCGTTTGCTGGAAGCAGTCGACCCTTTAGGTTGTAATTTTACCTATCAGTTGAATTGCTCCTTTATTCTTTCAAGTGAAACCAGTCTATGGGAGCAGCCGAAGGAAAACAGTCGACGCAGTCCGTGGCATTCAGTTCGCAGTAGAAATACTCGATCGTTTTGCCAGTGTTAAATCATTCTTGTTGACTGAACTCTGTTATCACCCAGCACAGCGGCTCCAGATTGGGCATTTTTCGTAATTTTGGGGAAAAATATTTTTCTGGGGGAACTTTTGGGGAAACGGAAATTTTTGGAGAAGAAATTTTCGGTACCGGGGAAATTGGGGAAGTATTTTATCTACCTATCTTCACTATTAATGTTCTCTCTGATATTTTGTCTCAAAGAACACATACTTAGTTTTCTAGAAGTTAACTAGATGTCAGTCACTCTGCATTTATGAATAGACATTTTCTGACTAGGAAACGTTGTATCTGGAACATAATGCCGAAATGCCCAGTGGTGTGGGTATGGAAGAAATTATCTGACTGGATAAAAAGTGATTTTCAAGATAAATTCGATGGGGTGTTCAGTATCTGCAAAGCTTATTCATATTTGAAACTATATTAATTAATGGAATTCCTAGAAAAGTAACAGATTATGACAGACACTTCTCTCAAAAAAGTACTTCCGACAAGTGAGAGTATATGTTTAAAACCGAGTGATTAAGCCACCAAGCAATAGAAAACAATTTATCTTGTGTTTCTATTCACGTATTCACAGCAGTAACCGAAATAAAAAAAAATCGTTAATGTGTGCAAACCAGCGGCAAAAGGGAGACAGAGCTTCAATAAATTTAAATAAAAAAGAAATTGTTAATTCATTTAAACATATGTTTTTAATGTAGCACCAGATACTAAAATTTTGAAACCGACAAAAATCCATATTTAATACCTGAAATACGATAAATTCATATTTAAGTAAATAAAAATATGAATTCCTAAAAATGTTTCATTTTTAAAAATACACTTTTTATTCGCCTCTTCTTGATACGTTACTTGTCTCTGAAAAAAGTTGGCAACCCTACTCATGGTTTATGTATAGCCGAAAGTCTGTAAAAGTATATATGTGAAATCACTCAAACCCGGAGCCTGAGTAAAAACGTTCATACAGCTGACATGGTCGCAGAGACTAGTTTCATTCAGTTGTTTCTTTCGACTGAAAAAAAACATTGAACAAAAACAGAATAGAATGGCCGATCTAAAATGCAACTATCCATGATTATGAGAAAATTTCAGTGCTCTTAGTTCGTGGAAGACTTTGCTTTCCTCTCCAGAACTGCAGCAGCAATGTCCTTTGCAATTGCCTCTATCAATTATGCTTCTATCAAAGTAACTTCTACGTTTGATGGGCTGCTAAGGAACACAGTATGGATGTGAACAGTGGGCCAGAACCGTATAAACGGAACATTTGTGGTTACTTTGTTGGACACTGTGCGCGGGATTTATATAAATATTCGTTTGCAGAAAAAAGTGGCTTTCTTGTGGAGCATTAGTGGTGTTAAAAATCGCAGTGTCATTTTACCTTTTATGTTTGGTAAGTTTACATGTCCTAACTATTCCCTCGTTTCCCTTCTACGTAGCCACAGATGTAAAGTCGCTCTTACACTTTCTATATCTTCACATCGAAAATGTTCGTTTTCTATTTTTCTCAGACATTATTCCGTGTGATGTAAACTTTTCACTAAAACTCTGAACACCAACTTACAGGATTGTCCTCAGTGATAAGTCCCGCTTCGAACTGAGCCCTATGAGTGGCGAGGGCGCGTCCGGAGAAGCTCCGGACGGCAGTGGGATCGTAACCTGGCTGTCGCCCGGATGTCTCCCCAATTGAGAACGTTTGGAGAATTAGGGGAAGGGCTTTCCAACCATTTCAGGATTTTGGCGAACTAACGCGCCAATTGAACAGAATTGGGCACGATATCCCTCAGGAGCACATCCACTATCCGTATAAGACAATGTGAGGTCGAATAACTGCTTTCATAACGGTTAGAGGCGAAACAACTCATTACTGATTTGCTCAATATCTAAAGCTCTTTCTCTTGGATAAAACATCCAATTTTTCTTAAATTATGATCTCTTTTGGTGCGTACATTTTCATCACATCTACCGATTTCCGTCCTATTGGATAATGCTACGTGATTCGTCTGTTTTTCTTAGACTGCACATTGTAACTTCTAGGAGTGGAGTATCTCCAAGCCAACCGCTATAGAGAGGTCTTTGTATACGGACAACAGTCTGCTCTAAAGAGAACCTCTCTAAGAGCTTCTTAGGTGTAGTCGATGGAATGTTGTCTTTCGTGAATATCGAGATTAATTGTCAGATAACAAACTGATTGCCGCATTGTAAATCGCTGTTAGTGTAATGGTAACCACATTATTATTTATTATTCAGTTTCTTTGCAGTAAAATAATGTGTGGGCACCGGAAGTCTTAAAGCGATCTGCACAGCTAATATTGATTATTTATTGACTGTAACATCAGAAGGTCGAGAGACGTATTACTGTCACTTAGATTATGCTCATTTCGGAACCGATGTCTCGTGTTCGATCCATTCAGAAGCACAGACACACTGTCTAATGCTTAACCGGTTGCAGTTAAAAATTGGTAATTTACAACTTATCATAGGGATGTTCAAATTATTTTGTGCACTGTGCAAAGCTCTCGCCGACCCACTAGCGTCACGGCTGCCTCGCTTCCTGCAGGTTCTGACGTAGCCGCTGAGACAGCCGCCGCCTTCGCTGCCGCCTCGCTGGTCTTCAAGGGGGTGGACGACAACTACGCCAACACACTGCTGTCGCACGCCAAGGCGCTCTTCAACTTCGCAGACAGCTACCGTGGCGTGTACTCGGACAGCGTTTCCGCCGCCGCTAGTTTCTATGGGTAAGTTCCGCACTGTGCCCGTTGCGCTCATTTAACGCACTTTACCAGATACTACGTATCTGCAAGAAGATTCGTTCGATAAAGCACAAGCGACGTTGCCTCTTGTCCGCAACCTGCTTCCGAAGCCAAGGTCTCAAAACTGCAGTGAGTTGAGGGCCCCCTGTTAGAAAGGAAGATGATCGGCGGTACATGGGGCCATCACTCGTGAAATTTAAGAGCATTTCGTGACCGAATATGTATGCCCAATCTAGACAGGTCTGCCCACGCTTGTCAGCACTGAGTGATACCTGCAGTCTTATTATTGGCTGTCCGCAGCCTACTCCACCTACCAACATATATCATCTGGTGCTGCGCGGGATTAGTCGAGCTGTCTAGGGCTCTGCAGTCATGCACTGTGCGGCTGGTCCCGGCGGAGGTTCAAGTCCTCCCTCGGGCATGGGTGTCTGTGTTTGTCCTTAGGATAATTTAGGTTAAGTAGTGTGTAAGATTAGGGACTGATGACCTTAACAGTTAAGTCCAATAAGATTTCACACACATCTGAACATTTTGTATCATCTGGTAGCTATCGATCTCCCAGACATACATCTTGAGGTCGCTGCCAGCACGGAAAGGGTACACCTTGTCACCAAACCTAGCCATCTATTACATTATTGTGCACCAATCGATGTGTACAGAGATCGAGTTCCAGGAAAAGTTTCACGAAAAGCAGCACCGTCTTGCGAACGAATTGATCCAAAACGAGAATGAAAACGTGGAAAGCAAAAGTTTTAGAAGATCCTCATCGTCCCTGACCATTTGAAAAGTCCCCTCCTGGTCCTCATTAAAAGGAGGCCTACCGACAATAGTTCTTCTCGCGAACCGTTCGTGGCTGGGATAGGAAAGACAGGAAGTGACAGTGGTACACAAAGTAACCTCCGCCACACATCATAAGGAAGCTTGCGGAGCATAGCTGCAGACAGAGACTAGGAAAGTGGACGGCGTGGCGTGCTCTCCATCGCTTACTCTCTGCTGTTGGAACTGCCGCTATGGAGAGGGACAATCATGGACTGCCGACTGCCGACTGCCGACCCCAGATGATCTTGAAGTTGCCTATTTCTGGTCATCCATCGACCACCTACTCTGCAGCCGGCTCCAGATGAACTTGAGTTGCCCATTTCTGGTCATCCATGGTGTAATCTCACATGCAATTATTTCTAGAAATGTCTACTTTAAGTTACTTGCTTTATGTATTCTGTAATTCATTTTTGTGTTTGTCTGTACCGATACTACTGACACTACCGTCACATAGGTGCCTCTCATTACAAAATATCCCTTGACTGAGTTTGGGACTGAATCTGAGTGAACCGCAGTCATTTCCAAATAAGAAATATCCCTCAGGTCTGGTGGATATAAGGCTCAAGATACTTGGCTGACAAAATTGTTACAAGCCGGCCGGAGTGGCCGAGCGGTTCTAGGCACTTCAGTCTGGAACCGCGTGACCACTACGGTCGCAGGTTCGAATCCTGCCTCGGGCATGGATGTGTGTGATGTCCTTAGGTTAGTTAGGTTTAAGTAGTTCTAAGTTCTAGGGGACTGATGACCTCAGATGTTGTCCCATAGTGCTCAGAGCGATCTGAACCATTTGAAAGGTGTTATAAACTAACTATACTAGGGAGTCCCCCGTACAACACTGTACTATAAATTTACCCTTTATCTAAATAATCAGCTCGTTTGGAGTAAAATGTTGAGCTCCTTGATGGCGTGAGTTGGAATTCATCAAAATTGGTAGTATGTTAGCAATGTACAGATATTATATACCTACGTACCCTTTTGGTACTGGGAAATCAGTCTTCTGACTGGTTGGATGTGGCACACCACAATTTCCTCTCTTGTAATAATTACTTCACATTAAAGTGGCATTTACCGCCAATATCCTAAAATATTTGCTGTGTATATCCTAATCTCTGCCTCCCACTATATATTTGCTCTCTATGACTCCCTCTAAAACCATGGAAGTTAATTTATGATATCTTAACATATCATCTGTCATCCAGTCTCTTCTTATACTTAGGGCTAGAATTTTCCAAATATTCTCTTCCCCGCCAATTCTGATGAGTGGGTCCTCATTTCTTTCCTTATTAGTTCACTTACATATGAGTTAGAACGTACGTATGATTAAGCTAAACACACACTCTTTTCTCTACCGGCTGTCCACAACGCTGCAGAAAATCAGAATGTCCAGACGGGGGTCTGAAGTCCACTCTTCCTGAATATGAGCATTTATCCGTAATAGGTTAATAACTGTACCAAGATAAAACCTGCCGTGTCAGGTCGATCTTATCGGTATATCAACTAAATCCTCTCTATTGATGACACCCACAGTAACGTTATATGTTCAGGCACACCTCCAAAGCACTCTGTCTTGTCAGAAGGGGCTAGTTGGTGGGCGATGAAAGGACGCAAAAAACTCTCGTCTCGTAACCCTATAATACGCTATTTGTTGTAAGTCAAGATGTGTCATCAGTTTTGTCCTAAAGCAAGTACCACACGTGCCCTGATGACCTATACCAAAATGCAAAACCAATAAACCTAAAGACAGCTATCGAGAATCTAGTGACGACCTATGTGCACTATCAAAATGAGTGCGGAATACAGGGTTAAAGATCAACCCGTCCAAAACCCATGCTGTACTGGTTGGTCATTCTAGGCTCATTATCCGGAAATATCGGTAATCCCTGCCCCCCTTAACAGTAAATGGGACAAATATCAACTTCTCTCCTTCAGAAAGAGTCTAGGAGTAATAACAGATAAAAATCTAAATTGTACTCAGCACGTAGCTGCAATATGCAAGAAGGCATCAGCTTCTCTCCGTGCCCTACAAAAATAAAGAAAGATCTTCCCTCTCGACCTCAAAAAGAAACTTCTACAAGCACTTATACTTCCAGTTATTGGTTACAGCAATGTTATCCTGCAAGAACTTTCTCAGGAAATCTCACGGTGCCTGAAACTGGTTACGAATGCCTGGGTTCGGTATACCTATGATGTTCGACTCAGTGATCATATTTCACCGTCATATGCACCGCTATCCTGGCTGCGTGCAGACAAGCGCAGGGATTTCCATGCCCTCTGTCTTTTCTACTGCCCTCTCAACGTATACTGTCCCGCATATCTCTCCTCGACCTTAACACTCTTGTCTGAACAACAGGGCAGAAACACTCGTTCCCATCGGAGCAAAATCCTTTCTGTCCAACGTTCAGCCACTTCCTCTAGGTGCTTCTCATTAGCAGGGACCCGACTCTGGAATAACCTCCCGCAATACATTTGGGAACTAAATAATATCTCCAGCTTTAGAAGACAATTAATGACATATCTGCTTAAGTGTCAATAATGATTACCATTGTGCCCGTTAGCACTCGTTGCCCTTGTACATCCTTCTTTCCAAACAGACCTTCCGCATTTCCTAGTATTCTTAACTGGAGCTGTTGCATGATACTTGCTTTCCGCACCCTCGGCAGGCCTCCTCAATTTTATAAATGGCACCTGTACTATAGAAGACGCCGGCGGCCATTTTCAGCAACAAGCATCAATACTCAACTAAAGTTTTATTCGCTGGTTTTGATCAAGTTAGGATTAGAATATTATTATAATGAAGTTTTAATACCACCTTACAGAGTTTATTAAATGAAATATGCCCATGAGTGGGACATAGACAGGTGATTAACTGAAATATGCATACCAAATATTCTGTGAAATGATAAGGGAATATGGTGTGGCTGGGAGAAGTCACTGTAACATATTTATATAATAACACAATCACATTTATTCAATAAACATTACCATCTCAAATATTCCCTCTCACTAATCACGGAATGCTGGCGTGATACAAATAGTATAATATCTACGTAGACTTAGTTAAACATCCGGCTAACATGTGCCGTGAATCGACAATGACTGCCGCCTGCACATTTCTATCATCATTTAGCCACACACACACACACTAACATTCACTCTATTCATTTTATCTAACAGATAAAAGAGGAAGGTTCCCATACACCAAGTGGGACAACATTGGGAGAGAGCACATGGTTCCCACTGTAGCTTTAATTCGGACAAGTCCCGTCTTCACGTTTAACTAACTCCGCGAGTTTTACTGGATATTATAAAGGAACAATTAAATCACACGCGTGAATTTACGTAGAAGATCCAGCTCGATCACGAAATGTGATTACGTCGAGCTGAAGCTTCTCACCAAGAAATGCACGGGGTCTGCGTACCACGTGTTACCAATCTCTCCACAATCAGTAGTCAATAAACACATTTAAATAAAATACACTTTGCATATATACTCCACACTCACACTGAAATGCAAATTGAGCAATTCTGAGTATTACTCGGCAATGAGCGCCTGTTCACTCCCAAATGCAGTGAACACAATTTCCATGAAATTGCTTGGCAAAAGAAATCATCTCCCTATCTCTCCTAACCGTGATGATTCTAGGAAATACCATAGTGGCTTTCCTCAGCAGGGAAGCTGCTTCCAAGTTCAAAGTGAACATGGAATTCTAAATCTTCGCTAACTATCGGAGCGATAGAGCAGAGCGTGCTTACTCACCCAGGTCTTCCCAGCAACAACCCCGATACGGTCTCCCTCGTCCGGGTCCACACATCGTGGCCGCAAGGACTCAGAGATACCGCACACGGTTATTTGCCAACCTAACGAGCGCTAATGACGCGCGTGGAGCTTATGCCTCTCTGGTCCAGTGCAGTCGCGCTCTACTAGATTCGAGGTTGGCTACACTTCCACTATGCCTATAGCACACCCACAGTCGACATCTCACGCATACCTCATCATACGTTCGCATTCACACTTTGCAGACAATTACCATATCTAATATTAAAATGATCGTCTATATTTAAATAACCGTATCTTACTAATTATCATCAGGCTCTTCCCTGAGTGTCGGAAGGGCACTCAGGTGTCTTTAGTTGTGGGGTCGAGCCATGTAGCGGCTTACATGGAGCCGTTACACTGTCTCTCTAAATTTCCTCTGCCCACAACTTGCTATATCAGAAACATCTATTTTGTACAATATAAAGTCTTTTTATATCTGTCACTATCTTTATTGTTATTATTGCCATTATTATTATTATTATTATTACTGTTATCACTATTAGTGGCAGCAGCAGCTGTAGTACAAGAACTCACACTATACGTCTCTGTTGCTCGTCGTCTCATAGCTGCAAAACGAAAGCATGTCCACATTTTCGAAGGCGATACTCTGAAACTTCGAACTAAAACGCACGCTTCTACATTTTACTGAAGCGTAACTAACACGGGTAATGCGTTTTGCAGCTTGTGAGGGAGCTATGTTCACCTTTTCGCCATGATGACTTCGATATGGTACCCAGAGCACATGCTTCACGCCAGCACGACACTGGATAATATGCTGAACCATTTCTCTTTTTCCAGCTCCAATGGATACGCCGACGAGCTGCCCTGGGGAGCGGTGTGGCTGTACCGCGCCACGGCCTCCGAGAGCTACCTCAACCGTGCCATCGAGCTCTACAATGAAGGAGGTCTCCAGTACAGGAGCGGCTACGGCTGGGACGAGAAGTCCAGTGGAGCGACGGTAAGGACCTCGCCTACGATACTGTTGAGGTTTACTTTGCTAGAAGCGAGTCTACTGCAGCCGACAGCGACTAATCATGTCGACATTGGAAACACACGTACAGTGCCTTGCTGTACCTTCTCAGTGGGCTCCAATGAATCGATGCGTCACATATCTCGCACGAAACTATGAAACTTCTTCCATCCCAAGCAAGAGGAGGCTTCAGTTCGCCCATCGAAGACCATGACAGGAATCTCGAGCGGAAATTTCATCATAATTTGCTAGAAAGGTCTGTCTAGTTGATGTCTGTAGCAGATTGAAGTCCGTCATAACTGAAGCCGTAAAGTACTTCTAATCTCTTTCTCAACAAAACTCCAATAAAACTCCCTTTGTGGTTCCGACAGGGCAACTTCCCTTTCAGTTCTACCAACCTAAATATTTTTTATAAAATACCTTTTGGTCAGGTGACATGCAAAAACAACAGCAGAAAAGTGTTAATCCTGATCCTCAAGTATTTCTAACATTGGTAGCCGACTTAATAAGTTTTGTTTGTAACAGATAAAATTAATACTGCTGTTCAAGACAAGGACTGTTGGAATTCTTGCTTTTAAAACAACTGATTCGTAAAAACGACGGTCATCTATTTGGACTGTCTGCTCACAATTGTCTTGACTCTCCAACTGTATTTTCATCTGTCAACTGGCAACTGTGATGTGTTCTCTGCCTGCGCATATTGTTCCTTCTTTAGAGTCTCTGACAATATAATGGCTCTGAGCACTATGGGACTTGACTGCTGAGGTCATCAGTGGCTCTGAGCACTATGGGACTTAACTTCTAAGGTCATCAGTCCCCTAGAACTTAGCACTACTTAAACCTAACTAACCTAAGGACATCACACACATCCATGCCCGAGGCAGGATTCGAACCTGCGACCGTAGCGGTCGCGCGGTTCCAGACTGTAGCGCCTTTAACCGCTTGGCCACCCCGACCGGCTGAGGTCATCAGTCCCCTAGAACTTAGCACTACTTAAACCTAACTAACCTAAGGACATCACACACATCCATGCCCGAAGCAGGATTCGAACCTGCGACCGTAGCGGTTGCGCAGTTCCAGACTTAGCGCCTAGAACCGCTCGACCACCCCGGCCGGCAATATTTACTTACGCGGCACTTTACCACTCTCAGTTATTCATGTAATACTAGTTGCGCTTCCTTTATGTCATTAGTAATGAACATTACAGTGAGAAAACAACAGATACTGTATACACGCTAACAAAATCCATTCTAAATGTCCAATGCACGCCCTGCTCAGTGCACACGCTACAGACGAATGACGACTTTGACTGGTGTGTCATACTGATACACTGCCTCTTGCTATTGTGCACTGCCCCACCACTCTAGATTCTGCACTTGCAGGTAAAACGAGTCCTTTTGTAAACCGCCAAGCACATTGTGCGTAGTGAGTATCTGTTTCTCTTTGCGGATTGCCCACTGTGCAGAGCAGGGATCGAATCCTACTCATCCTGAATAAAAATGAGCAGAATCGCTCACTCTCTTCCTTGACGGTGCCTTCTTAACTATCTTGGGAATCACACGACAGATCCCGTTCAGCACGTCTTCCTGATTTCAGATAGAATGATCATCAATTCAACGTCATGTTAAAATGTAATTTTCCTGTTTTCCTACTGTGTGACGTCCATAGAGCGAAATACGGTCTATAGTATACCACTGCTACAGATATGCTCCAGCTATAAAAGCCTAAGACTGAAAAATGCAGGCTAGAACTTAATGTTGTCGCAACATTGTGGTCGTTACAGACTGAGCAGTGCTCTGTAAGATAAGACTTGCCTGGAGAAGAGTATAGGCTATGGGCTTACTAAAATAAGCATCGCATCAGGAATTTTTATTTATTTGTTTTATTATTTACATACAGTTATTTTTAGACTCCTGTTACAAAGCTAAGGTTCAGCGAAATTTCCTCATACTTATCTCAGTTTTGCTTATATTGTGGACCAAAATTGCGGAAACGATGATGTTAATTGCTGTCACTGAATAGGGCAAAATGAAAAATACCGAGGTCCAGACGAACGGACAGGGGTCTCAATGACCTCTCCTGCGGAAATTGTATCCATTGTCTTAATCACTTCGATACGTCATTCGGTAAAGAAGAAAGTCTGTCTACAGATGATGCGTTTATGGACAGGAGCGAAAATGAGCTATTTAAATTTTGTTTAAAAAAAGAATGAAATGCTGTATACGTGATGCTCGAGTAACAAATTGCTGCATCATGCAAGTGTAAAACATTTTGCACTGATTTAAGAAAAACTGGTATCATTTATGCTTTGTTCGTAGGGCTTCTTTTTAAGTGTAACTATTTTCTGTACAGGTTATGATTGCGCGGTTCACGAGTGACCAGACGTACAAGACGACTGTGCAGAGCTATTGCGACAATCTGATGAACAACCAGCAGAGGACACCCAAGGGTCTCATCTTCCTGGGAGAGTGGGGCTCCCTGAGGAACATGGCCGGCGCTATGTTCATCTGCATGATGGTAAGTACCGCAGAACCAGAGACTTCAGTCTTGTGAATCATGTGTTCTCAGGTTGGGAAGACATAAACTGAAACAATGTCACACTGGACCCACAAACGCCATGGTGGCTTGGTCCACAGGAACCAGTTTCATGTTTTTATAGCAACAAAAAGACGCCACTCTGCCTGCTGCATCTCTCTTGAACGTAGTCGTCCCGGAAGGCTTCCTGAGATCCTAGAGGAACACAACGGTGCACATCATTAGCATAATGGTAGAACACTGATTCATCTGATCACATAACACGTTCCAAGTCCTTCACAGCCCTGTGTTGCTATTTTCGCACAGTGTAATCGGAAAATTTCGTGGACGTAAATGAGCAAGAGTTTCTTGTGTGAATATCCATGTGATCTTTTTTGCAGAATACAAAATAGGACAAGAAGGACAACTGCAGACTCCCTATGGCAATTTATGTTTCTCAAGGCATGAAATTTGTAAATACAACTGCTGAGAACCGCCAGAGGTCTCGGTCAGTCAGGATCGTCATTCTGACACGATGTTGATATTAATTTGTCACAGACCTGGCCTGCCACCACCGATAAATCTAAACACTATGACTACATGTGAAATTCAACACTTTCCTCTATGGGTGTCATGATGCACGGTTGTAATTAGTCACCCCAGTTGTCCATTCCCTCAAGCCAGTATTGTTTGTAAGTAACACACAGTTGTCTACACTCCGCACGTGGTTCCCAACAGCTCCGCTCCCTTCCGCGACGCATACTTACGCCTCAAACTGCGAGGTTATGAACTTTTTGCCAGCGATGTTAAGTTTGCTAGAGCTTTTAAAATAGTGCCAATATAGACTGATAAGCCGGAACATTACGACCATCTCCTTAATAGCGTTTTCGTCCATCTCGAGAAACAACACAGCAACGATTCTGAATAGCAAGGGCTCTACAAGTCCTTGGTAGGTTTCCGGAGGTGTGCCGGCCGGAGTGGCCGAGCGGTTCTAGGCGCTTCAGTCTGGAACCGCGCGACCGCTACGGTCGCAGGTTCGAATCCTGCCTCGGGCATGGATGTGTGTGATGTCCTTAGGTTAGTTAGGTTTAAGTAGTTCTAAGTTCTAGGGGACTGATGACCTCCGATGTTAAGTCCCATAGTGCTCAGAGCCATTTTTTTTCCGGAGGTGTCTGGCACGACTGACTACGCACAGGTCATACAGTTCTAGTATATTACAGGAAGGTGGTTTGTGGGCGCGGAGTTGGCCTCCGATAGCGTCCCAGATGTGCTTCATCGGTTTCAGAACAGACGAATTTTCTGACAAAGATAGCAACGTGGCTTCACTACACGTGATCCCCAAACCAATTAGAACGACTCTGACCTTGTGTCATGGGCACTTATCCTGCTGGAAGATGCCATAAAAGTCGGGGAAGACATCAAGAACGAAGGGATGGTCCGCAATACTGTTCACGTAGTCCACGGCTGTCATTGTGGCTGTGTCCGTGACAAGTTGCTTATTTCGAGCAGCCGTACACCTGGATGACGGTACATCCAGTCTTGATTATCGAGCTGTTGTAACAATACGTGTCATTCAGACGACCAAGCGACACGTTTCCAGTGATCCAAGATCGAATTTTGGCGATACTCCACCCACTGCAATCGTAAATGACGATGTCATTGGATCAGCACACTTAGGCGTCGTCTGCTGCGGAGTTCCAAGTTCAACAACGAGGCCGTGTGTTCCGAAAGAATTTTTCCTGCACTAACATTATGCTTCGCTATAGTTCGCCGCTGTCCTGCTGTACAGAGCAGGCTAGCTGCCGAGATCCACTTTCGGTGGTGAGGCGTGAACGTCCAACACCTTGTCGCCTGCTCGTTGATTCCACGGTCCTCAACCATCTTCCATAGATGCTCACGACAGAAACAAGTGAACAGCTGAACAGCTTCGCTGTTTCCGAGAAGCTCGTTTCGTCGCCGTCCGTAACAATCTGCCCTGTGTTCAAGTCATTTATATCTGTGGGTTTCCCCACTCGCAGCACGTAATGTACGCAGAATGACTGCCCACCGTCTCTGTTCCGCTTATATATACGGTTCAGTCACATTCATGTGGCCACCTTCTGCAGTTTGCACGTGAAGGCAGACAGTCAGTGAGGTTGTGAAATGTATCCTACACGAATTTGGAAACAAACAGACTCTAGTGCCATGGTCAGCTGCCCTATGTTTCTCGGTTGGCGATCCATGGCGCGTACAATACGATCAAGATGGCCCCACTGACTGTCAACTGGGTTTAAATCAGGGGACTTTTGGACCAGGAGATTACGGTAAACTCCAAACCACTCATGTACATTGCGAATTGTGGGACACGTTGCATTGTCGTGCTGTTATTTGCGATCATATCGAGAACAAAAGAAACTGCATATAGGGGTGGACATGGTCCCAAAAGATAGATACAGTCTTGCGTTGATCCATTAGGCCTCCAGAATGACGAGATCACCTAGGGAATAGCACAGAAACTTTCCCCAGACAATAACATTCCCTGCTTCGACGTGGACCTTTCCGACGATTGTTCCAAGACCGTACTCATCAACGGCCATCTGTCTGACAGAGCATAAGAAGTGACTCATCTGGAAATTCCACCTGTCGCCACTCAGCAGATGTCGAACTGAGGTACTGGCATGAAGATTCCAACCTTCATCGACGAAGAACAGCAGTTAATATGGGTGTATAAACCAGGTGTCTGCAGCGGTGGCCCATACGAAGCAATGTTCGGTGAACAGTTGTTGGAGAGACACTGCTGGTAGCTTCTTGGTTCACCTGGGCGGTCAGTTGTTCAACAGCTGCACATCTGTTTGCTGATAAGCATCCCCACAGCCGTACCTCTGTCATCGGTGACCTATGCTGACGGTTCGGAACGCAAACAGCTTACAAACTTAACCGTTTCGGAAACGCTGCCCTCTGGGCGAAAGTCAATGATCAAGCCCTTTTTGACAGCAGATAACACCACGACGACGACTGCACTCTTTTCGACGCACCTCTGACACGCTTTATATACCATCCACTGCGAGTGTTGCCACATGCCGTCTGTGGTTATAGCACGTTGACCTAGGACAGAGGTAGTGGTCAATGACTGGACTGTGTACTTTCCTTAACGCGTCACTTACCTCAGTGCCACCAGGCGGCAATCAGTCTCTTGGTGGAAACTAGTCATAATCTTTTGCTCATCCGTCTATTGAGGAGTGTGTACTGAAAGCAGTGTAATAGCGGTACGTAGAGCGCATGGTGAGATTTGTTCCTCTGCTGCAGGCGTCCGACCGTGGAATCAACCCATCAGCGTACCGCAGTATGGTGAAGGAGCAGATGGGCTACGCCCTGGGAGATACCGGCTTCAGCTACGTGTGCGGCATCGACAGCAACTACCCACGCAGCCCGCATCACCGCTCCAGGTAAGTCGACCATCAGTTTTCAGTGTCAACGGCTGAGAAAGAAACTCAGTTGTAAACACTCTTTAGAACAAGGAACGTCTGTAGAAGTATACAGGACTTCTTACATCCACACATCTGCTTACATCTTTGCACTGTTAGCCACCGTAAGGTTTTCTCCCTTTCTATACCGCCAGCAGATGATTCATAGAAGAAGTGATTGGTGCTCAGTACGAAACCAGACCTCTCAAATGGTCAGTAAGCAAATGTATTTGCCAGATTTAGTCACCAAATGTCCGTATGTGCATCTTTGTTTAATAGACAAAGTCTTTCTTGTATCTTCACCGCTATGATTACGTGAACATTTCTGCCAAGCTCATACATTAGCTACGCAAATCCATGACGATTCCCACAGCCCTTCTGTTAATTCAACTTGGTAAAGGACCGACAACAGCGAACGGCACACAAGAATTAGCCAGACGAGAGTTTAGAAAGTGAATTATGCTAACTTCACGATTCCTTGAACGAATCTGTCATCTACATTCCCCACGTCTAGACTGATGTGCTCGTCCACCTTCACCGAGCGAGGCTGCGCAGTTGTTAGCACACTGGACTCGCACTCGGGAGGAGGACAGTTCAATCCCGCGTCTGGCCATCCTAATTTAGGTTTTCCATGATTTCCCTAAATCGCTCCAGGCAAATGCCGGGATGGTTCCTTTGAAAGGGCACGGCCGACTTCCTTCCCCGTCCTTCCCTAATCCGATGAGACCGATGACCTCGCAGTATGGTCTCTTCCCCAAAACAACCCAACCAACCCAACATCTTCCACCTTCAATCATTCCAGGAGGATACAAGTAGATATATGATGGTTGTCGTTCTACTGCGTGAATAATTATGATGTAATCTAACTATATCGGCTGTTTTGGCTTATTTACGCCCACAATAATGCTTTGTTGTCGTTGGAATCAGCAGAAAGTTTTTGCTCTAATCGCTGATGATCTGGAGCTCTTCCAGTTCCTCAAAGAGCTAACCATGTTGTGCACAAAATAATTTATACACGTGGCGTACACTCACAGTCCTGTCACACTGACGCCGATTTCTGTTCTGGCAGTATATTTCCGTGGAAAACGAAATGCTCAGTGCTGTTAAGTAAGATATTTTTGTCCAGCCGCAGAACTGGTTTGATATTCTAGAGCCACGGAATGTTTACTAAGCGGCGTTGACAAACTGTGTCGAACGCTTCTCATTTGTAACGGAAACAAATGGAGTTTTGATTTTTTACAATTTCCTCAATTGCGTGAACGCAAAGGGGAATATGATTTCATGCAGTCGATGCTCGTGAAATACTTGTTAATTGTTTCAGGTTGACGCTGCAGTAGTGCGTACACAGATATGAAGGTCGAAAAGGCGACTACATTCGCCGAATATAATGGCATGGCGGTTTCCTGAAACTTTACGTTCCCTCACAGTTCTTCTATAAAAATGGAGGGTTCGGAGTTGACAGACTTGAAATCCACGGTATAAACCTACAGTCCTACATATCACCATTTTCACTTTGGTTTCTGTGTTACAGGTAGTCTATTTGTTGCGCTGGTCTTAGCCGAATAGTTGGGTTGTTTGGGGGAAGAGACCAAACTGCGAGGTCATCAGTCTTAGCCGAATAGTTTCGAATTAACTGAATATGTCCGAAAACAGGAGAAACGTACAGCCATAAGCTGCTCTTTTCTACTGTTAAATGTTTTAAATTCTTTCAAAAGCAGATTTTATGTCTTGAGCTTCTTTTTCACATAATAACTCGAATGAGTCTCTGGTTGTCCACACTGTGCTCACACTGAGATAAGCCACAACTTCGTTGTTTAATAAATACAGTTGCTGATTTCATTGTTACAGTTGCCATTAAACGTTACTGCAATAATTTACATCTTTCCGATAGTGCTTATTTGTCCGAACTACTGGAGCTTCATCTTAATTTCTCTCACTTTACTCAAATTTATATCGGCTACACACTCAGCGCTACACGTTCGTTCCCTGACAGCATAACTGCGCATACACTGAAGCGACGGAAGTCATGGCATATCTCTTAATATCGAATTGGACATCCTTTTGCCCGGTGTATGCGGCAACCCGACGTGGCATAGACTTAACATGTCGTTGGATGTCCCCTGCATAAGAACTGGGCCACGCTGCCTCTATAGCCGTCCATAATTGCGAATGTGTTGCGGATGCAGGATACTGTGCACGGACTGACTCCCACATTATGTCCCATAAATGTTCGATGGAATTCGTGTCGGACGATCTGAGTGACCAGATCATTCACTCGAATTCTCCAGAATGTTCTCCAACCAATCGCGAAAGACTGTGGCCCAGTTGACACAGCGCATTGTCATCCATAAAATTCCCATCGTTCTTTGGCTGCTAATGGTCTCCCAGTAGCCGAACATAAGCGTTTATAGTGTATGATCGGTGCAGTTCGACCAGAGAACTCAGTTCATTCCATGTAAATACAGTCCACACCATTATGGAGCAACCACCAGTTTGCACAGTGCCTAAGGAAATGCAGTCCAAAAACAAAGGAAGTAGGTTACAGGACACTTGTTCGCCCACTGCTTGAATACTGCTCATCGGTGTGGGATCTGTACCAGATAGGGTTGATAGAAGAGATAGAGAAGATCCAACGGAGAGCAGGGCGCTTCGTTACAGGATCATTTAGTAATCGCGAAAGCGTTACGGAGATGACAGATAAACACCAGTGGAAGACTCTGCAATAGAGACGCTCAGTAGCTCGGTACGGGATTTTGTTGAAGTTTCGAGAACATACCTTCACCGAGGAGTCAAGCAGAATATTGCTCCCTCCTACGTATATCTCGCGAAGAGACCATGAGGATAAAATCAGAGAGATTAGAGCCCACACAGAGGCATACGGACAATCTTTCTTTCCACGAACAATACGAGACTGGAAGAAGGGAGAACCGATAGAGGTACTCAAGGTACCCTCCGCCACACACCGTCAGGTGGCTTGCGGAGTATGGATGTAGATGTAGATGTAGATGTAGATGCCTTGTTGACAACTTGGGTCCATGCCTTCGTGGAGTCCGCATCACACTCGAATTCTACCACCAGCTCTTACCAACTGAAACCGGGGTTCATCTGACCTACCACGATTTTCCAGTCGTCCAGCAGAATCGCTGCAGGTGATCTCGACAAAGGCAGTCGCGTCGGTCGTCTGCTGCCATATCCCATTAACGCCAAAATTTGCCTCACTGTCCTAACGGATACGTTCTTCGTACGTCCAACATTGATTTCTGCGCGTATTTCGCGCAGCGTTGCTTGCCTGTTTGCACTGACAACTCCACGCAAACGGCGCTGCTCACGGTCGTTTCGTGAAGGCCGTTGGCCACCACTTTGGCTGTAGTGAGAGGTAATACCTAACACACTCTTGACAGTGTGGATCTCGGAATATTGAATTCCCTAATGATTTCCGAAATGGAATGTGCAATGCGTCTAGCTCCAGCTACCATTCCGCGTTCAAAGTCTGTTAGTTCTCATCGTGCGGCCTTAATCACGTCGGAAACCTTGTCAGATGAGTCACCTGAGTAGAAATGGCAGCTCCGCAAATGCGCTGCTCTTTTGTACCTTATGTACCCGATACTACCGCCATCTGTATATGCGCAGATCGCTGTCACATGACTTTTGTCACCTCAGCGTGCGTCAGACATAGGCGTGCACAGTAAGTGACTCATCCATTACTCAACGACAGCTGAAGCTAGAGTACTATCGAAGTGCAGTCGAGAAAGGTCAACCCCAAAACAATAAACCACACGAGAAACATGTACCAAAATTAAAGCTATATGAAGTAAGAAACAGTTATACTGTACAAAGAGTATCGGAGCGAAAGATGCAATACTCATACAGAGGACAGGTACACCAAAAGATGATCGTTACCTCTTCCTCATAGGACGTTGGATTAGGCGGGAGAATGCCACTAACGTACAGCCAAATTTAGTCAAAGAAAACCGGATCACACACTATTATCTCAGTCTGCCGGCACTGGAGCCTCAAAATATTGGGGCTACTATCCTTACACATTTCGTTCTACCTCATGCTGGTACAATTAAAGGCTCAATCAATTTTACAGAAGGAATAGGCGTCGTTTTTCTCTTGCTTGAACCAAGTTGAACATATCTGGGACTCACTTGGCTGATTCAGTGCAATTCTAGTTCTGTACATTCTTCTTTATCAGAAATGGCTAAAAGTACAAGCGGAACTTGTCAATAATAATAACGATAATTTCGTGTGGTTCAAAGCCCTAGTAGTCCTACTGGGGAAAGAGCACCCACAGTTTAACGCGGTATGCGGACCTCGAGACATTTCTGATGAATCTTCACATCATTGAGAGGTGAAAAATCTCCGTTGTTCGAGTCACGAGTTTTACTACGAGACCATCACGGCCGACAACGTGTCGATAATCTCATTAAATCAGTGCGATGTAGAAGTGATCACACCTACTAAGATAGACAATAAATATGATCGGTTTCATTGCTGGCCAAATAGTTCACTTATGACGTGAACACTATGGACAGCAACTGAAGTGCACGTACCTTAGTATACTGCAATATAATTTACTGTATCTTTAACTTCCAGGCATATTCAAATGGTCTCGTACTAAGAGTGTCACATCATGAGTTGTCAGATGCGTTGTACACACCCTAGTTTACCTGCAGATACCAACTGGCAGAACGTTGAGAAGGGCTAATGAGTAAAATCTCTCTCAGAAGTGACCAATGCTTGTCTTTAACTGCTGAGGAATCCAATCAAGAGGTTATATCTTGCAAAATCGTCTCTGTTTTTCGATAACGGTGACAGTAGCAGATGAACGTTGCTGGCTGGTATGTGAAACACGAACTGCTGACAAATCCTAACTTGACCCATGAGTTCAGCTTTTCCCTTAGTACTGTACACGACACTCTCCCATACACATACGCCGTGGAAATTTTGTTGAGAAAGAACACGCCGCCTGCTGATTTAACTCCATTTGGAAAAAATTAGTACCTCTTGATCGTCGTGCACGCAGCATACATTGAACAACAAGCTACTTTTATCTTCTGAGGGGGAGGGGGAGTTGACCAAATACCTGAAGGAACAGAGATTCTACTTTAACGAGAATCTAATGCGTGTAGTTAGCTATTAGTCCAAAGAGATGCAATGCAACGGCTGAATCAGTACCTAAAACAATTGTCATTTATTCTTCAGTCTTAGTTGCATATTTTTGATCACATCACATGTCTCGATCTCTCTGGATCATCTTCAGATCTAAGTAGTTGCGTCAGCAACCCGTCTTGTGAGCGTCAGAAACTCAGATTACGTATACCTGAAGATGATCCACAGAGATCGAAACATGTCATGTAATTAAAAGTATGCAACTGAGATTGAAGAAATCTACAGTTGTTTTAAATACCAATACACTCTCTAATTTCTCGACACAAATATGTCGACTATAGCGAATCAGTACCATCAGTGATTTCTTCTTTAATGAAAGAAAGCCAGGAGCTGTGAGACAACTGCATTGTCCGCATATAATACATTGTTTTCGATTTCTTCTCTTTTTATTGGCTATAGTGACTAGGATGAGCTTACCCACTGGAGTAACCTGTCTTTCCGTTTTGTCTGCAGCTCGTGCCCCGACGCGCCGGCCACGTGCGACTGGAACACGTTCAACGGCGCCCAGGCGAACGCGCACGTGCTGAACGGCGCACTGGTGGGTGGGCCCGGCGCCAACGACGACTACGTCGACACCCGCCAGGACGCCCAGAAGAACGAGGTCGCGCTCGACTACAACGCACCCTTCCAGGGTCTCCTGGCCGCCCTCATCAAGTACAACCTGTGAGAACCAAGTCTGCTCTTCCTACAATAAAAGTCTGCTAGCGTACAAACGTGTCGTACTGTTCTCATTTCCTCACACCCCACGTTCCCTCACTCCTCAGCACCGACAGATGAGCGTTTTGGTGGCTGCATTTGTCACCCTCATTTGACACATAAAAACGTATTAAAATCAAAAAGTTAATTTGAAATGGTGACGTTGTCACTGTAGCTATCGCCGAACTGTTAGTATTATAAAAAGTTTCGTTCTCGATGGCAAAGTGTTTTTATTAATACACCACTGGTTTCAATGTTCAGTGCACCATCATCAGCTATACGACTCGTAGAATGCTTTGCTACGAATAGCACAATATGAACTGAAGTCTCAAAGCAGCAATTTACTGCAGGCGATAACATTGTAATGCTGTCAGAGACGGCTCAGGACATGGAAGAGCAGCATAAAGTAATGGATAGAGTCGTCAAAAGAGATTTAAGATGAACATCAATAAAACAAAAACAAGGGTAATTCAGTGAAATCGAACAAAACTTAGGCGATGATGAGAGAATTAGATTAGGAAAAGAGACACAAAAAGTGGTATATGAATCTTCTTATTTGGGCAGCAAAATAACTGATGATCGCCGAAGTAAGGAAGATTTAAAACGCAAACTGGCAATAGCAAGAAAAGCCTTTCTGAAATTTGTTAATCCACAGATATAATAAAAGTGGATGTACGTATACAGGGTGGTCCACTGATCGTCACCGGGCCAAATATCTCACGAAATAACCGTCAGACGAAAAAACTACACGGAACAAAAATTGTCTAGCTTGAACGGGGAAACCAGATGGCGCAATGGTTGGCCCGCTAGACGCCGCTGCCATAGGTCAAACGGATTTTCACTGCGTTTTTTTTAATAGGAACCCCCATTTTTTATTACATATTCGTGTAGTACGTACAGAAATATGAATGTTTTAGTTGGACCACTTTTTTCGCTTTGTGATAGATGGCGCTGTAATAGCCACAAACATATGGCGCACAATTTTAGACGAACAGTTGGTAACAGGTAGGTTTTTTAAATTAAAATACAGAACGTAGGTACGTTGGAACATTTTATTTCGGTTGTCCCAATGTGATACATTACCTTTGTAAACTTATCATTTCTGAGAACACATGCTGTTACAGCGTGATTACCTGTAAATACCACATTAATGCAATAAATGCTCAAAATGATGTCCGTCAACCTCAATGCATTTGGCAATACGTGTAACGACATTACTCTCAACAGCGAGTATTTCGCCTTCTGTAATGTTCGCACATGCATTGACAATGCGCTGACGCATGTTGTCAGGCGTTGTCGGTGGATCACGATGGCAAATATCCTTCAACTTTCCCCACAGAAAGAAATTCGGGGACCTTAGATCCGGTGAACGTGCTGGCCATGGTATGGTGCTTCGACGACCAATCCACCTGTCATGAAATATGCTATTCAATACCGCTTCAACCACACGCGAGCTACGTTCCGGACATCCATCATGTTGGAAATACATCGCCATTCTGTCATGCAGTGAAACATCTTGTAATAACATCGGTAGAACATTACGTAGGAAATCGGCATACATTGCACCATTTAGATTGCCATTGATAAAATGAGGGCCAATTATCCTTCCTCCCATAATGCCGCACCATACATTAACCCGCCGAGGTCGCTGATGTTCCACTTGTCGCAGCCATCGTGGATTTTCCGTTGCCCAATAGTGCATATTATGCCGGTTTACTTTACCGCTGATGGTGAATGACGCTTCATCACTAAATAGAGCGCGTGAAAAAAAAATTGTCATCGTCCTGTAATTTCTCTTGTGCCCAGTGGCAGAACTGTACACGATGTTCAAAGTCGTCGCCATGCAATTCCTAGTGCATAGAAATATGGTATGGTGCAATCGATGTTGATGTAGCATTCTCAACACCGACGTTTTTGAGATACCCGATTCTCGCGCAGTTTGACTGCTACTGATATGCGGATTAGCCGCGACAGCAGCTAAAACACCTACTTGGGCATCATCATTTGTTGCAGGTCGTGGTTGACGTTTCACATGTGAGTGAACACTTACTGTTTCCTTAAATAACGTAACTATCCGGCGAACGGTCAGGACACTTGGATGATGTCGTCCGGGATACCGAGCAGCATACACAGCACACGCCCGTTGGGCACTTTGATCACAATAGCCAAACATCAACACGATATCGACCTTTTCCGCAGTTGGTAAACGGTCCATTTTAACACGGGTAACGTATCACGAAGCAAATACCGTCCGCACTGGCGGAATGTTACGTGATACCACGTACTTATACGTTTGTGACTATTACAGCGCCATCTATCACAAAGCGAAAAAAGTGATCCAACTAAAACATTCATATTTCTTTACGTACTACACGAATATTAAATAAAAAATGGGGGTTCCTATTTTAAAAAAACGCAATGAATATCCGTTTGACCTATGGCATCGCCATCTAGCGGGCCAACCATAGCGCCATGTTGTTTCCCCCTTCAAGCTAGACGAGTTTCGTTCTTTGTAGTTTCTTCGTTTGATGCTTATATCGTGAGATATTTGGCCCGGTCACTATCAATGGACCACCCTGTATAGGCCTATGGGTGTATGTATCTTCCATCTCTTCGAAAAAATTCGACCGATTTCAACGAATGTTGGTACACATATCACTTATTGTCTGGAAAGAATCTCAACGGAGCGAGGGTGAGGTAGGGATGAAAAAGCAGCGTAGCCCATAACGGGCGAATACCCATACGTTACTCATCTAGTATTCGAGAACGAGAGCACATAGTGACTTGCAACAAACTTTTCACATAATTTCAAACCTCTACGAAACCCCCAAAGAACAATAAAAAGAAAAAAGTTTTTCGCTTACTACTTTTTCGCTGTTCATGCAGTAAAACCGCCGCATCAAGCACGACAGACAGTAGCCACATATGCCACTGGATGTACCTGCAACATTATATATCATTGTACGACAGATAGTTCAGGAGATACGACGCAATAAACATTGAACTGCATAAAAATGAAACAGCAGGGCAAAAACCGCTAACATACATGTGAACTATATTTACGAACGGGTGTGAAATAAGTCAAATATACACTCCTGGAAATGGAAAAAAGAACACATTGACACCGGTGTGTCAGACCCACCATACTTGCTCCGGACACTGCCAGAGGGGTGTACAAGCAATGATCACACGCACGGCACAGCGGACACACCAGGAACCGCGGTGTTGGCCGTCGAATGGCGCTAGCTGCGCAGCATTTGTGCACCGCCGCCGTCAGTGTCAGCCAGTTTGCCGTGGCATACGGAGCTCCATCGCAGTCTTTAACACTGGTAGCATGCCGCGACAGCGTGGACGTGAACCGTATGTGCAGTTGACGGACTTTGAGCGAGGGCGTATAGTGGGCATGCGGGAGGCCGGGTGGACGTACCGCCGAATTGCTCAACAAGTGGGGCGTGAGGTCTCCACAGTACATCGATGTTGTCGCCAGTGGTCGGCGGAAGGTGCAGGTGCCCGTCGACCTGGGACCGGACCGCAGCGACGCAGGGATGCACGCCAAGACCGTAGGATCCTACGCAGTGCCGTAGGGGACCGCACCGCCACTTCCCAGCAAATTAGGGACACTGTTGCTCCTGGGGTATCGGCGAGGACCATTCGCAACCGTCTCCATGAAGCTGGGCTACGGTCCCGCACACCGTTAGGCCGTCTTCCGCTCACGCCCCAACATCGTGCAGCCCGCCTCCAGTGGTGTCGCGACAGGCGTGAATGGAGGGACGAATGGAGACGTGTCGTCTTCAGCGATGAGAGTCGCTTCTGCCTTGGTGCCAATGATGGTCGTATGCGTGTTTGGCGCCGTGCAGGTGAGCGCCACAATCAGGACTGCATACGACCGAGGCACACAGGGCCAACACCCGGCATCATGGTGTGGGGAGCGATCTCCTACACTGGCCGTACACCACTGGTGATCGTCGAGGGGACACTGAATAGTGCACGGTACATCCAAACCGTCATCGAACCCATCGTTCTACCATTCCTAGACCGGCAAGGGAACTTGCTGTTCCAACAGGACAATGCACGTCCGCATGTATCCCGTGCCACCCAACGTGCTCTAGAAGGTGTAAGTCAACTACCCTGGCCAGCAAGATCTCCGGATCTGTCCCCCATTGAGCATGTTTGGGACTGGATGAAGCGTCGTCTCACGCGGTCTGCACGTCCAGCACGAACGCTGGTCCAACTGAGGCGCCAGGTGGAAATGGCATGGCAAGCCTTTCCACAGGACTACATCCAGCATCTCTACGATCGTCTCCATGGGAGAATAGCAGCCTGCATTGCTGCGAAAGGTGGATATACACTGTACTAGTGCCGACATTGTGCATGCTCTGTTGCCTGTGTCTATGTGCCTGTGGTTCTGTCAGTGTGATCATGTGATGTATCTGACCCCAGGAATGTGTCAATAAAGTTTCCCCTTCCTGGGACAATGAATTCACGGTGTTCTTATTTCAATTTCGAGGAGTGTATGTGAAATATATCTCCTACGTACGCACGCGGGCAAAGCCACTGGTGAAAAACTCATCCTAAACCCCTGCAACGATTTGAGTCAAATTTGCTATATATATTTGTTACGACCTGGGAATAAATACTGTGAGGATAAGGGCCAGCAGCCTCCTATTGAGATGGGGGTGATAATGTGGAGAGAGAAGGGAAGAGGAGATGGAGAGTGAGAAGGGTATGAGGAAAAGGACAGAGAGAGGGGAGAGGAGGGGACGGATAGTGAAAGGAAAGAGGAAGAAATGGGCAGAGACTGGGTGGAGGAACAGATAGGCAGAGAGAGGAGGGGGAGGTGATGAACAGAGGAAAGAAAAAGGAGAAGATGGACAGCGACAGGTGCTAGGAGAAGATGGAATTGGAGAGGGGCGGGAGGAGATGGATGGAGAGAGGGCGTGGAGGGCATGGACTAATAGAAGACTGCAATAAATACATATCCGGGCAACGCTGGATTCTCAGCTAGTATCTAATACAAATTTAATCGTTATGAAGTCTTTTTTGAAGGTCTTTGTGTGGAGGTGAAACGTGGGCGATATGCAACTCAGACAAGAAGAAGATAGAAGCTTTTGACATGTGGTGCTACGGGAAAGTACACGATTACATAATCATGTAATTCATGAAGAGGTACTGAATCGAATTGGGAAAAAAAGGAAGATATGACGAAATGTAACTAAAAAATGAATGTTTCATACATCCTGAGGCGTCAAGGAATTGACAATATGGTAATGGAAGGAAATGTGGGGGTAAAAACTCCAGAAGAAGAACAAGGTTTGAATACAGTTACCATTCTCAAATGGATATAGGATGCAGTAGTTCCGCACATATGAGGAGGCTTGCGCAGGATAGACTAGTGTGAAGCAATCTTCGAACTGAAGACCACAATAACAACATGCAATAAAGACGGAATCTGTGCACTGCCTCACGCAAAACGAATGCGGAAATGTTTTGGATAGTGGAAGAAACGAATTCAGACATGCGTGGACTCGAATTGATCCACCTTTGAATGTGACCACCTCTAATGCAACATATCCGATAAATAAACAAATCTGAAGCGTCAAACTTTTTGTGTGTATATATGTGTATGTCAGTCTTCAATACGCTATTTCCCAGCGAAAATCCCATAGTGTTCATCGGTCTTGATAAAATCTGTCAGAGCATAAGGACACAGTTCAAGACTGAAATACAGGGTGACAGTAATTGAACTATACGAAATTAAATCGTCATAAGTCCTGAACGGGTTGCGTTACGACGTTCAAACTGCACGGTCGGCCGCGAGGTATGATGGGAATTAGTATGCGCATTATGTTTGGTTTAGCGTCGAAGCCCATTTTCATTTGGATGGGTTCCTCAGTAACCAAAACTTGCGCATTTGGGGGGCTGAGAAACCACAATTCGCGATCGAGAAGTCTCTTCACCCTCAACGGGTAACTGTGTAGTGTGAAATGTTCAGTCACGGAATAATCGGTGCGGTATTCCTTGATGGTACGGCGACTACCGAACAATACGTGCAGGTGATACTTCCTGGCGGATTAAAACTGTGTGCAGGACCGAGTCTCGAACTCGGGACCTTTGCCTTTCACGGGCAAGTGTTCTACCAACCAAGCACGACTCACGACCCATCCTCGCAACTTTATTTCCGCCAGTACCTCGTCTCCTACCTTCCAAACTTCACAGAAATTCTGCTGCGTAACTTGCACACAGTTTTAATCTGCCAGGAAGTTTCAAATCAGCGCACACTCCGCTGCAGAGTGAAAATTTCATTCCAGTACGTGAAGGTTTTGGAAAATGATTTCATCCCCGTTATCCAAAGTGGCTGATTTCGACAAGATGTGGTTCATGGAAGACGGCGCTCGACCCCATCGAAGCAGGAGAGCGTTTGATGTCCTCGAGGAGCAGTTTGGGAACCGCATTCTGGCTCTAGGGTACCCAGAGGCCACTGCCATGGGCCTCGATTGGCCGCCATATTTTCCGGATGTGAACACATGCGACTCCTTTTTATGGGTGTGTATTGAAGACAAGATGTACAACAATAATCCCAAAACCATTGCCGAGCTGAAAACAGCCATTCAGGAGATCGACAATATCGATGTTCCGACACTTCAGCGGGTCTTGCAGAATTTCGCTATTCGTCTGCGCCACATCATCGCCAATGATGGCAGGCATGTCGAGCATGTCATAACCTAAATCCGAATACCTATAGTAAAGTTTATATGTTGAATAAAGTGTGTGCACCCCGTAGTTTATAACTAATTTACGTTCTTTTCCATATAGTTCAATAATTGTCACCGTGCGCAGTCGCATTCTAACAAGTCACGACACATAATTTCTTAGTAATGCGAGAAACAGTGTTTCTTTTTTGTCAGAGCTCGCAAAACGTCTAGTACAGAATCTTAGTCTACATTTTATCTATACAGTGTGATACGTACCATTCGCCCGTGCGACGCAAGTTCCGTGCGGTCGTGAAAAATCACACTCTCGCCCGTGCCCATGATGCACGCGTTGTTGGCGATGTGTGGCGTGTGAGCCAAATTACGCGACGTACGGCTCCACAGACTGATCGAAAACGTTCATTGGAGGACCCGGGTTAATTCTGCTTACAGCTACAGATGTACAATCACTCTAAATAAGGGTCACCAGCCTAGCTTTGACTAGCGAGATAGTGTTAAGCTTTACAACTCAGAAGCCAATAGTTAAAAAATTTCAGAGTACCAAGCTGGATCAGCTGGATTTAAGAGTAACAGATCCTATCCAGAGCAAATTTTAAACCTTAAACAGGTAAATAGGCGCATGAAAACATCAAATAAGAAAACAGTTCTAATATTTGTTGATTTTATAAAGGCATATGATTCAACAGACAGAGACGCACTCCTCAAAACACTGAAGGAATTTGCCGTGGATAGGAAAATTCTAGAGATAACTAAACGAACTCTTACAAATATAGAACCTGAAGTTGAATTTCTTGGAACAAATTCTAGATCCTTCCAAATTGTAACAGGAATCAAACAAGAGACGGTTTGCTGCCATTATTGTTCAACTGTATGCCGGAAAAGTTACAAGAGAATGAGAAATAGAGGAAGAAAAACACATAATAATAGACGGAACCTCAGATAGTGAGAAGACCATAACTTCTGAAGAAAACAACTCTGGAGTCAGATCTATAAATATACTTTGAATAGAAAGAGTACGTAACCAAGAAAGTGACTCACCAAGAATTTTAAAAACCAAGTATGATGACATCAAGGAAAGAAAAGCGTTACCACCACTTTACCTGCTAAAAATGACACATTAGCTTCCTTCCCGGCAAAATACTGCAGAGATAAAACAGTCCCCTATTCACATCTCAGGGTGGAATGTACTCGATAGGAGTAATACTACAAAAAACGAAATGCCTGTTACGGTGGTCACGGGGATTTTTTTAACCTTACGATGTAGTGGAAAACTAGAAAGTCTAAAGGTGAAATTGAAAACAATACAGATGCATATTTTACGAATCATTGAGAAGGGTAGAGGGAGATTTTTGGAGTGGGTATCAAATGATTATTCACACCGATTCCGACAATGGTAGAACAGGCGTAGAAATAATGAGTACGGAAGCTGGTAATAGAGTAGCGGGTTTTATGCAATAAAGAGAAAGAACAGTCACGAATGGATGTCCCACAAAAGCTGTATAACGGCCAGTTGAAGGGGAACGAGACGGTTGGAAAAAAGTAAACTAAACCACTAAACTAAACTCCGTCCGAACAGGCCTTGGAAGGCCCAACGGTACCGACAGGCCGCCGTCTCATCCTCAGCCCACAGGCGTCACTGAATGCGGGTATGGAGGGGGCATGTGGTCAGCACACCGCTCTCCCGGCCGTATGTCAGTTTACGAGACCGGAGCCGCTGCTTCTCAATCAAGTAGCTCCTCAGTTTGCCTCACAAGGGCTGAGTGCACCCCGCTTGCCAACAGCGCTCGGCAGACCGGATGGTTCGAAAATGGTTCAAATGGCTCTGAGCACTATGGGACTTAACATCTGTGGTCATCAGTCCCCTAGAACTTAGAACTACTTAAACCTAACTAACCTAAGGACATCACACACATCCATGCCCGAGGCAGGATTCGAACCTGCGACCGTAGCAGTCAAGCGGTTCCGGACTGAGCGCCTGAACCGCGAGACCACCGCGGCCGGCGACCGGATGGTCATCCATACAAGTGCTAGCCCAGCCCGACAGCGCTTAACTTCGGTGATCTGACGGGAACCGCTGTTACCACTAAGGCAAGGCCGTTGGCCGGAAAATGTAAGTACACTGTTTATTATTTACAAGTAATCCGTAACTATTAATGCATTTATGCCAGAGTGAGACAAGGCGATCAGTGCCTTCATTTAAACACCGCTGTTACCACTAAGGCAAGGCCGTTGGCCGGAAAATGTAAGTACACTGTTTATTATTTACAAGTAATCCGTAACTATTAATGCATTTATGCCAGAGTGAGACAAGGCGATCAGTGCCTTCATTTAAACATATTTGCAGTTGCCTGCGGAACCAATATTATACCCAGGCGTACACCTCTTCGCCCGAAGCTAATCTACAGAGTTTCAAAAATACGGGAATCGCATGAGCAGGGATCCGGACTGAGTGAAGTATGTGACTATTGGCTTTCCAGCGAAAATACTGCAACGTAGTCGCAACAACGTTGGCTACACGTGGGCGGACAATTATCTTGCCACAGAATGATGCTGTCGGTGAACGCTCCTTGGCGTTTGGGTCTGATTGCGTGCTTCAGTTTTCGCAAAGTGTCCACGTATCGCTGTGCGTTAATTGAGTCGCCGTGTTCCAGAAAGTGAGCAGCAGGTCCTTGTAGTCACAGAAAAAGGTCATCATGACTTTCCCGGAGCTGGTGTGCCTGCAACTATGCTGCAAAAGTTCTGCTGGGAAGCCCTTACACATCCTCGATATGGTCCTGATCTCTTCGCATACGATTTCTATAAGTCCCGAAGAAAATCATTAGGATGATACAACTGTGCATGGATGGCTCCCAGGCAGCAGTGAAGTTCAGAGGATCCATATACCCCACCTTTCCAATTAAAACAGGCTTGCGACAGGGAGACGCTCTTTCATGTGTCCTCTTCAACCTAGCATTAGAGAAAGTGGTTTGGGAGAGTAATTTACAACTACACAATGGTCTCCGATTCGAACACAGTGAAGTAAAAATCCTGGCTTATGCAGATGATGTAGTGTTGCTGAGTGAAACTGAAGAAGAACTGAAAGACATGTACAGATCTCTCAGGCACAGTGCCAGCAAAATGGGGCTTTTGATTAACCAAGAGAAAACCGAATATAGGGAAATAGGTCGAGTCATAAACCCAAATCCTTACTTTGAAATTGACCAACATTCTAAATTCAGAAAAGTTCTCCAGTTTAAATATCTTGGATCACGTTTCGACAGTAAAAATATCATAACAATGGATATAAATGAAAGAATAGCCTCAGGGTCAAGATGCTTGCACTCACTAAGCAACTCGCTCAAAAGTAAAGCTTTGTCAATCACCACAAAGATGAAGATATACAACACTGTCATCTGCCCCATAGTACTGTACGGTTGAGAAAGCTGGACGCCTACAAAGAATAAAAAATTGTATGTTTCCAAAAGAAAATTAATGAGAAAAATCTGGGGACCTGTGTTGGAGAATGGCGTATGGAGAATTCGAAAGAACAATGAAATTTATCAGTTAATGAAGCAAACCACTATCATCCAGAAATTAAAAAGTAGGAGACTGCAATGGGCTGGACATGTGGATAGAATGGAAAACAACAGAATCACCAAGAAAGCGTTTGAAGGAATTCTCCAGGCAACAAGACCATTGGGCCGACCCCGTACAAGGTGGAAAGATGACATAGAGAAGGACATCGCAGCATTAGGAATTTCCGCAGGGTGGAGAGAGGCTGCGAAAGATAGAAGGCGGTGGAAGCAGATCGTTGATGCAGCGCGTGGTCTACAGGGCCTGTGATCTCTGAGAAGAGAGAGGAGAAAAGCACTCGTGGGCGTCCATTTGTTTCGAACGAAGAGCTGCATGCAAACCATGGTTCTGTAGGCTACCGCAAACGTTTTTCCATGAACACAATGAGCGTCTTGTCTCACAGTGGGATAAATGTATCAACAGCTATCGCTATTACTTTTGAAATAATAAACGGTTTACTTACTTTTTTCATCAGTTTCGTTTTCATTTGCCTGACCCTTATAATCATATACAGATGGTGGACAAAAATGTGCAAAAACCAAGAACATAACACATTACCATGTCCAGTACGGTGCAGGAAAATCGTCGGCATTCAAAACAGTTTCCAGTCGTCTCGGAATGGATAAGTAAAGGTCTTGTACGGTTTTAAACAGAATCTTATACCATTCTTCCTGCAAAATAGTGTCAAGTTCAGATAACGATGATGCAGGTGGATAGCGATCATGCACCGTTCTCTCCAAAGTAGGTCGCAAAGGCTCAGTAATATGGAGATCTGATGTCCATGGTGGTCACTGAAAAAGCGACAATTCGTCCTCGTGTTAAGGAAAGCAGAATTCGAAACCAGAACAGCTGTTAGCGTGAGTGACATAAAAGTAGATATCTTAGGTGTTGCGAAACAACTCAAATCACTTAAGAAAGGCAAGTCTTCCGGTCCAGATGGTATACCAGTCAGGTTCCTTTCAGACACAATAGCGCCTTTCTTAGCAATCATATACAACCGCTCACTTGACGAAAGGTCTGTTCCTAAAGACTGGAAAGTAGCACAGGTCACACCAATATTGAAGAAAGGGAAAAGGTGTAGCCCATTGAATTACAGACCCATATCACTGACGTCAATTTGAAGTAGGATTTTGGAGCAATACTGTACTCGAACAGTATGAATTACCTTGAAGAAAATGACTTATTGACACATAAGCAACATGGATTCAGAAAATATCGTTCTTGTACAACGCAGCTAGATCTTTATTCCCATGAAGTAATGAGTGCTGTCGACAAGGGATCTCAGATCGATTCCATATCCCTAGATTTCCAGAAGTCTTTTGATACTCTTTCTCATAAGCGACTATTAATCAAATTGCATGCATATGGAGTATCGTCTCAGATGTGTGACTAGATTCGAGATTTCCTCTCAGAGAGGTCACAGTTTGTAGTGATAGACGGTAAATCATCGAGTAGAACAGAAGTGATATCTGTCGTTCCGCAAGGTAGTGTCATAGGCCCTTTGCTGTTCCTGATTTATATAAACGATCTAGGTGATAATCTGAGCAGCCCCCTTAGATTGTTTGCAGATGACGCTGTAATTTACCATCTAGTAAAATCATCAGACGATCAGTTCCAATTACAAAATGATCCAGAGAGAATTTCTGTATGGTACGAAAAGTGGCAATTGGCACTAAACAAAGAAAAGTGCGAGGTCATCCACATGGGTACTGAAAGAAATCCTATAAATTTTGGATATGCGATAAATCGCACAAATCTAAGGGACGTCAATATGACTAAATACCTAGAAATTACAATTACGAGCAACTAAAATTGGAAAGACCACATGGATAATGTTGTGGGCAAGGCGAAACAAAGACTGCGCTTTGTTGGCAGAACACTTAGAAGATGCGACAAACCCACTAAAGAGACGGCCCACATTACACTTGTCCGTCCTCTGCTGGAATATTGCTGCGCGGTGTGGGATCCTTATCAGGTAGGATTGACGGAGAACATCGAAACAGTGCAAAGAAAGGCAGCTCGTTTCGTGTTATCGCGCAATAGAGGTGAGAATGTCACTGATATGATACGCGAGTTGGGTGGCAGCCACTGAAAGAAAGGTTGTTTTCTTTGTGGCGAGATCTATTTACGAAATTTCAATCACCAACTTTCTCTTCCAGATGCGATAATATTTTGTTGACATCCACCTACGTAGGGAGAAATGATCATCATAATAAAATAAGAGAAATCAGAGCTCGAACGGAAAGATTCAGGTGTTCCTTTTTCCCACGCACCATTCGAGAGTGGAATGGTAGAGAAGTAGTATGAAAATGGTTCGATGAACCCTTTGCCAGGCACTTAAGTGTGTAAGTAACCATGTAGATGTAGATGTAGATGTAGATGTAGTTCTGAATGATTCGAATGTGTGAACAGAGACGCTGTCGTCTCAGAACGCGATATCACTATTGGGAAACAAACACTGTTCCATAGGATGAACATAATCAGATACAATGGTCACATAACCCTTGACAGTAATGCGTGTGGTGTCACCGCCAGGCACCACACTTGCTAGGTGGTAGCCTTTAAATCGGCCGCGGTCCGCTAGTATACGTCGGACCCGCGTGTCGCCACTGTCAGTGATTGCAGACCGAGCGCCACCACACGGCAGGTCTAGAGAGACTTCCTAGCACTCGCCCCAGTTGTACAGCCGACGTTCGTAGCAATGGTTCACTGACAAATTACGCTCTCATTTGCCGAGACGATAGTTAGCATAGCCTTCAGCTACGTAATTTGCTACGACCTAGCAAGGCGCCGTATTCAATTGATATTTATATTGTGAAGCATGTATCATCAAGAGCGATGTTCTACAATTATGGATTAAAGTTAAGTATTACAGCAACTGCGTCCGTTTTTCTAAGTTCTCATTTCCTTGTAATGTTCCAGACCTCACGCCAGTCTGCGTGTAATTAAACGCGTGCATTTCGGTCTCCTCTAGCAATACGGTGTTGGCTCTTCTGCCAACACAGCAATGCGACCTTGTAGAGTGCCCATGTTTTCCATGGAAAGCCGCGATATGGCTGCATAAATCATCACCGAACCCCCGCTATATTTCACTACTGGGATGTGAACTCGACCAGAAGCTGGAAACAGTGTGAAACCAGACTCATTCGACCAAATGGCATTCTTCCATTGCTCCATAGTCCAGGTCTTATGGCTTCAGCACGAAGTTTTCCTGTTAAGGGCATTTGCATCACTGAAGAGTTGTTTTAGAATTCCAGCTTACCTGCAATTCCTTGCTTCTGGAGCTCCCTTCGTGTTCATTTGGTGCTGACAGGGTTCGCGATGGCGGAATTCAGTTCTGCTGTGACTTTCGCAGCTACCGTCCTCTCGTTTTTCGTCAAAGTCCTCTTCCACATACACGATCTCTCGACACACACTTTCGCCCGCTTTGTAACTTAGAGGATGATGTTTTTCCGCTTTCCCTTGTATCATTGTTACTTGATTTGGTATGCTGGCTAACGGTACTGATGGACAATGAAACCGGGTTGAAAGCCGTGAGCTGTCTGGGGAAGTTAATCTTGCATTACTAAGCAACTGTTTCTGCTGGTAACTAGTCTAGGTTTACCACATTACCAATCAGACTAACATTGATTATAATCTTTTACAGTCATACAACAACCGGCAATATATATATATATATATATATATATATATATATATATATATATATATATATATATATATATAAAAGTAGAATTTAAATAAAAAGAAAGAAATCAGTTTATATTTGGAAATTTATTTTAAGATTTATCATCGAAATTTCAGCATATTATACGTGAGTTATACTGAGCTGGTGCCTTATTTACGATTGTGAAAATGTGAGATTGGAATCTTACGGAGCACATAAAATATGGAGCCAAGATTGGGAGACTGGATACAACACTGCATTCATAAAACAACACACAAAGAACATTGAAACACATGCAAGAGAAAGTTAACCACAACCAACAGATTCAAATTTTCAGTCAAAGAAATTACGTTCCTAGCACAATCCTGTCCGTCATGTAATTACCACACACTGGTATACTAAATTCATATTAACTCTTTGTGAAATCTTCCCAAGAAGAATAGCTGAGGGCTACTTTGATGATTACACCACATGCTTCACGTGGTCAACTTGGTTTACAGAAAGCGTATAACTCCACAATAATTAGATAATAAAAATAAATTAGATCGAAAAGCAATTGACAAAAGAAAAACCTTGAACTGGTTACTAACGTCTTACTGTTAACCTGACGGGTCAAACAGTTATATAAGCACGTGGTACTGGTCTCACAAAGTAATGACAAAGCAACTACGGCAAAATAATCTGAACTTGACACGAGAATTACACTCCGCTGCAATTTAAGATAGCATTAGATATTTTCGAGCTAAACCCGAAATCACGGTGATTAAACTTTCAGTTAGGCTGAACTTAACAAATCCATTGTCCTACGGACTTAGCAGACACGCGCTTCGCCGGAGATCTTACCATTTCAGACGCTCGCCACCGCCAGACTGCAACTGCCTACTGCCAGACTGCAACTCCGCTACTACCAGACTGCCACTGCCTACTACCCAGCGTGCTTCCTGAGAGTGGCCCACAAAGACAAACGGAAGGGGCCAGAGGGGCAGCTTCCTATACCAACATGACAAGGGACGGACCGGACCATACTAAGAATAGAAACCTCTTTGCTTTTAGGAACCGTAGCTACCTGTTCCGACGTTGGTCCTACTGTTCTCTAGCAGACAGCCTTGTCTGCTACCCTCAAGCATGCAACTACAAACACATTTGATCATTCATCCTCTCACACAGAAGGGAAGGGGGATGACAGTATCTTATCATATACAGTATATAACAGAAAGCGGATGTAGGTTCCGTATGAGACTGTGTGACATGAATTACGTATATACTGTGTTTTAAAGTGTAGTAGTGTGACAGATCGTTCTTGTTTACGTGTAAAAGTAACACGTTCCACTACTCAGTCTCCTCCCAGATAGTCAGAAACGCCATAGTAAATTTAGAAGAGGAATTTATTCCATAAAAGACAACAAATTTGAGAAATTAAACATGAAAGGAATCCAACAGAGACCTTTCATAACCCCAACGCTCCAGGAAAAGACTGTGCAGGGAATTTTCTGGCCATGCTAGGACATTCCCAAGCAGGCTTCTCACACCCTACTTAAACCAAAAGTGTAAAGAAAAGGCAAAAGGTCACCAGCTACTTGCTAAAACACAATAATTTCAAACATCTTTACAATCTACCAATTTCAAAGAGAGAAAAAAAAACACACAATCTGTGACACCTATTTAAAAGATCGTGTAGACCTAAATCGGTCAGCAAGTAAAAACAATGGTTCCTGTGTCATTAATATGCAAACAATTTCTGGTTGTTACCCTTATGGAGTTCACCAGTATTTGCTCATTGCAAGAGCCAACTCATCACAGGAAAATTTATGACTGTTAATTAACAAGCAAAATTTATGAAAATAGCAAAGGTGCCACAGCAATTAAAAAAAGAACATGAAATAACATCAGTATTATAAAGCAGAACATTACAATGCACAATTCGCAAAAGCAAAAAAATTGATAAGAAAAAAAAAACATGTTTTACAAAGTGGTTATCGCAAAAAAATTCTATATCTTACAAAACTAATAATTTGTAGAATTAAAATAACTATGTGGCACTAATTTAATCACTCTACTATATTTCAATTAGCTAGCAAACAATGAGCACTGTGTCATTATACTGAAACTACAATAATTATGTGATTGTTACCCTTAAGGGGTTCCTCACAATAAATATGCCCCATGCAAAGGCTAATCGATCACAGTCCAATGAGAATGAATAGCAATCTGACTGATAAACGAAGCAATGCCACTGCAATGAATTTACGAAACAAAATATCACAAATCTAATACATAACACAAGAACAAACATTGATCAATAAAACAGTACAATAGTCAACATCTAAAACAAAACTCCAATAAATAAAACACCTGCAAAATACAAGAGTCGAAGTTTAAAAAAAATATAGAACACCTGCACAATACAAGAGTCAGAGTTTAATAAACACCAAAAAATCGAGTCCCTGCAAAACACACGAGTCAAAGTTTCTGTGACAGAATCACACGTATATGCATTGAACTAAGAACCGTATAATCACTGTTCACTGATACACTCACTAGTTCCACTGTTCCGAGGCACAATATAAGGGGAGGGGGTTCGTCGCCGCAGCTGTCAGTAGGGATTTTTGTCCATCTGTTGCGTGCAATCCCGCCGTCTCTGCCCTCTCATGAAGTCTCTCCCGTGTCACGTACATCTCGATTTGGTTCCATGTTTGTGTTGTCAAATTCGTGCGGTATCCTCGTTTGACACGCCAGGTTGATATTCTTGGGCAAGGATGACACTTAATGGCTCTTCTTTTGTGCCACCCTTAGCGACCAGAGAACATCGAACCATGATTTACTGTCGTTTGACAGTGGGCATCCGTCAGGAGATGTTGATAGGCGTCGTTGAAGTCTGCCAGTTTCTCTGGACAGTATGTGTCAAAAGGCTCCACGCCCTTTGTGTTGTTACATTCTTGAGTTATCCTCAATTGGCTCGCCGGTTTCATATTCCTGGGCAAGGATGGCACTTAGTGGCTCTTCTTTTGTGCCACCCTTAGCGACCAGAGAACATCGAACCATGATTTACTGTCGCTTGACAGTAGGCATCCTTCAGGAAATGTCGATAGGCGTCGTTGACGTCTGCAAGTTTCTTTGGACAGTACCTGTCAAAAGGCTCCACGCCCTTTGCGTTGTTTCTCCGCAGCCGTCTCGTCACGGTCGCGTGCGTGTGGTGCATTGCCAGCAGATGGATTTCCGCGCGGTGGACCGCTCGCCCATCTCAGGTCAACGCCTTCACGAAGGGTCGCGCGGGGCAGCCGCCCATTAGCTCCAGGTACAAGGGAAAGTGTTTGCCGGAGCCCTTCTTTTGTTGTCGGCCGCGCTCCCAAAGTGTCCCGGTTGACAGCGTGTCCCGCTGGGAAACCCGCCAGTTTACAACTAGTCTGGCTGCTCCCCCTGTCTCGTAAGAGTTTTGCCGGTTCGTTTTCACGTTCTCAACTGCATTCACAGAAATTTTTCATCATCCTTATGTGATTACACAATGTCATATATAATACCACTTAGTATTGTCTTTCACAATTTTTTAGAACAAACGTGAGACTTAATTTTTTTTTAAATAAAAAAAGATTAGATGAATCGACAATATAAAATAAAATTTAAATGACTTGACAATGTAAAAAAAATAAAAGTGAAATGACTTGACAATGTAAAAAAAATAAAATTAAATGAACTGACAATATAATATTTAAATCCACATCACTAATGTGGTTCACTTACGTTTTAAGAAATCAAATGCTACTTATTAATTCACTAAAATGAATAGGATTATGCCTTGTGCAAGTATAGGTCAGGACAGCATAGGGTTCACATGTTATTTACACACACACACACATGCACACCTGTTGTCTATTCTACAAACTAACTACCCATAAACATGCATTACTCAAAATTCTACTTCTATCCCTTACTAATTAATCCAACAAGCTACTTCAATGCTATTTCAACACCGTGTATATACCACTACAACATCGTTCTAATTCGTCCTCTTCTTGACGCTCGCGGCATACGTCTTGTCACAAGATAAATATGGAGAAACTTTCCTTAAACATACACAGTAAAAAGAACAATGGTTATTTACACGCCAAAAATTTATACCAGTTCACACACCTGAAAAGAGACTCGCAATTATACTTTTATCATACTCATATATTCACACATAAAACAGTAAGAAAATTTCATCTAAAATTACGTTATCACAAGAGTTAATCACGCAGATGACTCTGAGAACGGTAAAAAAATGTCTGCACTATACAGGTTATACTACATTTTCTTACCCATTTTGCTGCGATTTCGTTCCTTCTTTAAGTTACCTTTCGCTTCCAAATCAGTTATTTCGCCTGTGGTGGTTATTCTGGATTCATTTCTCATGAATGGCAAAAATTGTGGTCACCTCTATTCTGTAAAACAGTATCACCTTAACATATTGAACTTACAACAGACACAAAAGATTCGAATCCTCCTGTAGTTTAAATGACAAATGTTTTGCTTCATCCTTATTACCTTAAACCAAGCTTTCCTTCGTCCCATAATCAAAATTATTTAATCATCCTCTACCTTCAAGAGGGAAATTTCCTCAGTACAAATCATATAGGCTGCAGTGCATCCCGCACCAGCGAAAACAGTAGGCTGTAATGCTCACAGCATCAGCAAAACACATAAACGTCGCTTCTCTAGGACAAGTATTAACGCAGAATAATTTTTTAGGCTTTGGCTCAACATCAATCAAGACTACAAAAAGGATCCATATTTCCGTTCCATTCTCCATCTGCTGAAAAACTGCTCGTATTTGACTACCACAATAATATTTCAGGGCCACGTAAATTACACAAACCACAATTCTTCTTTCACCTTGAAGGGAATCAATCTACTTACGAAATCCGCAGACAGCACTTTACGTACTCAGCTATAAAGAACAAAAAAGGACATATATCATCAATATTAACATATCATCGCATATTGGGAAGCCATTGGTTAAACAATCGTATTATCACATCCTGTTTTCAAGATTCCAAACTTACTCATTCCTTTCTCAGAGTTCTCCTATCTTAAAATATTCATACAGCACGCATACTATAGTAAGAGATCCTCATTTATACAGACAGATATAGAATAGTAATAGATAGATAGTAGCAATGAAAACAGAAAATCGGAAACAAGGCTACTAACAGCTGGGGACCTGGGTTTGCCAGACCCATAATACCCACAGATCGGATATTCCCCTGAGTTTTCCTATCTTAAAATATTCATACAGCACGCATACTATAGTAAGAGATCCTCATTTACACTGACAGATATAGAATAGTAATAGATAGATAGTAGCACTGAAAACAGAAAATCGGAAACACGGCTACTAACAGCTGGGGACCTGGGTTTGCCAGACCCATAATACCCACAGATCGGATATTCCCCTGAGTTTTTTTTTTTTTTGCATTAATTCGACACAGATCTTGCTTCTCTCAGGAGCGACTCTTTTCAATTTACACAAAAAAAAAACATAAACAGCATTTCACTCGTTCACAAAGAAACCTTTTCTCTTCGCGTTTGAATCAAACTAAATCCTAACTGCACAAGGAAAGAAAAAAATTAAAACATCACTTCAATCAATCACATAGAAACATCATTATCATTATTTATACCAACATATTATTCAAAATGCATTTATCACAAATGTAAACTAATCAATTCATTCTCCTCTCTATAAATCCTATGTACTCATTTGCCATGTCGCTCATTTGTTCCGATTTGGCGCCTTCTGCACTGATCGTTTGTCATTGCCGGTTTCGTTCATTTCCATTTGCCCGATTATGTCTAGGGTTGGCCGGCCGAATTTCAACATCACGTGGTGCTCCGCCTACAGTCCTATTCCCACCGTGTTCATCGTAGTAACGATGCTGGTTGCCGTACCTGTTGCGTTCACGATCTTGTCCCCATCCTCTATCATTTCTGTTGTTCCACCTGTGTTCGCGACTGTTACCCCAGTTTCTATACGGCCTGTCCCGATTATTGTTCCGTTCGCGTCGCGACGACCAGTCACGCCGTTGATTAGTACGACGGCCACGACTGCGATCGCGCTGCTATGCCCCGTAATAACTTTGTGCCTGATTAGGCGGGAATTCTGCTGTATTATATTCCAACTCTTGGAGAAGTGTTTTAAACGTTTCCACGTCCTCTTTGCATCGTCCCGCAAGAATGACGTGGCGCAAGTGCATCGGCAATTTGGTGATGCATATCCTAATTAGTTCCGCAGGCCCGTATGGGTCGTATAAAAATTGATTTGCCTGCAGCATGTGGTCGAATAGGCGTGCAGGGCTGCCGAAACCAGACTGGTGCAAATTTGGCAGCATAATTATGCCATGTTTGACCCTATCTTGTGCCGCTTCCGACCAATAGGCGGAGAGAAAGGCTTGTCGAAACTCCCGAGTGGAGTTGCAGTGACGCGCTGCCGACCTCATGCGACTCGCCGGCTCGCCTTCCAAATAGCCACACATATATTCTATCTTATGTGAACTTGCCCAGTCGGGAGGAAGACAGAACTCAAATTGCTCGAGCCATGCTCGTGGATGTATTCCTTTTTGCGAATTTCGGAATATCTCAAACTTTCTCACCGTAAGGAAATGTTTTAAATCAAATCCCCGCATTTCCTCCTGGCGAGGCCCTTGTATGTTTCTATTCGTCTCATGTCTGCCCCTCAAGATACATTCATCCCTGTCGTCAAAATCTCCCTTGTGGCCGGAGTCCCTCTCTGCACTGTTCGTACGGCTATTTTTAGTGCTATTGGCGAGTTCGGAATCACACGCCATGCGGTTTTCCAGATGCGCCACGCGTTCTTTTAATTCGCCTGTTACAGCTTTGTTTTGCCTGTTCACTTCGAACTGTCCCTTCTGAAATTTAAGAAGCGAACGCACTTCTTCGGTCTCTGCAGCCGCTACCGGTGTAGTATTGTTCTCGCTTTCCGTCAGCTTCATCGTGCCTACAATGTCCGCTAATGCCGCAATCTTATCATCTATTTGTCTCTTGTCCTCCGCCCCAGTCTGCTTCAATTGTTCAACCTGCTGTTCCAACGCGTGGATCGCTAAACTGTTGTCCGCTATTGTGTTGCTAATGGACATGGGACAATGCGTTTCCGCCTCTTGGACCCTCGAGAGTACCTGCTAGTGTTCCCTTTGGCATTCTTCCCTCAGCTCTTGGAAATTCCTAAGTAGCCGTTCTTCGCTTTCTTTAGACTCGGCCTCGCCACTCCGCTTGCTCTGTTCTAGGGCTTGCAGACGGTCATCGATTTGTTCAAATGTATGGCCTAATTCTTTCATAATATCACTTTTTATTTCACTTGCCAGATTGTTTATTCTTTGTGAGATATCATCGGACACTCTCTGCATCGACTTGTCGACTTTATTTGTCTGCTGGATTAGTTTTTCGTCTATTTGTTCGCCTAGCTCGCGGATAGATTTTTCAGATTTCTGCGTCATTTGTTCGCCTAGCTCGCGGATCGATTTTTCGGATGATTCGTTTTGTTCTCGGAACGATTTTTCAAATGATTCTTTATTTTGTTGCAATAAGGTTTTCAAGAGTTCTGCCAAATCAATTTGGTTAGTAGGAGGCAAATTTATTTCTGGCTCTGCTGTGAGCCCATTCGTCCTGTTTTGCATTTCGTCTGAAGTATTTCCCATTGTATTTTCGGAACTGCCCGACGCATTAACATTCGAAATCAAATTATCCCCTTGGTCCATGTTGCTTAAGTTGTCGGACCGCTTACTTTTAGCTTGGTTACGTGTCTGCATTAGTGCAATTTATACCCGGTACGAGACACACTAATCAAAATAAATGTGTCCCTCAAAAATTACGACAGTCACACGAAAGATACCCAACCTAGTACGCACTTTTTCACACGCAAAACAAATTTTTATCTTTGATCGAAACAGTGCAATGTACAAGCGAGAACAAAAAACACACACACATATAAAACACACAAATATAGAAAACAAAACAAGACAAACAACACAACGCCGATCAACAACGCCGTGAATCTTTTGAAAGTCTGCTCAGAAACAATGCAGAAGTTGTTTGAGCGCTTTAGGGAAAAAAATTAAGATTATAACACGCTCGCAATCTAACGTTTCAGAGATTCCAGAGTCTAGCGGAATCACAGAACAGGGTCGCCATGTGTATTATTGTTACTTGATTTGGTATGCTGGCTAACGGTACTGATGGACAATGAAACCGGGTTGAAAGCCGTGAGCTGTCTGGGGAAGTTAATCTTGCATTACTAAGCAACTGTTTCTGCTGGTAACTAGTCTAGGTTTACCACATTACCAATCAGACTAACATTGATTATAATCTTTTACAGTCATACAACAACCGGCAATATATATATATATATATATATATATATATATATATATATATATATATAAGTAGAATTTAAATAAAAAGAAAGAAATCAGTTTATATTTGGAAATTTATTTTAAGATTTATCATCGAAATTTCAGCATATTATACGTGAGTTATACTGAGCTGGTGCCTTATTTACGATTGTGAAAATGTGAGATTGGAATCTTACGGAACACATAAAATATGGAGCCAAGATTGGGAGACTGGATACAACACTGCATTCATAAAACAACACACAAAGAACATTGAAACACATGCAAGAGAAAGTTAACCACAACCAACAGATTCAAATTTTCAGTCAAAGAAATTACGTTCGTAGCACAATCCTGTCCGTCATGTAATTACCACACACTGGTATACTAAATTCATATTAACTCTTTGTGAAATCTTCCCAAGAAGAATAGCTGAGGGCTACTTTGATGATTACACCACATGCTTCACGTGGTCAACTTGGTTTACAGAAAGCGTATAACTCCACAATAATTTAGATAATAAAAATAAATTAGATCGAAAAGCAATTGACAAAAGAAAAACCTTGAACTGGTTACTAACGTCTTACTGTTAACCTGACGGGTCAAACAGTTATATAAGCACGTGGTACTGGTCTCACAAAGTAATGACAAAGCAACTACGGCAAAATAATCTGAACTTGACACGAGAATTACACTCCGCTGCAATTTAAGATAGCATTAGATATTTTCGAGCTAAACCCGAAATCACGGTGATTAAACTTTCAGTTAGGCTGAACTTAACAAATCCATTGTCCTACGGACTTAGCAGACACGCGCTTCGCCGGAGATCTTACCATTTCAGACGCTCGCCACCGCCAGACTGCAACTGCCTACTGCCAGACTGCAACTCTGCTACTACCAGACTGCCACTGCCTACTACCCAGCGTGCTTCCTGAGAGTGGCCCACAAAGACAAACGGAAGGGGCCAGAGGGGCAGCTTCCTATACCAACATGACAAGGGACGGACCGGACCATACTAAGAATAGAAACCTCTTTGCTTTTAGGAACCGTAGCTACCTGTTCCGACGTTGGTCCTACTGTTCTCTAGCAGACAGCCTTGTCTGCTACCCTCAAGCATGCAACTACAAACACATTTGATCATTCATCCTCTCACACAGAAGGGAAGGGGGATGACAGTATCTTATCATATACAGTATATAACAGAAAGCGGATGTAGGTTCCGTATGAGACTGTGTGACATGAATTACATATATACTGTGTTTTAAAGTGTAGTAGTGTGACAGATCGTTCTTGTTTACGTGTAAAAGTAACACGTTCCACTACTCAGTCTCCTCCCAGATAGTCAGAAACGCCATAATAAATTTAGAAGAGGAATTTATTCCATAAAAGACAACAAATTTGAGAAATTAAACATGAAAGGAATCCAACAGAGACCTTTCACCCTGCATGCGGTATAAATTTTCGATACGGTGCCTCTTGAAACGCCAAATACTTGGGCTCGCTTGGTTACGGAAGCACCCACCATACGAGCACCAACATGTTGCTCACGTTCGAATTCACTTAACTCCGACATAATTTCACTCAAAACCACACAGAACACTGTTCTGAACAAGACTAACACTTGGAAAGTGCTGAAGACATCCCGCTGGCACCGTTCGTGATCCAATACAACAGTCTAACCAGCAGGCTTGGGTAGCATCTGCATTTTTGATCAAGCATACACTTCTCGCGGTGTTTCCATACTTCTGTCCAACCCCTATAAGTGAACATGCTAACCACAGATGCGGAAGACATGACTCTTGTAAAAGCGTAGGATAATAGAAAAGAGCTCGTAAAATATGTAAAAGGGGATAACAACGGTCGTTACTGAAAGTGGGGACAGAAAATACCGCGATAGTTCGAACTCGGCAAGTGGTATGAATGGTTCAAATGGCTCTGAGCACTGTGGGACTTAACTGCTGAGGTCATCAGTCCCCTACAACTTAGAACTACTTAAACTTAACTAACCATAGAACATCACACACATCCATACCCGAGGCAGGATTCGAACTGGCGACCGTAGCGGTCGCGCGGTTCTGGTCTGTAGCGCCTAGAACCGCTCGGCCACTCCGGCCGGCTGGTATGAATGAAGAGAAATAATAGTACAAGATTAGCTTTGGCAGGACTTATATATATACAGGGTGGTCCGCTGACCGTGACCGGGCCAAATATCTCACAACATAAGCGTCAAACGAAAAAACTACAAAGAATGAAACTTATATAGCTTGAAGGGGGAAATCAGATGGCGCTATGGTTGGCCCGCTAGATGGCGCTGCCATACGTCAAACGGATATAAAGTGCGTTTTTTTTTAAATAGGAACCCCCTTTTTTATTACATATTCGTGTAATACGTAAAGAAATATGAATGTTTTAGTTGGACCACTTTTTTCGCTTTGTGATAGATGGCGCTGTAATAGTCACAAACGTATAAGTACGTGGTATCACGTAACATTCCGCCAGTGCGGACGGTATTTGCTTCGTGATACATTACCCGTGTTAAAATGGACCGTTTACCAGTTACGTAAAAGGTCGATATCGTGTTAATGTATGGCTATTGTGGTCAAAATGCTCAACGGGCGTGTGCTATTTATGCTGCTCGGTATCCTGGACGACATCATCCAAGTGTCCGGAACGTTCGCCAGATAGTTACGTTATTTAAGGAAACAGGAAGTGTTCACGCACATGTGAAACGTCAATCACGACCTGCAACAAATGATGATGCCCAAGTAGGTGTTTTAGCTGCTGTCGCGGCTAATCCGCACATCAGTAGAGACAAACTGCGCGAGAATCGGGTATCTCAAAAACGTCGGTGTTGAGAACGCTACATCAACATCGATTGCACCCGTACCATATTTCTATGCACCACGAATTGCATGGCGACGACTTTGAACGTCGTGTACAGTTCTGCCACTGGGCACAAGAGAAATTACGGGACGAGGAGGAAGGACAATTGGCCCCCATTTTATCGATGACAATCTAAACGGTGCAATGTATGCTGATTTCCTACGTAATGTTCTACCGATGTTACTACAAGATGTTTCACTGCATGGCAGAATGGCTATGTACTTCCAACATGATAGATGTTCGGCACATAGCTCGCGTGCGGTTGAAGCGGTATTGAATAGCATATTTCATGACAGGTGGATTGGTCGTCGAAGCACCATACCATGGCCAGCACGTTCACCGGATCTAAGGTCCCCGGATTTCTTTCCGTGGAGAAAGTTGAAGGGTATTTGCTATCGTCATCCACCGACAACGCCTGACAACATGCGCCGGCGCATTGTCAATGCATGTGCGAACATTACGGAAGGTGAACCACTCGCTGTTGAGAGGAATGTCGTTACACGTATTGAGGTTGACGGGCATCATTTTGAGCATTTATTGCATTAATGTGGTATTTACAGGTAATCACGCTGTAACAGCACGCGTTCTCAGAAATGATAAGTTCACAAAGGTACATGTATCACATTGGAACGACCGAAATAAAATGTTCAAATGTAGCTACGTTCTGTATTTTAATTTAAAAAACCTACCTGTTACCAACTGTTCGTCTAAAATTGTGAGCCATATGTTTGTGACTATTGCAGCGCCATCTATCACAAAGCGAAAAAAGTGTCCAACTAAAACATTCATGTTTCCTTACATACTACACGAATATGTAATAGAAAATGGGGGTTCCAATTTTAAAAAACGCAGTTGATATCCGTTTGACCTATGACAGCGCCATCTAGCGGGCCAACCATAGCGCCATCTGGTTTCCCCCTTCAAGCTAGACAAGTTTCGTTCTTTGTAGTTTTTTCGTTTGACGCTTATGTCGTGAGATATTTGGCCCGGTCACGATCAATGGATCACCCTGTATGTCGTTTGATTCCCTAACGTCGTATATATACGATGATAGGGAATCAAACAGTATAGCTGGCTATTTTTTGATAAAATAAATATTCGGGAATCAATTTAAGATCTGTAATAGCTATACAGTTGCTAACATTGATAGTGACCACACCCTAGCACCGAATAAAATGCTTGTTTAAATGCAAGAAGTTAAAGCAGCTGAATCGTTGGTAACAGTGCATGTTGAAAAATGTAAAGCCTTTGAAGAACATGCAAAAAAGAAATAATGGAACTGGTTTCTGTAACGTTACAAGCTATACGTCATATATGTTAATTGATCATAAAAAGGAAGATTCAGCTGAGTATTACGTAGCCAGCAAACTGCAGCAGACAGCTATATCAGGTACGTTAGGTGCTGCTGCTAGCCGTGTACAGGTGTGGAGGAGCGGCCGGCTGGCTGTGCTTCTGGTTCTTGGAATTCACGCGTCATTACGATCTCCCCACTGCTGCTCGCTTGAAAGCAAGTCAGTACCATGACGAGAGTCTGTGCCGATATATGAAGTATCAAATATTCACTAAAAATACTAAAATTGTTTCCAGACAAGACACAATACTGCTACGAATTCGTAATAAAGAAAAAAATTGTTCAAATAGCTCTAAGCGCTATGGGACTTAAACATCTGAGTTCATCAGCCCCCTAGACTCAGAACTACTTAAACCTAACTAACCTAAGGACATCAGAAACATCCATGCCCGAGGCAGGATTCAAACCTGCGACCGTAGCAGCCGCGTGGTTCTGAACTGAAGCCCCTGGAACCCCTCGGCCACAGCGGCCGGCAATAAAGAAACGATTCAAATAAAATTATCACCACCCTTGTGAGGCAAACTGAGGAGCTACTTGATTGAGAAGTAGCGGCTCCGGTCTCGAAAACTGACATACGGCCGGGAGAGCGGTGTCCTGACCACATGCCCCTCCATATCGGCATCCAGTGACACCTATGGGCTGAGTATGACACGGCGGCCGGTCGTTACCGTTGGGCCTTCATGGCCTGTTCGGGAGGAGTTTAGTTTAGTTTTGTGCAACCAATATTAGTAGTGTTATTAATTTTCATGTGTAAAACAGTATAAAACAAAAATAACAAAGATAAATTACAGATACATACGTATGCCAACTGAAAGAGCATGAAGTCAGTTATAAAACGAACATATTAAATATCCTAAAAACAAACAAATAACTTCTTATAAAGAAAAACGTATATTATTACTATTGAGAGGCAAAAGCAGAGTTCTGCACCGCTACATAAGAAGGTTAGCCGCTGCATGAAAGATCTGTAGTATTCTGTCTAATTTTTTATGTTTGTTTAATAAGAAATTTCTGAATTAAGGATTATAAAACATCCATTTGAATCACATAGTGAGCACCCAGCGAAAAGGCTAAAGTTGCTCAGCTGACTAGCAACAACTATTCTGGTTTGTGCAAAGTATTAAACATAATTTAATGTTAGTAGTAGCTTGACAATATCTAACTAAAAAGAAATGATGTTCAAAAACAGATAAAACTGCCTTAAGAGACGTAGTAAGTACAATAAAGAATACAAGGTACAAGGGTTAAAAACATGGATAACAGATGAGATACTGTTATAATAAAGAAACGACTAAAGTTTCATAATGTTGCAAGTAAACAGCAACAATAAATGCTACTGAGAAATAAAATTAGCCGTAGAAATATTGAAAAACGGAACAGAGGAAATATGGCATGCCACAGATACAAAACTGAAATAGGATGAAGTAGATGCTGCAGACACCCTCAATAACAATAATATTTGGAAACACAGAACAAGCAACCTAATAATTCTAAACGGAAAATGTAGTTGTGTAATGGAAGCAGAAAATAAGGATGGAAACAATACCTGGAGAAATTTTACAAGTTTACAGAAGAAAAGAGGACTGAAAATGAGCACAAAGCGCAAGAAGATGATAGGAGGCACTGAATACTTTGTGAATCTGAAAACTTTTGCACGAAGTCGGAAAGAAGTATTGCCCAAATATTGATTAAATACGAGCGTGAATCTTATTGGAATCACGCAATATAACGGAGCATTAACTGATGTGCCAATAAATTAAATTCATGGAACTGAGGAGTTCCATCACTTTTTTGAAAAGAATGTAAGTAAGTAGCAAAAGTAAGCAAAAGTGGGTATATATCAAAATTACAGTAGTAGTATCATATTCTTCAGAGTGTCATATGCTCCTAATAGCATATGCTTCAGCCGCGCGGGGTAACCGTGCGGTCTTCGGCGCCTTGCCACGGTTCACGCGGCTACCCCTGTCGGAAGTTCGAAACTTCCCTCGGGCATGAGTGTGTGTGTTGTCCTTAGCCTAAGTTAGTTTAAGTTAGATTAAGTAGTGTGTAAGCCTAGGGACCTATGACCTAAGCAGTTTAGTCCCATAGGAACTTACCACAAATTTCCAGTTTCCATATGCTTTAAAAATACTGACAAAGGGTATTTTATCAAAGAATGTAACAGAAAACTGAAGGAAGATTGGGGGAATACTAATTTTATTTTATGAGAAACAGAGGCACTCATAGAGCAATTTCAGCAGTGCAATTAATAAAAGACGAAAAATTTAAGGAAATCTTTTAACTGTGTGGACTTCACAATTTTTTTTAAATAGGCACTGTAAAATCAAGTACAGGGACAGAAGTGGAATCTATTATCTTAACTCGAAGGGGACTCGAGTAGTTAGCATTGATGGGAAGATACAAGCGTCCAAACTGAGGAAAGGTGTCAGGCAGGGTTGCTCATTACTACTGTTGATATCTGAGTTCTATGAGTCGCCGAATGGGAGCAGATATTGAGCTGGGTTCTCAGTGAAATGGAACTTATATTGGGTGACGACTAATAACCTCATAAAAAAGAGAAAATTAAAGTTACAGCTAAATATCAAATGTTAAACTATCTTCCCTTCAACAGCAAAAGATCAGTTCAATTTGGCTAAGGTCTCAAATATGACAGCTGAGGTTTACGAAGTAAAAGTTGAAGTCGGAAAACACGTCGGTTTCTGGAAACATAAAGAGTGTAACGACTGTCTAGCATGGTGTTAAAACTGCTCAAGTGGTCATTGTGCATAATAGTAGACTACCTGGAAGTTCAAGAAGCAGTTACTTTTAGAGCTGCACAAGAAATGGTATCCTGTAGATTATATAAAGAATTGTGAAAGAGATTTACCTACGAGGCTGATTACTGACAAAAGGACCGAGGAGGTAAATGCGTTGACAGGAGTATCAAAACCGTGCGGATTAAACTTAACCTGTAATGGCATGGCATTTTATTTCATTAATTCAAGGACTAATTCATAAGAGAATCGGCATCCCAGCATTAACAAGAAGGAGTAAAAGAAGACAATGGTTTGAAGCTGCGTCATTAGAGACGGAGCAAAAGCTCAGATTATTTCAGTGATGGGGAAGAAAATCGGTCCCTTCAAAGTTACCATCATGGAATTAACCTGAAGCGATTTAGGGAAATCGCGGAAAATCTAAATCTGGATGGCTGGACGCGTATTTTAACCGCCGTCCTACCGAATGCAGGTCCATTGTGCTAAACAGTGCGCCACCTCATATAAATGTCAAAGGAACGACAAAGATTTGGTCCCGCGAACTCCAACATCGGTACGGCAGAGTTGGATATTACTTGGTAGCTGTGGAAGTAACTGCTTCGTGACTCCAGTAGGTACATCCAACGCCCCCCCCCCCTCCCCACCAAAACAAAAAACAAAACAAAAAAAGGAGAGGAGAAAGAAGTTGACATCCAAGCTGGCCCCAGACATCTTCTATCGTGGCAATCTTGCTGGCCGCGAGAGTGACGTAAACATCATAAAGTCAATTCATAGAACCGGTGCCATCTAAGGAGAAGTATTGACCTGTTGAAAAATATTGCCATCATCAGTAGGTTCTTTAATTCCAAAACATGCAAAAGAATCATAGTCATAAAACATTGTAAACGATAATTACTGTGTACTGTTTGTTTTGTAAATATTGTTTTCAAAAATGGTTCAAATGGCTCTGAGCACTATGGGACTCAACTGATGAGGTCATTAGTCCCCTAGAACTTAGAACTAGTTAAACCTAACTAACCTAAGGACATCACAAACATCCATGCCCGAGGCAGGATTCGAACCTGCGACCGTAGCGGTCTTGCGGTTCCAGACTGCAGCGCCTTTAACCGCACGGCCACTTCGGCCGGCTAAATATTGTTTTCTGTGAATGCTTTCACAATACCTTATTTACTATACGTCATAGCATGGTTTTAAGATTGTTGTCGCTGTTTGCGGCATATTTTCTATGTTTTCTGTTTGTTGTTGAAAACGATTACAAAACAGACATCATAGACATCCTCAGGAACAAGGTAAAAATGAAACAAAATCAGTCGCCACCCACTCAAGAGTACAGCCAAAGGATCTGAATACCCAGACGCAGAATACACAGACAACACAGCAGACCACATCACATCAGGGAAAAGAAAAAGATGGTACACACTTACATACAACAATAAAATCTCACACAGAATTGGAAACATCTTGAAAAAGCAAGGGACCCCAATAGCATTCAGAACAAATAACACTGTTCAAAGAAGGCTAAGACCAGTCAAAAGAATCTCAGACAAATGTAGCAGTTCTGCAGTATACCAACTCACACGTAGCTCCTGTCAGGCGCAGTACATAGGACAAACAAGCAGAAATTTCTGCACGAGGTACATAGAGCACATGAGAGCTTTAAAGAATGACAGCACACATTCCACTTTCGCTTAACACCTAATGAACAAAAACCATAACCCACTAATATCGAGCGTGATCTACAAATCCTGAAACACAGCAACAGTTTATACCAGCAACTAACAATAGAAGAAAATTATTATATAAATAAGACTATAGCGGAAGGGGAAAACGTAATCTCCGAAAACACAACACTTTGCACCTACACACTCTTTACCACTCTGAGAAAACTGACACAGAACACAAAACACACACGCTAAAGAATCACTCCCATCACACACGCAAGACATAAATAAGGAGCAGAAGTCGTCAGAACTTGCGCTACAATTTTCATAGCCTTCTCACCACATGCGATACATTTCTCGCAACACACGCGAACAGTAAGGTGGCGTTATGTTTTGGCTTATGAACGAAGAGCGAACGTTACGTTTTTCTGTGTATGGAAGAAGCTGCAAGCCGCTCAACAAACGTGAGTTCACAACAAACTGCGTAACAGCCTAGTACACACCAAAACTTTATCTACAACACTACCGCAATTCCATCTGTAGAACGCTGACATACATAAGTTTACGTTTTGTATTTGTTTACAAATAGACGGTCACACAGTTGCAGATGACATCATGTATGCCGCGAAAAACGGCAACAGGAAAACACAGAAAATACGCCGCAAACAGCGACAACAATCTTGATACCATGCTGTGACGTATAGTAAAAAAAGTACTATGAAATTATTCACGGAAAACAATATTTACAAAACAAACAGTACACACATAATAATGTTTCACAATGTCTATAACTACGCTATTTCAGCATGTTTTAGAATTAAAGATCCCAACGGTGATCGCGATATTTTAGTTGAAACTAGTTTGGGCGATAAATAAATAACTAACAGAAGTGTTTTGCATCAAGGCGGACCAAAAATTCCCATATTGTTGTTAAGCGGCACCATGATAATGTCACACGGAAGGTAACACGTGAGGACACAGGATGGCCGTAACGTTCCATCAGAGTCACAGTTCCGTCAATCGCTGCGAGCTGTGACCTCAAGTGATATCCGATGGCTCCCTAGACCATGACGCCAGGAGTTAACACCGCATTTCCTTTCCTAAGCAATGGAAGAATGTGTTCTCTCCTCACGTAGCCACCACACTCCCCGACAATGGTCATCCAGCTAGTACAGAACAGTGATTCGTTACTGAACGCCATCTGACCTCATTCATCATGCTTCCTGGTCACGACGCCACTCCAAATGTAATCCTCTGTGTTATGATGTTAACAGAAGCTTACGCATGGGACAATTAATCCCTAGTTTGGCTGCTGAAAGTCCCTGCCGAATGGTGTGAGATGACACAGAATGTTTCAGGCAGTCTGTTACTTGTTTTCTCTTCTCTGATGGCAGGTGCAGACTTCAGGTGGTTACAATGGGCTTGGTGCACAATATGGCTATCCTCCCTTATGATCGTCAGATGTGTCGACGATTATGCCTGCCATCATGTTCCCATGCAGTCCAACATCAGGCCACTGTTGTATCTGAATGTCCGAGAAATTACTAAACTGCACGATTCGACCAGCTGGCTAAATACAGACCCACAATGAGACCCCGTTAAAACACTTTCGGGTGCTGATAATCCTATCTCACGAGAGTATCCGGCATCTCTGTGTGCTTCAGGGTTACCACTCAGCATCTGACACTATTCAAGCTCGTTACATAACCTACCAGGGCTGGTAACGACACTAAACACGAACAACATTTATGCACTCTGGTGGCTGTTGTATCTGCCACAGGAAATTAAAACTCTAATCATTTACATACCTGCCAATGGTGCGCACATATACGAAGTTACATTGACAACGAACCACGCCTTCTACATGTTTCACTTGTGGTTGAGATCGAAACAGAAAACGTGGTAGGAACAAAAATGTCAACTACTACAATCATGCTCATAAGGTAAGGATAATGCTGATACATGGTGAAACAACGCTCTGGTGGGTGGTTTGCGGGTTTAAATCACCTCGGGGTATGACCACGCGGTGCATTTGACCTGCGGTCGTCGCACGGTGGCGCTGGCAGCAGAGGTGTGTTGGTGCATGTCAGAGCACGGTGCAGTGAGTAAGTGTGCAGACGTTTTCAGACGTGCTAATTGTGACTGTGTTGAAAATGGCTCAAAGAACACGTTATGAGGGTAGAATACTAGGGCGACTGGAGGCTGGTCAAACACAGCAGGTCGTAGCACGGGCCCTCCGTGCGACACAAAGTGTGATCTCAAGATTATGGCAATGATTCCAGCAGACAGGAAACGCGTCCAGACGCTACAGTACGAGACGTCCACAGTTTGCAACACCACAAGAAGACCGATATCTCACCTTCAGTGCCGACAGACGGCCACGGAGTACTGCAGGTAGCCTTGCTCGGGAAATTACCGCAGCCACTGGAACAGTTGTCTTCATACACACAGACGACTGAACACACATGGTTTATTCGCCCAGAGACCTGCAAGGTGCATTCCACTGACCCCTGGTCACAGGAGAGCCCGTAAAGCCTGGTGTCAAGAACACAGTATAAGGTCATTGGAACAGTGGTCCAAGGTTATGTTCACGGTTGAGTCCAGGTATAGTCTGAACAGTGATTCTCGATGGGTTTCCATCTGGCGTGTACCTGGTACCAGATACCAACCCCTTAATGTCCTTGAAAGGGACCTTTATGGATGTCTTTGACAGAGGAATTGTAATAGGTCAGGTGTATCGGGACGTTATTTTGCACCAGTACGTCTGCCTTTTCAGGTGTGCAATGGGTCCCACCTTCCTCCTGATGCATGATAACGCACGGCCCCACTGAGCTGCCATCGTGGAGGATTACCTTGAAACAGAAGATGTCGCGCGAATGGAGTGGCCTGCCTGTTCTCCAGGCCCAAACCCCATCGAGCACGTCTGGGATGCTCTCGGTCGACGTATCGTTGCACTTCTTCAAACCCCTACGACACTTCAGGAGCTCCGACAGGCACTGGTGCAAGAATGGGAGGCTATACCCCAGCAGCTGTTCGAGCACCTGATCCAGAGTATGCCAACCCGTTGTGCGGCCTGTGTACGTGTGCATGGTGATCATATCCCATACTGACGTCGGAGTACATGCGCAGGAAACAATGGAGTTTTGTAGCACTTGTGTTTCGGGACGGTTTTCTCAACTTACCACCAATACCGTGGACTTACAGATCTGTGTCGTGTGTGTTCCCTATGTGCCTATGCTTTTAGCGCCATTTTTGTGTAGTTCCATGTTGTGTGGCACCACATTCTGCAATTATCCTTAATTTATGAGCATGAGTGTATATTAATATCCTGAGAAATTATCGGAGGGAAGGAGTAGGGATCCCCTTCTAGGTCTGAGGCCAAAGGCGGCAGCAGCAATAATACTGCAGAAGGGTGAGTGGCAAACCAATAACAATTCTAAGGACCAAGTGGTCTCGGGAAGGTGTTTTTAACACACGATGAAGTCTAAATACATCTACGGCAGATACGATTTAAAAAAAGAGCTACAAGATAATATGTGTCACGAAGTCACAGAGGAGAGTACAAAGGTCCACAACGTTCATGAAGGGAATGCAAAGTTAGACATGTGTATAGGATAGAACTCTCGCATATGCAAAAATGAAACAGCAGGAATCAGAAATGTGAATTTGGTCATCGTTAAAGCTACGGTGTTCTAAAGAAGAACTGCACACTGCAATGTGAACGCTGTTTTACTATGGAAAAGTTAGTGGAGGACAAAGCGTCCGTTACACAGGTTCATTGATTGGTGGATAGGTTGAAGCAGCTAGGACAAATATTATCGGGGTAACATATTGTGACAGATAAGCGAGAAGGGAAGCTAATGGAGCAGTGATCATAGGAATACGCTACCCAACCCAAATGAAATGAACGAGTGTAGGAAGGAGCGTGCCACACCATGCAGCAGATGAAGATATCTCTGCTCTGGCGTCACAATTTAGTCACATCAGCATGTTAACAAAGTGTTTTTGAGTGAGAATAGCTCTCTGGAACAGAATAGAGGGCAGGTTGATGACCGTGTAGGAGTCACAGAGGAAAACAAACATCTATAATATACAAGTGTACGCTGACCTGCCTAAAAGAGATGAGTCAATTGAAGATGCAGATGTTGCAGTGACACAGGCGTATAATATTAGAAAACTAGCATAAGACATAAAAGGGAAAATAGTGAAAAAACACTCAACTGAAACAGACAAATACAGCATCAGTGCCAACATAATAAAGTACATGGGTAGGTGAGACTGAAAAATGATATATTAATACAAAAAACAGTAAATCAAAAGGCCTCTAGTGGAGTGTCATGAAAACAAAGCAAGACATATTGTGGAAGGTCTGAGCACAGAAATATGTGAACAAATCATCAACCCAGTTGGGATATACAGTGTAAAGGCCCAAGTTTTAATTGATACGAAGATTGAGGTCAGAGCCATTTTACAAGAATTTTATAACAATATTGAGAATAAACCTGGAGTATTGGAAGTCCTTGTATCTGCCTCTGGCATTAAAGTTATTGACACTACCGCTAACAAAGGAATGGTCCCATCCTACATGTCGAAATATACCGTGAAAAATTTTAATCAGGAAGAATACACCGAAAGAAATACCTTGTCAAAATTTTAACTACTGAGATGCACTGCAAGTGTTTTAAAAAATGTTGAAAATTGCCAAATTTGTAGCTCGCCAAGTGGAGTTTTAGCGGACTGAGCATGCACAATGTGGCAGACGCATATCCTTGCCTGACGGCGCATCGGTAAGTAGATAATAGGACTCGGTTCGACCGTAATTTTTAAAGCAAATTTCAGTCCTCGCTGATAACTTTTCTGAACCATTTGTCCGCAGATATTTCAAATCTGAAACTCATTTAAAATCCATAGTAATTACAAGCTGCTTTTGCAATAGAGTAAGTATTTACAGTGGAAATAAAATTCAATTAATATTCATCGTGCTTACCGCTTAATGATAAGCCGTGTGTAAACCCCGCTTTGCTTCGTAAAATCTGACGGTGAACGGTATAAATGGAAGATATGCATGAAGCAATAAATATGCGCGAAAATGAAACTCTCAAAACTGTGAAATAAAAACTATCCAAACGATTTACTGTACAGGGTGGCTGCTATTCCCCATTAATAACCAACATAAGACCAGATACTTGAATAAATAACATGATAAACAGTTCTTTAGAGGAGTTTTCTTGAGATAAGAATCATGCAGAACTGTTCATGACAGGCAATGCATTGTTACCGACGGAGATCTGCGAGACTGAGTCCTCCGAATCACAACTGACATGAACATTACTCATTATAAGTCTTCTTCTATCTGGTTACGCACATTCAAGTTATCGTATAGCATAGGAAGTCACAAAACAACGAAGTTTACTTCGAGTAAAAGTGTAGAGGAGATTTCATAAATTCGTAGTTCGCGTGAAGACAAAGCTTGCTGTTATCCCCACATTTGCTGTGTCTAACACTGATCAGTCAAGTTTTGTGAAAGAAATGCGAGCAAACCGCATTTTATCTTTTTGAGTTAAAGAAATACAGAGTCTGCTGTGCAATCGATTAATACTACGACAGACTCATAGCCGGCCGAAGTGGCCGTGCGGTTAAAGGCGCTGCAGTCTGGAACCGCAAGACCGCTACGGTCGCAGGTTCGAATCCTGCCTCGGGCATGGATGTTTGTGATGTCCTTAGGTTAGTTAGGTTTAACTAGTTCTAAGTTCTAGGGGACTAATAACCTCAGCAGTTGAGTCCCATAGTGCTCAGAGCCATTTGAACAGACTCATACACAATAATGACAGTGATAAGTATGCGTGAATTACTGTCCCCACAGCTTTATATCTGTCTTCAGGGACCTCAGGGCATTTTCGGATCAAAAATAAAAAAGGACTTTCACGTGAAAAAAATCTGATAACCAACCTATCAAAATTTGATAAAATAGGGAAGAATAATTTTTAACATTTCATTCGATACGGTTTCTAAATAGATGGAGAAATTAATTCATTGTATTTGTTGAAATTTTGGGCCACATAACGATGTCCAGTCTTTCTGGAGGACGACGAAAAGACTGTTGATATAATTCAGATTATACGCGGAACAGCCAATGTGACTTTCCATAAAGAATTTTTCCGAATGTGGAAAATATTTTTTAAGGAAATGGCCGAACAATATAATTTCCGATAACTCCGTGTCATTTGATGTTTATCAGGAGATCAATATTCTTAATTTGTGCGTTATCAGTTTGCATCGGCAAATTTTATGAATTGCTCTAAGTATGCTCGGTACGCACCACGACGAGCACAGCAACAGCCAGGACCATTTCTTAGTTCACCGCAACTCTCTCTAAATAAAACCAGTAATTAAATTGACATGGCTGAAAGCAATCATTTTTTTCGTCATATGTGCCTGGTGTAAGGAAAATGTTTGTTTCAAATGACACATCGCTTTATTGTGATGACATGAGGATTAAGCAAGTAACTTTGGTTGATTCAGAGGAGGGAACCAAACAGCAAGGTCATCGGTCCCATCGTATTAGGGAACGAAGTCAGCCGTGCCCTTTCAAAGGAACCATCCCGGCATTTGCCTGAAGCGATTTAGGGAAATCACGGAAAACCTAAATCAGGATGGTCGCACGCGTGTTTGAACCATCGTCCTCTCGAATGCGAGTCCAGTGTGCTAACCTCTGCGTCACCTCGCTCGGTAATGTAATAAGCAAGTAACTGTTTCATTTTTACTAAAATACAAATTATTCAAAAATTATCGTACGAACTGTGTCACAGGAATCGTTACAAAAACATGTGTAAGAAATACTTCATCTCAATAAATTAAAGTCACAGTTGATGGAAGTCATCTGTAATGTAATATCCAACATTACCTTGATTTATTTTCCTCCGCTAGACACCTTTGTAAGAGTTACTGCATGTATGCAACAGTTTAGCTGGCGATAAGAATATCTTCTTAATCAAAACGTTAATGATACGTGACATTTTCCACATGGGTTAGGTGCTTCAAATTCGCTTGTTTCATTCGTATATCAGCATTACATGCCACTACGCATTCTTGTCACGGCCAGTCGTACACTAGGCAGGAAGGGCTGTACAAATCACTATCATAATCGATTCTTCATGCGACAAAAACGAGTAAATTCAACTGGTTTTAAAAAACACTTGTATTGCCTCTTAGCACCTAAGATTTTAACAGTGCTTTTCTTTCATTGTATTCTTCCTCCACAAAAAATTTAATGTTGCATTTCGACATGTCGGATTGGACCATTCCCTTGTAAGAGTAGCAAGTCGATATTAACTTTTTTTTAATTGTGTGCTGCACTATCGTTGAAAAAATTTTGAAAGAATGTTTCTGGGTCTATACATTTCAGTACGTATGTTATAATAGGACAGACTGGTTTCTAAAGGTAGAATGTAGTGTCGTAGTCCAGGAGAAGTGAAATTAATTTCGATGAAGCACGTAAATAATGGTGAGACCAGGTAACGATGGTTTGAGCAACAGTTTGAAGCGTTCTAGAGTTAAAAATTGCATTATGTCAGTCACTAGAAGGACGACTGCTATCAGCTTGTGATGACATTACAGCAGAATAACATGCTATTTCAAGAACCGGCTTTAAATAATGACTACAGGAATGTACTAGAACTTCCTACATATGACTACCGTAGGGATTATGATGACAAGATCAGATTAATTACAGCATGCACAGAGGCATTTAAAGTCATTCTTCTCGCACCCCATACCTGAATGGGAAAAACACTAATAACTGGTCCAAAGGGACGTATCGTCAGCCATACATTTCACAGTAGTTGGCGGGGTATAGATTTAGATGCAGATGTAGGTGATATGTACAGAATCACTGGGTTTAGAGTACAAGTGATTTTTATAAATATGCGAAAGGACACAAGCATTGTAATTTAAAAGCCGGCCGCGGTGGTCGTGCGGTTCTAGCGCTGCAGTCCGGAACCGCGGGACTGCTACGGTCGCAGGTTCGAATCCTGCCTCGGGCATGGATGTGTGTGATGTCCTTAGGTTAGTTAGGTTTAAGTAGTTCTAAGTTCTAGGGGGCTGATGACCTAAGATGTTAAGTACCATAGTGCTCAGAGCCAGTTGATCCATTTTTTTGTAATTTAAAAATTTTATTTAAAAGTTTTACAACTAACAACGGCCTACATAGCAAGATAGTTCAGCTCCAGTAGAGGTTGTTCATTCTCCTGAAATGCAACTAGAGCATCCGTGTGTTGTCAAAAGGAGACTTGGGGGAGGGATCAGGTGTGGGCTACTGGTGGCTGCTTAGGAGTCTCGGCCCAGGCCACTCACACTCGTTAACTGGCAACCATCTAAATACGACATATTTACTCCCTTACTCCAATATAGGCCTGAATGGCATATGTTCAAGCCCACGCTCCTAATGTGACCACTTCCCATGTCCCGAAGACTGGTCGATGGCCTGGCATACAGTTTGGGTCAGTCCTATTATAACCCATACATGAATAAACCATTATTCCTAAAAAGTAAATACTGTCTTATTCCTTTCCTTTATGGTTTATTCCATCCCTTTACGTCCACTCCACAGCCAACCCTGATAGGGCACAAACTACACATCTTCGCACTTTGTGTCAGAAATGGGCTTATACATCATTTCCTAGGAAAGATAGGCTACCTTGATTTGTGACATCTGTCACGAATTGCACTTTGTAGTGTAAATATCTGTCTGTATTTCCTGGAGACTGGTGAAAATTAAACATATATGGTTACGCTCTAGGTTACAACTAAAATAATCTTTGAAAAAAATACCACGACGACACAGGTCCGCAAATATTATTAGATGAATACTCACAGAATGAGCGTTCAATGTCTCGATTGATTTTATCACCAGACTGGTGCATAACTGCTATACTACACTAATACTAGCAATATCGGCCATGAAACACAGAAAACTACATCTTACTACTATGTTTAATGAGGTCAATGAAATAACAATCGTAACTGATTTATGTAGCTCACCGGGCAAGATGAATAATTTATTGGTGCAATGCACATTACGGTATGGTGTATGTAGGTGTCTACCATATATGCACCTGCACTTTTTTTACCCTCGAAGGCAAAAAAGTGGTTTTCTCAGATTAATTTACTTTTATATACACTCCTGGAAATGGAAAAAAGAACACATTGACACCGGTGTGTCAGACCCACCATACTTGCTCCGGACACTGCCAGAGGGGTGTACAAGCAATGATCACACGCACGGCACAGCGGACACACCAGGAACCGCGGTGTTGGCCGTCGAATGGCGCTAGCTGCGCAGCATTTGTGCACCGCCGCCGTCAGTGTCAGCCAGTTTGCCGTGGCATACGGAGCTCCATCGCAGTATTTAACACTGGTAGCATGCCGCGACAGCGTGGACGTGAACCGTATGTGCAGTTGACGGACTTTGAGCGAGGGCGTATAGTGGGCATGCGGGAGGCCGGGTGGACGTGCCGCCGAATTGCTCAACAAGTGGGGCGTGAGGTCTCCACAGTACATCGATGTTGTCGCCAGTGGTCGGCGGAAGGTGCACGTGCCCGTCGACCTGGGACCGGACCGCAGCGACGCACGGATGCACGCCAAGACCGTAGGATCCTACGCAGTGCCGTAGGGGACCGCACCGCCACTTCCCAGCAAATTAGGGACACTGTTGCTCCTGGGGTATCGGCGAGGACCATTCGCAACCGTCTCCATGAAGCTGGGCTACGGTCCCGCACACCGTTAGGCCGTCTTCCGCTCACGCCCCAACATCGTGCAGCCCGCCTCCAGTGGTGTCGCGACAGGCGTGAATGGAGGGTCGAATGGAGACGTATCGTCTTCAACGATGAGAGTCGCTTCTGCCTTGGTGCCAATGATGGTCGTATGCGTGTTTGGCGCCGTGCAGGTGAGCGCCACAATCAGGACTGCATACGACCGAGGCACACAGGGCCAACACCCGGCATCATGGTGTGGAGAGCGATCTCCTACACTGGCCGTACACCACTGGTGATCGTCGAGGGGACACTGAATAGTGCACGGTACATCCAAACCGTCATCGAACCCATCGTTCTACCATTCCTAGACCGGCAAGGGAACTTGCTGTTCCAACAGGACAATGCACGTCCGCATGTCTCCCGTGCCACCCAACGTGCTCTAGAAGGTGTAAGTCAACTACCCTGGCCAGCAAGATCTCCGGATCTGTCCCCCATTGAGCATGTTTGGGACTGGATGAAGCGTCGTCTCACGCGGTCTGCACGTCCAACACGAACGCTGGTCCAACTGAGGCGCCAGGTGGAAATGGCATGGCAAGCCGTTCCACAGGACTACATCCAGCATCTCTACGATCGTCTCCATGGGAGAATAGCAGCCTGCATTGCTGCGAAAGGTGGATATACACTGTACTAGTGCCGACATTGTGCATGCTCTGTTACCTGTGTCTATGTGCCTGTGGTTCTGTCAGTGTGATCATGTGATGTATCTGACCCCAGGAATGTGTCAATAAAGTTTCCCCTTCCTGGGACAATGAATTCACGGTGTTCTTATTTCAATTTCCAGGAGTGTATTTCATAATGAGGCGAGGGGGATGGGGGGGGGGGGGGGGGGGGAAGACTGGTGGAGATTCAAAACCCATGTGCAGAGCATCTCTGGATTATTACGATTGCTACGGCAGAAACTGTTACTATCACCACTTTCGAGATTCAACCCAGATGATATTACAACTTCTAAGATTAAGTGTAGTTGCCGAGAGAAACTGCTCAACCATAGCCACGCAGTTTCATACAGTGATGGGATGGCGAGGCGCGGGCGACTCGACCGCACCGAGAATTCCTCGAGCCTCTAGTTCTCACAAGGGGAGGCCGCCAATTGTGAAATTCAGATTCGATTCATACTGCGCATAATAAAAGCTCATGGCCAGAGGTGTAATGTGGCAAAGCACCAAGATGCACTTCTCAGCCGTTGTCGAGAAAATCGACAGTTAAACAAACCGTTGCGGTGAAATACTCTCTACGATGTATAACTTCCTATAGCGTCGTGGCGCAGCGGTAAGTGCTTGGGTTTGTGAATCTAAGGTCGACAGATCGAATCTCGCGCCATGCAATTTTTTTTTAGTATTTGTTTTTTGTAATTCAAATATATATATATATATATATATATATATATATATATATATATATATATATATATATATCATGGGGTCTCTAATTCGAACGTTTGACTTACACTATACGTATTCGTTTCGGAATATCGTTTCTACGTCTTCCGTTAACTACACGTGTAAACATTATGAAGACAATTACTAACATTTGTGAAATACAACTTAGTTTGCAGAAAACATAATCATGTTCGAAGTCGCCAGTTTTTCCACGACAAACGACTTTCAGCAACTTATTATATGCATAATTGTTGCAACTGATTGCCGTGAATATATATATATATATATATATATATATATATATATATATATATATATATATATATATATTACAAATAACAAATACTAAAAGAAAAAAGTTACATGGTGCGAGATTCGATCCGGTGACCTTCGGATTACGAACCCGAGCGCTTACCGCTGCGCCACGACGCTGTAGGAAGTTACAAGTCGTAGAGAGTATTTCACCTCAACGGTTTCTTTTAACTGTCGATTTTCTCGACAACGGCTGAGAAGTGCATCTTGGTGCTTGGCCACATTACACCTCTGGCTATGAGCTTTTATTATGCGCAATATGAATCGAATCTGAATTTCACAATTGGCGGCCTCCCCTTGTCAAGCAATTCTCGAGAAGCTCACGAGAAACGGCTCGGCGGCGTGTGCCGCTGCGCGCCAGTTGGCTGCGACATTCGCCGCGCCGCTGTTGTTTTCTGAATCGAATGCCGCCGCTAGACAAACACGCTCGCTGTGCTCGTAACTAGTATGTCTCAGGTTTCTATCGAGTAAAGTTGTTATTCAAATCCATATGGACACTCGAAAACGAACATCATGGTGCTGGCAATACTTTACGGAGGATGGAGATAACGTGAATTGCAACATTTGTCGTAAAAAATCTCCGTAATGTATCAAAAAATACAACGGCCATGATTAGACATCTTAAACTGCACAATTTATCGAGCAATAAAACAGCGACGTCCGTGGATACAGATGCTCATTCTTCCAATCGTGCGATGCAGACAAAATATCCAGGTATGTGTTGAACAACTGGTGAATTCCGTGCAAAAGTTCCGATAGTGTCCGAAGCGGTCCGCCACGCTTAAAAAACGTTGATTTTTTAATCTTACTCCGTTTCTCTTCATAGAGGGAAGTAAACGACACCAACAGCTAGATGAAGCACTAGTGGCCATGATAACAGACGATTTTTAATCGCTTTCAGTCGTCGAGGACACTGGTTTTCGACGTTTTGTTTCACTGTTGGACCCACAATACTCGATACCAAATCAAAAAAAGTTGCGCCTCATGATTGAGGACGATTACCATAAACAGAAAGAGGCTGTAAGCTTGGCCGTGAAAGATTCTACTTGTGTTTCTTTAACGACCCATATTTGGACCTCACTCAATAGTGAGACATATATTGCTGTAACTGGTCATTTCATTAACACTAATTGGTGCCTGAAAGCTTTAGCTCTCGAGACATTCCGTTTCACGGGAAAGCATAGAGCGCTAAATATTTGTGAGGCGTTAGATAACATGATTTCAAAATGGAACATTGAAAACAAAGTTGTAAGCATCACAACTGACAACGCCAGTAACATGATGGCAGCCGTACAACTTATTCACAGTGGCAACATAAATATGCAACATGTGCCTTTTCTAGCACACACCATCAATTTAGTTGTGAAAAGTTATTTGAACAGCAACAGCGAGCTCTGCATAATGCGGGAAAAGGCCAGAAAAATTGTTAGCTATATTAAAACAAGTTGCAATGCTAATGAGAAACTCCATGAGAATGAGGATCTAATGAAAAAACCTGTTCATAAATTGAATCAGGAAACCGAAATCCGATGGAACAGTACGTTTTATATGCTACAACGTCTAGTGGAGCAAAAGGAATGCATTGCAGTCTGTCTATCATCGTTGTATTCAGGTGTAGAGAGCCTCACAGCTATGAGTGACGAATTTTGAGCGAATGTTTGTGTGTACTGGAGCCATTTGAAGTGGTAAAAAGTGAAATCTTAACTGAAAACTATACCTCTCTTTCGAAAGCTATTCCAATAATCAGACAACTAATCCTAACCGTATGCGATGGGAAGTGGGCTACCACGACAGCGCAAGTGCTACAGCAACATCTGCACAACTCACTAATAGCCCGGCTAGGATTAATAGAAACAAACTAAGTACAGTTCTCGACCCAATATTCAAAACGCTACCATTAACGAGTCCCATTCATTAAAAACATGACATTGCAAGCCTAATTGCAGAGTGCACAAACGTGGTAGAGGCCATACGATCTACTCATTCGGCAGCTAACGACACTAGCCACGAGTGCCATTTCGTACAAATCTCCAGTGGTTCCTTATGGGCTTCTTTCGATGAAGAGGTTTCCAATAAAAATCTAATGAAAAGCGGTTGTGACAGCATAGACCTGGAGGTACAACGATATTTGGAAGAACCGTACATACAACGCACGGATAATCCTCTACACTACTGGAAAAAAATGAAAACAGTTACCCAGGTCTAGCTGTCGTGGCAAAAAATATCTTGCAATACCTGCAACTTCTGTTCCAAGTGAAAGAATATTTTCGAAAACAGGACTACTTATAAACAAACAAAGGAGCAGACTAAATGGCCAATTGGTTAATAAAATCATATTTCTAAACAAAAATCGACGGCTGTGCAACAATGGGATGTAAAAATGCCTTCTGCTGAACAACTTTTGTTTCCTTTCTTTCTTCAGTAAGTAAACGCATGTACGCAGTTTATGTATATAAAAGGCTATAGCACTTCTCTTTTATGTTTAAGCATGCATGCACACATGCAGAATGTAGAAGGTAGTTTATTTTGTAAGAATAAGGCTTCTGTTTCATGCGAATTCTGTGCTTTGTTTTAAACAACAATTCTACGATGTTTGTCTTATGAGACATATACTAATACTTCAGTACTGTTGAGTGGTACTTAAGTAAATAAATTAGTGAAATCAAAGTGAACTAGAAATTAGAATATAAATGAAAAACTTGGTTTAGTTTAGAGAGTTGCATACTGGCAAACAGCGGGCATAACAGCAGAACAGAAGGGACAATGACCGTGAAGTCAGCAAGTTCCACATAAACGGGCGCTGTCGATTCAGCCGTCAGGGCATCGCCCGACCGGCTCACGTGTTTCTCAGTTGTCGCATGTGAGCAAAGGCCCTCGCCTACATTCCAAGAGCCAATGACCGACGTTAAGAAGATTCTTCGAGAAGCTTTTCAACGTGACAGAAGAGGCAATGACCGGCTCACGTGTTTCTCAGTCGTCACGTGTGATCAAAGGCCCTCGCCTACATTCCAAGAGCCAATGACCGACTTTAAGAAGATTCTTCGAGGAGCTTCTCAACGTGACAGAAGAGGCAATGACCGCGAAGTCGTTCACCTCCAGTAAACTGAAGTGAATAAATACGCGAGACGCAGTGGACCAAACAGACGGAGACGGAGACGGAGACGGAGACGGAGACGAAACGAGAGACGAAGAAGACGATGAAGTGAAGAAGCGTAGCAGTAGTTTTCAGTCAGTTTCGGTGCTGAAGACAGTCATGCAAGAAGAGACTACATCATGCACAGACGCACCAAGTCCGTCGCTGTAATGGAATAGCAAGCAGCAGCCTTGGCGCCAGAAGACAGAAGTTAAAAGGTATTTGAAGTCTGATTTTTACATACCCGGGTGACTCGTGAGGACGGGAAGGAGACGGCCTCACATCAGCAGTCACCTGTGAGCTGGGATGAAGATCTGACAGCCGAAGACTGGCAAGCGGGAGTCCGTTGTTCGAGTCCAGGACACTGGCCTTCCCCCGCCGCGCCGCTCCGCTGGCCGACGCACAACACACGCGGTCGCTTAGAGAAGAGAAACACTGGGACGCCACATCCAAGGTATCACCATCCGATGCACGACTTCGCTCGCAATAATTAAACGGGCCACCTCGCGCTGCGCGTCTCCAGTCAGCTGGGCGAGACGGCGACACGAGATACACACTGCCACGGTAATGAGACGCCGCCGCCGCCGCCGCCGCCGCTGCCGCAGCAGAAGACTTCGCAAACGACACAGCTGCCGCTCTCCGAGCCAGAACATCGAGTAAGAAACAGTTGTACAAATCTTCAATGAAAGTTATCTTACGTAAAAATGATGTTTCATTCGACCTCATACCCGAACCAAGGAAGAACCCACCCTGCCCACAAGTTGTTAAGAGAGAAAAATTAATTAATTTAGTATTTTCTCCCTGACATAATGCTTTAGAATGCTCATCCTGACAATTGACTAGCATCAAAAGAGAAAACCCATTTACATTTAGTATCACAATTGTTACATTTGGTGTCAGAGAAAAAACCCTTGGCCCAATATGAGGCGTGAATGACAGTCACTAAAGGTCCACAGTAAGTATCGTTCAATGTGGGAAGGATAGAGGTGTACATAGCAGTCGTAATATTTTCTTTATTTACAAGTGTATTTTCTCTCATAATTTTAAGAGTTTGTCGAAAATATTTAAACATCCTTTTCAATCAGTGTGGTAAGATTGTGTAACTAACAGTTTGTAAAATGATGACACGAAATCGAACAAAGTCAGAGTCAGCACCACAAGCGGTTTCTACTGATGAAGCTATTCAGAGCTTAGTTAATCAAATAGCACAGCTTAAAAGTGATAATAATGCATTATTCAAACAGTTGAGTGAGGTTAGGCAAACCAGTTCAATCCCTCCCATCCTAGATTCCTCAGCAGCAGCCTTAGTAACTCCTTTTTCAGGTAAACCTGGCGAGGACATAACAGCCTTTTTTGATGATTTAGTAGCAACTGCAAAGTTAGGATCATGGTCAGATGAACAGCTCTTACAAATGACAAAGTTAAGATTGCTAGGAGAGGCTAAAGCACACGTATTATACCATGAAGAATTACGGAATGCTCCAACATTTGAGGAATTGAAGAAAGGATTACTTAAACGTTTTCAAAAACAGAACAGCTGTAGATTTTATAGGGAAAAATTAAACACTATCACTCAGAGGCAAAACGAGTCGTTAGAAAGCTTCGTAGATAGGATTAGAAAAGTTAATATTAACACCTATCAGTTGACAACCAGTGATGAAGCAAATAAGGTTATTTTACAAGAGGCAGAAAATAGAGCTCTGGATACATTTTTACGTGGGTTACCTCCTGAAACGTCCCGTCGTGTCAGGGCAGAGTTTCCTAAAAATTTAGCGGAAGCTGTATCTGTGGCGACGGCTTTCGAAGAAATAGACATTGCCACCAGATACAAGGTGAAGCGAAATGTATTTTCAGCAGGAGTACGATGTTTTAGGTGCGATCGACAGGGACATATGGCAAAAAACTGCAGACAACCTCAATGCACTAATTGTCAAAGAATAGGTCACACATTCAAGGAATGCAGGTCTAAGAAAGTTTTTGGAAATAGAAATCAGTTAAACTCAAACGGGAATGTCGGAGCCGCCGCCAGGCGTTCCCAATAAAATTTCATGCCATTAAGGCGAATGTGAAGGCGGAATGCTGGTTATCTGCTACCATACGGGATAAAGAGACAAGGATACAAGTGGATACAGGCGCAAACGTATCAATAGTAAGTAATGAATGTATTGGAGAGAAGAAATATGACCCTCCAAGGTATAGATTGAGTGGAGTAGGAGGAGGTACAGTGAAGTCGTTAGGATGTACATAATTGATTTTCTATATTCACGGTGTACAATTTCAAGAAGATGTAGAAGTGGTAACAAAGGTAACCGACGGGTACGACGCGATCCTAGGGTTGGATTTCCTGAATAAAAATCACGCTAAAATCGACCTCAGACAGCAAACTGTAGAACTTAGCGGAATAGTGTTTCTGCTAGGAGACACCGCTGCAAAGGGCCCGCTGCCGCAAGATTTCCCAAACCGCAAGGCGAAATCAACTACACTGCGTGCAACGTCCTTGAAGGTTGATTCGCGGGATCAGATACCGTCTGGCTCAGGAAAACTTTTCTGGATGACCGTTGACCCCGAAGTACCTACAGATACAGTGTGTCTAATAGAGCCTTTAGAGGAAAATGAGGAATTAGATGTATCACATTGTTTTGTACGTAGGAGTGATGTACGGGCTCAAGACGCTGAGGGAGAAAGAAAAGTACCGGTACATATTGACAATTTCGGAGTGGAGGAATAAGAGTTGCATAAGGGAATATTAGTAGCTACAGTCAGTACTTTTGAAGAAGAAGATTTCATTTGGTCAGATATGACTGATGGTCAGAAACCAGACGCCTATAAAACCGCATTACGCCAGAAGATTGAGCATTTGAAAGGAAATGATAGAGACACGATAGAAGCCGTTTTAGTTGAGTTCCAAGATTTATTTAATGCAGAAGGTCCATTGCCATCAACAGATATCACACAGCATAGGATACCAACAGGAAATAGCCCCCCCCCCCCCCCCCCCCCAGTTTGTAGGAAGCCTTATAGAGTTCCGCATCACAGCCAGTACTGGATGAATTTTTAGAACAGCATCTAAAAGATGGAATTCTAGAATCCCACTTCTGACACCAAATGTAACAATTGTGCTACTAAATGTAACTGGATTTTCTCTTTTGATGCTAGTCAATTGTCAGGATGAGCATTCTAAAGCATTATGTCAGGGTGAAAATACTAAATTAATTAATTTTTCTCTCTTAACGACTTGTGGGCAGGGTGGGTTCTTTCTTGGCTCGGGTATGAGGTCAAATGAAACATCATTTTTACGTAAGATAACTTTCATTGAAGATTTGTACAACTGTTTCTTACTCGATGTTCTGGCTCGGAGAGCGGCAGCTGTGTCGTTTGCGAAGTCTTCTGCTGCGGCAGCGGCGGCGGCGGCGGCGTCTGATTACGCGTGGCAGTGTGTATCTCGTGTCGCCGTCTCGCCCAGCTGACTGGAGACGCGCAGCGCGAGGTGGCCCGTTTAATTATTGCGAGCGAAGTCGTGCATCGGATGGTGATACCTTGGATGTGGCGTCCCAGTGTTTCTCTTCTCTAAGCGGCCGCGTGTGTTGTGCGTCGGCCAGCGGAGCGGCGCGGCGGGGGTAGGCCAGTGTCCTGGACTCGAACAACGGACTCCCGCTTGCCAGTCTTCGGCTGTCAGATCTTCATCCCAGCTCACAGGTGACTGCTGATGTGAGGCCGTCTCCTTCCCGTCCTCACGAGTCACCCGGGTATGTAAAAATCAGACTTCAAATACCTTTTAACTTCTGTCTTCTGGCGCCAAGGCTGCTGCTTGCTATTCCATTACAGCGACGGACTTGGTGCGTCTGTGCATGATGTAGTCTCTTCTTGCATGACTGTCTTCAGCACCGAAACTGACTGAAAACTACTGCTACGCTTCTTCACTTCATCGTCTTCTTCGTCTCTCGTTTCGTCTCCGTCTCCGTCTCCGTCTGTCTGGTCCACAGCGTCTCGCGTATTTATTCACTTCAGTTTACTGGAGGTGAACGACTTTGCGGTCATTGCCTCTTCTGTCACGTTGAGAAGCTCCTCGAAGAATCTTCTTAAAGTCAGTCATTGGCTCTTGGAATGTAGGCGAGGGCCTTTGATCACATGTGACGACTGAGAAACACGTGAGCCGGTCATTGCCTCTTCTGTCACGTTGAAAAGCTTCTCGAAGAATCTTCTTAACGTCGGTCATTGGCTCTTGGAATGTAGGCGAGGGCCTTTGCTCACATGCGACAACTGAGAAACACGTGAGCCGGTCGGGCGATGCCCTGACGGCTGAATCGACAGCGCCCGTTTATGTGGAACTTGCTGACTTCACGGTCATTGTCTCTTCTGTTCTGCTGTTTTCCCCGCTGTTTGCCAGTATGTAACTCTCGAAACTAAACCAAGTTCTTCATTTATATTCTAATTTCTAGGTCACTTTGATTTCACTAAATTGTTTACTTAAGTACCACTCAACAGTACACATTAATAACGGTAGTATAGTTGATATCAATCACAGAATTTCAAAGTTTTCCGTGCACGCACGTACGAGTACGACCGCTGTGGCTCAGTGCTTCGTGTACTGAAGGTTTGGGCAATTTCTCAGAGAGCACAGCACTGTCTACTTCTCGAGCGTACCGGAGACATTCTCGAGAAATTGCCTTCGCGTCGCGCGTTTCTCGAGCGCGATCATAGCCCATCCCTAGTTTCATAGACAATATGCTGCCTGGGGTCGCAGTCACATAGCCGCCATCTCTGACGGCGACTGCAGTGCGGCCACTGCCTTTTGCAATCAGGCACAGAGCAGACGCTACGGTCTTGGTATGATGCAGAGCGAATGTAAGGTTGCTGTGCAATGTGTTGTATCACCAATCAACAGTATCTACCTAAGGATGTCAGCGGGGTAACAGCAATGATGCACTACAATGACGCAACAAGACGATATTGCAGGGGCTACGTGGTTAAGAAGTATATTAAGTTTTTGTTTTGTTTTTTGTTTTCTTTTTTCCGTGCACGAGTCAAGGCCAGACCCAAACTTCCATATGTCGTTGTTCATGCATCACAATCCGCACTCGTATACATTATGTAATACCCGTACAGGGGAGGGACATTTTAATTGAAAGTCGCTGCCTGGTATCGGCAGATAACCACGTTATTGCAGTGCCTGTATTTTTAAGAAGTACGAAGCATTGTTCCTTCGGACGTTTATGCATGCACAAATTTTCATTGTCATTCCATTACACAGTTAATGGTTGTCCATACCTGTAACTGCGAGTATATTTCATGACACAGCAACAGTTGCGGCTGATCAGACGTGGCCACTGTTACGTGTGAGATGCACATGAAAACGCACCTGCGCCCAGTGCTATCAACCAACCATTGGGCCCAAAGTCCAGCCAGATGGCCACTGCTGGCAACGTTTCGAGATCTAAGGGGCAGGGGACGCGCTACACAGACAGAGCCCGTCCGTCCAACGGCATGCTTCCAACTGTGTAATTTTCTGTAAAGGCTTTATCTGTATGCTGTATAGCAGTGTATTCTACAATTGTAAATCACAAAATTTGTGGTATACCAATGCTGCATAGTATAACAGACCAATAACGTGTGCCTTCTGGATTCCGGATAAACAGGTATCTGTGTGGCAGATGGCCGAATAATAGTAAGTAGACTATATTTTCAATTATTATTATTATTATTCCTATGCAGATTTTCCCCCTTAAACGTGCAAAGTTATTTCTAACACATCTGAAATTATGTTACATATTATGTGCTATAATCATGCCAATTCATGTGCAGCATTGAATCTGGTCTTTTATATAGATAACAGACTAAAGAAAATAGCGTGTAAATAAATATCTGGCTGTTATCATAGATCTTCTGGAAGTGGAAAAGTTTATATTAAAAAAGCTGTCAAGACTTGCTATGTGGCACGTATCATATGAAGAATACGCAAAGCAAATATCCCAGCACCGAAAATTATCTGTCAGTGTAGTGGTTATAAAGCTTTAATTATCGATTCGAAAAACTTAAGTTGTGATCATGAAACTTAGTGATAATGTTAGCACTTCTCTGCATATTCGTCGTCCAGTGCGACACAGTTTTGCACAAGACGGATGACCTGAGGGTGTCCTCAGTTACAAAAGTCTGCATTTTGGGTGTCCAGGCAACATTCCACATCAAATATCACCTCGTCACCATTCTGGAAATATGTCATGTAATGGTTTCTTCATTCACGGAAAGACAAAGATTACGTGGGGCAAGTAAATACAGCCCAAAGAAGCAGAACGAGCTGCAGTATAGTCATGGAGCAAAAATACTCCCTTGGATAAGGTCCCTCAGTACTTCGCCTCGACAGCATACACAAACTTGTCACGAGATTTCGATAGTATGCTCGTATGACAGTTTGGCCATTGCGAGCGTAATGTTAGCACCACACCATAGCAGTCCAAAAAAAAGTACTCAGCATCGGTGCTGGTTAGGTCTTTGCTTTTTCTGGCAATGATGCATCCACATGTTTCCATTGCTTTCTTCGCATATTTGTGTCAGGATCACATAGAAACATCCAGCACTCTTCCATGGAGATTAGGCAGCTAAAAAACTCATCTTGATTGGCCTTATGCCTGCACTAGCCGTTACGAAGTCTGCTCTGGGTACGAGCAATTCGTATCCTAGACTTTTAGCTTGGCTCGCTTCACTGTTGTAGGGATCGGTCGTGAACCAGCACAATGAAATCCATGGATTTACTTAATATTTGACCCTTACACCATCACAATCTAATAGGCAGGTTAGCGAAATAATTTATAAATAAATAAACTGCACAGATAAATCCCTTGGGATTAATTATGTTTTCGAAAGGGAATAATAATTGCTTAAATCCAATACCCGTTTACTGCAAAAAGTTTACACATTTCGGGAAGGCAGCCTCAAACAATTGCGAATTCAAATTAAAATAAAAGATAAATTGTGGGGCGGCAGGTGGAATAATTATTGATATATGATTTTTTTTTAACTTTTATTTTATTTTTTTTTGTTTGCCATTCTCAACACTGGCTCTCTAACTACAATATTGGCAACCAGAAAGTGATTTAGCAAAACGTGAAGCCTGTAATTAGAATTCCTAGTGCCCACTTCATCTGAGAAATACATTTATAGCTACAGCTTATAGCTCTGAGGAATTAGGAGATTGCCTGGGATTCATAATCAAAAACGATTCTCTCTAAAATGTTCACTATATTCTGAAAGTCACAGACCAAAAAGAATTCACACAATCCAACTACCAGAGCAGTTCAGAGTCTAATGCGCTGATGCAACTATAACTGTTCAAATTAAATGTTTAAGTGAATGCTCGCCATAATTTGATGATAACGTTCATCAAACGCCACGCTAAATAATGGTAGAATGTCTGTCCCGCGACGGCACGTGAAAATACGAGATACGCAAACTAAAGATAGATCATTAAAGTCATCCCAGAATAAACACCTCACTCGAAAACGATTTCATGGTTACGCGTATCCCGAGTAACTTATTACGGCATCTGAGGCTGTTTATAGCAATGATACAGGTGGTGCGCTAATCAGCGTCTGGAGAGAACTGGTGCCTTCCTTTCGCGCAGCGTTCTTACTTGTAAAACCGCGGTGCGGACGGCTAAGGGAACGCCTGAACAAATCTGCTATCCCGACTAGCCGCTGGGCTAGTAATGCACCACTTTAAGTTATTGAATAAATCATTGCTTCCTTTGCTGATGGCCGATGAAGCTCTCAATTTAAATGTGCAATCAGCACACAGGTAAGTAATCATAATAAAAGTCTGACGTGACTAAGTCAAATATTTTGGGCGAGATAATTAATTTAATTTCACTACACACAGTAGACGAGCTCTGAACTTGCCCTTTGGAGATATGCTATCGCTATAGTTTTATAGTTATTTAGTTGAAACTTCTCACATCTTTATGATTATAGCGGATCTCCCTTCTACTTAAATTTAAACATCCTAGCCTTATTTATTCGCCTACTTAATCTATCTTGCTTCCTTAATTTCTAAGACAAAAACCAGAAAATCATGAATTTCAACTAAAATTTTAATTTGTGAGATCCAGAATACTGTTTCTACTAAATTATTATGCAAAGGAATCTAAATATAAATTTTTAAGTTTCTAGCTCTTTTCTGTTGCGCCAATGATTTTTACAGAAAAACGTCCAAATTTCGAAAATGGTTCAAGTTATTGAACTGATATTCAACACACATTGATTTAGTATTTTTGAAGTATTGCGCAACATTTATGACGTCAGAGCTAGTTACAGCCGACTAAGCTGGCACACAATGGAAAGACTGATGTGAATTTTATACGGCATGAGTAGGCTGCTTCCCTACAAAATGATAATTTATCTAGTGCAGTAGAGCAGTGTAAATGGAACACGGGGTTTAATAGTTTGTTTAAGAGCCCATTAATGACAAAACTCAAAGACAAATACTCAAATTCATACGGCACAAGTCCTGACTATTAACCTCGACATAAAACAAAAGTTCGTTATCCTAAATAATCAGTGCGACAACAAGTACAAATTCATCACAGGTGAGTCTCAAACTCCTGCAAAATAGTTTTAGTTGTAAGCAGTCTCAAGTCTTTTCGTATGGACATTCAAACTCAGAAACTACTGTCAAGTATTTTAAGCAGGGCCCTAAGTTTTGAGATACTCCCACATTAGATAAAATGAAGCGCAAACTACTGAAGTTTTCAATATAGGTTGTTAAGTATTTAATACCATCATCACTGCTGGTCTATCTGTTGCAATTGAAATGAGGTTCCCTATCAGGAACTCATTAGAAAATCCCATGTATTCCAGCCAGACGATTCAGCGATGTCTTACAAATACCTTTGTGGGCTCTCTCATGTCTTGGACTCAGGATTGTAAATAAATGACTTCAGATGACAACTGTCTTAATGGTGTGCTCTCATCAATAATTAATAATATTTTACATCTTGTCTCAGTAACTATTTAAATCATTGTGTTTTTTCATTTTTTGTGCAGTGTGATCAATAATGGTGAAACACGTATTTCCAGAATGTAAAAAGTAGCCTGCAGCCCAAGCCAATTCTACTAAGTTCTTGCACGTCAGTTTTGGTCTCAAATTTACTGAAATGTCGACTCTTTTTCGTGACTTTAAAAAAAAGAAGTGCGAAATATATTTGCTGTCACCTCCTATTCATTTCGAGATGTCCTAGTCTTCTCTCTAGCACTAAATAGTATTTGGACAGCAATCTGATAAACGGAATCTTATGTTTAAACTTTGTCCGAAAAGAAATTCTGTCTTCTTTTACTCGAATCACCTGAAGATGACACAAATACAGTGGCCCAAGGTTACGCAATGTTCACGTCCTGCTTCTTTCTACACTTAAATTTCCTCCTTCTTTGCAAATTTTATAACCGACTTTTCTGTTAGAAACGATTAACCAGCTATTTTTCTCACAAAATGCTATTTCTTGATGAAAAGTCCAACATTCTGGATGATTATTTGACTTGCTATGCACATTTTGTTCGCTGTATTTTCACAGATGGATTCAGTGTTCAGGCTTACATTTCCACTTTTATCATCCATCGACAACGTCGGAATTCCTGACCTTCCAGTCGCAAAAGAATTATTGGCCAGTTTTAGCTTTTTATATGCAGAACAAGAAAAATAGTTTGTTTTACTGGTCATCTTACCTTTTCTTTTTCTTTTTTCTTTTAACCTCTATGCTAACTCGCAACGAACGGCAGGACGCACTGCACACACACGCATACTGTCAACACGAAGGAAACGGTAAGCGAATAACCAAGACCGTCGTGTTCCGTGTGTTGGCTCACTCAAAGAACATGCAGTAGCTTCACTGACTTGGCTGCCAGGGTTTCAGTTGCCTAGAACGGTTGCCTGGTGCTTCGAAACGTTCGAAACAGTTACATGTGTAACTTTTCCCACCACAGGCTGCACTGTCATCGTTCAGATTGCGATTACCAGGAAAAAAATAAAATAAATCCTATTTACGTCCGTGAAACAAGTTGGAAAACTTTTAAGTTCTTTAACATCGTAAAGGAGTTACTTTGCGGACAGAAAAGTTTAGGCGTTTTTCTCGAACAGCACTTCTACAAAGAAACGCTGTTTTAAGAAAGACTTTCACCTTAATGATGCGTAATCTAATGAACAAATCGTCTAAGCTAGCTGAAGCACTTCGGCACATACTGCTATACAACGTTGCACTTGAGAACTAGCTGCGCCAGCTTCAAATGTAAGGAGCGCTCATAATACTTCAGTAAAGATCGAAACACTAATCCTGCACTGACTGCTTTTCTATTAGAAGATTGCAGGACCTTGCCATACAATCGCTGCTACAGTGCAACTACTCCAATGACTGTGGTTACTTTGACCTGAGCCTTTTCTATGCTTAACTCTCAAGATGTACCACAATTCATCTAGAACTTCGTAATAGTATTCAAGAATGGTGAGCATATACAATATAAATTAATCCAGTCCCAAATCTTCTTGTTACCTGTCATCAAAATGCTCTGTGAAATACCTCTCAAATATATCTTCCACACAAATGAAATACCTACTTGACGATAACATAATTTGTTAATGAAACTTGGTGTTATCAATAACGTAATATTCAATCGTGTAAATAATATTAGTGTCCTACATAAAGCCCGACTTGAGACTAAGTAACTCAATAACACATAATTCTTGCCGTTGGTAATGTAATGGATGGTCCAGTAGTTGCCCTATTAAAACTCTGTGAGAACTTTCCAAATTTATTTGTTTCCACTACAGTGCTCCGTTCACCTCGGTCTGCGTCACAGGGCCCCGAAATACTGAGGAAGCACCCCAGTGGCCTGTGCAACACAATGCTGTGTCGTGCCGGCCTTGGCCAGCCCGCTGAGTTCCAATGATGTTAGGATGGCTGTGCCAGCAGTTGACTCAGCGCTGCTCGGTGTGAGCAGCGGGCAGCCAGCTGCGTCCTTCTCACGGGCGTGGCTGAGATCACGGCGACAAACAAGCACCCCGCTATCCGGCACCCGAAACTGTGGCCCTCGCCTCGGCAAGTCTCCGCCATGTGTCGGGAGCCGAGGCGACCGCTTGCGGTAGCAAGTTAGAGTGTGGCCCACCGCTGGCTGGCTGTGGACCCCGCGTTGGCCTCAGAGGGTCGAACCAATGACCTGCCGTGGACTGGGATGCTGTCGCCCACCTGTTGCTCTGTGTAGCCTGGTGGTGTGACACACCCCGCCATCCAGGAGAGCTGCCACACTTGAATCAATCTCATTAGAAAACAGCACCTATTTATACTCAGTTGTGTGCCTCTGTTTTGCCAAATGCACTGCTTCGCGTCACGTATGCATAACACTTAGGTTGGCCAGTGGCCCTCTTCTGCCTGTAATTAATGCCGTGGAAACTGCTATGTGCCCCCTCTCCGGCAGTTCTACGCCCCTGTGGCCTCTATTTGCCTTCACAACTGCTGGTATGCATAACCTACTGCAATCTGGCCTGCACCTGGCTGTAACTCGTGCTCCAAATATCGCACAAAACTAACTTTCCCTATCCGAAACGGTGGTGCCGCTACAGTAACATCGATGCACGACCATCTAAATGGCTGTCAGCTGCATACTTTACTTCACTTCATATAACTTACCAACCAGCGGAGTAAATATTCACAAAATTTTGTTCTATTACAGTAATGCTCTTCAAGAAAACAAGCCCAATATTTTTATTCCAGTGCTCCTACAGCGCATGAAGGTAAAAATTCTTGTTAAAGAGTACAAATCTTGTCTCTTAAGACAGCGATGAATTTAACTACTTGCCTGTGATATAATCCTTGCCCGACCGATTATTGACAATCTCTTTCTTTGCTATCATTACAAAATATTTCGTAATATTAATTGTTCAAAATCTCACTTTCTTTTCATAACCCGCTAATTATTCCAGTTATTTCCTTCGGAATGACTATGTTTTTTGGACTGGTTTTGGGAACTTCATTTCATTTGTAAATAATAGCCACGTTTTGACATCTTGGTTATTCCACTAGCTTTAAAGGCTCTAATGTTTTGGCAAATCTCTCTAATTTAGTAATTATTCTTTAGTAAATTCTTACTTTCTTTTATCGTATATATTTCCTTCTTACATCGGAAGATAATAGGTGGGGTTCAATTTATTAACATGTCGGAATATACTTTTCTTTTTGTTTGAGCAACAATATTTTATCTTTCTCAATACAGACACACGATGATACGTTACAAGGGCTGACAACTCCCTGAAAAGCAGACTAAAGATTAGCAAATAATAATAATAATAATAATAATAATAATAATAATACAATAATACAACAATGGAAGAGTTACAACTACTGGTTTATGTAGGAGCACTCACTACACTAAATATACACACTAGGCAGAGATCATAACCAACCAACACACAGAAGAAACCCACAAAACCAGCATGGCAACACAGGCTACAGATCAGAATAGAAAAACTGAGAAAAGACATCGGACAGCTAACACAATTTATAAGAAATGAAATATCAGACAAAAAACGAAAAAGGTTAGGTAAAATCTCACAACAAGAAGCAATGGAGCAATTAGATGAAAAGAAGCAGAAGTTACAAGCATTGGCCAAACGACTTAGAAGATACAAAAAAAGTGAAAATAGAAGGAAACAAAACCAAACATTCAACACAAACCAAAAGAAATTTTACCAGACAATAGATAACACACACATTAAAATAGACAATCCACCAAACATAACAGACATGGAACACTTCTGGAGCAACATATGGTCAAACCCGGTGCAACATAACAGGCATGCACGGTGGATACAAGCAGAAACAGACTCATACAAGATGATACCACAAATGCCTGAAGTGATAATTTTGCAACATGAAGTCACCCGAGCAATTAATTCTACGCACAATTGGAAAGCCCCTGGAAATGATAAAATAGCAAATTTCTGGCTAAAGAAGTTCACCTCAACACATTCACATCTAACTAAATTATTTAACAGTTACATTGCAGACCCATACACATTCCCTGATACACTTACACATGGAATAACCTATCTGAAACCTAAAGATCAAGCAGACACAGCAAACCCAGCTAAATATCGCCCCATAACATGCCTACCAACAATCTACAAAATATTAACTTCAGTCATTACACAGAAATTAATGACACATACAACACAGAACAAAATTATAAATGAAGAACAAAAAGGCTGTTGCAAAGGAGCACGTGGATGTAAAGAGCAACTGATAATAGATGCAGAGGTGACATATCAAGCTAAAACTAAACAAAGGTCTCTACACTACGCATACATTGATTACCAAAAAGCTTTTGATAGTGTACCCCACTCATGGTTACTACAAATATTGGAAATATACAAAGTAGATCCTAAATTGATACAGTTCCTAAACATAGTAATGAAAAACTGGAAAACCACACTTAATATCCAAACAAATTCAGATAATATCACATCACAGCCAATACAGATTAAGCGTGGAATATACCAAGGAGACTCATTAAGTCCTTTCTGGTTCTGCCTTGCTCTGAACCCACTATCCAACATGTTAAACAATACAAATTATGGATACAATATTACTGGAACATACCCACACAAAATCACACATTTGCTATACATGGATGATCTAAAACTACTGGCAGCAACTAATCAACAACTCAACCAATTACTAAAGATAACAGAAGGATTCAGCATTGATATAAGTATGGCTTTTGGAACAGACAAATGTAAGAAAAATAGCATAGTCAAGGGAAAACACACTAAACAAGAAGATTACATATTGGATAACAGCGACTGCATAGAAGCGATGGAAAAAACGGATGCCTATAAATATCTAGGATACAGGCAAAAAATAGGAATAGATAATACAAATATTAAAGAAGAACTAAAAGAAAAATATAGACAAAGACTAACAAAAATACTGAAAACAGAACTGACAGCAAGAAACAAGACAAAAGCTATAAATACTTATGCCATACCAATATTGACCTACTCATTTGGAGTAGTGAAATGGAGTAACACAGACCTAGAAGCACTCAATACACTTACACGATCACAATGCCACAAATATAGAATACATCACATACATTCAGCAACAGAAAGATTCACATTAAGCAGAAAGGAAGGAGGAAGGGGATTTATCGACATAAAAAACCTACATTATGGACAGGTAGACAATTTAAGAAAATTCTTTCTAGAACGAGCAGAAACTAGCAAAATACACAAGGCAATCACTCATATAAATACATCGGCTACACCACTGCAATTTCATAACCACTTCTACAACCCTTTAGATCACATAACATCAACAGATACGAAGAAAGCAAATTGGAAAAAGAAAACACTTCATGGCAAGCACCCATATCATCTAACACAGCCACACATCGATCAAGACGCATCCAACACATGGCTAAGAAAAGGCAATATATACAGTGAGACAGAAGGATTCATGATTGCAATACAGGATCAAACAATAAACACCAGGTATTTCAGCAAGCATATTATTAAAGATCCCAATACCACAACAGATAAATGCAGACTCTGTAAACAACAAATAGAAACAGTAGATCACATCACAAGCGGATGTACAATACTAGCAAATACAGAATACCCCAGAAGACATGACAATGTCGCAAAAATAATACATCAACAGCTTGCCTTACAACATAAACTTATAAAACAACACGTTCCTACATACAAGTATGCACCACAAAATGTACTGGAGAATGATGAATACAAATTATACTGGAACAGAACCATTATAACAGATAAAACAACGCCACATAACAAACCTGACATCATACTCACCAATAAAAAGAAGAAATTAACACAACTAATCGAAATATCCATACCCAATACAACAAATATACAAAAGAAAACAGGAGAAAAAATTGAAAAATACATCCAACTGGCTGAGGAAGTCAAAGACATGTGGCATCAGGATAAAGTTGACATCATACCAATTATACTATCAACTACAGGAGTCATACCACACAATATCCACCAATACATCAATGCAATACAGCTACATCCAAACATATATATACAATTACAGAAATCCGTAATTATTGATACATGTTCAATTACCCGAAAGTTCCTAAATGCAATATAACATATACCGTACAGCAAAAAGGAAGTGACGCTTGATAAAGGTCCGCGTCACTCCATTCCTCACCAGACTTAACGTCTGAGAAAGTAAAGATAATAATAATAAACCACTAAGGGCCACTGCCAGTTAAACTCTCACCATATATCACCAAACAAGTATATTTAACATCCTCCAGCACTCTAATGGCCAACAGCAGTTGCAGTGTATCTAGTACAGGGCTATTAAAAATGATGAAGCGGTTTCATAAATTCACTGTAGCTCCATTCATTGACATATGGTCACGACACACTGCAGATACGTAGAAAAACTCATAAAGTTTTGTTCGGCTGAAGCCGCACTTCAGGTTTCTGCCGCCAGAGCGCTCGAGAGCGCAGTGAGACAAAATGGCGACAGGAGCCGAGAAAGCGTATGTCGTGCTTGAAATGCACTCACATCAGTCAGTCATAACAGTGCAACGACACTTCAGGACGAAGTTCAACAAAGATCCACCAACTGCTAACTCCATTCGGCGATGGTATGTGCAGTTTAAAGCGTCTGGATGCCTCTGTAAGGGGAAATCAACGGGTCGGCCTGCAGTGAGCGAAGAAACGGTTGAACGCGTGGGGGCAAGTTTCCCGCGTAGCCCACGGAAGTCGACGAATAAAGCAAGCAGGGAGCTAAACGTACCACAGCCGACGGTTTGGAAAATCTTACGGAAAAGGCTAAAGCAGAAGCCTTACCGTTTACAATTGCTACAAGCCCTGACACCCGATGACAAAGTCAAACGCTTTGAATTTTCGGCGCGGTTGCAACAGCTCATGGAAGAGGATGCGTTCAGTGCAAAACTTGTTTTCAGTGATGAAGCAACATTTTTCTTAATGGTGAAGTGAACAGACACAACGTGCGAATCTGGGCGGTAGAGAATCGTCACGCATTCGTGCAGCAAATTCGCAATTCACCATAAGTTAACGTGTTTTGTGCAATCTCACGGTTTAAAGTTCACGGCCCCTTTTTCTTCTGCAAAAAAAACGTTACAGGACACGTGTATCTGGACATGCTGGAAAATTGGCTCATGCCACAACTGGAGACCGACAGCGCCGACTTCATCTTTCAACAGGATGGTGCTCCACCGCACTTCCATCATGATGTTCGGCATTTCTTAAACAGGAGATTGGAAAACCGATGGATCGGTCATGGTGGAGATCATGATCAGCAATTCATGTCATGGCCTCCATGCTCTCCCGACTTAACCCCAAGCGATTTCTTTCTGTGGGGTTATGTGAAAGATTCAGTGTTTAAACCTCATCTACCAAGAAACGTGCCAGAACTGCGAGCTCGCATCAACGATGCTTTCGAACTCATTGATGGGAAAATGCTGCACCAAGTGTGGGAGGAACTTGATTATCGGCTTGATGTCTGCCGAATCACTAAAGGGGCACATATCGAACATTTGTGAATGCCTAAAAAAACTTTTTGAGTTTTTATATGTGTGTGCGAAGCATTGTGAAAATATCTCAAATAATAAAGTTATTGTAGAGCTGTGAAATCGCTTCAATCATTTGTAATAACCCTGTATTGCTGAATTAAACCACTTTAAATAAGCCTCAAATTAATCTTTACCATATTCAGATAATGACAGTCAAACTTCCGATGCACGTTCACATAAATAATCACTCTCACGGAAAACTTTTAACATTGCTCTGTAAGCATAGGCTCTTTACTAATCAGTAAGTTAGGCGTCTCACGTGACTTGTGGGACGAGCAGTACTGTATTCAACAGATCACGGACTTGCTACCACATTTCTCGTGGCCAACTTCCGACTGCCCACTACTACTTCCGAACGATTGAATCTCGAACCGAAACTGAACTGTCGATCTCTCAAGCTCCAATCGTACTGACCTTAAGCCTATGATAATTTCATTCGAAACGATTTCCCAAACAAATGAACAGCGTTCCCTTCCATCTTTAACAATCAAGTTGTTATTTGCAGCACCCGCTAATGCTGGTGTGAACAGCTGCGCCGATGTTTATTTTGTGTGGCCCTGGATTCTGCCTTGCTGCAAATCACCTTCTCACCACTGTACGACTGCATTTTGGCGCAATTACTACAAGATTAAACCAAACACATATATACTTGTAACACACTCATTACGCTTTAGTTCACTTACAGCTGACTACCATCGTAGTTGAGGCGACCAGTTCGAATATAAAATCGCTCATTGAAAATTCTGTAATTAATTTATTTAAAATTGTAAAATACATATTACCACCTTGAAGAAAGTGTGACGTTCTGGCTTCTACGTACATGTTATTTCGTGCAAATGATTTACTTTGAATTATTTGCAGTTCCGTAGCGATTATAATAACGTTTTTCATTGGTCATTTACATACATAATCATTTGAAGTATATCTAAAAATGAAATGTAGTCATTACCTGAGATCATTAGGTGATAACTAGGTAACTTTTACACCATGTTATGCGCAGTTTGTGGAGGATTTATGGCTATGGCATTTCTGCAAGCATAAACTCCGTCCGAACAGGCTTCGGACGGCCAAAGAGTGCCGACCGACCGCCGTGTCACTTTCAGCCGACAGGCGTCACTGTATGTGTATACGGAGGAGCAGGTGGTCAGCACACCGTTTTCCCGGATGTTGTAAGCTTTCGTGATCGGAGACGCTACTTCTCAGTCAAGTAGCTACCCAATTGGACTCGCAAGTGCACCAAGCTTGCCACCAGCGCTCGGCAGCCCGGACGAACACCCATCCAAGTGCTGTCCAAGTCTGACAGCGCTTAACTTCGATGATCTGACGGGATTTGCATACATCCAGAGTTTGAAATGTAGCCTACTATAGTGTTTTCTGACGTCGTCAGCTTTCATTTGATATTTCATACAACGTGGTCGCTCCAGCGGTTTATTTACTATTAATTTCTATTGTCCAGTGGAGTATTCATAACTAACAACAGTATCAGCTTTCTTAACATTTGTTGTATAATCTTGCTTAACAAGTTGACTGCTACGAGACCGTTGGAAGCCACAGCAGAACCTCACTTCTGACACCACGACCTGGCATGCTGGAGAAACATCCATCACTATGCATGAGGCAGTCAATATGATAAAGCTGCAACGAGCTCGTCTCATGACGCGATTTTTTAGGTGTTTTTGTTTTGCTGAGTCATTTTGGTAAGATCTATAGCGTGGTTTCCGTGAAAATGCAATATCCATCTTATATCTCATTCCCTCTAGTTGAGACTGTCTCTTGTCACAATTCCCTCACACAGGCGTGAATGGACCCGCCCTGGACAATCCCACATCCACTCATCACTCTCCCTATCTGGGGCCAGTCCTACCCGGCCACCATATTGACAGCCAGTCCATCAGCTCATGCTCCACAAGCCACCTACTCGTAACGTCACACAGCCTGACGACTGTATCACTTCCGTTGCTGTCTTGGTTTAGGGGGTTGTGAGTGTAAGCAGTTGTGGGATCCAACACGCTTAGGGTGACTATCGCCACGCTCAAGTTCGTACCCATGAATAGTGATTCACGGCTGAATTTCACTATTGCCTCAACTGTTACACGCCAACCGTCGAGCACCAGAACCTCCACAACTCTTGTCATTTGCAGCAGCTCACAGACAGAGAGTCTTCCACATAGTCCTTTGTCATACGGGCTTGTCTGACCACATTGGAAACATCTGTGCCAACTAACCACCGCCTTAGACCTCCACCAATTCAAGATGGTTTGTTGCAGCACTGTTCCCTTAAAAAAAAAAAGAAAACAAAAAGAAAAAAAAACACGAATTACTGCAGTGGTGACTAACGTGCTACAGCACAACAGCACACCGTAAAAATCGCAAGTAAATTACGCCGTTTCTCTTCAAATGCGAGCCACAAAATGCTTTAAAAGTACATCATTTCTTTTTGAATGAGAGCCAGGAATTGCATTAAAAGCACAATATTTCTCTTCGAATGCACGCCGCTGTGTAAATAAAATGGATGAAAACATATTTTGTTGCGCTCCCTCTGTGATAACTACACTCCTGGAAATGGAAAAAAGAACACATTGACACCGGTGTGTCAGACCCACCATACTTGCTCCGGACACTGCGAGAGGGCTGTACAAGCAATGATCACACGCACGGCACAGCGGACACACCAGGAACCGCGGTGTTGGCCGTCGAACGGCGCTAGCTGCGCAGCATTTGTGCACCGCCGCCGTCAGTGTCAGCCAGTTTGCCGTGGCATACGGAGCTCCATCGCAGTCTTTAACACTGGTAGCATGCCGCGACAGCGTGGACGTGAACCGTATGCGCAGTTGACGGACTTTGAGCGAGGGCGTATAGTGGGCATGCGGGAGGCCGGGTGGACGTACCGCCGAAATGCTCAACACGTGGGGCGTGAGGTCTCCACAGTACATCGATGTTGTCGCCAGTGGTCGGCGGAAGGTGCACGTGCCCGTCGACCTGGGACCGGACCGCAGCGACGCACGGATGCACGCCAAGACCGTAGCATCCTACGCAGTGCCTTAGGGGACCGCACCGCCACTTCCCAGCAAATTAGGGACACTGTTGCTCCTGGGGTATCGGCGAGGACCATTCGCAACCGTCTCCATGAAGCTGGGCTACGGTCCCGCACACCGTTAGGCCGTCTTCCGCTCACGCCCCAACATCGTGCAGCCCGCCTCCAGTGGTGTCGCGACAGGCGTGAATGGAGGGACGAATGGAGACGTGTCGTCTTCAGCGATGAGAGTCGCTTCTGCCTTGATGCCAATGATGGTCGTATGCGTGTTTGGCGCCGTGCAGGTGAGCGCCACAATCAGGACTGCATACGACCGAGGCACACAGGGCCAACACCCGGCATCATGGTGTGGGGAGCGATCTCCTACACTGGCCGTACACCACTGGTGATCGTCGAGGGGACACTGAATAGTGCACGGTACATCCAAACCGTCATTGAACCCATCGTTCTACCATTCCTAGACCGGCAAGGGAACTTGCTGTTCCAACAGGACAATGCACGTCCGCATGTATCCCGTGCCACCCAACGTGCTCTAGAAGGTGTAAGTCAACTACCCTGGCCAGCAAGATCTCCGGATCTGTCCCCCATTGAGCATGTTTGGGACTGAGGCGCCAGGTGGAAATGGCATGGCAAGCCGTTCCACAGGACTACATCCAGCATCTCTACGATCGTCTCCATGGGAGAATAGCAGCCTGCATTGCTGCGAAAGGTGGATATACACTGTACTAGTGCCGACATTGTGCATGCTCTGTTGCCTGTGTCTATGTGCCTGTGGTTCTGGCAGTGTGATCATGTGATGTATCTGACCCCAGGAATGTGTCAATAAAGTTTCCCCTTCCTGGGACAATGAATTCACGGTGTTCTTATTACAATTTCCAGGAGTGTAGAAACCCGTGTCGAGTGCTGAAATGATGGTCAGCCGTGCTACTATCAACTCAGAGAAGGGATGACACTGTCTGTTGTCAACTTCTGATACGACGTCAATCCTTCCAGCACGAGGGTTGCTACGTTGCTCTCAGCACCAGGTCAGCATTTTTCTTCACAATTGCGTTTTAAGTGTTATGCAAGCAACATGGCGCAAGTTGTCCTGCAGCTCATGTTCAGATACTTTGTCACTAGACGTGTACACGGCTTTACAGTGAGGTGACAAAAGTCATCGGATAGCGATATGGACATATACAGATGGACCGCAAACACACGATATAAAAGGGCAATTCATTGGCGGAGCTGTCGCTCGTACCTGGGTGATTATATGAAAAGATTTTCGACAGGATTATGGGTGCTCTACGGAAATTAACAGACTTTGAATGCAGATGGAGCTATAGGCATGGAATAATCCGTTTCGGAAATCGTTAGGGAATTCAGTATTCAGAGATTCACACTGTCAATAGTGTGCCCAGAACACCACATTTCAGGCGTTACTTCTCATCACAGGCAGCAATGTATCACCAAGCATTGCCAGAATACATTCAAGAAAGGAAAACGGAGACCAGTATTATGGTGCAAAAAGTTTCTAGAACAGTGTAATTAAGAAGTCTACAAAATTAAAGTTGTCACAAAACCTAATAAACTGCAGCGGAAGTTTCTATTTAAAGAAAGCTTGGTGTCCGGCACTCTGTTTATTGATGTCTCTCCGCGATCTCCACCAGAGCTGGAAAACGCAAAGAAAATGAGCACTTCTCAGAATAACCGTGCAAGCTCTGAATAAAGGCACCAAAGGTGTTGTTCACAGTCAGGCACGTTATACTGGTAAATAAAGGCACTACATCAACACTGCTAGTGTGTACACAGCGATTACTGTAACACCACACCTTGCAACACCTAGTTTGATGACTTTATCACTAGATCTGAGTCCAGTCATGACTGGACGGACTGTGTCAGAATGAAATATATACATACATACATACACACATACAAGTTTCCACAATTTTTCATTTAACGTATGAAGAAAATTGTTCACAATAAGGACATATACCCAATCACTGGGTTAGTCGATGAAATAGCGTGCATAGAAATGCTATCAACAACTTGGTTGTACACCGAAAAGCACAACATTACACCAGTCGCACCAAGAAACATCACATAAAGGCAGAACTGGGGATAGTGCTGTTTCATCACTACTTTGCATTTCTTTGAGTGAATTTACTGATCTTAAGTAAAGATTCACTCAGTACTAAAAAGCTTACCTTAATATTACCATAGTTTCTTCTCATTTCCTGTGCACTGTTTTTCTATAGCCTTTGTGTGGCTTTCAGTTTTCTTTAATAGTTCATTAAATCTGTTTTCAGACATTCTAATAAAATTTAAAAAATTCTCTTTCTACTTGCAAAGTTCACAAAATGGTAGCAAACAAGCTATTCTCGGAGCAGGACAGTAACACAGGTTCGGCAGCCTCCCAACTGATGGTGCCACACGAATTTACTAACTAACTTACTTACCAACAAATTTGCTCATTTCGTTTCGCATCACTATGCAGAGCCACATAAATGTGTGACACATTCAGCATGCAAATGAGATGAGGTCCACCAACTGCCAGTCATATGGCTGGGTACTGTCTTGGTCATTGTACCCATGCCAGTGGCTGTTGGTATCTATCACCACATTGGTGTATGTGTGCCCTGTCTGCCACTACCGGCCATAAAACTGAGGGATAAAGCCACTCACCTACAGTCAGTCACAAACAAAGCTGACTGAACTAGGCTCATTTTGTGCACATGATGTCACACATTCTTTAGCAGTGAGTGAGTGTTTCGTAGTTTTCTGGGTGCTCCGTTTTCAACATTACAGCCAGTGTGACCATTAAAGCTCTGACATGCTTAATATATATAATACAAGAGAATTTCCTACTGTCAAAAAGATAATATTGCAAATGTGTGAAACTGTAACTTTTAAAGTCAATATTACCTCAATGCAAAGAATATTTTACATACACACAAATGATGGAAGAAAATTTTTAATGGAACTTAGTGATATCATTGCTTCATGGGCACAGCATTGAGACATATTGTTGAAATAAGAAAATCACCAGTCAGAACATTTTTTACTTGGGCAAAACATGGGTAATACAGATTCATACAAAGAAAGCATGTTGGAAAACAAGTGATGGTTGAGGTGGCTTTAAAGCCACAGTTGGTAAAGGTGGAAGAATAATTGTGCCTCATGTTCATTCTGTTTCTGTAGACATTCTATGAGACAAATTAGTGTTTCGGGTAAAATTTAGCAGTTCGGAAATTAACATTGTTGCTGCGGCTGCTGCTGCTGACAAGGTACCCACAACAAGTACAAAAAAACTGATATCATGCTGTGGCTTGCAAGCAGAAAGATATACTGCATGTTGCCAACCAAGCTCGTGCTGAATTGTTGCATGTCATAATGCTTCATGGGTCTCAAATGCAGTACACAGAAACATGGACATACAGTTCTGCATTTGCCATGGTATCACTGCCAACACAGTCTGATGGGGCTCATATGGGCAGGGCAGCAAAACAACTTCATCACAGGCTAAATGTGTTCGGCATGCAGAGTGGCTACATGATGATGATATGGAGAGGGAAATTTTAATTGATGAACAGCTTGATCCCATCATCATCACTCTAAGACCAGCCAAAATCAGAAACAGACATAGACTGCAGCAATGTAGCTGACTATCAGTTCGATTGAATATTATGGAAAATATGGGGTGCACACACACAATATTCATGTTGTCTTTCCTGGTTTTTGTAGCTTCTCTTCAGGATTTTCAGTTGTACAACTAATACTGGGATATATTCTGACTTTTGCCACTATAATAGAAGTCATTTAGACCAGACAGGTTTCACTTTATTTTAAAGCATCTTTACTGGTCGGTTTTTTAGCTGCTGCATTGAGTAGCACGCTGATTCAGAATCTACATTGGACTACACCCCCCCCCCACCTATAACTGGCTGAGTAAGTCAGCTCTAATGTAAGAGGAAGGCAAAGGTGTAGCACCTCCACTGAGGTGTTCAAAACAAAACAGTCTTTGGATTAATGACATGTTTACTTTATTACATCATTTCTATACGTTGTTCAAGTTTTAGCACACTGCACTTCACTGACACACAATATATTTTAGTTTTCTTCTTTTTTTATGAACCAACAATTCACTTTTCTGTACTTTGATCAAACCAAAGTTGATTAAGTTTGGAACTCGCAACACTGCAATTCCCGTCCTATCCTCCACCTGCTTCCCAGTGATGCCATATCATTATCATTCTGAAGGAGTCACCATTTAACTGATATTGATTCTTCCATCAATACCAGTTTATAATTTACAACAGTTTCCTATAAGTCGCTAATTCATGTAAATTCTAGGTATCAACTTCAGTTCTGATCACACTAGAAAAGCTAACACTCAAACCTTTCATTTACCTTTGAGATATACACAAGGTGAGACGTTTATAGTGTCACAGCCATTTTGCTCTGAAACGAAGGGGGAAATCTAAAATGTTTTCATACAAAATTTGTGGTATTCGTAAGGGGACATAAGAGTCACAATGCACAATGTTTTTCAGTGTCAAATTACTTTTTTTTTTTTTAAATAGGATAGTGTATTTCCTTCTATGGAAATGGAAAGGGCACTCAATTTTGAGTATAAATGTTGCCGTATGTTTATCTGCTAGTGGTTATAGGTGGTGTGATATTGGATAAATAAGACAGCAAATGTTTTTCACAAACTATGACTTCTCTCTTCCTACTTTTATTTTGTTATTGATATTCGATGAGCAAAATTAATTTGTTTAAGTAAGCTGGTTTGTTGATCTTTTAGTTATATTCTCATTACAATACTCATTTGTTGACATATTTGTTGACATCGGTAGGAGTGTATACAAAGCCAATTTAAACCGCATAAGAACTTTGTTTTGTAATCATGGATGCTCAATACATGATTAATGAGAGAATCGATATGATTTACATTTATGGTTAAGTTCGTAAGAGCGTTAGATCAGCTAGCAACTTACAAGGAGAACGGTACCCTGAAAGAAATGTTCAACGACTTGTGAACTTATCCTCTGAATCTGGAGGTGTTGCAACAAGAGAACATTATCAAAGAACTGCTACTGGGGAAAATTTGGAAGTCACTGTATTTGCTGCATTTACTGTTAATCCACACATAAGGTCCCGTCAACTGGAACGTGATTCAGGAATTTCGCAAAGGAGTGTTCTTCTAATAATTACACGTAATAAATTCAATCCATACCACATTAGTCTACATCTAGCCCTTCATGGGGATGATTTCCAGAAGCCTGTTGAATTTTAACAAATGGCTCTAGTACAAATTGAAACTGAAACATTATCAAACATTTTATTTTCTGATGAGGCAACATTCACCAATCATGTTCAAGTGAACCAACATAATAAGCATTATTGGTCAATGGAAAATCCAAGGTGGTCATAGGAAGCTGAGCATCGGGGGCAGTGGAACATGAATGGTTGGTGTGGAATTCTGGGATTACGCATCACTAGACCATACTTCATTGAAGGTAAACAGAAGGACCTGTCCATTTGCCTGCTTGCTCTTCAGATCTCATGCCCCCAGACTTTTTCTTATGGGAATACATGAAGGACAAAGTTTATCAAGAAATGCCAACCCAAAAATCTATGTCAACAAGTTAGGAACGTCTGTGCAGAAATCAGCAAAAAATGTTGAGGCGTGTTCCACTGTCTTTTGAAATGTGTTTTCAGAAATGCGTTAAAGTTAATAGTCAAAACTTTGAGCATTTACTAAACTGAAATTCTTTGTAAAGTGATCATGAATTATGGTCATGCAGTGTACAAGGTCTGTTCAAAAAATTCCAGAACTTCGTCCAAATATTTTTCTAGGCACACCTTTTATTTACTGATCATGGTGTCCTTCGAAGTACTCCCCTCCACAATTGATACACCTTTCCCAACACTGTTTCCATTTGCAGAAGCAGTCTCGGTACACTTCTTGCTGGATAGCGTGAAGTGTCATCTGTAAATTTTCTTTTGTCTTCTCTGTCATAAATCATCCTCCTTTCAATGGGGTTTTCAACTTTGGAAACAAAAAAGTCCACAGCAGCCGAGTCTGGAGAGTCCGGAGGATGAGGCAGCACAGGGATTTCGTTTTTTGTGCTACAGACATGCACCAACAGGGATGAATGTCTGGGTGCACTATTGTGATGCAAGAGTCATGAATTGTCTCAACACATTTCAGGTGCTTCCTTCTTATAATTAACACATCCCGATTGTACCACTGATTAACAGTTTGTCCCCGTGGCACGAATTCATGATGAACTAATCGTTCGAGTCAAAGAAAACTATCAGCATGGTTCTCACATTTGACCTGACCTGACGAGCTTCTTATGGTCTTGGAGAATCTTTCCCAACCCATTGTGAATACTGAAAAAGCTATTCGCAGACTGCAAGGCAAAGGTCTTTCTGGTCTTGACCCATTAGCCATGGGGCGAACTTGGCGGCAACACAAATGTATTTCAAGATATTGTGTCAGGATTTCATGACATGATTCAACTGAAAGTTGCATTCTCCTGCAGTCTCTCTAACAGACAGTTGCCGACTGGAATGCACAATGTCATTGATATTCCTGACATGAGCATCGTCAGTAGACATTGAATGGCATTCTTCAACTTCTATCTGGCCATATTTAAACCGTGTGAAGCATTCGTTACACTGAGTATGGCTGAAGCACTCATCACCCTAGGCTTCCTGCATCATTTGAAGCAGCTTTCTTAAAGGCATCAATAGATATCTCTGTTGCCAAGGTATCACCGTGACTGATAAGTTATTCTAGCAGACGAATTAAAGAAGTTCTACATGTTCACCTGGTTCACTCATTGCAAATCTGGAAGCCATTGCTGTCTTTTCTTTCCTTGAAAGTGAGGAACTGTCAACTAAATATTTGTTATTTACCCAGTTGTATGCATTACAAAAAGTACCACAGCAGTTCCTCATCCACTGGTAGATGAATGTGCTAGTTGTTCGAAATATGTTCTAATTTGTATGAAAAATTACAATTCACTGACAGAAAAGTAAACTTCTTTCTTTCTCTTGAAAGTAACTGAAATAATGAGAAAAATTCAGATGGAATATGTGTGTACCACTCCTACAATATATATCGTCTGCATATGGGCGGTATTTTTCAGACAATGAAAGGTATTTTGTTTTTACTAGATAATTCACATTTCCATGCATCATTCTTTTTTTGGAAATTACTGACAATGACAAGTCCCAGAAAGTGGAGGTGAACAATAAAAGTTTTGCTGGTAGCACGAAGCAAACCAGAATAGTTGTATTTGTTATTCCATCTGTTCATCAACCACTGCAAACATTACTCACACACCACAGTGCTCATGTAAAAATGATAACTACGTCCTGTGTCATATGCTTTGTGAAACTTTTAACACCGGTAACTCATAACTTGACATTTAATATCAATAAATTGTACCTTTTCAAGAGATCCTCAATGTGCTAGTGTTTCGGAGCAACATTTATTTATAGAACATTAGTTAAAATGTGTTTATAATTTAGAAAAACACACCAAATACAAGCACCCAGGTGCTTTAGCCAAATTATGCCTTTGAAAGGAGCACAGCTACAGTACCTCTCGTAATGTATACGCAAATAAAGGCACATCCATCATTGAAAGAAACACCGCGATATCCTTTCTTCCTCGAGTGCTGGTTCTACAAGTTTTGCAGGAGAGCTTCTGTTAAGTTTGGAAGGTAAGAGAGGATGTACTGGCAGAAGAAAGCTGTGAGGACGGGTCGTGAGTCACGCTTGGGTAGCTCTGTTGGTAGAGCACTTGCTCCCGAAAGGCAAAGGTCCCGAGTTCGAGTCTCAGTCCAGCACAGTTTTAAACTGCCAGGAAGTTTCAGTTGGAGTATAGTCTCACAATTGAGGAAGTAACAACAATAAAGTTTAATAATGGCCAAAGCAAACTTCATAACATATGTTCTTCAATTTTGTGTGGTACAGTGCTGAGAAGCAAAACCTTTCAAAACATTGAAATTTATTTGCCAGTGAAACAAACAAACACGTCAAACAATATTTACAAGGGAATAAACAGAACCTGTTTACCATATCCATTATGTTTCTTTTGCTTACATGTCTAATGTAATTAACCACTGTATTTTTCTCATTCATTCAAGTTGGCTTTTTTACTTAAAATGATGTTTAATGAAAACTGCTTCATCAACTAATGATGTTTTTTATGCACAATGTGGACATCAGTTATATTCTGTTTTTGTAAATCCTAAAAAAGTTTTTATGTCTGTAAGAACACTAAAAAAAAAGTCGCCATGTAACATTTGAAATCTGTAATGAAAACAAAGCAAAATAGTATGATAGAAATTAACAAGACACAAAATTCACAACTATAACATAGTATGTGCAATGATAGCAGGTTAACTCCCAATTTTAGCAGACCATGACACCATCACAACTTTCTTCCCGAGAAACACTGACGTGACACAATAGTCACTTGGATGAAAGAGTGAATGCCACCATTTGAAATGCACTCTGAAATGTTTTTTTGATGTGGTGTGACAGCCAGTATGAATTTGCCTTAATGTGTTTGATTTGGTGTCTAAACAGCACGAATTTTTACTTCCAAAAACTTATTGCAATTTAATTATGTCAGCAATGTATGCTCTTTGCAGCTCATGAAAATAATAACTTTTGAGTACGTACCTGAAGAGAACAATGTATCAGAATTGTGTGTGGTATTTCTTTCTTTTCCATCCTTTAAATTCAGTTCTCTATGATTACTTACTCTTGATGTTTTCAGTCTCATGTGATCTCGCCTTTATGCATTTCACACTGAATTATTTGCATAATATAGTAGTAAAATAATGTGGTTATTTAGCTCACAACTGAAACTTACATACATAATAAACAATGGAATCTGCTTTCAGTAATTGTAAAGCCTTCTGACAGTGCTAACACATGCATGTGAGGTTGTGAAAACAACATCCACACCTCTCAAATGTATCCAGAAACTAACATTAAAATTCTCATGAAATATTACTTTATCCTCCAATTCCCAATCTAATTACCTGAAGACTGTTCATTAATCCTTTCTCCCTATTTAAACATTTCTGTCCGTAAGTGTAAGCATTCAGATCCCCTCTTCACTTTTCAGTTAATATTTAATACTTTTAGTAGCAAGATGCTTTGAGAGCTTGTGATTTTTTAGAATACTGATACCAAGTGTTAGCATTCTCTTTTCGTTAGTGTATGGTTCCCCGTTATTGTTACTGTGGTGTGCATACTGTAAGACCTTCGGTACACATACCATCAGATTATTTGATTTGTCGCTCTAACAAAGTAGGCGAGTGTCAGCAATATGTCTCGTGGTCTTATCGTGGCATGTTTATCTTCCGCCGTTAGGTCATATGATAGAAACGCCACTTGCACGCTTAGAGTAGCAGATTGACGGTGACCAACTTTAAACAGAACTTGATTATTTTCAGACACATTTATTAAAATAATAACAATCATAAACCTTACTTAACTTCAGAATGAGATTTTCACTCTGCAGTGGAGTGTGCGCTGATATGAAACTTCCTGGCAGATTAAAACTGTGTGCCCGACCGATACTCGAACTCGGGACCTTTGCCTTTTGCGGGCAAGTGCTCTACCAACTGAGCTACCGAAGCACGACTCACGCCCGGTACTCACAGCTTTACTTCTGCCAGCACCTCGTCTCCTACCTTCCAAACTTTACAGAAGCTCTCCTGCGAACCATGCAGAACTAGCACTCCTGAAAGAAAGGATATTGCGGAGACATGGCTTAGCCACAGCCTGGGGGATGTTTCCAGAGTTCGAGTCTCGGTCGGGCACACAGTTTTAATCTGCCAGGAAGTTTCTTACTTAACTTGATTCTGGATGCTATTTACAATTGACAATCTGAAGTTCCTTTGGTCTTGGTACGTTAATCTTATTCTCACATATCTCTGATACTTGACAAAGGGTCTATACATTTCTCTTCATGGCTATGTACAGGAATATGATAATCTTATTAGGCACAGACTGAAACTTGACTATAGACTGGTACAGACTAATGCAGACTGCTACAGACTAATGCAGACAAATGCATACTAATGCAGACCGACTAATCGGAGGTCTGTACACTCGTTATAATACCTCGCACATTCATGCATCACTGCGCGAGTGTGATCCGGGAGGAGAAAAGGTTCTACGTTAGCAGCAATCTCATTGGCTGCGTTACATATTAATACGCACATCGGCGGAAGCAGAATTTGGTCCGTCTCTATGACAGCACCATCTCGTAGTGCGGAGACGGACGAGCGCTGCGCCTGCGCTGTTGTGCTTAGCGGTGCGCGCTCTAGTGGGAAAGATGTGTACGCGCTGACTATGCGGAACTATGTACACAACAGTTACGCACTGTCCTTAATCCATATACATAGGTTTATGTGTCAATCTTACCATGGTTTTAGTTATGAGTTATTCCTGTCTTGTACTGATTTCTTATTGTATTATAGGAACTGTATTCTTATTTAGTGCCAGCATCACAAATTATGACGTGTATAGAACCTTTTGATTAGTATTTTGATTACCATTCTGTACCTTACTTTTGTACTTTAAATACAAAGTCATTTTGTCACCTAATGTTTCAACTTATGTTTTTCTAATTCTTTAGTTTTTTTCCAGTTACATCTTTCCATAACATGTAGCATAGAGACGGCATGATTTATTACTGAGTAAATTCTGTTTACATCAAGATTAGTGATTATTGGTGACAAAAGTTACACCACCTAATATCGTGTCAGACTTCCTTCTGCCTGGCACAATGCCCAGTGACATGGCTCATTGTCATCCACAAAAATTCCATCATTGTTTGGGAACATGCAGTCCATGAATGGCTACTAGTAGCCAAACATCTAGAGAATCCAGTTCATTCCATATAAATACAGCCCACAACATTATGGAGCCACTGCTAGGGGTCTGCACAACACTCTAATCCTGCCATCAGCTCTTTCCAGCAAACTGGGTCTCACCTGACAAAGTTAAGGTTTTCCTATAATCTAGGGACAAACAGATGCAGTCGAGTCCAGGATAGGCCCTGGAGGAAATGTAATGCTGTTAGCAAAGGCACTTGTGTCAGTCATCTGCTGCCATAGCCCATTAACACCAAATTTTGCCACACTGTCCTAATGGATATGTTTTTTGTGTGCCCCACAATGATTTCTGCATTTATTTCATATAGTGTTGCGTGTCTGTTAGCAGTGACAACACTACGCAAACACAGCTGCTCTTGGCCGTTAAGTGCAGGCTGTTGGCCAATGTGTTATCCGTGGTGAGAGGTAATGCCTGAAATGTTGTATTATTGGCACACTCGTCACTGTGGATTGCAGGTTATTGGATTCCCTAATGATTTCCAAAATGGAATGTCCCATGCGTCTAATACCTACTACCATTCTGCGTTCAAAGTCAGTTAATCCTGTCACGTGGCCATAACCACAACAGAAACCTTTTCACATTAATCACCTCAGAACAAATGACAGCTCCAACAGTGCACTGCCATTTTATAACTTGTGAAAGCAGGACTGCTGCCATCTGTATATGTGCACATCACTACCTCATGACTTGTCACCTCATTGTAATACACCAGTACAAATGTTAACAATATTTGTGTACCTTGTCAGCATCTTTGTATTGCGTATTTTCCATTTACCAATTTCAAGCATTCATCGTCAATTAGCATCCACCTCTTCTCCATTCAGTTCTTTATTATGTGAAGATTTGATCCTGATAATCATAGTCATCTGTAATGCCTACACTGATGGTCCAAAATGTCCGTACATGATTCCTTTATAGGGGCAGCGGCATTTACAGTAGTTGTAGGAGCAAAAGTCTGGATGATTTTACTGACCTGACCTTGTAACAATAATCAACATGGCATGACTATGTCGGTACTGCCAACGGCTGAAAGGGGAAACTACAGCCGCTACATTTCCGAGGATACGCAACTCCACTGAATGGGTAAAATTGTCCTCCATTAGAATATCTGGACTGGATTTATTGAAAACAATATAGTCATAAAAAATACTCCTCTAACATTCCATGAATCGTGTGGAATGTCAGATCACACAATAGCGTAATTGGGTAGGTAGATTACAGAATTTGGAAAGATAAGTAGATAAGCAGAAATACAGTGAGAATTGGTAAGATACAGTGACAGAATGGATTTCTGGCCAATTGAGAACAAGGCTGTCAACACAAAATTAAATAGTCTTAATTTAAAAAAAATAAAATAAGAATGTGATATACAACTGTGATCAGTACAGTGAACGTATTTTTTGTAGCTCAGACAGATGCAAGGACAAGACCCATTGTATTTGTACAAGTATACTTAGTATACTTTACACGCCTACTAGTTCTGCAGAGGATGATGATGATGATGATGATGATAATGATGATATTAAGAAACTCTGATGTAAAATAATTTATTTGCTCTACTAAGGGAGATGAAAATTTAATTGTGATGGGGTTCTGCAATTCAGTATTAGGAAATTGAGGACAGCTAAGGAAACTGTACATTTCAACAGACATAAAAAGATGTTATGATATAACACGTAAATTATTATCTCTGAAATGTACTATTTTTGAGAAGACCACAGACAGTCTCACTTGTGAATGTATTTTCACGCCAACAGTCTTAGTGCACATGTAAAAAGTGTGTTAGAATATTGGTTTGTAGCTATTTATGTGCAAGATGTTCACAATGGTAACAGTTAACATAATTTACATCATTTCATGATGTTACACACATTGTGCTACATTTTTGTATTCTTTTAGCTTTTGCAGTGCCAGGTGACAATGGCCCAAAAGGACTGAAATTGCAATTGTAAAATAAATAATTTCTACAGGCAATGGTGAATGTGGTGCCCTTTGAAAAAAATCATCATAAAATTGGAGCTTTATCTTATTTTTAACAACATCTTGGATGCCATTGGGAATACAACTAAAAACACTGGATTCATCTTGCATATTAACATGATTTTTTTTTTTCTTGCACAGACAGATGTTTGCAGTGTTCACTGCCTCACTGTGTGCAGTTTCCTGCTCTAAACTAGAACTTGAAATTAATATAAAACCTCCTGTATGGTCTCACTTGATGTTACTGCCTTCAATACTACACCGACACCCAGCAACACTAGAGCTATTTGAAGTCACCCTTGGGGCAAGCGAGCTTATAGGAAATTTCTTCCTACAGTTCACATGAAACTTCTCACAAGGAAATCAATTTCCAATTTCTGAAATAAGTTTCGTACATCATCAATATATATGGGCACTTTCTACACCAGTAGCTGAGTGGATGACGCATTGCTGCTCCCAAGCAGGTCACCAATAGCTTTTGTACACTGCCTGATAAGGAAGGTGAAGTACCCACGAGGGGACGAGGAAACAAAATGAAACTTCACTTGTTGAAGGTTCTGTGATGTTATTTCACTGATTGCATAATCAAATCAAATTTACAAAGAAATTAGCAGTGGTAGTCCACTTATCAGTATGACACTGCACACCCTCTGGCCTGTATTCATGCACTGATTTGGTTGGGAAGGGTGCCATAAAGTAGTTGTATCCCATTGTGAGGCAAGCTGGCCCACAAATGTTGTAACTATCCTAGATACTGGCACTGGATAGATTGATGTCTGCATTGGTGCACACTTGTTCTGTCAGAGAACTTTCTGGCCACAGGAGTACCTTAACATCATGCAGACAGTTCATAGTGACATGTGCCACATGTACATGAGTGTTGTCCTGTGGAAAAATGGTACCACAATCCTGTCACATGAAAGGTGACCACGAGGATGCAGGGTATCAGTTACGTACCATTGTGCCGTCACAGTTCTCTCAATCACTAGCAGCCATGACCAGAAGACATACCTGATGGCCACCCATAACAGGATGGATGAGTAATACTTCTGTGCCTCGCCAACATTGGATGAAAGTGATCTTTTTCCAGGCTGTCTCCATACTTGGCAATTATGTTCACTGGGGTATTGTACAAGCACAATTCATAACTGAACACAATGTGACACTGTCCATCAACAGTTGCAATTCACTGTCACAGTACCAGTCCAAATGCAGTCATTTGTGTTGTGGTGTAAACAGCAGCCTAAGCATGGGATGGTAATCTAGTCTGACTGCTCCTAGTCTCTGTCCAATGGTGCAGAAAGAACAGAATGTTGCAGAGTCCATTGATTTTTCTCATATGACAAACACAGATGTGAAGGGGTTAAGATGCACTTTGTGAAATGATTTACCCTTGTGCTGGTCAGACATGCTTGACTGGAGTCCGCCTGCTTAGCTGGGTGGTAACATGCTCGCCTCCCATGCAAATGGACCCAGGTTCAATTCCCAGCTGGGTTGGAGATTTTCTCCACTCGGGGACTGGGTGTTGTGTTTTGTCCTCATCATTTCATCCTCATCACCAGTGCGCAAGTCACCCAACGTGGCGTCAACTGAAATAAGACTTGCACTTGGGGATGAACTTCCCCAGATGGGACCTCCTGGTCAACGATGCCATACATTCATTTCATTTCATGCTTGACTGGATTCTTGTTGACAAATATGCCTGCCCTCATGTTCCCCTGTAGTCCAACACCAGGCCACTATCATAACCGAGTGCTCTACAAATCTGGATATTGCACTATTCAATCAGCCAGCCAAATGGAGACCCATGAAGATGCCCCTTTCAAACACTGTTAGGTACTTTATAGCACTTTCACACATGATTATGCATCATCATCATCATCATGATCACTCAAGATCTGATGATGTTCCTGCACTTTACATATCCTATGGGGCCAGGTAATAACACTAAACAAGAACAACACTAATGCAGTCTGATGTGCATTCTACCTGTCACTGAGAACTGCAATGTTAATCAGTTACATAATCGCCAATGGTGTGTACATGTACATTTACGAAGTTACATTGGCATCTGACCATGTTTTCCAGGTGCTTAACCTTATGCCAGGCCTTGTATTAAGCAGTCTTACTTGTTCATCAATGAAAAATGAGTAACGTCACCATACTACGGCATCGGACCCAAAACTTGACAGTTTTTAAGAAAATGAAATCTCTGCAGCATGAAAACAATTTGAAAGGCATACAATAAGTTCACCAAAATCTGAAGACTGCACTTTGGATAAAGCACAAAACAATAAATATATTATATACAGCTTCCTGTAACTTCAGCTACTCTCTTCATCCAATCATGGAGGACAGATAAAAACAGCAATGTGTTAAATTTCACAAGATTTAATTATAGTTAACACACATTAGGAGGCAGGGTTTACTGCTCTCAACTTCATTTTGAAACTTGCTTAACTGGTGTTCATATTTGTTTTGACAGCAATAAGGATTCAAGTATAAAAATAAAAGTTTAAAGCCAATAGACAATGAGAATTACATCTGCAAACATCAAACAAAAAACTTTGTTTCAAAGGGTAAACCTTCTTGCTGAAACCATTCTTTTCTGTATCCTGGACAATAAACAAATACTGGAGTAAACAGAAGATAAGATTGTATCAATGTATTTGAAATAACTTTGTGGAAAATTACCATATATGTTGGTCAATTGCAAATATTCATCATAATAACAATCACTCAAAAATATTTTCTGCTAAAATATAGCCAAACAATTTATTGCCGAATACCTCATAAAAGACAATCTAAAAAATCTGCACATGAAGACCGCAACGGAGCAAATCTGAAAATAAGGAAAACAAACATTTGAAATAAGTTAGATTACCTCATTTCTCACCCTCTGTTTTGTAAAAACTTGCACTCCCACAAGAACAATTAGATCTTAATACAGAAAATACTGCAATAAACATTTGTACATTTTGTCAAATAAGACAAGTACAGTTCCTTTTAATACATAACACTGTATTATTGGAAATGAGATTTAATATCTTAAAATCAGTTACATAAATAAAAATGCTCTTAACACTGACTATGGAAAAATACTACTTTTCTTTATTTCTGCAATCACAAAGTGGTCTTCATAGTTATTCCCATTTCTTGAAACAGCAGAGAGGTTAGTGCATAAATTCCAGGAATGGGAAGGTGACCCCACGTACGGACCAATTTTGCCATTCTAAGTGTATAGAATGAAAGCACACTGGCTGATCTGGTTAGTGGGATGAATTTTTACATATATCTCATCTACGGTACTTCGATTCTAACTCTAGTTTGTGTACTTAGTTACAGCAATCTCAAAAAGTAACATCTGCGATAAATTAGTGCTTCAAAATAACCTACTACACGGTCCAGTTAGATTAATGTGACCACTGCCTATGCTCGGTGTCAACATGCAATAAGCACTTTTAGACTGCAGGCGACAACACTAGCAGTAGAGGGGATATAAAGTATGCCAGTAGGGCGTGGAAAACATTGTAGTCATTGTCAAAGCAGAAACGAAGCAATTTATCTGACATCCAAGGGCATGATCACTGGTTTCCAAGCCAAAGGTGGAAGCATTTCTGAAATGGCTAAGTTTGTAAACTGTTCTTGTGTCACTTTGGTTAAAGTATACCACTCGTGGCAAAACATCACTGCCCAAAACCAGAGTTGTAGCAACTGTGGTGCAGCACAGGTACTGGCAAATACACATGTAAGTGGTGGGCAACTGATCACCCGTATGGACAATGAGACTACTGACAATGCCTCCTCAACGACCATTCAGTGGACACTGTTGCAGCACATGGGCCTCCGCAGCAGGCACCTGGTTCAAGCACCCATGCAGACTACTGTTTATCAGCAATGAAGACAGAAATCGGCGTGCCAATACTGCCACTCTTCTACATCTACATCTACATCCATACTCCGCAAGCCACCTGACGGTGTGTGGCGGAGGGTACCTTGAGTACCTCTATCGGTTCTTCCTTCTATTCCCTCTTGTATTGTTCGTGGAAAGAAGGATTGTCGGTATGCTTCTGTGTGGGCTCTAATCTCTCTGATTTTATCCTCATGGTCTCTTCGCGAGATGTACGTAGGAGGGAGCAATATACTGCTTGACTCTTTGGTGAAGGTATGTTCTCGAAACTTCAACAAAAGCCCGTACAGAGCTACTGAGCATCTCTCCTGCAGAGTCTTCCTCTGGAGTTTATCTATCATCTCCGTAACACTTTCGCGATTACTAAATGAACCTGTAACAAAGCGCGCTGCTCTCCGTTGGATCTTCTCTATCTCTTCTATCAACCCTATCTGGTACGGATCCCACACTGCTGAGCAGTATTAAAGCAGTGGGCAAACAAGCGTACTGTAACCTACTTCCTTTGTTTTCGGATTGCATTTCCTTAGGATTCTTCCAATGAATTTCAGTCTGGCATCTGCTTTACCAACGATCAACTTTATATGATCATTCCATTTTAAATCACTCCTAATGTGTACTCCCAGATAATTTATGGAATTAACTGCTTCCAGTTGCTGACCTATTTTGTAGCTAAGTGATAAGGGATCTATCTTTCTATGTATTCGCAGCACATTACACTTGTCTACATTGAGATTCAATTGCCATTCCCTGCACCATGCTTCAATTCGCTGCAGATCGTTCCTGCATTTCAGTACAATTTTCCATTGTTACAACCTCTTGATATACCACAGCATCATCTGCAAAAAGTCGCAGTGAACTTCCGATGTCATCCACAAGGTCATTTATGTATATTGTGAATAGCAACGGTCCTACGACACTCCCCTGTGGCACACCTGAAATCACTCTTACTTCGGAAGACTTCTCTCCATTGAGAATGACATGCTGCGTTCTGTTATCTAGGAACTCTTCAATCCAATCACACAATTGGTCTGATAGTCCCTATGCTCTTACTTTGTTCATTAAACGACTGTGGGGAACTGTATCGAACGCCTTGCGGAAGTCAAGAAACACGGCATCTACCTGTGAACCCGTGTCTATGGCCCTCTGAATCTCATGGACGAATAGCGCGAGCTGGGTTTCACACGACCGTGTTTTTCGAAACCCATGCTGATTCCTACAGAGTAGATTTCTAGTCACCAGAAAAGTAATTATACTCTAACATAATACGTGTTCCAAAATTCTACAGCTGATCGACGTTAGAGATATAGGTCTATAGTTCTGCACACCTGTTCGACGTCCCTTCTTGAAAACGGGGATGACCTGTGCCCTTTTCCAATCCTTTGGAACGCTACGCTCTTCTTGGTGGTGATAGATGGCCTTTTCAGATGATTCATGTTTTTATGTTCCATTGGACAGCTGAATGTTGGCATGTTTGGCATGCAACATCTGAAGGCAAAAGCGTCCAGGACAGAGGAGGTAGCATTACTGGTCAGGCGAACGTTTTCTTCCAGGACTTCAATGATTCACTTGCTGCATGTCCTACAGCGATCCACACGGTAAAAAGTGGGTTACTGAGGCTTTTGGCAGGTGTAAATATTTACAGATACTGGTGTCTATATTATAGGGTTGGTGCACAAGTTCATAGCATTTTTCCACAAGTTTAATAAAGACAATACATACATGTAACAGAGACTTTAGTCATCAATAATATATTCTCCTTCACTATTTACAACAGTCTATCAATGCTTTTTGATTCTGTGATTGTAGAAATCATGTGGTTTTGAAGCAAAAAACTTGTCAAGCTATATTCAGAGCACATTTTCATCCATTAAGGAAGTTCTTTGAAGGCTGTTTGACAGAGTGTGGAAAAGGTGAAAATCTGAGGGTGCAAGATCACACGAATAAGGTTGGTGCAAAATGACTTCCCAATCCAACTCTTGTATAATGTTTTTTGTCAGTCTAGCAGAATGAGGGTGGGCATTATTGTGAGCATCACTTCACGCAATCTTCCTGGTCATTTTTTTGGACCGTGTCCACAAGATGCCTCAATCATTGACAATAAATGTCAGCAGCAATGGTTACACCTCAGGGAAGCAATTTGCAATATACCACACTGTCACTGTGCCGCCTGATGCATAACATAATCTTCTGTGACTGTGCAAAGGTCTTTCTACGGAGAGTTGCCATTTTGTTTGGGCTCAACCACTCCTTTCTTTTCCTTATATTTGCATAAAACCTGTAATGAAATAGCATAGAAATGGTCGGTGTTGTTCACAAGCCAATTGAGGATGAGCAAACAGAGATGCACACATGACCACCTGCTGATTTTTGTGATTTTGGCTTAGAGCACTTGGCATACACACACCCATTTTTGATCCTTCCATACTGCATGCAAATGTCACATGGTGATGGAATCATCACAGTTCATCATCTTTGCCAGTTCTCGAGTCCACTGACCAAGATCATTGTGGATTAATTCATTTAAACAACATTCATCAAACCCCGAAGGTGTTTCTGACCCTAGAGAATCAGTGTCAAAACGATCTCCTTAAAACAAGAAAACCATTTTCGTGGCATGTTCTGTCCAATGGCACTATCTCCATACAGGGCACAATATTTCTGGCTGCTTCCACTGCTGTTACCCCTCAACTAAAATCAAACAGAAGCGCATGTCGGACACATATTGATTTCTCCACTTGGCACTCCATTTTCTAGCATCCACAGCTCCAGTCACTATCTCCAACAGTGAACTACATGTAAAACATAACAACCAATAGACAAACCCATAGCAACCACAATATTAACACGCAAAAACAAAAATACTATAAACTTATGCATCAATCCCTAATACTAAACTGCTAGAAGCTAATCTAGTTACATTTGCAGATTGCCTATTTAATGGCTTCCAAGGGCAACAAAATTTTGATTTTTAAGTATTTCATGAAATTACCGACTGAATTTAAAAATCTTAAGTTAAACCTTTAATACGATAAGACAAGTATTAAAGTTAGAAACTGTGTGTATGTATTGCAGCAGTATAATTTGCATTGCTTAAATTACCCAAACTATATTATTGCAGTACTCAAGAATGAGAGCACTTAGAAATGTCCAACAAATTTTACACTTAATTTCAAACCTTTCTGAAACTTTTTCTCATTGACACTCCCTGCAAAATAACGAAAGAAAAAAAGATTATTAAGATTATCCCTAGCTATATTTCCACTATCATGCAGTAAAACTTCAGCATCAGGCAAAGACATTTTAATTTATTATTTCTTTCCTACCAGCTCTAGTCACAACTCATTTTGCAAACACTATCCACTGAAGGCACCTGCAAAATTATATCACTGTATGACACACAATTCAGGAGATGTGATGTCACAGACAATGAAATTTGTGAACAGTTCGCTTTCAGCTGAAGTTTGATTGTTAAGAATCAGAGGTTTGGTGGAGGGGGGAGAGCGGTGTAGTTACTGGTTTTATCACATCTGGCACATACCTATTCAGAAAGAGAATGTGTGTAAGAATGCACTTGCAGCTGTAAGTGATGCTATGGTGTTATGCCAACTGTCAGCTGGGTGAAGGGACTGTACAAGATATATTCCACAAATGGCAGTGAACCTCTCTGAAATGGGGGACCTACCACCATTGAATGAAGTAATGTGGATAGTTAAGTTTGGTTCTACAACCTCTGATAATAAAGTTCGGTGAATGAAGTCAGAACAGTTGATCGGGCAACAGTGGCGGCTCACAACGCTGCACCTGCGCAGCGGCCGGTGTTGACAACCTGCCCTCACCGTAGTTCCATTGAGCATAGTTGGTGTTCTGCGTTAGACCTGTTGAATGAATTGCTTGTTTAGTGTATTGGTTCTCAACTGAGAACAGGACAATGAACGAGCAAAGGATCAATTTAAAATTTTGTGCTAAGATTGGCAAGACACTGAAAGAAATGCATGCAATGCTGGTACGTATTTACGGCGATCAAGCACTGTCCATGATGTGTGTGAACGAGAGGTTTGGCCGTTTTCGACAAGGCCGGGAAAGGGTTTCCGACAATCCCCGTAGTGGATGACGGCAACCACCGTCAGCGACAAAGACATTGAGAAAGTGAGGACATTAATCACGAACGCCCATCGATTATCTGTGCACATGATAGCAGATGAACCATGAATCCGTTTGACAAATCCTTATCCAGGAGTTAGGAAAGAGGAAAACATGTTGTCGTCTTCTGCTCCATCACTGGACTGATGACCAAAAGCAGGCACGTTCAGAGACTTCACAGGATTTTGTCAAAGCAGTGGATGTGACAACCAATTTCTTGAACTGTATTGTCAATGAGGATGAAACCTGGTGTCTCCAGTACAACCCTGAAATGAAACGGCAAAGCATGGAATGGTGTTCTCCAACATCACCTCATCGGAAAAAGGTCAGAGCCAAAACATGCTGCATCAAAACGATGCTCATCATCTCTTTCAATAGTCACATCATTATCCAAAAGGAAGTTTTACCTGAGGGAACAACAACGAATGCTGCACAGTACGTTGAAATTCTGAACCATTTCATGTAACATCTACACAGGGTATGACACCAGTACGCACAACAAGGTTCCTGGTTTTTTGTTCATGACAACGTTCACCCACACACAGCCAATATCGTCAAACAGTTCCTGGCAAAAAAAGGGGGTGGTGCAACTTGAGCATCCACCATACTCACCAGATCTCAATCCCCCAGGCTTCCTAATATTCCCTCGACTCGAACTCGCTTTGAAAGGGAAGAGATTTGACGATATTCCTGAGACACAACACCACATGAGGCAGCTCCTGAATACCATCCCAAAGGAAGACTTCATGAAAAGTTTCCAGAACATGTATCACAGATCTCTGGTGCATAGTTCTGGGAGGTGACTATTTCAAAGGACAGTAAGGTAACTGTAGTTCATAGTTCATCTTACAGGACTATTCACTTAACTTTGTCAGAGGTTGTATTTATAGCATTACCTAGTGTGGTATCACATCGCTATTAGTGAACATAAAAGAGCTGAGCAATTTTCTAGTTATGGTTTATATGCTATAAAAATAAGAATTGTGTTCTGCAGGTTTTGCCTTGGTCAAACTGGATAAGACAAGAAGATAATGTTGAAAAACACTGTGTTCGCATCTAAATATGGCTTCTTGCTTCCCAACAGCAGCCATCTTCAATCGTTGAAAACTTAAAAACTGTTAATAGAAGAAAGGAAAGACCATTTTGGAAAAAGGCTGACTGAGGTTCTTGAAAAAGCAAATATTCTATTTGTAAAGATGAAAACGGTACATTATAGTTGTGCTCTCCTGAATTCCTGAATGAATATCTAATGTGTATAAGAACTTTGCATGAGAAAATTCGCCAGGTAAGTAACTTTTTTTTTAGACTGGAAATTGGACTGTGTGTTAGAAATAACTGAAAACAGCACCAAGACCTGGTATACCAATTCTTATAATGACTGAAGGACACAGCAATATTGTGCAAAAAATATAACTGATAGGTATGATTTCAATTTTCAACATTACACTGAAAACTATGGCATGAGGAAAAAATAGAGAACAAATTTGGAAAAATAAATCATTAAAAAAAAACACATCAAAAATGGCCATCAGATGGTATTGTTGTGTCCTGTCACTACTTTATAGGAAGTATTTCCAAGAAAAGTGTCGAGCAAGATACAAATTAAACAAAAATCATGATTAGTAGCAGCAATTTTTACAAAGGTACAGACGGTGTTTAGAAAGGATAGATTGCATGCAACCGGTGGTGGAGTGTTCGTCGCTGTTAGTAGTAGTTTATCCTGTAGTGAAGTAGAAGTGGATAGTTCCTGTGAATTATTATGGGTGGAGGTTACACTCAACAACCGAGCTAGGTTAATAATTGGCTCCTTTTACCTACCTCCCGACTCAGCAGCATTAGTGGCAGAACAACTGAGAGAAAACTTGGAATACATTTCACATAAATTTTCTCAGCATGCTATAGTCTTAGGTGGAGATTTCAATTTACCAGATATAGACTGGGACACTCAGATGTTTAGGACGGGTGGTAGGGACAGAGCATCGAGTGACATTATACTGAGTGCACTATCCGAAAATTACCTCGAGCAATTAAACAGAGAACCAACTCGTGGAGATAACATCTTGGACCTACTGATAACAAACAGACCCGAACTTTTCGACTCTGTATGTGCAGAACAGGGAATCAGTGATCATAAGGCTGTTGCAGCATCCCTGAATATGGAAGTTAATAGGAATATAAAAAAAGGAAGGAAGGTTTATCTGTTTAGAAAGAGTAATAGAAGGCAGATTTCAGACTACCAAACAGATCAAAACGAAAATTTCTGTTCCGACACTGACAATGTTGAGTGTTTATGGAAAAAGTTCAAGGCAATCGTAAAATGCGTTTTAGACAGGTACGTGCCGAGTAAAACTGTGAGGGACGGGAAAAACCCACCGTGGTACAACAACAAAGTTAGGAAACTACTGCGAAAGCAAAGAGAGCTTCACTCAAAGTTTAAACGCAGCCAAAACCTCTCAGAGAAACAGAAGCTAAACGATGTCAAAGTTAGCGTAAGGAGGGCTATGCGTGAAGCGTTCAGTGAATTCGAAAGTAAAATTCTATGCACCGACTTGACAGAAAATCCTAGGAAGTTCTGGTCTTACGTTAAATCAGTAAGTGGCTCGAAACAGCATATCCAGACACTCCGGGATAATGATGGCATTGAAACAGAAGATGACACGCGTAAAGCTGAAATACTAAGCACCTTTTTCCAAAGCTGTTTCACAGAGGAAGACCGCACTGCAGTTCCTTACCTAAATCCTCGCACAAACGAAAAAATGGCTGACATCGAAATAAGTGTCCAAGGAATAGAAAAGCAACTGGAATCACTCGAGGGTTCCAAATGATTGGAAAAGAGCACAGGTAGTCCCAGTCTTCAAGAAGGGTCGTCGAGCAGATGTGCAAAACTATAGACCTATATCTCTGACGTCGATCTGTTGTAGAATTTTAGAACATGTTTTTTGCTCGAGTATCATGTCGTTTTTGGAAACCCAGAATCTACTATGTAGGAATCAACATGGATTCCGGAAACAGCGATCGTGTGAGACCCAACTCGCGTTATTTGTTCATGAGACCCAGAAAATATTAGATACAGGCTCCCAGGTAGATGCTATTTTTCTTGACTTCCGGAAGGCGTTCGATACAGTTCCGCACTGTCGCCTGATAAACAAAGTAAGAGTCTACGGAATATCAGACCAGCTGTGTGGCTGGATTGAAGAGTTTTTAGCAAACAGAACACAGCATGTTGTTATCAATGGAGAGACGTCTACAGACGTTAAATTAACCTCTGGTGTGCCACAGGGGAGTGTTATGGGACCATTGCTTTTCACAATATATATAAATGACCTGGTAGATAGTGTCGGAAGTTCCATGCAGCTTTTCGCGGATGATGCTGTAGTATACAGAGAAGTTGCAGCATTAGAAAATTGTAGCGAAATGCAGGAAGATCTGCAGCGGATAGGCACTTGGTGCAGGGAGTGGCAACTGTCCCTTAACATAGACAAATGTAATGTATTGCGAATACATAGAAAGAAGGATCCTTTATTGTATGATTATATGATAGCGGAACAAACACTGGTAGCAGTTACATCTGTAAAATATCTGGGAGTATGCGTGCGGAATGATTTGAAGTGGAACGATCATACAAAATTAATTGTTGGTAAGGCAGGTATCAGGTTGAGATTCATTGGGAGAGTGCTCAGAAAATGTAGTCCATCAACAAAGGAGGTGGCTTACAAAACACTCGTTTGACCTATACTTGAGTATTGCTCATCAGTGTGGGATCCGTGCCAGATCGGGTTGACGGAGGAGGTAGAGAAGATCCAAAGAAGAGCGGTGCGTTTCGTCACAGGGTTATTTGGTAACCGTGATAGCGTTACGGAGATGTTTAGCAAACTCAAGTGGCAGACTCTGCAAGAGAGGCGCTCTGCATCGCGGTGTAGCTTGCTCGCCAGGTTTCGAGAGGGTGCGTTTCTGGATGAGGTATCGAATATATTGCTTCCCCCTACTTATACCTCCCGAGGAGATCACAAATGTAAAATTAGAGAGATTAGAGCGCGCACAGAAGCTTTCAGACAGTCGTTCTTCCCGCGAACCATACGCGACTGGAACAGGAAAGGGAGGTAATGACAGTGGCACGTAAAGTGGCCTCCGCCACACACCGTTGGGTGGCTTGCGGAGTATAAATGTAGATGTAGATGTATATTATTAAATTTGAACTTCGATTTTATATTCTCCTATTTTATGTTCTTCACAATTCTGCACCATAAATTCATAGCCCCTGTGAATAATCTATAAGATCAATGCTAAAAATTTCGCACTTTTACATTTCTTCCTCATAAGGTTTACATCAATTCTATGTTGCTTAACATCCCATGAGACTTCATCCAGTTGTCTTCCTACTGACATTCGATGTGACTGAACAAGTTATATGTGTCACAAAAGAAAGGCAGTTTGCACCGCGGGTGCCAAAATTAAGGGAATGTTTTAGGCCGTTGCAGACTTAGGAGATGTGAGGGAGTAAATACTAACCTAATCCATGATCGGCATTGCCAACACAATTTGCAACATTTAGCTTCATCATGCAAATATAATACAACTACTGCTAGGTTGCAGCAGCAGTGGAAAAACAGGCCAGTCGATGTTCTGGACCGAGCCAACATGTGATGAATGGGCCCAGCCCCCACCTTTTCTTGTGTCACTTATAATTCAGCCAAATCTTTTTGTGCCTATTTCTAATGTACTGTATTCAGCATAATACCAATCGTCAACCTTTTAAATTCAAACCCTGAGTCTTGAAGAAACTGTGCCGTCAGAATCAAGGAAACATTGGCCATTTCCAGACTGTAATTGCTCTTATTGGCTGGCGACCTGTTACATCAGCCAACGCAGCCACCAAGCCACACAACACACATAAAATGACTGCTTAAAGTCTAGATCAGGGCTACTGGCAGTCACAGTGGTGCTTATCTGATTGCTCATAGATTGGCAGTGCAACAATTTTGTATAGCCAATGAGAGGCGAGGAGAGGGGCAATGTAGTACCGAAATTGAAACCATTGACTTCTTTGCCGTTTTTCAGTATATTAGTGAGTTTCTAGAAAAATGTTTTGTGATTATGGCAGTGAGTGTATAAAGTGGACAGATGTTGGTGCATGTCTCATTGATTAATTGCAGAAACACAAAAATGTATCAAATGTGGAGGTGGTACACAATCAATCTGTGTGAGTATACTGTAAGTGGATCAGTGTTTTTTAACTGTGTCATGGGAGAAGGAAGGTGGCTCAATGTTTATTCATAATAGTCGCGCATTTGATACATTAATAAACACTGATCCACTGACCTCCTCCCATGATTTAATTAAAAAACATTGATCCACCTGCCTCCACCCATGATTCACTCAAAAAACATTGATCCACCTGCCTCCACCCATGATTCACTCAAAAAACATTGATCTGTTAACTCAGTGTTCAGATTGACTGTGTAGCAACACATTGCAGAGAAATAGTTCACCGGTTTTCTTTGAGGCTTGCAGAGAAATAGTTCACCGTGTCTTTTTTTATTTTTTTTATATGTGCGGATGGATATGTGTATGTGTGGGAGTGAATACCTGTCCTTTTTTCCTTTTTTCCCCCTAAGGTAAGTCTTTCCGCTCCTGGGATTGGAATGACTCCTTACCCTCTCCCTTAAAACCCACATCCTTTCGTCTTTCCCTCTCCTTCCCTCTTTCCTGATGAGGCAACAGTTTGTTGCGAAAGCTTGAATTTTGTGTGTATGTTTGTGTGTCTATCGACCTGCCAGCACTTTCGTTCGGTAAGTCACATCATCTGTGTTTTTAGATATATTTTTCCTACGTGGAATGTTTAAACAAAGATGATGTGACTTACCAAACGAAAGCGCTGGCACGTCGATAGACACACAAACATACACACAAAATTCAAGCTTTCGCAACAAACTGTTGCCGCATCAGGAAACCATCCTTGTAACCATTGATGCCACTTCCTTATACACAAATATTCCGCACGTCCAGGGCCTCGCTGCGATGGAGCATTTCCTTTCACGCCGATCACCTGCCACCCTACCTAAAACCTCTTTCCTCATTACCTTAGCCAGCTTCATCCTGACCCACAACTTCTTCACTTTTGAAGGCCAGACATACCAACAATTAAAGGGAACAGCCATGGGTACCAGGATGGCCCCCTCGTACGCCAACCTATTCATGGGTCGCCTAGAGGAAGCCTTCTTGGTTACCCAGGCCTGCCAACCCAAAGTTTGGTACAGATTTATTGATGACATCTTCATGATCTGGACTCACAGTGAAGAAGAACTCCAGAATTTCCTCTCCAACCTCAACTCCTTTGGTTCCATCAGATTCACCTGGTCCTACTCCAAATCCCACGCCACTTTCCTTTACGTTGACCTCCATCTGTCCAATGGCCAGCTTCACACGTCCGTCCACATCAAACCCACCAACAAGCAACAGTACCTGCATTATGACAGCTGCCACCCATTCCACATCAAACGGTCCCTTCCCTACAGCCTAGGTCTTCGTGGCAAACAAATCTGCTCCAGTCCGGAATCCCTGAACCATTACACCAACAACCTGACAACAGCTTTCGCATCCCGTAACTACCCTCCCGACCTGGTACAGAAGCAAATAACCAGAGCCACTTCCTCACCCCCTCAAACCCAGAACCTCCCACAGAAGAACCACAAAAGTTCCCCACTTGTGACAGGATACTTTCCGGGACTGGACCAGACTCTGAATGTGGCTCTCCAGCAGGGATACGACTTCCTCAAATCCTGCCCTGAAATGAGATCCATCCTTCATGAAATCCTCCCCACTCCACCAAGAGTGTCTTTCCGCCATCCACCTAACCTTCGTAACCTGTTAGTTCATCCCTATGAAATCCCCAAACCACCTTCCCTACCCTCTGGCTCCTATCCTTGTAACCGCCCCCAGTGTAAAACCTGTCCCATGCACCCTCCCACCACCTACTCCAGTCCTGTAACCCGGAAGGTGTACATGATCAAAGGCAGAGCCACGTGTCAAAGCACCCACGTGATTTACCAACTGACCTGCCTACACTGTGATGCATTCTATGTGGGAATGACCAGCAACAAACTGTCCATTCGCATGAATGGACACAGGCAGACAGTGTTTGTTGGTAATGAGGATCACCCTGTGGCTAAACATGCCTTGGTGCACAGCCAGCACATCTTGGCACAGTGTTACACCGTCCAGGTTATCTGGATACTTCCGACCAACACCAACCTATCCGAACTCCGGAGATGGGAACTTGCTCTTCAATATATCCTCTCCTCCCGTTACCCACCAGGCCTCAATCTCCGCTAATTTCAAGTTGCCGCCACTCATACCTCACCTGTCATTCAACATCTTTGCCTCTGCACAAACTCTTTGTCTTTAAATGTGTCTGCTTGTGTCTGTATATATGTGGATGGATAGATGTGTGTGTGTGTGTGTGTGTGCGCGCGAGTGTATACCCGTCCTTTTTTCCCCCTAAGGTAAGTCTTTCCGCTCCCGGGATTGGAATGACTCCTTACCCTCTCCCTTAAAACCCACAGCCTTTCGTCTTTCCCTCTCCTTCCCTCTTTCCTGATGAGGCAACAGTTTGTTGCGAAAGCTTGAATTTTGTGTGTATGTCTGTGTGTCTATCGACGTGCCAGCGCTTTCGTTTGGTAAGTCACATCATCTTTGTTTTTAGATATGTTTTTTCCCACGTGGAATGTTTCCTTCTATATATATATAACAGTTTAAAATAATAGCACACTTTAAACAAATGTGGCTCACACAAGGAACAATTAAATTAATAACCCTCATTTACAGCTATGGTTGCCCTTCCTTCCAAATGTATTATTTTGAAACATGTCATCTTCCTGCTGCTCTCTCATTGGCTGCCCTACACAAACAGCTGACACACCTTTTGCTTCCATCACATCTCGCAGCAGTGCTGACAACATTCCTGCACGAAACAAGTAAGTATGCCACTGGTGCTATTCTAGACATTTACTAAAATGAGCTCGCCTGCTGGATGTGTGGAGAGGAGTGGCTCTTCAACAATGGGATTGCAGATACGGATTAAAGAAGCTTGTGAAGTACTGATAATACACTTTTGTGCAGATCATGTGCTATGGCAGAGGTGTCACACAGAAATAGAACAAGGGTTTTGCGATAGCACATTTTAAAAACTTTTGTGTTCAAATCTGACATTGTACAGGTGCAGCAACTATGTACAGTAATCAAATACACAGTTTTCAACACACACTGTAGATCGCAAAGATTGGTAGCATAGATAGAAGGCATGGAATAAAACTGTAGCACTTTAGCTTTCTTTTACATTTTACGAAGTATACAGAAATTCACTGTGCTGACTCCTAAGAAGTTTGGGAAGTCAATTGGGGGAGTAAGCTCATTTTTTCATGTCTCTGTTTCTCTCATCGAGCCTAAAGTAGCACTTTAATGGTGGTAAGCATATGAAGTGTGCCTTGTAAGAAACAAGTTAAACAATAATAGCAATGGTGACGAAGTTTGTAATTAAGCAAATGTCCGCATTTTTTGTTATTGTTTAACAACTTGACTGCTGTGACATTTCCGGTTTAATTCACCATGTTCATCATTTTTTGCTTTTTTCTGCATGAGCACAAAGGAAAACTCTCTCAAAACAGCATGTTTTCACATATAACTTGTGACTGTAGCATGTTGGAAAATAGCTCAATTACCTTTCCCCCAAATATCAATTTCAATTTTTGATGAGCTTTTGCTTGTTGTTACACATCTGTGATGAAATTCACTACCACAAATTATTGTATAAGCATCGTATTGTACATTTAAGTTCCTTCCTTATACAGATTTTTTACAATGTATTGGAGAGGATTACTATTTTTAATCAAATGCACCAATTAAATATTTTTTTCTCATATTTTGAGGTTTTAACATTTTCCTCAATTGTTAATTCTTCTCTGTTTAGCATGTTTAAGGTCTGTACAACACAAAAATGTAAAACTGGTGTTTCACTGTAGATTTATAAAAAAATAAAAATAAAGAAGAAGAAGAAATTGTGTGATGAAATGACAGACAGAATGGTATGCTGTGTCTTCATCGTTCCACGTACAGTGAAACCTCTTTATTATATTCCCCCCCCCCCTCACTTCCCCCCCCCCCCATAATTCCTCTACATTATGCCCATATTTTCCAGTCCTGAACAACAATCCATACACACAATGCTAAATTTTTCTCTGTACTACGTTTCCTCTAGACAATGATTTTGTCCATGTAATGCTCATATATTTGTCTTATTTCTGGAACCCTAATCAATTATTTCCCTCTTTATAATATTTAAGGAAATGCATGTAGACGCTTCATTTTCCCTTCTGTGGGTTTGCTCCGAAAGGTCATGCTGGCTTGAGTCACATCACATGTCAGGGTCAGCGTTCAAGTCACCTGAGATGTAATGCACATTGTGTTTGCTATCTGTCTTGTTGGTGCCATTTTATTGTTTTTAACATAAGCAAATGTTGATGAGCTGTAGCGAAAACAACAGTGGATATAGCAGACGGCAGTGAAATGTAGAGAAGTGTAGGTCACCAGTATCAAGGTTTTGAAGACTTTTCAGTGAATGGCACAGACGTGGAAAAAGATTTCTACTGAAGAAAAAGTTTTGATTATTAGAGTCCAATCCTCATATGAGTTGGACGGAGCTAGCTGAGGAACTGGAACTGGCCCCTTCTACTCACCACTGTACTGAAAAACTAATCATCCATAATAGAAGCTGCTGAAGCATGTGAAAATTGCTGATGAAACCTATGACGAAATAGAGCAGTTTTAATAATTGGGCTTCAACAAGCTCATGTCACAAATATCCCCATAAACTGAACAACTTTACAGGAAATGGTTCTACAAGTGGCTTTGTGGTTAGGGGTTGAAACTTTCAAGGCTTTCAAAGTTGGAATGTCCGCAGCTCGTGGTCTAGTAGCTAGTGTTGCTGCCTCTGGATCACGGGTTCGATTCCAAGCTGGGTTGGGGATTTTCTCTGCGTAGGGACTGGGTGTTTGTGTGGTCCTCATTATTTCATGGTCATCATCGTCGTCGTCATCAGCACTGATGGCTGTGCAGCTGAGCACCCCACAAACCAAACATCACCACCACTCAATGCTTGAAATGATAAATTTTGAGAGTGGCACGGTGTTGTGTATAAAGCAGAATAAGGGGAGAGTGGAAGTGTAGACCAGCACACACACCGTACCTCATCAATAGATACAGACTCTCCCCAATCTCACAACCAGCTATGAATAACACAACATTTTAATGCTGATGAAACAGACATACTCTTTAATTTCATGCCAGACAAGATTTCTACTTTCGATGGTGAAAACTGATGTGATAGTAAAAAAAAAAAGCAAGGAGCACCTTATTGTTTTATTGTGCATGAATGTCGATAGCTGCCAGATACTAAAACCTTTGGCAATCAAAATACCTAAAAACCCAAGGTGTTTCAAACATATTTCTACCCCTCCATGTAAGTACAGACTATTGCATTCATTGTTGAGATGCTCGGAAAACTGAAGTAAAAATGAATGTAATAGTGACACAGAATATGACCCTGTGCCCACATATACAGGCATCTAAAGAATTCATAACACTCAGAAGCTTGCTGATGAGCCCTAACTTGAGGACACACACTCATAATGAGGCATTCAGATAGTTGGTTTTCCTTTGCGAAATTCGCATGGAACAGAGGGGAGGAAATATGACTTTGGCACGAATAGTGCCTTCCACCATACCACTTGGTGGCTAGTGGAGTATGTATGTAGATGTAGATGAACAATAACACAACCTTCTCATTTGAAGCTAGAAATGATTACAATAATATACAGAAAAAACAGGAAGCAAACTGCTTGCTTGAATTCTTAAAAGAAAATACTAGGATTGCGATGCTCGAGTTGCATAAATTCAAAGATTTTCATGATAATTTGACTACAGTTGTATTTTGCTGTAAGATGTCTTCAGTAAAATTTGATTATTGTCAACTGGAAGTCCTCTTTAGACAGTGAGGTGACAAAAATCATGGGATAGCGATATACATAAATACAGAAGGCAGTAGTATTGCATACACAAGTTGGTTGTCATTTGTACTCAAATGATTCATGTGAGAGGATTTCCGACATGATTATGGCTGCACAACAGGAATTAACAGAATCTGAATGTGCAATGTAGTTGGAGGTAACAACATGGGACATTTCGTTTTGGAAATCGTTAGGGAATTCAATATCCTGAGACTCACAGCGTCAAGATTGAGCTGAGAACACCAAATTTCAGGCATTTCCCTCTCACCATGGACAACGCAGTGGTTGATGCGCTTCACTTGTGTTTATGTAGAGTTATCAGTGCAAACAGACAGACAACACTGGGTGAAATAACAGCAGAAATCAATGTGGGATGTACAACAAACACATCCACTAGGACAGTGCAGTAAACTTTGGCACTAATGAGCTGTGGCAGCAGACAAATGACGTGAGTGCCTTTGCTAATAGCACACCATCACCTGCAGCATCTCTCCCGGACTTGTAAACATATACATTGGCTCCTAGACTACTGGAAAACTGTGGTCTGCTATGATGAGCCCCAATTTCAGTTGGTAAGAGCTTATGGTAGAGCCATGAACCCAAACTTTCAACAAGACACTGCGCAAACTAGTGGTGGCTCGGTAGTGGTGTGAGCTGTGTTTATAAGAAATGGAATGGGTCCCTGGTCCAATTGAACCAATGTCTGACTGGAAATGGTTATGTTTGGCTACTTAGAGATCATTTGCAGCCATTCATGGACTTCATGTTCCCAACCACAATGGAATTTTTATGGATGATAATCCACCGTGTCACCAGGACACGATTGCTCATGACTGGTTTGAAGAACATTCTGGACAATGCCAGTGAATGATTTGGCCCTGACCGCTTGACATGAAGCCCATCAGTCATTTATGGGTCATAACCGAGGTCATTTCTTGCACAAAAACCTGCACAGGCAACACTTTCACAATTATGAACGGCTACAGCAGCAGCGTGACTCATTATTTTTTCAGGGGCTTCCAATGATTTTTTTTTTTTTTTTTTTTTTTTTTTTGTGGTTTTCGGGCGCACAACTTCAATGGTCATTAGCGCCCTGACTACTCTAAGAATGCACCGCGAGGCACAAGTTGACAACAACAACTAAAAGGGAAAACACAATAAAAGACAGACTGACAGGCATAGGATTAAAAAACATCATCAAATGTCCTTAGCGAGGTTTGTCAAATTGATAAAACAAAGAACACGAGCAGCTGCTCGTGGGTCATCCGCTAAAATGGCATCTAAAGTAGTAGGCAGGTTAAGATCGAGGCGCAGTGTTTTAAGATCGGGACAGGACATTAAAATGTGACTAACCGTCAGCAAGTGCCCACATGGGCAGAACGGCGCCGGCGCAGCCGTCAGCAGATGGCGATGGCTGAACCGGCAGTGTCCAATTCTTAACCTTGCTAAAACGACCTCCTCCCGCCGAGAAGGGCGTGAGGAGGACGTCCAAGCCACGGGAAGAGGTTTTAAGGCCCGAAGCTTGTTGTCGGTAAGTGCAGCCCAATCGGCATGCCACAGCGACACAACGCGCCGACAAATGACCCTGCTAAAATCGGACGAAGGGACACAACAAGAAGCTGTCCGAGGCTGGAGGACCGCAGCCTTGGCCGCGGCATCTGCAGCTTCGTTCCCAGGGATACCGACATGGCCAGGAACCCACATAAAGCTAACCGGCGTACCGACGTCCACCAGCTGCTGAAGAGAGCGTTGGATCCGGTGTACGAAAGGGTGAACCGGGTACGGATCACTGAGGCTCTGGATGGCGCTCAGGGAATCTGAGCAGACGACATAAGCAGAATGTCGGTGGCGGCAGATGTACAGAACAGCCTGGGAGAGGGCAAAGAGCTCAGCTGTGAAGACCGAACAATGGCCATGGAGCCGGTATTGGAAACTTTGTGCCCCGACAATAAAGGAACACCCGACCCCGTCATTGGTCTTAGAGCCATCTGTATAAATGAAAGTCATGTTGTTGAACTTCGAACGAAGTTCCAAAAAACGGGAGTGGTAGACCGAACCGGGGGTGACCTCTTTTGGGAGCGAGCTGAGGTCGAGGTGAACGCGGACCTGAGCCTGGAGCCAAGGTGGCGTGCGGCTCTCGCCCACTCGAAAGGTTGCAGGGAGTGAAAAATGAAGGTGTTGAAGGAGGCGACGAAAGCGAACTCCAGGGGGTAGCAAGGCAGAGACATACAACCCGTATTGAAAGTCAAGAGAGTCGTCAAAAAAGGAACGATAGGAAGGATGGTCGGGCATTGACAGTAGCCGACAGGCATACCGACAAAGCAGTATATCGCGCCGGTAGGTGAGTGGCAATTCGCCAGCGTCAGCATGAAGACTCTCTACGGGACTGGTATAAAATGCTCCGATCGCAAGTCGTAAACCCCGATGTTGTATGGAGTTGAGGCGGCGTAAGATGGATGGCCGTGCAGAGGAGTATACGAAGCTCCCATAATCCAGCTTGGAGCGGACGATCGACCGATATAGACGAAGTAGGACGGTTCGATCCGCTCCCCACGACATACCACTGAGAACACGGAGGACATTTAAAGAACGGGTACAACGGGCGGCCAAATATGACACATGTGGAGACCAGCTAAGTTTCCTGTCAAAGGTAAGGCCTAAAAATTTGATTGTCTCCACGAGTGGGAGAGCAACGGGACCGAGTCGTAAGGACGGTGGGAGAAACTCTTTGTAGCGCCAGAAGTTAATACAGACCGTCTTCTCGGCAGAAAAACGGAAGCCATTGGCGACACTCCAAGAGTAAAGACGGTCAAGAGAACGCTGAAGACAGCGCTCCAGGACACGTGGACACTGCGCGCTGCAATAGATGGTAAAATCGTCCACGAAAAGGGAGCCTGATACATCAGCTGGGAGGCAATCCATTATTGGATTGATCGCGATGGCGAAGAGAGCGACGCTCAAAACTGAGCCCTGTGGCACCCCATTCTCCTGGCGAAAGGTGTCGGACAGGACAGAACCCACACGCACCCGAAACTGTCTATCCATTAAAAAGGAACGAATAAAAAGAGGGAGGCGACCGCGAAAGCCCCACGTATGCATGGTGCGGAGAATGCCCGCCCTCCAACAGGTGTCGTAAGCCTTCTCCAAATCAAAGAACACAGCCGCGGTCGGGCGCTTCCGCAAGAAGTTATTCATGATGAAGGTCGACAAGGTAACCAGATGGTCGACAGCAGAGCGGCGCCTTCGAAATCCACATTGTACATTGGTAAGTAGGCGTCGAGACTCGAGCAGCCAAACCAATCGAGAGTTAACCATTCGCTCCATCACTTTACAGACACAGCTGGTAAGCGAGATAGGTCGATAACTGGAAGGCAAGTGCTTGTCCTTCCCCGGCTTAGGAATCGGGACAACAATAGACTCGCGCCAGCATGCGGGAACATGTCCCTCAATCCAGATGCGATTGTAAGTACGAAGAAGAAAACCTTTACCCGCAGGAGAAAGGTTCTTCAGCATCTGGATATGAATAGAATCAGGCCCTGGAGCGGAGGACCGTGATCGGCCAAGTGCGTTTTCCAGTTCCCGCATGGTGAATGGGGCATTATAACCTTCACGTTTCGAGGAGCGGAAGTTAGGTGGCCTCGCCTCCTCTGCCTGTTTGCGGGGGAGGAAGGCAGGGTGGTAATGAGCGGAGCTCGAAACCTCGGCGAAAAAGCGGCCGAAGGCATTGGAGACAGCCTCAGGGGCCACAAGGACTTCATTCGCGACCTTCAAGCCAGAAACTGGGGAGTGGACCTTAGTGCCAGATAGCCGGCGCAGGCTACCCCAGACAACAGAAGAAGGAGTAGAACTGTTGAAGGTGCTGGTGAAAGCAGCCCAGCTGGCTTTCTTTAATAATACGACGACACTGAGCACGTAATCGTTTATAATTAATGCAATTCGCCACTGTAGGGTGGCGTTGAAAGGTGCGTAAAGCACGTCGACGAGCACGTAAAGCGTCCCTACATGCTGCGGTCCACCAGGGGACCGGTACGCGACGTGGAGAAGAAGTAGGGTGAGGGATGGAATATTCAGCAGCAGCGAGAATGACTTCCGTGAGGTGTGCGACCTGACGATAGCAGCTTGTGAAGGTTTGATCCTGAAAGGTCGCCCTGGAAGAGAAGAGCCCCCAGTCTGCCTTGGAGATGGTCCAACGAGAGGAGCACGGAGAGGGAGTATGCTGCAGGAGATGGATAACACACGGGAAGTGGTCGCTCGAATATGCATCAGCAAGTGCATACCACTCAAACCGGCGTGCAAGTTGGGGAGTACATATAGAGAGGTCTAAATGGGAATAGGTATGAGATGTGTCCGAAAGAAAAGTAGGGGCGCCAGTATTGAGGCAGACAAGATTGAGCTGGTTGAAAAGGTCTGCTAACAAGGAGCCCCTCGGGCAGGATGCTGGAGAGCCCCAAAGAGGATGGTGGGCATTGAAGTCTCCAGTTAACAAAAATGGTGCAGGTAGCTGAGTAATAAGTTGCGTCATGTCTGCCCTGGTAACGGCAGATGACGATGGAGCGTAAACGGTACAAAAGGAAAACGTGAAAGTTGGGAGAGTAATGCGGATGGCTACTGCCTGCAGGCCGGTGTGCAACGTGATGGGATCGTAGTAAATATCATCCCGGACCAGCAACATAACCCCTCCATGAGCTGGGATACCTACCACAGGGGGTAGGTCAAAACGCACAGAGGTGTAGTGTGCCAAGGCAATTTGATCGCATGGGCGTAGCTTCGTTTCCTGGAGGGCTACGACGAGCGGACGATGCGAGCGGAGCAGCAACTTCAAGTCCTCTCGGTTGGAGCGAATGCTGCGAATATTCCAGTTAATAAGTGCCATCGTAAGAAAAGGAAGATGAGAGAAGGGGTCACCTCGAAGGCCGCTTAGGGCCTGGCTTCGAGCGAGCACTGCCGCCGCTAGCAGGAGGCAGACAGTCATCGTCCATGGGGTCTATAGGGTCATCGGCCATCTCAGGAGGATGGCCGGGAGGGGGAGCTTCCTCCGCCGGTGAACGGCCAGATGTTCGGCGACCAGCGGTGCGGCCAGGCGAAACGGATGACGGCCTGGGGCGGCAACCGCTGGGTGGCGCAGGAGAAGAAAGGCGCCGCGGCGGAGAAGGAGAACTGTGCTTCCTATGCGCCTTTTTAGAAGGACGTTTGGTGGAAGTACCGGTCGAAGGCTGGGAGGTCGAGGAACGGAGGAAGTCTGCACGGGATGGTTCCTTCTTGAAGGCCCGTGCATCTGACTTCGGGGTCTTCGACTGAGCAGAAGCTGAGGAAGTGGCTGGTGTCTGTGGGGTGATGGGAGGAAGAGGAGACGTCGACCGCGCGATCTTAGCACTGGCCGAACGGACGACCGTGGTGCTGAAGGTCAGATCGCATGTCTGGGTTGCTACCTCCCGGGTAGTCCGAGGAGAGGCGAGGACAGTGCTGTATTTCCCCGCTGGGAGCAGCGTGGGCTTCCTACTAGCCAATAGCTTGCGAGCAGCCGAGGTGGACACTTTCTCTTTGACTCGAATTTCCTGGATACAGCGTTCTTCCTTATAGACAGGACAGTCGCGGGAGGATGCGGCATGGTCACCCTGACAGTTCACACAACGAGGAGACGGAGGTGGACAGTCACCCTCATGGGCATCCCTGCCACAAGTGACACATTTAGCCGCATTGGAACAAGACTGTCGAGTGTGATTGAAACGCTGACACTGGTAGCAGCGCGTAGGTGTCGGGACATAGGGGCGAACTGAAATGACCTCGTAGCCCGCCTTGATGCGCGATGGCAGCTTAACACTATCGAAGGTTAAGAAAAGTGTCCGGGTCGGTACAAGGTCATTGTTGACCTTTTTCATGACCCTATGGACAGCCGTCACGCCCTGCTCAGCGAGGAAAGATTGAATCTCCTCGTCAGTCAAGCCGTCGAGGGATCTAGTATAGACCACACCACGAGACGAATTCAAAGTTCGGTGAGCCTCCACCCGGACAGGGAATGTGTAAAGGAGTGTGGCCCGAAGCAGTTTTTGTGCCTGAAAGGCGCTCTCAGTTTCGAGTAATAGGGTACCGTTACGCAATCTGGTACAAGATTTGACAGATCCAGCTATGGCATCGACGCCCTTCTGGATAACGAAAGGGTTGACGGAGGAAAAATCCTTGCCTTCCTCAGATCGAGAAACGACGAGGAACTGTGGGGCAGGCGGTAGTATTTTTGTCACTGTTGGCTGGTCACGTTTCCGTTTGTGGGTCGAAGTCGAAAGCGATGGAGTAGAATCCATTGCGGAGGAATCCCCCATGATTGCCAGCGTCTCCGATGGCGCGCTCCTTCCTTGTGGGGACCCTCTCAGAGGGCACTCCCGCCTTAGGTGAATGTTTACACCTCAGGTCACACCTCCCGAGAAACAGACGGAGGGACCAATCGGCATGGTCAGAAGGTATCAGCTCAGGCAATCACCCCTCCCCGGGCCTGGCCTTTACCAGGGGGTACGCGCGTGCCTTACATGTCTACCCAGGGCGGGGACTTACGCGTTACCCCGTCACCGGCTACGCGTGCGAACGCGTGGGTCGGCCTTCAGACACGCACAGGGAGGAAGGAAGAAGAGGAAAAAGAAGAGAGAGGGAGAAAGAGGACAGACTGTCTCAAACGCCGAGGCAGAGACCAGAGAAGGCAAGGAGAAGAAGGCAATGAGAAAGCAAGGAGAAGGAGGCAAGGAGAAGGCAAGGAGAAGGCAAGGAGAAGGCAAGGAGAAGGCAAGGAGAAGGCAAGGAGAAGGCAAGGAGAAGGCAAGGAGAAGGCAAGGAGAAGGCAAGGAGAAAAAGGCAATGAGAAGGCAAGGAGAAGTCAAGGGAAAGAGTAAGGAAGACAGTGAAGTGGAGAAGAGCAAAGAAAGGAACCAACAAAAGGAATGAAGAAACGAGAAGTGAAAAACCAAAAAGACCACGATTATAGGTCGGGAAACCGTCCGTCCCCGGACGCAGGCGCTAACTACCCCCGTGAGGGGGATGGTCTCCTTTTAGTCGCCTCTTACGACAGGCAGGAATACCTCGGGCCTATTCTAATCCCCGGACCCGCAGGGGGGGCTTCCAATGATGCTGAGTCCATGCCATGTCAAGCTGCTACACTACAGCAGGCAAATGGAGGGCTGACACGATATTAGGAGGTATCTCAAGCATTCTGTCACCTCAGTGTAGCGGTTTCCCCTATACAGAAACTGTCGTCCGTCAAAAGCATTATGCAGAATTTTCATTGTACCAAGCTCATAAGAATGCAAGTTATTCGCTGCCGCAGTAAGCTTCCCCGAACTACAAAATGCAAGACAAACTGCTTCTGTATAATCAAACAATGGAAAATACAAGATGGAACAATGACAATATTGTGGAAAGGATAGATTGCTACTCACCACATAGCAGAGAGGTTAAGTTGCAGATGGGCCATCTGCTACTCAACATCTTTATGTGAGCAATCTATCCTTCCCATAATATTGTTCCTGTATAATACTAGATACAACACATGAACATAATGTGGCCTATGATGCTGTGAATATGTCTGCAAAAGTGCTTTAAACATAATTCTTGTTACGAAACTTTAAAAGTCATCACGGGATACATTCTGATCATTTTGCACTGTTGAACACATAAACACAACTTACTGGGTAAATGCTGTACAAGAACTATGTCTTACTCAAATGAAGTAATCATTGTAAAGTCAGCATTACTGACCACAAAAAAATGTAATCAAGAAACGGCAATATAAAGAAGGTAAAACTTTCTTTCCATTAGCTATAATTACTAATAATTACTAACTGTTCTATTTGGAAAGTTGCTACCAAATACTGTAAGCATGTTTTAAATGCCATAAATACAGACTATTAACTCTACTAAAAGTTTCATACAAAGTTTAAAACAATGATGTTGTCATGGCTATAAAATTTTATTAATGCAAACAGTCACATAGCTGTGAGGAAAGGAGACAAATTTTACTAATAACAACACACAAGGCATGATGTCACGTGGACATCAGAGTGTGGGCCAGCACTCCAAATGGAATCACACTTGCTCACACCCTGCTGAGAAGCAGCGAGTCCTTAACGGCTATGCGAAGACAGCACCCTCGAGCACCAGCAGGAATGTTCGAGAATCTTCTGGAAGAATTTTTATGAAGACCTTTGGAACAGTTGGGGAACAGTGAACAGTCCATGAGGGTGGGGGGAGGGGTGACATCTCTATGGGAAAAAGTCTCACAAGGGTACCTGAAAATGGTCAGTGCGAGAGCCAAGACAGTCAGGAAAACATTTTTGTCACTTGTAAAAGGACTTTTCAGAGTTGACAGCAATGTTCTTTTGGCAGTCTGCTTTCGCTTCATTAGTTGAAAACAGCAAACCTGCAGAGTACATTTGTATAGGTGTGGAGTTCTGATGGACATGTGCAACAGAACACCATGCCTACCTACACAAATGTACTCTATGTGTTTGTTACTTTCAACTAACAACGTGAAACATTGCAACAAACTCCGAAAAGTCCTTTTATAAGTTAGGAAAATGTTCTCCTATACAACAGTTTCATGCATTATCAGATTTAAAAAAATCATCAGTGGGAATTGAATGTAGGACCCTTGGTATGACAACCATGTGCTCTACAAACACACCCATTAGAAATCTACAAAACACTGACTCAGTGATATGCTTTTCCTGTGCTTCTTAGTTCCGTTGTTACTTTTAATTACCGTTTATGCACCTTCTACTACACGACAGCCTATAGCACGAACTAAATTGGTGTTTCAGTTGATACTCTACTGACATACAACATTTGATACCGATCTGAGAGTCTTATCATCTGGAGGTTTGGGTGTAAGCATCCGAGGAGATCTTCGCCCTCCCACTCTGTTAAAGTTAACTTAGCAGATCTCAGACCACACTGTAGTGACATCGTGATTACACCATGAAGGCCACACTTTCATCCAAAACTGGTGAGAGAACCTGTGTTGGGATGTGACGATGAAAATGGCATTTACACCCACATGGTTTTTGTGAAAGATTATGGTAGTCAGCTGGTGGAAATTTAATTTTCCTCAAGGTCTCGCAACTATCAGACATTACACTTAAACTATACCCAAAACTTGATAAAACTAGAAAGGTGATCAAGAATGTAACTAACAAATATCAGCAATTTGTTTTCATTTGTATTTTATTACAGAAAAATCTACAGATCTTAAACTACTTTTCAACAGATTCACATTGCAAATTAAGGCATCATATCCTGGCACTAACTGCAACATACCCACTTCACCGAATTTGGCCACCTGTGACTGAAACCAGTTTTGGATGTTTACCTTTATTTCATCATCACTAGCAAAGTCTGGACAGCAAAAAATTTCCTGAGATGAGAAAACAAAATGGAACAGAGGTTGAAAATACTGCTACAGTTGCAAGTTACTTTACTTTCACATGACTGGTTTCGGACTGTTGTAAGCACATCCTCAGGTGTTGTACCAGAAATAGCAGAAGATGGGAAATAATTTTCAAATGCTGCAACACACACAAAAAACAAAAAAACTGTGTTTTACCACAGTTCTGGACCAACCTGTTCAATACGCTCCTTTACTACGCATAATGCACCTTCAGCTTATATCGTACATCTTTTATATAATTTTTTTGTTTTTTCTTTCATTTTAAATGTAAACCAATAAATTCAAATTTTGAACATCCGGGCTAGTGGTCCTGCGTTCTTTTCTCCGTCAACAGATTGCAGCACTTTTGCCACTCCGGTTTGCCAATTTGCCTCCTCGTTCGCATCCGCTACTCCCTGTTCTGTGCTCATAGGCAGCACACCACACCTGGTACACGTGGTGCTCAGGGACCGCAGCACAGCTTAAGAGTCATGATACCATTTGTATATATTACCTAGTACTGTCTGGTGCCACTTGCACATTGACATCCGTTTCACAAAACCTAGCCCAACTGGCAGTTTCAAAATGATTTTTAAAAGTTTTTGTTTTTCATGTGTGTTGCGGCATGTGAAAATTATCTCCCGTCTTTTGCTATTTCTAGTATGACATCTGAGGATGGGCTTATAACAGTCCAAAACCGGTTGTGTGAAAATAAAGTAACTTACAACTGAAGCGGTATTTTAAACCTCTGCTATAATACTCATGCTCAGTTGCGGATGTTCTTCCAACACGATTGTTTGAAACAAATGCAAATGTAAGTCGGATGCAACTAGAGCCAGACTGTAAGGAGGGTGACAGAAATGTTCCCAGTAAAATTAATCCAGCACAGCCTGAGATTGCACTCGTGTGTGTAAGTTGCGTTTCCATTTGTGTCCGCATGCGTGCGTGTGTTGTTGACAAAGGTCTCAATGGCCAAAATTGTGAGAATTTTGTTGTTGTGCGTATCTGCAACTCGGCATCTCCGCTATATGGGGAGTGACAACCTTCCTTCTCATAATATTGTTACAAGTACAATAGTTGTTACATGTGCAGTATGTGGCCACACATTGTCATGCAGGAAAACACCACCACAAATCAGTAATCACACCTTTTGTTCTGTATCATTCAATGTAAATTCTTCTATGTCTTTAAACATCCCAACACACCATTGGAAAGCTGTCGACAAGATATGCTTGTGAGTAAACTGGTAAGGATAAATGTAGTGGGAATGGGAAACTGTGTATTTTCCTTTCTTCTATGCAGTCAATTTGGTGTAGTGGTGGAGCTGGCAAGAAGGGGACCAGCAGAAATGGTATTGTAACCACTGGTCGTCTGGGTGTCATTTGCGCCATGATGCAGCAAGTGCCTGAATCCGAGAGCCATGGAGTAAACGACGCACCATCCAGGGCTTAATGAACAATTGGAGAGTGGCAGTTGTTTTTCTGGTTTTTTCTCTCAGTTCCTACAGTATGCGTGTATGAACATTTGAATGTACTCAAGGGAGTGATGTTACCGTAGCAATTGTTAGCTGCATAGTGGAAAGTAATAATGAAAATGTTGGGCAAAATGTACTCCTGTTTGTGAGAAATGTGGCTATTTATTTAGCAGTGCAATAGAGAGAACTTGTGGAAGCATTCCAGTTATCTTCAGTGCAGTTGTATCGACAGGAAGGTGTCACAGAAGGATCTGGACCACCAAAAATGAAGAGAGGATAAAGATAATACTATCTTCATCTGGCGGTGTATTGGGGTAGGCAAAATATTGCCCTGTTATATCAGCCACGGACACAACTTCCCGCTAGGGCTGGTATAAGACCCACCAAAAATTGTGGTGTCACTGCCAGACACCACACTTGCTAGGTGGTAGCTTAAATCGGCCGCGGTCCATTAGTACATGTCGGACCCGCGTGTCGCCACTGTGTGATCGCAGACCGAGCGCCACCACACGGCAGGTCTCGAGAGACGTACGAGAACTCGCCCCAGTTGTACGACGACGTTGCTAGCGACTATACTGACGAAGCCTTTGCTCTCATTTGCCGAGAGACAGTTAGAATAGCCTTCAGCTAAGTTAATGGCTACGACTTAGCAAGGCGCCAATTGTATCAGTGCATGTATCTTACGAGTCTCATTTGTATAGTCAAGAGAGATGTACCAAAGGAAGCATTAAAAGTTAAGTATATTCCAAAGCTACGCATTTTCTTTATAGTATTCAATACGTATCCTGTTCCAGACTTGACGCCAGTCGGCGTGTGTGTACGTGTGCCTTTCGGCTTCCTTCTCAGTGTGGCGTAGCTCGCTTGTTACGCCACAACAAAAATCTTACAAAATAAACACCAACAGGAAAAGAAGGGAAAATACACCCCAGTCTCACATTCCCAATACATGGTGCACTTTATTTTTCTTGAAGAAAGAGGTGGCATTGCTTTCTTGGTTCAGGGAGCCATTCCAGTGACTGTCATTTTCTTTCAGGTGTCTTTTAACAATCTGTGTCTCTTTGCCTGTGGCAGTCCTTTTCAAAATATCATTTCCTTCTGTCACATAACCCTGCAAAAAAAACCTCAAAAGGCTGGTCCCAGCATTTTCCTTTTTTACTGTCAGTTACTGTTTGCAGTGCCCACCATGTGCACTATCTTTTTGTAGTGCATATGTTCAGTAACAATTGCATGTAATAAAGATCATGAAGTGTTTTGAAAGTAGATTGACACATCACATCATAAATTGTTATTCGCCAATTCATAAATGCAGCACACCAATTCTTCAGTGATCAAAGACAGTAGATGCACTCCTCATTGTGGAAATTTTTCCTTCCTTCATTAAACACCTTAGTCCAATTTCACACCACACCTTCACTCATCATTCTCTTGGTAAGTTTCACTTATCTCATGAATTTCACACTGGCAGGTCACTCAATTATTTTGTTTGTGATTACGGACAAATAATGATTTCCGATGTTAACATAATGAAACAAAATGGCTAGGCTACTTTGTTCTCGATGAAGTGTGTAACTGTGCATGAGCAACCATCGTGCACTCGGTAGTGTGGGAGGTATGTGCAAAAGTACTTGTTTTCTGGAACAGCTCTGAAAAACTAAATTTTGGGATCACATAGGAAAGAAAAGATTCTGCAGCCATACAAAAATCACTTCATGCAATAGCTACATTACAACAAGCTGCTTTCAAAGACATGATGCCAAAGCAGCTAATTCTGCAAAAAGCAAATTTACTCAACTGAGAAGCAAAGACTCAAGCAGTTTTCTAAACCCTCAGAAAACTGTTACTTCAGTATTCCACCTACAGAACAGACACTCTGACTATAAACCAGAAGTTAAACTCTGTGGACAAACCCTGGAGTACTGCAGCACAATGAAGTACCTCGGAATAACACCGGAGTCTCTACCTTCCTGACAACATCTCTCCAACATGGCCACAAAAGTGAAGACCCGTAATAATATCATACAGAAACTTGCTGGTACCTCCTCGGGTTGCAGCACTCAAACCTTAAGATCAATTGCTTTAGCACTATCATGCTCTGTCGCTGAATACTGTTGTCCAACTTGGATGTAGCGTGCTTCCTGTAGCAAGATAGATGTGCAACTCAACCAGACAATGTGACTTATCACAGGCTGCATACATAGCACTCAAACTGCAAGACTACCGGTTTTAAGTAACATCCAACCTCCAGCTCTACGAAGATCAGATGCTCTCCTGAAGATCTGGAGAAACATTCAGAAGAACCCCTAGCTACCCCTACACAGCAATATATTAATAGCACAACATCACGATCTGAACTCAAAAAAACCAACTTGGTGGACTGCACAACATCTTGCAGCCTCCGACTTTAACATCAACAAAGTATGGAGAAGTCAGTGGGAAGAATCGTCAGTGTTCAACGGTCATCTGGTTGGAAAGCCTTTCATGCCAGTTTCACACTCCCCAGATGCCAGTGTAGAACCATCAACCACATCCGAACAGGACAAGGGAACTGCAGATATCTAAAGCACAAATGGGGCTAAGCAACATCTCCAGATTGTGACTGTGGGGCTGCCTCGCAAACAATAAATCACATTGTTGGTGACTGCCTGAAACGAGTCTTCGGGGGATCAATAAATGACATTCACCACGCATCACCTGAAGGGCTCAACTGTATCAACAGATTGGACTTAGAAGGCTAAGAACTTGTGTAATGTGTACATAATTTAGCATAATACTTTGGACATTTGATTCTGTACCCGTATTTTGCTTGTCATTTCTTACACAGTATACTCTTAAAATTATGTATTTGATCCAAGCTCTGTATCATCATATGATAAATAAATATATAAGACTCAAATCCAAACAAGGTTTGAGTCTTTATCTTTGATACCTGAGCCAGTGAATGTGATTTTAAGTAACAGTGCTAAGAGAAACAAAAGCTGAGATTTTTTCTATTTTTGGGTATAACATGACATGCAGTTCCAGTGGCTATTGTCTTTTCAAGACTTGTTGAAATGCAGCTAAAACAGAACAATAAAAATCATCTGATAAGTATCTTGACTGCTATTTGAACTTAGAATGATGTAACTGACACACTTGGTCCGAGTTTATCGTGGACAATATCAAATAATAATGATGAATGGATTTTACCTCATTATAACACTATTTTTCAGTTGTCAAGTGTCAATTTTGTTTCTTTCTTCAAAGTTACTGGAGGAACAATAGTAGTTAATGAATCAACTAACAACTATTGATTGTAATACACTTTGATAATAGAGATAAATTCTTTGAACTTTCTACGCCTGTTTCCAAAATCTAGATGCTAATTTGATCAAACATAGATGTTACATTTTTAGGTACCTAGTTTCTAATTTTCTTAGCAATAGCTATGAAATAAGATCCGATAAAGTAAATGCTACGTTGAACCCTACTGAAGGATACATGCATGTGCCAGGCAGGTATTACACTTTGGCACAAGTCAGAAATACACTGCACATCATTATAAGTTTAAAGGTGCTAGCCAGAAATAGATGACCTACAGAAACATTTTCAGACCAGCTATCATTTCTCAAATAAAACAAACAGTAAGCTGCTAAACAGTAGCTGCTACTTTACAGGAATGCTTCCTTACAACCACATTGATTGAAGAAATCAGTACTTTGAAATTCCTTTTATTCAGCCACTCACTTCATGCAACAATCATACGCTCCCATAAGATGAAACACCAAACAGTAACAACATTTTAATGACAACTGTGCAAATGCAGTGGACAGATGTGACTTAAATGTTCTCTAACATGTCAAAAATAACTGAGCAACCGTACACAAGTAGTAACATCAATTTTATTATGATCTCTAAGCACCATAGCAGCATGGTAATAGTCTCTCTCTCAAAACACATCTGTTTTTCCATTGGGAGGCAGAGTGCATTACATAAGCTCTCCAATTTGTCACTTCACTTGGACTGAACAAGAGCCTGATCATACGTACTATTATCACTCAACAACTCTAAATGGACCAGCAGCACCTGTGAAGAACAGGTACGTGATATTAATCCCAGACGGATCTTCGAATGACTGCTTTGTAAGACGTATGAAATATCAATCCACATGCTAGTAGTTAAAGTAATAACTTGTTCTTTGATTATCCTCTACAAATCTCCCCTCCCCACTTACAAACACACACACACACACACACACACACACACACACACACACACACACACCTGGATGTTACACATTTTTTAGGAAAGAGGGTCATCTTTTGTACAGTTCAGAAAATTGATTCTGGAGAAAGTAGTATGTGCATAAATGATGAAATGTTGTGAGATCAATATGTCATACAGCAGACCTGAAAATTGGGTGGCATATGCAACAAATCTACTTGGAAAGCCTGAAGGCCACGTAACACTGTTAGTCTGCAGCAGCCCTGGAGTTAACTGGTTGTTTGAGTACAGCACCATACAAGTGTTGCCATAAAAACGAGAGAGAGAGAGAGAGAGAGAGAGAGAGAGAGAGAGAGAGAGAGAGAGAGAAAGAGAGAGAGAGAGAGCGAGTTCATAAACAGAGAATTAACGTTCAGATTCAACTTAATCTAATACTGTGTATTCAAGGAGACTTGTTATATTCTCTACCGATACTTACAATGTAAAATGGTTTTGTGCAGAATAGCTCAGCAGTAACACACGTAATAACATTCTTCAAAAAATTAACAACCTACATGTTATTCTTCCCACACATCTCCATATTTGTTTTTTGGTTTGTTCCATGAAGGTGGTGGTGTAGGTCTTTTAGGTGCCTGTTCCTCCAATGGTGTTTGTTGACGAATTACAGTAGGCACTTCATCAGTACCCGTTATACCTCTGAAATAAAATCAACAAATTACACACTGTTTATGTGGTAAGAAGAAACAAGGGACTGTTCTTTTTACGACAGTTTGTTAAATGGGGACTGAGGAACAAAACTACAAGGTCATCAGTCCCTCATTTACAAACAAGTCTATGGAGAATGGCATGCTAACTAGAATTAAGAGCCATCCAAGCATGTTATCATACACATGGCTTCCAAAAGGCATTTGACTCCATACAGATCAGAGCTTATTAATGAAAAAATGATCATATGGGGTATCGAAAGACATTTGTGACTGGGTCAAGGATTTCTAGGTAGAAAGGGCATGTTATCTTGGCTACAGATAAGATATAGAAGAAACTTTAATTGTGACACAGGGAAGTGTTTTAGGACCCTTATTGCTCATTTATATCTAAGTGACCTGACAGACAATATCAATAGTATCCTTAGATTATATTTTGTCTCCAGGTGAAGCAGTTGTCTATAAAGAATTGAAAGGGGAAAAAAAAAACACAAACTTTTGCTGAGATCTTGATAAGGTATCAAAAAGCTGCAAAGATGGCTAACTTGCTTCAAATGTTCACAAATGAAAAACTATGTACTTCACAAATTACAAAACCATAGTATTCTATGACTATAGTACCAAAGAGTTACAACTAAAACCAATTAACTTAACAGGTATAAATGGGAGTAACAGTTTGAACATATATGAAATGGAATGACCACATAGGCTCAATTGGGGGGTGGCATACTTTGTTTAATTGGTAAGATAAGAGGAAAATATATTCCATCTATAAATGAAAGTACTTTATTCATAACTGTTATTTTTCAGCAACTGTAGTATATATTTTAGAATAAAATTCAGTTATCAGTTGCAAATTTATTTTTATTTCACTTTACTGGTTTTGAGAAATTAATTTGTTATCTTCAGAAGACTAAAAAGTTAGGGATATTATAAATCTTCAGACCTTCGCTATACATTTATGTAAAATATAAGAAGTGTATTACAGAAACTTACTTGGTATTGGTTTAGTAGATGTCAGTATCTTCTTCACAGAAGCACAATGCCACGATACATCCAAATATGTATGTATGTGATTTAAAAACAGATTGATAATTCACAGTAACTGAACCACTCACTCAATAAAGAAAGTGAGAATTCACGTAAGTCAACTTTTGCAGAGTATCTCAAAATCTAGAAACACCTTCTTCCTCCTCCATCCTTGCACAACATGGAAATTTTGCGTATAGTTCGCGTGGGCTACAAAATGAACTTTTTAGAAAAATTTGAAATATATAAACATTTCCACCTCAATTCACAAGATCTGTTGAATGATCAACTTGTATTAAAAATAGACACTATTTTGAGTGCACAGCATCTCTCATAAAATGTGAAAATTAGCCCATTCCCTTTATATATAATAACTATGTGCTATGTTTTTTCCACAAGTATTATATACAATTTCCTTGTATACCTTAATTATACTTTTTACAAGCTTTTATAAAATGTTCCTTGCTGCTGGCACAACAGACTGACATGTACATAGATGATTTAGTTCTGTAAATCATCTATTTGTCAATTTGTGTTTAATATAATCACATGTAATATACACATTTTTGGACATATCATGGCATCATGCTTCTACAAAGAAGATACTGATATCTACTAAATCAATACTAAGTTAAGTTTCTGTAATGCACTTTTTTTTTGTACTTAGCATAAATGTATAACCAAGGTCTGAAGTTTCATAACATTCCTTATTTTGTAGGCTTCTGAAGACGACAAATTAATTTTTCAAAAGCAGTAAAGTGAAATAAAAATGTATTTGCAACTGACAACTGAATTATAATCCGAAACATCCTGTGAAAACCTACTAACAAATCTCCATGGAACAATGCTAAGTGAAAAATCTACGAATGCACTAGAGTTCCCTATGAACTGTTCCCGTAATTAGACTATAAAAGTGTACAAAGAGGCATTTAAGTGGTCATTTTTGTCATGTTCCATTTACAAATATAAAATGAAAGAAACCTTAACATGACATATAATATCAAGTACCATCTGAAATGGATTCAACAGTGATTAGTGATTAGTGAGTATTGATGTAGATGTACTTTCAATTATCAACTAAAACTGAAGAAAATGATGGGTTGCCAGTAGAGAGAGGTGGCAGCTAAAAGAGTGAATTTGTTTCTTGAGAATATTATACTCTTTGTTACTTCTTATTATTAGTAAGATAAAGGAAAAAGAACAGAACTGAAACCCAATCTTTATGAAATGAGGGTTAACACGTTGATGCTTCGTCATCCAATACATAGCACGAAACATTTTAATCCACATTCTTTAAGTGGTTTTTGCACGCAAAACTCTTGAAACACCTCTTGCTATACCTGTATGGTTTTGTTTTCTTTTGCTCATATTCTTCTCTGTTCTTCCTACGTAGTTCTTCATATGTTGTAGAACGCTGCTGTGCCTCAGGCAGAGGCATCTCTTCTTCAAATGCTGGTGCTAAAACACAAATGAAAATAAACTATAGAGAGGCTAGCTTTAATTTTTGCACATTTAATATATGACATGGTCACAATCTGTGACAATGTTGAAGGATAAGCAGATTATTTATTTATTTACCGCTTATTTAGCTTGATCAGATTAAGGCCTTAAGAGCCCTCTCTTACATCTGCCGAGGAATAACACACACAAAATTTACATAATGATCAGAAAATTATTTCCATTATTAATAAAAAATAATAGTTGGCAATAATAATAATAATAATAATAATAATAACAATGACAATAATAATAATTAATGGAGCCATTAAGAATGATACTGATCAATTATGCACTTTTGAAGTCTTGTTTGGTACTGAAAGAAATGGAAGAGAGAATGAAATAGGAGAAGAGTGAAATGAAATTGACAATGGTTGTTTCGAAAGAAGAGACTTTCAATAGAAACTCTGTAGACAAGGGGAGGGAAGGTTGAACAAGAGTGAGCTACAGACCAGAATATGGAAGAGAGAGCTAATATGATATATGGGCCATTATCTATCTTCTGAAGTTTGAAGGGATTTTAATTTCTCTAATATTTTGAAGAAGACTGTTCCAAAGTCAGGTTCTTGATACAGAAAATGATTAGAAAACACGGCAGTGTGGTGTTTAAGTACAGGAGGATTTTAATTTGTTGAAAATGGGTATTTCTGCTGTGTTTGCAATGACCGAGATACGATACTGGATATGATAATCTACATTTATTGCACATAGCCATGATAACTATTCATAGGCAAGAGCAATATGGTCAAAACAGCATACTTCACAAATGAATCGTGCAAATGCATTCATTACCAGTTAAGACATATTGAAAATATGTACCTAAATAGGACCAACAGGCTGACAACATTTTGTTTCTTTATCAGTATTTTGTATTGTACCACAATGGAAAATTCGGGATGGAATAACAACAACATTACAAAAAGGGTACATTGCTACTGACCATACAGAGTTGAGCTGCAGACAAGCACAACAAGAAGAATGCTATACATTTGAGCTTCCGGCCAAAAGGCCTCCTTCTGAAGTAGAGAACACACACATTCACACAACCACAACTCGCACACAACAACCACTGTCTCCGAACACTGAGGACAGACTAGAATTTTCCACTTATGTAAACCTGTCAGAGGAAGCAACATTGGGGTTTAATATCCCACTGACTTTGAGGCCATTGAAGATGGAGTTTAAGCTCAGACTGGAGAAAAATGGGGTAAGAAATTGGGCACATCCTCGTAAAAACCATATGAGCATTCATATGAAATGACTATCTAAAATCTAAATCTGGATAGTGGGACAGGAATTTGAACAGTCTTGCTCGTGAATGTGAGACCAGTGTATTAAAATTGCACAACCTTGCTCATGGACATTTTTCTCCTCTTTTTCAGCAAGCAGCCTTCAATTGTTATCTCGTGTACCTGACATTTTCTAAGGAACAGTCTTCTTTAAAACACAACTGCAGATTTATTTGTTATACTGTTTTGTTCACTTGGTCTCAGATGTAATTGTTCTCGTATACTTATTCATTCCTATTTGTTACTCCCCCCCCTCCCTCCCTCCCTCTACTGTTTATGATCAGGTTCCAGATTCTTACTTAGTTCATTTTGCCTATTCTCAATAAATCTACAATAATATTCCAGATCACACTACTTCTGATGGCGGTCTCTGTTCTTCCGTTCACATCAAACCCACAAATCTAACTTCACTTTGACATCTCCCTCTGTCATTAAATTTAGTATCTTGTACTTCACGGTAGATGAACCTGTGATGGTGCAGTCCTTAAGTAACTTCATTCTTATGAATGATTTTACATTACACTACACCGCCTTCACCTAGAACTCATTAGTTGGTTCTTCACTGAAGGAATGACAAACTGAAATGAGAGTGACTCATTTTCTTACCATATTTGAACACAAAATATTTTTCATTGAGGGTCAAATATTCTTTCTTTCTATGAAGCCTTTATCAGAAGATCCAGTTTGACATAAAGTAACCTCTGCAATTTACTGCAAAGTAAAATTTAATCACGAAATCAATGTAAACCTATTCTCTACAGATATGCTTCAATAGTTTATATTGTTTTCTATATATAACTGCAACTGATTATTACCAGTGTATGTTTTCCCAACAAATAACAAGAGATTGACCTGATCATTGGCTACTAAATCAGGACCCCATTGCCAGATTGTGGGAGACTTTTTATACAGGAAATAACATGGTTATCAGGATCCAGCTGAAAACATTAAAGTGAGACTGGTATTTAATTGGAAAAGCTGTACAAGGTGAAATCCACATGCTTGTAGTACATTCCATGCATTGTACCGATTAAAAATGTTCTACTCCATTAAGAAAATTGAAGAAATCACAAAGGTAATAAACAGGCTTTTATGCATTCATTAATCCATGAAAATACAGAAACTACTTACAGTCAAGAGTTGGCCTGTATGTATCATCTAACCCTTCACTCACTGGATATCCAGAATCCAAGTCATGTTGTGGCCCTACGTCTGAGAATGTATCCAAACTTCCAAATGTTGGTAATGACACTCCAGCACCAAAACTTGGATCCATTGTTAGTCTGCAACACCAAAAAATGGTATCTTCAATCTTTCAAAAGGTTTACATGAAAGATAATTACTCAACAAGAATGAACTACTCGCCTCCTGAATCACAGTATTTTCTGAACCTCATTTCCTCAAAGGGTTGAAGCAGTAGTTTACACCATGTCTCTTCAAAAGATATCTCTTACTTCTAGGCAGGGACTTTATCACAACTCATATAAAGTCTTGTACTATGATAAATAGTGTTTCAACTCCAGCAACTGTGACAAGTTGGTCACAATCTGTTGCATATGACAATGTTGGCATTAAATAACTTATGTGAGACATAATAATAATATTACTGATGATGATAAAATCATCATCAGAGATAGCACGAAATGTTTAAAGATTTATAGACTTAAGGAGGGATGTAGATAAAATAAGTCTTTTTCCTTTTTTTAACTAGAAAGTTCTGTAGCATGTTGGAAATTTGGTCTACATTTGTCATAATTTAATTTGTACAACAAATGGTGTAAAACCCAACTAGTATCAACAAATGCACTGTGACTTGATCCTTTTTTTACACAACTCTGTCATTGTTTGCAATATTTTATTACTTCCTCCCATCAGGGAAGACACTTGTAGAGTAGAGAAGGCTATGAGCACATTGACCGCGTGATTAATTACGATTTACTACAGAAATGCATACATGACGGAACACGAAACCTCATTTGGAACATACACCCTAAGAAAACATTTTGCTCAGCTATTGTTGCTAAAATTCCTCATATGATGCCTGTTTGGTGTTTAATGATGGTGACACTGGAAGAATCGGGACTCTTGTAAGACTAGGATTTGATGCAGTTTGCTTCACTGAAAAAGACTGATGATGTGTGTAACGTCAGTGGAGGATACTGGCAAAAGGGCATGCCAGAAGGATCATACTAGAAGAAAAGAGCTGCATTGAAGACCAAAAAGTTTTTTTCCTCCATGTTTCCGACAACTTTCATTTTTAAGCGTATAAGGAACATTTTCTGCAAAACCATTGCAGATAAAGTGGGATTTGCTACAGACTTCATACATACACCACTTCTTGTTTATTATTATTATTTATTATTATTATAAATATCTGAGCGCTGTGGAGCACCAAGCAGTCAAGATTTTTACAACTTGCCGTGGCACAAAATGCCTATCGAGCAGAAAGCTAGAACTGAGACTTTAGGAACTCATGATAGCATGTTGCACAGATTTGTATCACACAGCTTATTGGTTCTCCCTATAGACGTAAGTAACCATACCAAATTTTACCATTTTATTTCTATTTAAATTTTTTACAGCACTTCAACTTTTGGAAGTTTTGTCTTTTTTAACACTGTGGCTGTACAAAACAACACTTGCTAACACTTAGAAAGTAAGTTACCATTTCTTTCTTTATCATTTAAATTGTAAAATTTGGTGGTTATACTCTATAGTATAGAAAGAACAAAGCCTCATACCTGTGACTATAACCATCAATACAGGAAAGAAACTGTATATTTTCATCTATGTAGTTCACTTTGTGAAAAAACATGGTTTCTCCGTTACACTGAATATCACATAAATGGAAAGGGACAATCTCTAATTTCCTTTTCTGCATCATAATCCTCAAAGCATGGTCTTTCAGTTAGGAAAATAAGACTGATATGCTGTATGTTCCCTTTATTTTCCCAACAGATAAAATGGCTCTGAGCACTATGGGACTTAACATCTGAGATCATCAGTCCCCTAGTACTTAGAACTACTTGAACCTAACTAACTTAAGGACATCACACACATCCACGCCCGAGGCAGGATTCGAACCTGCGACCGTAGCGGTCAGTTCCAGACTGAAGCACCTAGAACCACTCGGCCACACCGGCCGGCTCGGTTGGTTGGTTTGTGGGATTAAAGGGACTAGACTGCTATGGTCATCGGTCCCTTTTTCCAAATACTAAAAACACCCACAGAGAATAAAAACGAGTAACAGAATAGATCACAGACGACACAGAACAAGAGAAACTTAGACAAAGACCAGACAAGACGAACTAAAATCACACAGAGTGTGACGGTGGTTGGCCGACCATAGAAACAAAAAAGGAAAAGCCAACCACCGAGAAACACATTAAAAACTCAGATTAACATCGTAGGCCAATGGCCGTAATCAACACAAAAGAACATAACAAACACTCAGATTAAACACTAAAAACCCCCTGCCCGAATAAAACATAAAATTAAGCCAGCCATAGCAGGGTCATCAGATAAAAGGGCAGGGAGCGTATCAGGCAGCGCAAATGTCTGCCTGATCACAGCTAAAAGGGGGCAGGCCAACAAAATGTGGGCCACCGTCAAAGCCGCCCCACAGCGACATAGAGGAGGGTCCTCCCGCCGCAGTAAATAACTGTGTGTCAGCCGGGAGTGGACAATACGGAGCCAGCAAAGGACTACCGAGTCCCTGCGAGTGGCTCGTAGGGATGACCGCCACGCAGCTGTCGTCTCCTTGACAGCACGGAGTTTATTACGCGTGGTCAGTTCGCGCCATTCAACGTCCCATAGCACAAAAACTTTGCGGCGTAAGACTGCCCTCATATCAGTCTCTGGGAGGCCAATGTCCACAGATGGTTTACTCGTGGCCTCTTTCGCCAGGCGGTCAACATGTTCATTGCCCGGGATACCAACATGACCGGGGGTCCACACAAAGACCACAGAGCGGCCGCAACGGGCAAGAATATGCAGGGACTCCTGGATAGCCATCACCAGACGAGAACGAGGGAAACACTGGTCGAGAGCTCGTAAACCGCTCAGGGAATCGCTACAGATCACGAAGGACTCACCTGAGCAGGAGCGGATATACTCTAGGGTACGTTGGTAGCGCATAACCGACACGACCAGCAACCATCGAGCCATCAGTGTAAACAATGCCAGAGCCCTGACACGTTGCGAGGAGGTAAAGAAAGCGGCGGCGGAAGGCCTCTGGAGGGACTGAGTCCTTCGGGCCCTGTGCCAATTCCAGCTGAAGGCAAGGGCGAGGCATACACCATGGGGGTGTACGCAGAGGTGCCCTAAAAGGAGTCTGAAGAGGTAAAGCCCCAAGCCCGGAGAGAAGCTCTTGGACGCGGAACGCGATCGTACATCCACACCTGGGCCGACGTTCTGGAAGATGGACGTGCGACTCTGGGAATAGTAGACGATAGATAGGATACCCGGGCAAGCTAAAAACATGAGCAGCATAAGCGGCCAGTAAATGTTGCCGCCTCAATCGCAGTGGAGTGACACCTGCCTCCACAAGTATGCTGTCCACAGGGCTGGTGCGGAAGGCACCAGTGGCAAGTCGTATCCCGCTGTGTAGTATTGGGTCCAGCACCCGCAATGCAGATGGGGAAGCTGAGCCATAAGCCAGGCTCCCATAATCCAGACGGGACTGGATTAACGCCTGGTAGAGCCGTAACAGGGTAGATTGGTCAGCACCCCAGCTGGTGTGGCTCAAGCATCTCAGAGCATTTAGATGCCGCCAACACGTCTGTTTAAGCTGCCGAATATGAGGCAGCCAAGTCAACCGGGCATCAAAACCTACACCCAAAAACCTGTGTGTCTCCACCACAGCAAGAAGTGCACCGTCAAGATAAAGCCGTGGCTCCGGGTGAACAGTGCGTCGCCGGCAGAAATGCATAATGCAGGTCTTGGCTGCCGAAAACTGGAACCCATGAGCTACAGCCCAAGACTGTGCCTTACAGATAGTGCCCTATAGCTGACGTTCAGCAGCTGCAATGCCAATAGAGCTGTAGTAAAGGCAGAAGTCATCAGCATACAGGGATGCAGAAACAGAATTTCCCACCACTGCAGCAAGCCCGTTTATTGCAATTAAAAACAGGCAGACACTGAGGACAGATCCCTGTGGTACCCCGTTCTCCTGGACTCGGGAGGAACTATGGGAGGCCGCGACTTGCACGCGGAAGGTACGAGATGACAGAAACTTGCGGGTAAAGATCGGCAGAGGGTCCTGAAGACCCCATCCATGGAGCATAGAAAGGATGTGATGACGCCATGTCGTATCGTACGCCTTCCGCATGTCGAAAATGACAGCGACCAGGTGCTGACAGCGGGCAAAGGCAGTACGGATGGCCAACTCCAGGCTCACCAGATTGTCGGCGGCGGAGCGGCCTTTACGGAACCCACCCTGAGACGGAGCCAGAAGGCCCTGTAACTCCAGTACCCAGTTCAACCGCTGGCTCACCACCCGTTCAAGCAACTTGCAAAGAACATTGGTGAGGCTAATGGGGCGGTAGCTGTCCACCTCCAAAGGGTTCTTCCCAGGTTTCAGAATGGGGATAACAATACTTTCCCGCCATTGCGACGGAAACTCACCCTCAACCGAAATGCGGTTGTAAAGGTCGAGGAGCCGTCGCTGGCAGTCCACTGGAAGGTGTTTCAGCGTCTGACAGTGGATGCTATCTGGCCCAGGAGCGGTATCAGGACAAGCGGCGAGGGCACTGTGAAATTCCCACTCACTGAATGGAACATTGTAAGATTCAGGATGGTGGGTGTGAAAAGAAAGGCTCCGACGTTCCATCCGCTCTTTCATGGAGCGTAAGGCCAGTGGGTAATTGGAAGAAGCGGAACTCAGAGCAAAATGCTCTGCCAAGCTGTTGGCAATTTCGTCGGAGTCTGTACAAACTGCTCCATTCAGTGAGAGCGCAGGGACGCTGACAGGGGTCCGATAGCCATAGAGGCGTCGGATCTTGGCTCAGACCTGCGATGGAGAGACATGGAGGCCAATGGTGGACACATACCGCTCCCAGCACTCCTGCTTGCTTTGGCGGATAAGGCGGCGGGCCCGCTCACGCAGCCGTTTGAAGGTGATGAGGTGTTCAATGCAGGGATGTCGCTTGTGACGCTGTAGCGCCCGCCGGCGATCTTTAATCGCCTCAGCGATCTCAGGTGACCACCAAGGTACAGTCCTCCTCCGAGGGGACCCAGAAGAACGGGGAATGGAAGATTCTGCGGCAGTAACGATGACGGTGGTGACGGAGTGAACCACCGCATCAATGTCGTCATTAGAGGAGGCTCAATAGCGGCAGTGGAGGAAAACAAGTCCCAGTCAGCCTTATTCATAGCCCATCTGCTGGGGCGCCCAGAAGAGTGACGCCGTGGCAGTGACAGAAAGATCGGAAAGTGGTCACTACCACACAGGTCGTCATGCACACTCCATTGGACAGACGGTAAGAGGCTAGGGCTACAGATCGAAAGGTCACCGGCCAGCTCGAAAAGAAACTTTTTAAATTTCTTCTTGAGAACCTAAAATAAACCTTGAAATTTCAAAAGACCTGAACAATACATTGGTGGTAAAACTCCAATTGTAAGTGACTGAACTTTTAGAAACACGCTCACAACCAACAATATTTAAAAGTACATTACAGTTAATTTAATTTTTAAACGTGTCACACAGTTCATGTAATGTGCAAAAGTAATATTATTTTGAGCTGGGGATACACATTCCTCTGAAAATTGTTATATTCTTCCAGTTGGTGTTTTAGATGGTTCAATGACCATGGACACATGAAGAGTTGGAACCAGAAAAATATCACCTCACTTGGGCCAAAAAAATGAAGGTGAGAGCTCTCAATGACATACAAACTTTACAGTAACATCACCTTCTGTTGTATTCAGTTTAATGATTATCCCAAATTACCTTATGGGATCAGTTTTCTTCTCTAGAAAGGATGCCAATTTATTCCTTAAATTATCTTTCAAGGTGAGCTCCCTGTCACTATTGATCTTCCTTGTTTCCATGTTTCCTAAACAATGTTTCTGTTCAAAATTATGGACACCTCTGATTCCAGGCAGTGCATGAATTTTGTCAAGGGAGGAATGTATCAGACTTATGGACTTTTCAGACATAAAATAAAACTTAATTTGGTGATGTTAACACTAAAGTGCTGAAAGAAATTTATCTAATGCAGACAATATTTGACTTCCTACAGGTTTTGTAAACTTTCCTCTATCCTAATATTAGTAGAGATTGAAGCCAGGAACATTACGGGAACGAAGGATATGTTGCAAGGATAATTCCCATGTATGCAGTTCAGGAAAACTGGTGTTCGGCCAAGAGCAGAGTTGACCACCCAGAGGTGGAACATACTGCTGAGCACAATTTTATTTCACTGGCTGCTTCACTACCCATGCTATCTGGACTACATAGAGGGGATTTGCCCTTGCAACACATCCTTTGTCCTTACAAATCCTCCTGGCTACAAATGCCCAGCCCCTCACCCACCTCCAACTTGCTACAGGACCCTACCTTCACTCATCTTACATCCACACCTTCTCCCCCACAGCCTCCCCTTCCACCATTCTGTCATCCACTTCCAATGCACTTCCCCTTGGTACTGGTAACTTTAAATAATTAGATTCTTTAGGAAACTTGGAAGAAAGGAGATCAGCAGTGATGTGGAGCCCATCTTCAAAGATAATTTAAGGAATAAATTGTCAACCTTGGAAAAAATTGTAAATTTGTGGTAAGGTCTTATGGGACCAAACTGCTGGGGTTATTGGTCCCTAAGCTTATGCATTACTTATTCTAACTTACGCTAAGGACAACATAACAATTCCCAAGGGAGCACTCAAACCTCCGAGGAGGGGGGGGGGGGGGGGGGGATAGCCATGTGGACCACGACAAGATGCTTCAGACTGCGCGGATGTCAACCTTCTGCATGAGAAGGAAACTTCATCGCATAAAGATATGTACATAGCTTGAAAATACTGTAATATGTGGTAATTTGGGATAATCATTCAACTAAATACGACAGGACATGATGTTGCTGTACAATTCATGCATTCTTCAGATCTTTTATCGTCATTCCGTTGGCAGAAGTGAGGCGAAATTTTCTGGTTCCAGTTCACATGCTTATTGTTGTTGAACCACTTAAAACATCACTGGAAGAACTTATGAATTTTCAGAGGAGTGTGTGTTCTCTATGGAGAAAATATTAAAAAGTTTCTGAAACAAATTATGTTTACCACAAGCACTGCTATTTTAAAAAACTGAATAAACTTTAACTTTTTCTTCAATATTGTTGGTTGAGCCTGTTCCTTTTATCAGTTCAGTCACTTACATTTTAAACCCCACATTATTTCGGACCTCTGAAATGTCAATAGTTTATGTTAAGTTCTCAAGCAAAAACTAAAAATATTTATCTGGTGCTAAAAGAAAAAACAACAAAAGAGCAATCACTCCATTAACTTTATTTTTCTAAGTAAAAGACAATAGTTTAAGGCTATTTTGCAAAAAAGAATATGAGAGATTACCCTTTCCCATTCAAGTCGTATTTAGTGTAATGTAGAAACCATGTCTTTTTCAATATAAACTACTTAGATAAAAATACATTTCTTCTCCTGTCTTAATTGTTCCATTTAAAGGTATGAGTATTTTTCCCCTTTTCTTTTACAATCCTTATACTACAGTGAATATTACCATCAAATTTTACAATCTGAATGGTAAATGAGGTAATATAATTTCCAAATGTTTGCAAGTGTCAATCTGTGTCATGGTAATGTTAAAACCAATGAAACTTATGCACTTTGTAGTGCTATAAAATGGAAATGGAGAGACGAAAATAGCTAACAGGAGAACAAGTAAGTCCAGTCTCACCCAAATCTGAGATGGTAGGTGAGAATTTTTCTGTCTGAATTGACACAGAATGATCTGGCTTTGAGAGAGATAAAAAAAAAATAATAATAATAGTGCTAAGACTAAAGAGATGGGCCCATTTTCTGAGCATATATCAATATGAGATCCAATATGAACCAAAGAAAACTGGCGTTCTACGGATTGGAGTGTGGAATGTCAGATCCCTTAATCGGGCAGGTAGGTTAGAAAATTTAAAAAGGGAAATGGATAAGTTAAAGTTAGATATAGTGGGAAATAGTGAAGTTCGGTGGCAGGAAGAACAAGACTTTTGGTCAGGTGAATACAGGGTTATAAATACAAAATCAAATAGGGGTAATGCAGGAGTAGGTTTAATAATGAATAAAAAATAGGAGTACGGGTAAGCTACTACAAACAGCATAGTGAACGCATTATTGTGGCCAAGATGGACACGAAGCCCACGCCTACTACAGTAGTACAAGTTTATATGCCAACTAGCTCTGCAGATGATTAAGAAATTGATGAAATGTATGATGAGATAAAAGAAATTATTCAGGTAGTGAAGGGAGATGAAAATTTAATAGTCATGGATGACTGGAATTCAAGAGCAGGAAAAGGGAGAGAAGGAAACATAGTAGGTGAATATGGATTGGGGCTAAGAAATGAAAGAGGGAGCCGCCTGGTAGAATTTTGTGCAGAGCATAACAATCATAGCTAACACTTGGTTCAAGTATCATGAAAGAAGGTTGTATACATGGAAGAACCCTGGAGATACTAAAAGGTATCAGATAGATTATATAATGGTAAGACAGAGATTTAGGAGCCAGGTTTTAAATTGTAAGACATTTCCAGGTGCAGGTGTGGACTCTGACCACAATCTATTGGTTATGAACTGTAGATTAAAACTGAAGAAACTGCAAATAAACTGACTAAACCAGAGGTTGCACAGAGTTTCAGGGAGAGCATAAGGCAACAATTGACAGGAATGGGGGAAAGAAATGCAGTAGAAGAGGAATGGGTAGCTCTGAGGGATGAAGTAGTGAAGGCAGCAGAGTATCAAGTAGGTAAAAAGACGAGGGCTAGTAGAAATCCTTGGGTAACATAAGTAATATTGAATTTAATTGATGAAAGGAGAAAATATAAAAACGCAGTAAATGAAGCAGGCAAAAAGGAATACAAACGTCTCAAAAATGATATCGACAGGAAGTGCAAAATGGCTAAGCAGGGATGGCTAGAGGACAAATGTAAGGATGTAGAGGCTTATATCACTGGGGGTAAGATAGATACTGCCTACAGGAAAATTAAAGAGACCTTTGGAGAAAAGAGAGCCACTTCTATGAATATCAAGAGTGTTGATGGAAACCCAGTTCTATGCCAAGAAGGGAAAGCAGAAAGGTGGAAGGAGTATATAGAGGGTCTATACAAGGGCGATGTACTTGAGGACAATATTATGGAAATGGAAGAGGATGAAGATGAAGATGAAATGGGAGATATGATACTGCGTGAAGAGTTTGACAGAGCACTGGAAGACCCGAGTCGAAACAAGGCCCCGGGAGTAGACAACATTCCAGTGGAACTACTGACGGCCTTGGGAGAGCCAGTCCTGACAAAACTCTACCATCTGGTGAGCAAGATGTATGAGACAGGCGAAATACCCTCAGACTTCAAGAAGAATGTAATAATTCCAATCCCAAAGAAAGCAAGTGTTGACAGATGTGAAAATTACCGATCTATCAGTTTAATAAGTCACAGCTGCAAAATACTAACGCGAATTCTTTACAGACGAATGGAAAAACTGGTAGAAGCCGACCTCGGGGAAAGATCAGTTTGGATTCCGTAGAAATGTTGGAACACGTGAGGCAATATTGACCCTACGACTTATCTTAGAAGAAAGATTAAGGAAAGGCAAACCTACGTTTCTAGCATTTGTAGACTTAGAGAAAGCTTTTGACAATGTTGATTGGAATACTTTCTTTCAAATTCTGAAGGTGGCAGGGGTAAAATACAGGGAGCGAAAGGCTATTTACAATTTGTACAGAAAGCAGATGGCAGTTATAAGAGTCGAGGGGTATGAAAAGGAAGCGGTGGTTGGGAAGGGAGTGAGACAGAGTTGTAGCCTATCCCCGATGTTATTCAATCTGTATATTGCGCAAGCAATAAAGGAAACAAAAGAAAAGTTCGGAGTAGGTATTAAAATCCACGGAGAAGAAATAAAAACTTTGAGGTTCGCTGATGACATTGTAATTCTGTCAGAGACAGCAAGGGACTTGGAAGAGCAGTTGAACGGAATGGACAGTGTCTTGAAAGGAGGGTATAAGATGAACATCAACAAAAGCAAAACAAGCATAATGGAATGTAGTCGAATTAAGTCTGGTGATGCTGATGGAGTTAGATTAGGAAATGAGACACCTAAAGTAGTAAAGGAGTTTTGCTATTTGGGGAGCAAAATAACTGATGATGTTCGAAGTAGAGAGGATATAAAATGTAGACTAGCAATGGGAAGGAAAGCGTTTCTGAAGAAGAAAAATTTGTTAACATCGAGTATAGATTTAAATGTCAGGAAGTCGTTTCTTAAAGTTTTTGTATGGAGTGTAGCCATCTATGGAAGTGAAACGTGGATGATAAATAGTTTGGACAAGAAGAGAATAGAAGCTTTCGAAATGTGGTGCTACAGAAGAATGCTGAAGATTGGGTGGGTATAACACATAACTAATGAGGAGGTATTGAATAGAATTGGGGAGAAGAGGAGCTTGTGGCACAACTTGACTAAAAGAAGGGATCGGTTGGTAGGACATGTCCTGAGACGTCGAGGGATAACGAATTTAGTATTGGAGGGCAGCGAGGAGGGTAAAAATCGTAGAGGGAGACCAAGAGATGAATACACTAAGCAGATTCAGAAGGATGTAGGCTGCAGTAGGTACTGGGAGATGAAGAAGCATGGAGAGCTGCATCAAACCAGTCTCAGGACTGAAGACCACAACAACAACAACAACATGAACCAACAGGGCAACACCCTACCAAAACTTCCTAAGGACCCATATCTGGCTTCCTACTCCATAGATATAGTATCCTTTCATAACAGATGTATAGATGCACGAAAGCTTAGAGAATTTACCAACTACATCAGAAGGTGTGGCTCTGGCACCCTGGACGATAACGTTCTTTGACAGTTGACTTGAGAGTCTGGCAACCACATAGTTCCCAATAAGATATTATTTCTTGTTCTGCCACCTGCACATTATGGTAGACAGAAAATTCCTCCTTAGTACCAAAAGAGAGAAACTTTCATTTGTAATAGCTGACGTGCTGATACTCATTGAGAGTGGTCACTGGGGAACGACTTAGCATGAATTGTCCACCCAGTGCTGTATGTACCGATCAGGCTTTAACAGACACATAAAATTTCTTATCTGCACATACGAGGTGTGATTAGAAATTATGGTAAATAATGTTATTAGAAACAAAGTACATGGAATTTGATTTAATCTCCTTTAAAGTACTGTCCTTGGCCAGTAATGCACTGATCCCAAACATTGACTGGAAACATTTCTGGAAGGATTCATTTGGAAGTGCATTCAGCTACTCTGTCGTGGACCCCTCAGTGTCAGGAATGGAGTCAAAATGTTATCCTGTAAGAACAGTTTTAATTTTTATAAAGAGCCAGGAGTCGCATGGTACTAAGGCACATTTGTGGAAATCACGAAGGCAGTGGGTGAGTGCTAACACAAACAAATGCATGTTTCCTTCTTCGTTCCAACTATGTCCAATGGCGAAAATAAAAGGTGCAAGCAATACCCTTTCGTGAAAATACAATAAAAAGATATTCATGTAATGTACTGCTTCTTATTGATAATCATCATAAAACTACGTTCAATACTGCATGTAAAGCAATACTGGTTAAAACACTAAAGTTGGCAGTCTCCATGTTTTTCTGTATTTTACACTTTTTTGAGTCGGTCTGTTGAAAAGCGTAAAAAGGAGATTTTATTGTATCTCTAATTGCATAATACGAGCTCAGCAAGATTAACGGTTCACTGTTTTCTGTAAACGAATCATAAACCTGTTCCATTATTCCCCTGCTGTGTCTGGTGCAGCTGCATGTGGGCCTCTTATCAATTTACTAATGTCATCAGCAGGTATTACTGTTACTGAAGAGTCTTTTTTTATTATTATGATTCCATCCATGCAAAGATGCCACACCAGTCTTGTTTCCCCATCAGAATTGTATGATCTACATAATCAAAGGACATGGAAAATCACAGAATTCCAACAAGATAAATTTTGTTGCTTAGTTCTTCCATAATTGAGTTTTCATCATCATACACTGCATTCCTATGTCAAACTGAGCTGCTGTAAAGAAGTTATTCTCAGAAAGATGGTTTAATAGTTTGCTGTGAGCTACTTTCTCAAACTTTTTAGAACATGGAATGAGGGATATTGGTTTATAATTAGATGATGATGATGATTGGGTTGTGGGGCACTCAACTGTACGCTTATCAGTGCCTGTACAAATTCACAACCTTTGCTCAGTCCAATCTCGCCACTTTCATGAATGATGATGAAATGATGTGGACAACACAAACACCCAGTCATCTTGAGGCAGGTGAAAATTATAATTAGAGGTCAGATGCTCAGCTTATTATTAGAGATCTGCTGCTTATCTCCACATTTGTATACTGCTGTAGCGCATACTTCACTCTTCCAGCAAGTGCACCTTGACTCAGACTCATTACAAAGTTAACCCAAGGATTACACAAAAAAAGTCAGCCCAAGATATTAGTACTTTGACTGAGATACCAGTACACACAGAAAAGTAACTACTTTTTTGAGACCAATGATTTTCATGATCTCTCAAAGCGATGAGTTGGCAATACTAATCTCTGATGGTGGAGTATGGATTGCCTACATAAACAAGTCAATGGGGTTTGCTTTTGATGGACATATTTTTGTTATTCCTGTGTTTTCAGCTACAGATATGAAGAGTTTAGGAGCCAATGATTTTAATTTTATACCATTTGTTTCACTGCTATACTTATCTGGCACTTTAATATCATTTGCCTTGCTAAGTTCATGTCCAAATTGTCTTTGCCTTGGTCTTAATTTCAAATTTTTTGAGGACAGTATATAGTGTATGGCTTTTTCAGAACACACTGAAGAATTCTACAATACTGCTGCTTGTAATGTATTTTTAAGCCTTACTTAGAGCTAGCCCTTTGCACTGAATAAAGCTCTCTCTCTCTAGTACATGGTATTTTCATCCCATAAATCAACCAAGCTTTCTCTTTGCTTCCACTGCAATGCCCCTCACATGTTGCAGAGGAATAACTGGGTTCATAAGGTTGTAATAATATCTTTAGAAAATAAATTTGTCTACTGTGTATCCTTAGTGAATTACTACTAATTTTTCATGGCATTAAGTCACTCTTAATGGTGAAACTAAGTAACCATTTAGAAATCTGTGAAATTTTCCTTTTCCTTTCTTATTTTAACATGACTGATGAGAATGCTTTATAGTTGCCATTTGACCATCATCAACAAATAACCACATATTATGGGGCTAACATCTATTTCAGTAAAGACATACTGACAAATAAATTATCAGTCACTGTAGCACTATGTCCCATTCTTGTTGGGAATGTTATTGAGGTAGTCACACGAACGTAACTCCAGGTATCCTTGATCAGAACTATCTAAGGTGAACTCTCTATTGAAATCACCACATACCATCGTTTCTCAGTTATTTCAACTAAGTATTATTAGTAACTCCTTTATGCCTTTTTGCTGTTACTACAGATTGTCAGAACTGTTGTACTGTATATTTCCAAGTCTATTATTGAAGTGCAGCATTCAAATTAGGTGGTCAATGTGGTATTCACTGTGGTGTATGGCCTGTGACTTCACTCCACTTATTGTGTATATAGCTACTCTCCCTTTCTTTAGTTATGTTACATTAAATTGAATTCATCTACATGCAACTGTTCAATCTCTAACTTCCAATTATCTGGCTCACACAATAACATCACAGAAATGCTGAAAAACCTGAACTAATAGACAGTCTAAGAGAGTAACAGAAATTAATCTGTGAAAGCAGTCTGCTTACAATGTTTCAAGAACAAGCATGAAGCAATGAATATACATGTACTACAGCCCCATATACACTGTTCTTGTATGGCCTGCAATAACACAAAATAAGACTAACTGCAGCATGCACAAAAGCTTTCAAGCAGTCATTCTTCCAGCACTCTATTATGTGAACGGAAAGGAAGAAATCCCAAGTTGTGGTCAATGGAAATTATCTTCTACCAAGCACTTCACAGTGGCCACTGGTTAGCAAAATATGGCTTTACATGTAGATGACTCAAAATACATATGTAATTTATCAAATTACATGGAATGGTGACCATAAACCCCCCCTCCCCCCACCATTGCTTGTAGATTACACATATCTGTCAGTCCATGGTACCGGACACTTTATTCACACATACAACCCATTATTTCCCCCTAGTTCTATTTAATTCTGCCCTCGTGTTAGAGAGCACTATTTAGAAGCAAGTACTACAGTTCGAAGTATAATTAAAGAGACTGGCATAGTACAACAGTACACAAAACATCAAACAAATAATGAGCTTATAATAACAAGCTGGTGAGTCATCATTAGAAATGGTTTATCATTGTACGGCAAACTAATGCTCAAAATTACAGTATATTTTTTATCCAATTAGTATATTGTAAAAATTACAGTTAAAACCTGTCCTCACATTTCTTGATTTCCTTGTCTCTTCCTTTGCCTTAGAGCCTCTCCAATGCGACTGTTGGGAAGCTGCATCAATTTCTCAGCACATCTGCTCTGGTATGATACTTTCCCCACAAAATAACCCAAGAGGCCTGCCACAATGACTTTTGGGGTGGCACCGAAACGAGGGTGAGCCTTGAAGTAACCTACAAACACGGGAAGTAGTATGTATAGTTACAGGTATGTTTTGTTATGTAGTAGAAATGAATGGAGGATATGATACAATTTTTTGTCCAATTTTAGCAACTATATGTACACAATAGAAAACATACTTCAAATATTCTCACTCTTCAAATATTCTCACTCTTCAAATATTCTCACTCTTCAAATATTCTCACTCTTCAAATTCAGTCAGTTTCTATAAGCAACATTAGAGGAAAGCAGTAAATGTCTAGACCAGGGCTGTAGCATACTTAAATAGTTAGTGCAGCAATGTTGTCAGCGCTAACTCTGAGGGACGACAGAAGCGTCCGATCCCACGCGTCGGCTCTAACACGTGACGTAAGGCTGTTGTGGTGTGTGACGTCATGACGGCGCGTAATTTAGTTTGTGAGAGTAGCGTGTTAGTAGGTGTCATTTTGATGCGATCGGTGGTGCTCTCTGGTGGTGTGTTAAGTGATGTTTTTGGTTTGGGTTTGCGAGTGTGGCGTCGTGTGTGAATTTTGGTAAATTGCTTTTTTTATGTCTTTGGTAGGTTTGGATATGACTGACAGGGTCAACAGTTTTCGGTTGTCGGCTATGATGGGGGACAGTGAGTTGTCTCTAATAAAATTTCTTCAACTATTCAGATTTTTGGATGAAGTCGTGAAGTGTTCAGTATGTCGTGAAGAAATGAGGCTTACTTAAAGTTCCGGCGTGTCGGACCAGGAAAGGCTGTATGTGGAGATGTCTTAAGGATAACAGGTTAAGGGAAGTGAACGATCCCAATTTGAGATCGGGAGCTGCTGTTGAGCTATATAGATCCAGGAACGTGTCTGATTCCAGATGATATTGTGTTTAGTGGTATTTGGGGAGTTTTGTGATGTCGGTTTTTTTCGTCGTTTTGCGTGGTTTTGTTTGGGTGGGTGTCGAAATTTGTTTATATTTAGTTTGACCCCACCAAAAAAACCCCTATTTCCCGCGCTTGTCCCATTGGTGTCATTAGGCTTTTTGTGGAATGTGTGTGTGTGTTTGTTTTTTGATGTATTTTCGTCGTCCTAATTTGTATGTAATGACTTTATATGCACCATATTGGAATCGTGGTTTATGGTCTTTCCGCCATATTTGTGACATCATGGGTCAAAGCAGACGGGCGGGATCGGACGCTTCCGTATTTCCCAATGGGAAGAAAGAGGGTGTGTTACCTACTGGGTCTATATAGCCAATGAGAGAGCAGTGAGCAGACGGCGTGTTTCATATAATATTGTCACATTCTCATGTGAATATGCGACAACCTCCAAAATCTTAACACAAGAGGAATAAACAGACGAATATTTTGATAACTAAGATTATAAATTTAATTTAAGCTCTGGTATTAGGTCCCAAACTAACTACAAACTCTTAATTTGTGATATTTGGACGAAATACTCAAATTTGTGTCACAACACAGATTTTAAATTTATTTTGTGCGAGTAAAACTGTTGCATTTTAACCTAATCTCGGCCTTGGGTTAAGCTACAGATCTGTGTCACCGGAATGAGGTATTTTAGCTTTCACATTTATTTGCTTGCTAACTCACAACCAAACCCTCACATTCCATTTCAACCACAGCCTCGATTTGTGACATACTTGGCAAAAAAGCGATCAAATAATTGTGAAAATGACGATAATAAATTTAATCTGTCTCTGTCCCAGCTTAACCACACCCTTGTAAATTGTGACATATTTTAAAAAGCAGCTGAATATTTGTGGAAATATTTATTACAAATATTCAGCTGCTGCAACTGAAGCTGTACTGTTAGGTCCCAACATAGCCACAACCTTGTAATTCATGACATATTTGGAAAAAGTCAAACTTTTTGACAACAGCAAAGAAGAGAATGCTAGAAATTTATATTTTCATCTCTCATCTGTTACATGAAAGTATCGTCCCATTTGCTACCTGAAATTGACACAATGCCAACCTACCATCAGTAGATAAATAGCACAGTGAGTGCCACTGGCCCTGACCCAGACTAGCTGAGGAAGGTAAAGCCAACATCCGATACTTGTGGGTTCAATAGATCCATAACATCTTTATGTACAGTAGATTTAATACGTGTATACTGGGTGCTTTTGCAAAATGAGGCCAAACTGCAGAAAATGACACCTGAGGGAATAAGGCCGGGATTGCATTCCAAAGGAGGTACACTGACTTTAAGGTAGAGACAAAAGATATTTAACAGTGATCATAGACAGGTGGCCTTCCAGCTTGGGGTCAGCCAGACACTTGTGTGGAACATTTCCCACGACAACTGCCACTATCTATATTACTTACAATGAATGCCGCCCTTATTAAGTACAGACCTGCCACTGTGGCAGAGGTTTTGTTGATGGTTTATTGCACAGGCCTCCATTATGCTGGGATTTCTGTCAACCATCCTGTTCTTTGATGAGGTTATCTTTACAAAGGGCAATATCGTCAACCTTCATAAAACCCACATATTTACTACACAGAATCCCCCAGGCCTGGTGGCAGCGAACCATCAATACTGGTTCAGCATTGATGGGTGGGAAAGGATTATTGTTAACAGCATCATGTGACCAATCATTCTTCCACAATACCCCACAACAAGGCATATCTGCACTTACTGCAGGTGACTGTGCCTCCCTTCTGAAACACATGCCTTTGGTAGTGCAAAGGTCTACCATATAATGGTGCATCACACTCAACGCTCTCTTGAGTGCAGAGCTAGAACAATAGTACAGACAGAATGTTCCAACTTCCCTGGTGTGTTCTCATGTGCACTTTAAATCACTGAAATCTGCACTGTTAAAGATCTTTTAACTCAGCCTTAGAGTGGGTATACCTTCATTGGAAAGACTTTCAGGCCATATGCACCTATGACTCTTTTGCTTCTTACCCTTTAGGTATTGTTGCCTGCAGTCTGTGCTCATTTAGTAAAATCACCACTACTTATGAATAAACATATATCTCTGAATTCAAGACAAGGTTATTTCCTGAAATATCACACCCAGCTGTCGGGGGTCTTCTTGCAGTCATGGCACATAATGTCGAGTTTCTTTTCGTGACAAAATAAACATTGAGCTTCCATTAAGCCATAAGTCTACTCTGTGCTACATCTACTACTTTAGCCTTGAACTTATACATGCACTTAGAGCATTGTGGTATGATAGCATTAATTGTTTGTCGAGACAAATATTTTACTTTGGACATCACACCTCTAAACCACATAGTAAAGTGTGCAATAGATCGTAGCGTGGAACAACATAGTTTAAAATAAAGTTTTTCAACAGGTGTTGCTATGATGCAAATTTCAAAATCATGGTTTTCACCATGCAGAAAGAACAAACAATTGTGCAGCTTCAAGGAAGTGTGGAGTGACATAAGCCAATTTTAGGAAGTGGTGAAAAGAAGAATGTTTGAAAAATGTGAAGCCAATTACAAAAACTTTCAGTGGCCCACAGAGTGGACATTTCAAAATTATTGAAATGGGAAAAGCTGCTGCCTGGTGTCTTATTTCATTTCAAGGATACATTAACAAGTTCGTTGCAGGTTGGCTCCATACAGTCTGGAGCACTGGACCAGAAGGCTAAGATGTGGATCCCTGATGCTTTCAAGGGGCATCTGACACCCACAGTAAAAGCAGGAATACTAAAACTGAACACAGATCTTGTCATCATTCCAGGAGGCACGACTTCATAACAAGAAGTGTTAGATGCATTGGTGAATGAGCCATTTAAAGATCTGAAGCAGCTGTACACCTATTAGTTACTTTAAGGTGGTCAAGCCATGACACTTACTGGTAAACTGATGAAGCCTTCAGTAGGCCTATCGCTAATTACATAATGGATTCAGGCCCCTTGCACATGCGTATCCAGTGCATCAATTGTAAATGACTTTAAGACATGCAGAGTAACAAATGCATAGATGGGAGTGAAGATAATCTGCTAAGGGAAGAAATGCAAGTTAACCATGGCAGTGGCAGTGATTCTGCAGATTCTGTGCAGCATTTCAGTGGAGGACGACTAACTGTCATCTCGATCTATCGGAGATCTTTATCTAATTTATCAGAACTTTTATTGTCTTGTTCAATTACAATGTATGACATTGACACACACACACACACACACACACACACACACACACACACACACACACACCCCTTTTGGTAAATGCCAGACAAACTGTGGATCCCCTAACAGCAAGCAACCAAGTTATTCAATTCTACAGAAAGAATAGTCGGCCTATCCTAACTACTCCTTCATGTGCTATCAGTTTCTACGAGATTTAGGTTTTATTAGTAAGATCAAGCTGACATCTGTGATGATGTAACCTATCAAACTATAGCTACTTCATTTTCTATCATCTTATATATGCTCAAGGAATTCTTCACTACAAGTCTATTGAGTAAACAGTATCTAATCAGTAATTGCTTGTCGGGTTCTACCGTACTACCATCAGTTTGTGAGTCAATGTCTTGCACTCATATTGTGCCTACATACACCGTATTTTTAGCTATGTGATTCTTTTCTTAGGATCGAAGATAAAAAACATGGAAACATTTTTTAAACTGCAGGAAAAGTACATTAAGAATAATAACTATCTAGAAGTATCAGTCAGGCTCACTGAATAAAACAGTTGAAAATGGCTATCCTTATTGTACCAAGTGAGTACATGAATCAATCTGTGTCCATATCAGAAAAAACATTGCCAAATATTTCGCTAACAGTTCTCTACATAATCACTGAACAGGAACCAGTTCAGACTTAAATTCACCAAAGGAAAACAAGTAAACATCAAAAGCTTTTTCCATCAGGGAAAAAACTGTATTTTAAATAGCCCAAGGAGCTGAATCACATTATTAAAATATAATAAAAAGCAGTTAAAACAGACTTCAAAAGTGATGCATACCACAGACTAAAGGACTACATGGTGGACTCAGAGTACTGGTTAATGATGAAAGGAGATAACTGCAACACACTGCCATATTACAAAGTTTTTACAAGAAAATCATGTAGGCCTATTGAGTTCTCTAGTGGAGGTCAGTAATGTATTGTCATTCTCCTGAGTTACTCATTATGGGACGAGGGAGAATGCTGAGTCAGTTTTTTCCAGCTGACTAACAGGAGGAAATGAAGACAAGTACAAATACAAGCATGAGGCATACCAGTATGTTTATGGGCACAGAGTCAGGTTTCTGGACAAATTGGAGTTAGGCTATTGAAGCACGTTTAAGGTTCTGGAGTCGCCAGCAAGTGTACTTGATCTGTGCAGTAATGAAGAGCAAAACTATGTTTGTAAGTTGTCAAGAGCAAATTGTGGGAATATCAATGAGAAATGTGTCTACATCTTTGTTCCTTTTACACACAAATACTGAAGAAATTTTATCAGTTACAAAAACCTTGAAAACAGGGTACTCATGTGGAATTGATGGAATACCAGATGCAATTATTAAAAAATGCTGTCTTGCCTTAGTTGAACCCTTGACACATTTTTGCAACAGTTCATTGGTATCAGGAACCTTCCCTTCATGCTTAAAAACAGCAAAACTAAAACCACTGTTCAAAAAAGGAAATCCAGTATGTGTTTCAAATTATCGACCACTAGCCCTACTGGCTGTATTTTCAGAAATTTTAGAAAAAGTTTTTTTATAAGATATTGTCTGATTTCCTAAATAAAAATAAAATTCTCTCTCCTTCACAGCATGGCTTCAGGAAAGGCTATTCAACTGAAAGTGCAATATTTGAATTTCTTAATGAAATCTATACTAAACTGGATGCAAGTGAGTTTGTGACAGGCATATGTCTTGAGATATCTAAAGCTTTTGACGTCACTGACCATAATGCCCTGCTGCAGAAGCTTGACCAATTAAGAATTAGAGGTATATCCAATGAGTGGCTCAAGACATACCTATGTGGTTGCAAACAGGTGGTTGAAGTGCAACATATTGACCATAACAAAATCAGCTACTACTATTCAGGATATGAAAATGTGAAATATGGCGTCCCTCAAGGATCAGCATTAGGACCCATTCTGTTTCTCCTCTATGTCAATGATCTTATGTACAACAAGTATTGCCAAACTACCCTCCAATTTGCAGATGATATAAGCTTCCTTATTAGTGGTAAAACAGAAGAAAAACTAAAAGACTCCACTATCCAAACAATGAACAGTGTAGAACAGTGGTTCAGCAACAACAAGCTAATTATAAACAAAGAAAAGACAGTAGCACTGAATTTCTATAATGTAAAAGGAAGACACCACCCAAACATAGAAACAGAACTCAGGGACAGAGTTTTTGAAAGTGTTGCCAGCACTAAATTTCTGGGACTCTGGCTCCAGAACAACACAAAATGGGAGGTACACATTGAATATTTGCAAAGAAAACTAAGCACAACCTGTTACATAATACGGATCTTAAAAACTTCTTGCAACAAAGCCAGCCTGTTAAATGTATACTACTCCTATGTGCATTCTGTAATTAAATATGGCATCATCTTCTGGGGCAATACAACAACAAAATTAAACTTTTCAGGATGCAAAAGAGAATACTAAGAATTATTGAAGGGGTAAACAATACAAAATCATGCAGACCCAAATTAAAAAAACTGCCAGTTCTTCCTCTTCCTTGCATTTTTATCTACGAAACATCAGTTTTCATCAAACAATATATCGATCGACACCCAGATATCTTACTAAAAAATGAAGATATACATGCACACAATACAAGGCAAAAATCTGACCTTCATATGAAACAGGTGAGAACATCATTGTGCCAAAAAGGCACACTACATACTGGGATAAAGATTTTCAATAAGCTACCTAACCATATTAAATCAATAGGTAAACTCTGTAGTTTTCAGGCTGAAGTAAAGGCATATTTAATTGATCATTGTTTTTACAGTCTGACAGAATATATGAGAGCCGAACAACAAAAATAAAGATGCATTATTAACATTCTACTTTGTATGTTGCCTGTAATGTTTGTTGTACCTATGTATGAATCTTTGCTAAATTACTTCAATATCTAGTCCTTAGGATTGCAATACATACTGTATTTTATCTTGTAAATACCTAAACATGTCCAATATCCTTGTATATATTCTATACATATAGGATTTGAAGGACTAAATAAATAAATTTAAAAAAACCTGTACAATAGGAACCATACAAACTGAAGGAGAGCAGCTGTTTTGAAACTGACCTCATAACCGACAGTAGAGTTTCGGCCATCCTGACATAGGCTTCCCTAAATTACATCTGGCAAATGCTGGATGATTCTTTCAAGAAGAGCACGCCCTTCAACCTGTTCTACCCCCATAAAAGCATACTTTTACATTTTGTGGGTAGGCCCTGTGTATTTCGCGCTAATTATTTTCATTTTATTATTATTATGGCAAATCCTACAGCATTGTAAGATAATCCCTGTATGCGTAAATTAATAAAAATAATCTATGTTAGTTTCTAGAACATTCTGATAGTTTTAGACTACGAAGTAAACTCACATTCACAATGATGTAACTTGACGAAACTGTTACGAAATTGATAAAAACTGCTTTATTTTACCAATGACAGTATTTTCCTTAGGCGCTACAGCAAATATTTTCTCTCTCGTGATGTGACAACACTATTGTTTACTTCATCTGAACACACTCTTGACAATTACACTCACCTGACTTCACGGCTAAATAGGTTGTACCACCCAAAATTGTTGCGAAAGGTAACGATCTCTGATAGAAACTATCTCGGTTGCATTGTCTTAGTACTCTTACTTCTTCCATCGTAAGCCGGTAAGGCTAAAATAAAGCAAACAATAACACTGAATTTCTAACAATAAAGTAACAATTCAAAATGTCACTTTCATTTATTTCACATATGTGGTGGCTTGCCATCTGAGGTGAAAACTGGGGATCAAGCCTGCCATGAGAAGCTCCGTGAGTATCAGGATTCTGCGGTGGATCCAGCCCATCAATCCCTACAGGCGCTGCCATGTTTACAATCTACAATCCGGTTCCCATTCACATAACATCAGTGATACTTACTAAATAAGTTTATATTAGTGATCTCTGGCTGGTACGCACAATCCAAGGCAGCCAACATCAAATGCTGTTGCAGTTACAAATTGGTTTTTACAATTTTATTATATTCATTAACGTAGGCATTTCGAATACCTGTCATTTTTAGTTTCACAATTGTTACATCATACTCGTGAACTAGCTATTGCCCGCATATAACCCAAATTCATGCAATGTTGGTCTCTCAAACCACAATGTTTATAGCGTTCTATTTGTCAACATATAACATTTATTTCTTTATTCATCCAAAAATCTTTCACACACTTACAGCTATAGAAAATGTAACAGTAATTATACCGATTCATACTGGCTGACGCTGTCAGAGCAGTCACGACAAGCCATGGAGGTATACCTCCATGCGACAAGCCAACTCAAGTCATGTGATATCAGCTCGCATAGCTGTCCGCAGCTGATTTTTTCGCGGGAATTGCGTTCAACTGTTTTCACGCGCGAGGTGCACAAAGTTCATATACACAGAGTTCACATTTGTACAAAAATTACTGTTATTCGATTCAAATACTTTTCAGCTTGCAGGGATAGGATACATATTTGAGGAGGAAGACAGAAGTGCAAAAAACAAAAACATTTGAAGGTCTGAAAAATATGAGTTCGAGGAGGAGGAATCTGGATTTTATATTTTAGAAAGTCGAAGAATCAGTTTTCTTTTTTTTATATGTTACGCCAAATTGCAACCAGACTCACTAAAAGTTACACAGTGTTACACGCTGCCATCACCGTGAAATATTGGTTTGTTTAAGGTTAAGTTTAGTTGTTAGGCCAATGCAAACGTTTGTGCAATAGTCGTATCTCCCTCAGTACCTTTCCCTTCAAGATTTATAGATTTTCTTTAAGCTTTGTATGAAGATTTTAACAGTTCGAGTGTCTTATTTGTACTGCTACTGGGTTAGCTGATGAAACCACACAAATATTGACCCCTGATGCTTGCAAAACTGTTTTGCACACAATCCAGAGCTACTAAAAATAAGTCCGCCACAATCAAACATTTAAGCAAAGAACTTGCAGTGTCTGATGGTTTCAGTCCACTTCGTTACCAAATGCTACAAATGCCCGACAACTATACATAAATTCGACGTACTAATCAATGTGATTCTAGCTACAATACATTTTTCACTTTACAACCTGAAAGCATACTGCAATCCATTTCATTGTTAAATATTAAATGCCATAGTGGTATGTATAAAAATCCACTTTTAAGCGTAGTACAGGGCAACTAATTTAGTGCACTCATGTCGTATAATTCAGTCTCCTGTCTCACTGTTTCAATTAATCTTTCATCATTTATTATACATTTTAACAAAAGAAGTAACGAAACGAAACAATTTATAACAATTAACGAACAAAACATAACTGAAATCAACCACGGAAACCATGACGAAATGAAATATGAAGATCTGCGTATGGCCGCATATCGAGAGGGAATGGGCGTGGGCTCACTTGATCGACAACGGACGAATGACTTCAGCCATCAAAACCTTCTTCCCGAGAAACCTGACGGTGGCTTGAGGTGAAGTGACAGGATACTGTATTGATTTTGTTGCTGAATTATCCTCTCTTCTCATTACGATCCGCCCCTCGAACAAGAAACCATGCTAGTTCTTAGTAAAAGGCACAGGTCACATCCGTCTGCAAGATGGGTAGTAGGAGTGAACCACATAGCTACCGTCAAATATACTTGACATCGAGTTGTTGTACAATCTTAAGCCCGCTTCGTCACGCAAAAAAAGTGTCGCCACAGCTCGTGACATACTGCAGTCGCATGTGTGAACTTCCAGTTTGTATTGGAGCAACTTAAGAGACACAACATTTGTCATGCCACAAAAAGTTGAACTTGGTTGTACTTTGTTCGCCACTTTCCTTCCGTTACTGCTCCCTGATGGCGGTATTTCCAACCAATAGCACTTTGTAGTAGTTATCGTGGAGTAATTGCTGCTGTACTCCATTCGATTTCAGTGTGTTTTCATTTTATTTACGATAAAAGTGATCACAGTGGTAGCAGGTAAAATTTCGCAGCTTCTGCAACAACAAGAGCAGCAACATAGTTTCATTTCTGGAGCAGGTTGTGTGTGTGTGTGTGTGTGTGTGTGTGTGTGTGTGTGTGTGTGGATAGGAGGGAGGGGCAATATTTGCAAACCAGTGACGCATGCCACAACTTACAAGGTTTTTGGGTGAATAAATAAATAAATTTGATACATGGAACCTAGAAAGCAAGTCATATAAACTTCGTCTGTGTCCTCGGTGGCTCAGATGGATAGAGCGTCTGCCACATAAGCAGGAGATCCCGGGTTCGAGTCCCGGTCGGGGCACACAGTTTCATCTGTCCCCATTGACGTATGTCAACGCCTGTAAGCAGCTAAGGGTGTTCATTTCATTGTAAAAACATCATATAAACTATGGATTATATGCACAAAACAGCTGTCGAGTGTGGTGTGGTAGCTGCTAAACTTTAGAATTAGTTATTCGAAATGCCTATATCAACGAGTACAATAAGATTCTAAAATCTTGGAAGAGTGGCATGTCTGCAGGTGATATTTACGCGCAATCTGTTGGTTAGTTTGCCATTGCAGGCGGCATTTTCGTCTCTGAGTGTTATTTCTTTTATAAATGTGTTTGTGGCTCTTGACTTGTCCATATGCGAAATCTATTTTCGGATCAAATATTTGGGTTTCGTCTTCCTTGTATTTAATCCTTGTCACAACTGTAATGCCATAACCTGCACTATAACATACATACCCGCCCACATGATTTCAGTTTACGTCATATTGAAAGCTGTGCAACTAATTAGAATTTGTGCTATCTTGTGTAAATGGTAGCTCACGATGCCACTACAGAAAGCCACGAGCTGTGATACCACACTAATTGCGAGTGTGAACCCAGCTGTAGAATGTATTGTCGTCTCAACCAATTTGACCTAAATGATAACCAGCATGGATTTCGAAAACATCGATCACGTGAAACCCAACTCGCACTTTTATCACATGACATACTGAAAGCTTTGGATCAAAGTGGTCAGGGGATGCCGATGCTGCATTTCTTGAATTCCAAAACGCATTTTACTCAGTAACACACCTACACTTATTGTCACCAGTGCGATCATACGGGGTAGCAAGTGAAATTTATGACTGGATTGAGGACCTTTTGCCAGGAAGGGTGGAGCATGTTTTCTTGGGTGGAGAGTCATCGTCAAATGTAGAAGTAACTTTGCATAAGTCTCAGGGAAGGGTGTTAGGACCCTTGGTGTTCACGTTGTATACTAATCACCTTGCAGACATTATTAACAGTAAAATCGGGATTTTTGCAGACAATGCATTTTTCTATAATGAAGTACCATCTGAAAGAAGCTGCATAAATATTGTCATATGTTGATAAGATTTCAAAGGGTGAAGAGACTGGCAACTTGCTTTAAATGTTCAGAAACGCAAAATTTTGCACTTCTTCAAAACATAGTATCCTATGGACTATAATATCAGAGAGTCACTGTTGGAATTGGCCAAATCATACAAATACATGGGTGTAACACTTCGTAGAGATATGAAATGGAATGATCACATAGGTTCAGTTGTGGGTAAATCAAGTGGTAGACTTCGGTTTTTGGTAGAATACTAGGGAAATGCAACCAGTCTACAAAGGAGACTACTTACAAATCACGCCTGTGATCGGTTCTAGAATATTGCTCAAATGTATGGAACTCATACCAGATAGGACTAACAGGGGATATTGATCGTATACAGAGAAGGGCAGTACAAATGGTCGCAGGTTTGTTTAACCTGTAGGAGAGTGCCACAGGGATACTGATGGACCCTACATGTTGCTCACATAGGGACTGTGAAGACATGGTTAGAATAATTCCTGTATGCACAGATGCTTTCAAGGACTCATTCTTCCACGCTCCATGCATAAATGGAACAGGAAGGAATCCTAATAACTGGTACGATGGGACATACCCTCTCCCATGCTCCTCACAGTGGTTTGCAGAGTATAGATGTAGATACAGCGACGTGGAAAACATATGGATTTTTTAAAAAAATTAAATATCTCCTTTTACTGGAATTTTAGCTGGGTACACACACTCAGCTAATGTGGTGCCACAGCTTGTGGTTTTCTGTAATGGCATTACGAGCTACTGTGCACACAGGATGCCACAAATTCTGTGTAGTTGCACAGCTTTCAATATGGAGTCAACTGAATTCATATGGGTGGGTATGAGTGTTATAGTGAGAGTTATGGTATTAGCACTGTGATAAGAGTTCAATATAAGGAAGAAGAAACCCAAAAGTTGGATCCAAAAAGAGATTTTTCACAGGGATAAACCTGGAGCCACAAACACATTTATAAATCCAGAATGAGATTTTCACTCTGCAACGGAGTGTGCGCTGATATGAAACTTCCTGGCAGATTAAAACTATGTGCCCGACCGAGACTCGAACTCGGGACCTTTGCCTTTCGCGGCCAAGTGCTCTACCATCTGAGCTACCGAAGCACAACTCACGACGAGATACTGGCAGAAGTAAAGCTGTGAGGCTGGGTGTGAGTCGTGCTTCGGTGGCTCAGATGGTAGAGCACTTGCCCGCGAAAGGCAAAGGTCCCGAGTTCGAGTCTCGGTCGGGCACACAGTTTTAATGTGCCAGGAAGTTTCATATCAGCGCACACTCCGCTGCAGAGTGAAAATCTCATTCTGGAAACATCCTCCAGGCTGTGGCTAAGCCATGTCTCCGCAATATCCTTTCTTTCAGGAGTGCTAGTTCTGCAAGGTTCGCAGGAGAGCTTCTGTAAAGTTTGGAAGGTAGGAGACGAGATACTGGCAGAAGTAAAGCTGTGAGGCCGGGCGTGAGTCGTGCTTCGGTAGCTCAGATGGTAGAGCACTTGCCCGCGAAAGGCAAAGGTCCCGAGTTCGAGTCTCGGTCAGGCACACAGTTTTAATCTGCCAGGAAGTTTCACATTTATAAATGAAAAAACCCTCAGAAACGATGATTCTGTCTGCAGTGGCAACCTGAACAACAGCTGACATGTAAATATCATCACGTCACTCTTCCAAGGTTTTAGAAACTCATTGTATTCGTTGACATAGGCATTTTGAATAACTAACTTCTTTTAACACCTGCCACATCACACTTGGGAGCTATTTTCTGCATGCAATCCACAATTTATACAATGTTTGGCCTCACAGATCAATAACTTGATATGACTCACTTTTTTGTTTACATATATTAAGTTTATTTATTTATTTATTCATGTTAAAATTGGAAATAAAAAAAATTACGAAGTTTGTCATACCTGTGATGCTTTAGATCTTTGGCGTGTATGACAAGTTGAATCTGTGCTGTGTAAAAGTGTGTTTTTTCCTCTCAGTCTTTCATATATTGGTGTTCGAGCATGTAACGGAACTGTTAGCTTGTCGGAATAAATAATCTTAACAGGTTATGGGCCCAGACTGGGCACGAAAATCTGTGAAGAGTTTGTTTTCGCTCACCCGTGAATTTATAACAAATAATGTGAATTTGCCCGTTAGTTTTGCAATGGAAATGGCACCTAGCGTTGGTGACTATAAAACACATGTGGACAAGCTCGAAGCACCTGAAGACTGGGCGAAATGGAAGTGGCATATATTGATGCTGTTGCGAGCATATGCATTTGAAGACATCGTCACAAGTATGTAAAAGGATCCTGAAGTGGGAGAAGATGCGACTGCGGAAAAAAGGGCGACACATCACCAGTGGACGAAAGACCATGCAAAAGCCGCCAGTTTATTAGCAAGTGCGCTAGGAAAGTCAGTATCCGAACTCGTTTTAAAATGCACTCAGGCAAGTGAAATTTGGGACAAATTACGTGCGCGGTCTGAGCGTAGCAGTGCGCAACGACTGAACATGTTGATAGGGTCATTTTTTTCGTGTTCACCGTGATGACAAAGACGATATTAGCACTCATGTCGCTAAATTGCAGAAACTTTTTGTGTACTTGAACGACGAACTGCAGAAACACGAAGAAAATGTTTTGTCTGAAAGAATCTTAGATGACAGAATTTTATACACGCTAGGCAAATAATATGACAACTTTAAAGACTTGTGGGACACAATTCCGTCCGAAAATCAAAGTGTGAATCTTCTGTTTGAAAAATGTTGCACCTTTGAATTGCATGATCAAAGCACTGTTGAATCAGCTGTGTTTGTTGTATGCAGTATTCCTAAGAAGAAAATCCAGCGAAATAAATGTGACGATAGTGAAAAATCGAAAAAGAATGAGGAACGTGCAAAACGAAAATATCCATATAAATATGGGCAGGTAGGGCATTGGGCAGCAGAGTGTTCAGTGAAAAAGTCAGATAAAAACATTCACGTCAATCAGTCTGAAAAGAATGTTGCATTTTTGCCACCTGATTTTGGTGCCTCAGTCAATAACTGTTTTAAAGTAGACAGTTGGTATTGAGATAGTGGTGCCGCAAATCACATCACTGCAAATAAACAATATTTTGTGTCTTATACAAAATATGCTGTTCCTCAAAAGATTTCAATTGGGAAAAGAGGTGTAAGCATGTTAGCTCATGGACACGGAACAGTGAAAATTCAGATTCAGTTGAATAATTCCACAAAGAAAGCTGAACTGAGAGAAGTGCTTTATGTTCCTGAAGCAAGTGCTCATTTGTTCTCTGTAAAAGCAGGTGCAAGAAAAGGTTTCTGTGCAAGACTTGATGAGAAATGTGTCCACATTGAAGACAAAGTGAGTGGTGAAACAATGATGACTGGTCATTACAATCAAGGTCTCTATGTTCTTGACATTTGTGTATTTAAACAATGCCAACCAGTTCAAGTGAACTTGGTGACATCGTCAGATACGCTGCAAATTTATCATGAGAGATTTAGCTACCAACACAAACAACATGTGAAAAGTGTTTTGAAGCAGATGAATATCAATGTGGAAGGGTGAAAAGAAGAATTTTGTGATGTATGTGCAGTAGGTAAATGCATAGATTGTCATTCAGGACTCGAACAAATCGACCAATGGTTACTGGTGAACAAATCTATGCTGATGTAAATGGACCAACGACTATAGAATCTCTTGGAAAAGCTTGTTACCCCGTATGTTTTAAAGATTACTTTAGCAAATTTCGAAAAAACTTCTTCCAGAAGCAGAAGAGTGAAGTCAGCACTGTCTTGGAACAGTTCTTGAATGAAGTGAAGACGAATGGTCATATTGTTAAACAATTCAGGTGTCATGGAGGAAAAGAATTTGACAACAACAAGGTCTCGGAATTGTTGGCAAACAGAGGCATCGAGCACTGCATCACCCTACCTTACACACCACAGCAAAATGGTATTGCCGAAAGAGCAAACCGAACTATTGAGGAATATGCATGTTCTACCTTGAACCCAAGTAAACTGCCAATAGAACTATGGCAGAAGCATGCGATACTGCTACATACCTTTTGACTCGCACTGAGAAGTCCTCTACTGAAAACAAACCTCCATATGAACTGTGGTATGGATGACCAGTAGGCAACCTGAATCATTGGAACGGAGTGTTATGTGCATATAAACAAGAATTTTCGCACAAAGTTCGATGACAAGGCTGTGCATGGACATCTGGTTAGATATGTGAAAGACAGAGATGGCTTCAGGGTCTGGATTCCATCTCAGGGGAAAGTTGTGCTGAATCATGATGTGAAATTTAAGGATGAAGTTGTATGCAATCTGCAGAGCAGTGTTACTTAATTTGAAGTTGCTCAGAATGAAACCATTAGACAAAGTGAACCTCATGAGACTTCAAATTAGGAAGAGGAATCAGAAAATGTCAGTCATAACAAAAGGACAGAAGGATTAAGTGGGGAGGAAGAAGATTTAGACACAACATCAAGTTCGAGAGGATGTAAAGGTTTGTTGTTGTGGTGGTCTTCAGTCCTGAGACTGGTTTGATGCAGCTCTCCATGCTACTCTATCCTGTGCAAGCTTCTTCATCTCCCAGTACCTACTGCAACCTACATCCTTCTGAATCTGCTTAGTATATTCATCTCTTGGTCTCCCTCTACGATTTTTACCCTCCACGCTGCCCTCCAATACTAAATTGGTGATCCCTTGATACCTCAAAACATGCCCTACCAACCGATCCCTTCTTCTAGTTAAGTTGTGCCACAAACTTCTCTTCTCCCTAATCCTCTTCAGCACCTCCTCATTAGTTATGTGATCTACCAATCTAATCTTCAGCATTCTTCTGTAGCACCACATTTCGAAAGCTTCTATTCTCTTCTTGTCTAAACTATTTATCGTCCACATTTCACTTCCATACATGGCTACACTCCATACAAATACTTTCAGAAACGAATTCCTGACACTTAAATCTATACTCGATGTTAACAAATTTCTCTTCTTCAGAAATGCTTTCCTTCCCATTGCCAGGTTACATTTTATATACTCTCTACTTCGACCATCATCAGTTATTTTGCTCCCCAAATAGCAAAACTCCTTAACTACTTTAAGTGTCTCATTTCCTAATCTATTACCCTCAGCATCACCTGACTTAATTCGACTACATTCCATTATCCTCATTTTGCTTTTGTTGATGTTCATCTTATATCCTCCCTTCAAGACACTGTCCATTCCGTTCAACTGCTCTTCCAGGTCCTTTGCTGTCTGTCACAGATTTACAATGTCATCGGCGAACCTCAAAGTTTTTATTTCTTCTCCATGGCTTTTAAAACCTACTCCGAATTTTTCTTTTGTTTCCTTCACTGCTTGCTCAATATACAGATTGAATAACATCGGGGAAAGGCTGCAGCCCTGTCTCACTCCCTTCCTAACCACTGCTTCCCTTTCATGTCCCTCGGCTCTTATAACTGCCATCTGCTTTCTGTACAAATAGTAAATAGTCTTTCGCTCCCTGTATTTTATCCCTGCCATCTTCAAAATTCGAAAGAGAGTATTCCAGTCAACATTGTCAAAAGCTTTCCCTAAGTCTACAAATGCTGGAAACGTAGGTTTGCCTTTCCTTCATCTAGCTTCTAAGATAAGTCGTAGGGTCAGTATTGCCTCACGTGTTCCAATATTTCTACCGAATCCGAACTGATCTTCCCCTAGGTCGGCTTCCACCAGTTTTTCCATTCGTTTGTAAAGAATTCGCGTTAGTATTTTGCAGCCGTGATTTATTAAACTGATAGCTCGCATCTCGTGGTCGTGCGGTAGCGTTCTCGCTTCCCACGCCCGGGTTCCCGGGTTCGATTCCCGGCGGGGTCAGGGATTTTCTCTGCCTCGTGATGGCTGGGTGTTGTGTGATGTCCTTAGGTTAGTTAGGTTTAAGTAGTTCTAAGTTCTAGGGGACTGATGACCATAGATGTTAAGTCCCATAGTGCTCAGAGCCATTTGAACCATTTTTTTATTAAACTGATAGTTCGGTAATTTTCACATCTGTCAACAGTTGCTTCCTTTGGGATTGGAATTATTATATTCTTCTTGAAGTCTGAGGGTATTTCGCCTGTCTCATACATCTTGCTCACCAGATGGTAGAGTTTTGTCAGGACTGGCTCTCCCAAGGCCGTCAGTAGTTCTAATGGAATGTTATCTATTCCCGGGGCCTTGTTTCGACTCAGGTCTTTCAGTGCTCTGTCAAACTCTTCACGCAGGATCATATCTCCCATTTCATTTTCATCTATATCCTCTTTCATTTCCATAATATTGTCCTCAAGTACATCGCCCTTGTATAGACCCTCTATATACCTTTCTGCTTTCCCTTCTTTGCTTAGAACTGGGTTTCCATCCGAGCTCCTAATATTCATGCAAGTGGTTCTCTTTTCTCCAAAGGTCTCTTTAATTTTCCTGTAGGCAGTATCTATCTTACCCCCAGTGAGATAAGCCTCTACATCCTTACATTTGTCCTCTAGCCATCCCTGCTTAGCCATTTTGCACTTCCTGTCGATCTCATTTTTGAGATGTTTGTATTCCTTTTTGCCTGCTTCATTTACTGCGTTTTTATATTTTCTCCTTTCATCAATTAAATTCAATATTACTTATGTTACCCAAGGATTTCTACTAGCCCTCGTCTTTTTACCTACTTGATCCTCTGCTGCCTTCACTACTTCATCCCTCAGAGCTACCCATTCCTCTTCTACTGCATTTCTTTCCCCCATTCCTGTCAATTGTTGCCTTATGCTCTCCCTGAAACTCTGTACAACCTCTGGTTTAGTCAGTTTATCCAGGTCCCATCTCTTTAAATTTCCACGTTTTTGCAGTTTCTTCAGTTTTAATCTACAGTTCGTAACCAATAGATTGTGGTTATGAACTAAGCCAAAGGTTTAAGTGAGAAATAAAGAAGCAAATGTGAGAAGAAAAAACGGGAATTGATGACCAGTGGAGATTATGTGTACATGGCGGGAACCCCTATAATCAGGGACAGTGATACAAGCTCTTATACTGAAGCTTTGCAGTCTACCAACAAAATTCAGTGGCTGGAGGGTATTCATGAAGAACTGAATCCCTGAAAGAGAATAATACATGGGTATTATTTGTGCACCCAAGTGGTGCACAGGTTTTGCAGAATCGTTGGGTCTTGCATAAGAAAACTGCAGAAAATGGGAATGTACGTTCAAGGGTTGACTTGTGGCCAAAGAACATGTACAAAGGCAGGGAACTGACTATGAAGAAACGTTCAGACCTGTTGCATGCTATGATACGATTAGAACCCTGTTGGCAGTAGCTGCTGCACAGAAAATGAAAATCGACCAGTTTGACATGAAAACAGCTTTTCTCAATGGTGTACCTGTAGAAGATATATACATGGAACAACCTGAAGGTATTGAAGATGATACTGGATGTGTATGTTTACTGAAGAAAAGTCCGTATGGTCTCAAGTAGGCACCACATTGTTGGAACAAGCGTTTCATAGACTTCATGAACAAAGCTGGATTTGAAAATAGTAGAGCTGATCCCCCCCCCCCATGAACCATGGACCTTGCCGTTGGTGGGGAGGCTTGCGTACCTCAACGATACAGATAGCTGTACCGTAGGTGCAAGCACAACGGAGGGGTATCTGTTGAGAGGCCAGACAAACGTGTGGTTCCTGAATAGGGGCAGCAGCCTTTTCAGTAGTTGCAAGGGCAACAGTCTGGATGATTGATTGATGTGGCCTTGTAACAATAACCAAAACGGCCTTGCTGTGCTGGTACTGCGAACGGCTGAAAGCAAGGGGAAACTACAGCCGTAATTTTTCCCGAGGGCATGCAGCTTTACTGTATGATTAAATGATGGTGGCGTCCTCTTGGGTAAAATATTCCGGAGGTAAAATAGTCCCCCATTCAGATCTCCGGGCGGGGACTACTCAAGAGGATGTCGTTATCAGGAGAAAGAAAACTGGCGTTCTAGGGATCGGAGCGTGGAATGTCAGATCCCTTAATCGGGCAGGTAGGTTAGAAAATTTAAAAAGGGAAATGGATAGGTTGAAGTTAGATATAGTGGGAATTAGTGAAGTTCGGTGGCAGGGGGAACAAGACTTCTGGTCAGGTGACTACAGGGTTATAAACACAAAATCAAATAGAGGTAATGCAGGAGTAGGTTTAATAATGAATAGGAAAATAGGAATGCGGGTAAGCTACTACAAACAGCATAGTGAACGCATTATTGTGGCCAAGATAGATACGAAGCCCACACCTACTACAGTATTACAAATTTATATGCCAACTAGCTCTGCAGATGACGAAGAAATTGAAGAAATGTATGATGAAATAAAAGAAATTATTCAGATTGTGAAGGGAGACGAAAATTTAATAGTCATAGGTGACTGCAATTAGAGTGTAGGAAAAGGGAGAGAAGGAAACATAGTAGGTGAATATGGATTGGGGCTAAGAAATGAAAGAGGAAGCCGCCTGGTAGAATTTTGTACAGAGCACAACATAATCATAGCTAACACTTGGTTTAAGAATCATGAAAGAAGGTTGTATACATGGAAGAACCCTGGAGATACTAAAAGGTATCAGATAGATTATATAATGGTAAGACAGAGATTTAGGAACCAGGTTTTAAATTGTAAGACATTTCCAGGGGCAGATGTGGACTCTTACCACAATCTATTGGTTATGACCTGTAGATTAAAACTGAAGAAACTGCAAAAAGGTGGGAATTTAAGGAGATGGGACCTGGATAAACTGAAAGAACCAGATGATGTACAGAGTTTCAGGGAGAGCATAAGGGAACGATTGACAGGAATGGGGGAAAGAACTACAGTAGAAGAAGAATGGGTAGCTTTGAGGGATGAAGTAGCGAAGGCAGCATAGGATCAAGTAGGTAAAAAGACGAGGGCTAGTAGAAATCCTTGGGTAACAGGAGAAATAATGAATTTAATTGATGAAAGGAGAAAATATAAAAATGCAGTAAATAAAGCAGGCAAAAAGGAATACAAACGTCTCAAAAATGAGATCGACAGGAAGTGCAAAATGGCTAAGCAGGGATGGCTAGAGGACAAATCTAAGGATGTAGAGGCCTATCTCACTAGGGGTAAGATAGATACTGCCTACAGGAAAATTAAAGAGACCTTTGGACAAAAGAGAACCACTTGTATGAATATCAAGAGCTCAGATGGAAACCCAGTTCTAAGCAAGGAAGGGAAAGCAGAAAGGTGGAAGGAGTATATAGAGGGTTTATACAAGGGCGATGTACTTGAGGACAATTTTATGGAAATGGAAGAGGATGTAGATGAAGATGAAATGGGAGATATGATACTGCGTGAAGAGTTTGACAGAGCACTGAAAGACCTGAGTCGAAACAAGGCCTCCGGAGTAGACAACATTCCAGTGGAACTACTGACGGCCTTGGGAGAGCCAGTCCTGACAAAACTCTACCATCTGGTGAGCAAGATGTATGAAACAGGCGAAATACCCTCAGACTTCAAGAAGAATATAATAATTCCAATCCCAAAGAAAGCAAGTGTTGACAGATGTGAAAATTACCGAACTATCAGTTTAATAAGTCACAGCTGCAAAATACTAACACGAATTCTTTACAGACGAATGGAGAAACTAGTAGAAGCCAACCTCGGGGAAGATCAGTTTGGATTCCGTAGAAACACTGGAACACGTGAGGCAATACTGACCTTACGACTTATCTTAGAAGAAAGATTAAGGAAAGGCAAACCTACGTTTCTAGCATTTGTAGACTTAGAGAAAGCTTTTGACAATGCTGACTGTAATACTCACTTTCAAATTCTGAAGGTGGCAGGGGTAAAATACGGGGAGCGAAAGGCTATTTACAATTTGTACAGAAACCAGATGGCAGTTATAAGAGTCGAGGGACATGAAAGGGAAGCAGTGGTTGGGAAGGGAGTAAGACAGGATTGCAGCCTCTCCCCGATGTTGTTCAATCTGTATATTGAGCAAGCAGTAAAGGAAACAAAAGAAAAATTCGGAGTAGGTATTAAAATTCATGGAGAAGAAATAAAAACTTTGATGTTCGGCGATGACATTGTAATTCTGTCAGAGACAGCAAAGGACTTGGAAGAGCAGTTGAATGGAATGGACAGTGTCTTGAAAGGAGGATATAAGATGAACATCAACAAAAGCAAAACAAGGATAATGGAATGTAGTCTAATTAAGTTGGGTGATGCTGAGGGAATTAGATTAGGAAATGAGACACTTAAAGTAGTAAAGGAGTTTTGCTATTTGGGGAGCAAAATAACTGATGATGGTAGAAGTAGGGAGGATATAAAATGTAGACTGGCAATGGCAAGGAAAGCGTTTCTGAAGAAGAGAAATTTGTTAACATCGAGTATAGATTTAAGTGTCAGGAAGTCATTTCTGAAAGTATTTGTATGGAGTGTAGCCATGTATGGAAGTGAAACATGGACGATAAATAGTTTGGACAAGAAGAGAATAGAAGCTTTCGAAATGTGGTGCTACAGAAGAATGCTGAAGATTAGATGGGTAGATCACATAACTAATGAGGAGGTGCTGAATAGGATTATGGAGAAGAGAAGTTTGTGGCACAACTTAACTAGAAGAAGGGATCGGTTGGTAGGACATGTTTTGAGGTATCAAGGGATCACCAATTTAGTATTGGAGGGCAGCGTGGAGAGTAAAAATCGTAGAGGGAGACCAAGAGATGAATACACTAAGCAGATTCAGAAGGATGTAGGTTGCAGTAGGTACTGGGAGATGAAGAAGCTTGCACAGGATAGAGTAGCATGGAGAGCTGCATCAAACCAGTCTCAGGACTGAAGACCACAACAACAACAACAACAACAGAGCTGATCCATGTCTCTTCTACCATCAGAGCAACAAAAATTGTTTTTATTTTGTAGTCTATGTTGATGACGGTTTAGTTTTGGGCAGCAATAAAGCAGATAGTGAAGAGTTCATGGAAATGTTGAAGTGGGGGTTTCATACAACTAGAGGATCTCTCAAGAACTTTTTAGGTATGAAGATACAGCAAAATGAAGAGGGGTCAATAGCAATCAATCAATAGGACTATATAATGGAAATTCTGAAGAGATTTGGAATGGATGAAGCCAATGCAGTTTCTAAGCCAACTGGACGTGAAGAAAGTGATGTCAAGCCGAAGTTCCTTATCGTGAAGTGGTGGGATTCGGATGTAATTGAGTACAGTCTCCCATCCAGATATTGCTTTTGCAGTTAACAAAGCGACTAGAGCCATGGAAGATCCTACAGTTGAAGACTGGAGTCGAGTGAAAAGAATTTTTAGGTACCTCAAGAATACGATGACTTGTGGAGTTATTTACAAGAACAATGCAGCTTGTTTAGTAGTCCACAGTGATGTTGGCTATGCTGGTGAGAAGGACACAAGGCGTTCAACAACAGGTATTGTCGCAACACCCCCTCATGGGGCTGTGTCAGGGACCAGTCAATTACAAAAGACAATGACAACATCAGCTATGGAAGCAGAAATAATATCAGCCAGTGAAGGAGCAAAGGAAGTGCTCTAACTGAAAAGGTTGCTGTATGAACTGATTGGAATATCCAAACAAGTGACACCTCCCACACTCTATGTTGACAGTGCAAGTAAAGTGAAGTTGTTTAAAAATCCAACATATCATCGAAAGTCGAAGCACAATGAAGTTCGCCACTTTTACGTCAGAGATTTTTGAAAGGGGATCCTGGGTTAGAAAACATTGACGAGACATATCAAGTAGCTGATCTACTAACCAAGGCATTGGAAAGGGTTCGATTCGAGACGCTGCATGAAGGAATTGGAGTACAGAAGATTAATTCAGTGTGATATTTAGTGTTTTTTGATATTTTTTATTTGGAGGAAGTGTTAAAATTGGAAATAAAAATTACGAAGTTCGTCATACCTCTGATGCTTTATATCTTTTCCATGTAAGACAAGTTGAAACTGTGCTGTGTAAAAGTGTTTTTTTTTTTTCCTCTCAGTCTTTTATATGTTGATGTTAGAGTATGTAATGAAACTGTTAGCTAGTCGAAAATAAAAAATTTTAAGATTATGGGATACGTGATTTTACTGCAGAAAATCAAACATGGGTACTGTTCTTGAAGTTCTAGAAGATGGAAAAGTGTATCTGCTGACCACCTTTTTCACTTTTTCGATAATAAGATGAAAACACACTGAAATGAACAGGAGCACAGCAGCAATTGCTCTGTGATAAATGAGACAGAATGCTTGCATTTAGAAATCTGCCACCAGTGAGAAGTAGTAGAAGGAAAGTGGTGCAACAAAATACAACCAAGTTCAACTTTCAGAGGCATGACAAAAGTTATTTCTCTTGAGTTGCGCCACTAGAAACTGTGAGTCCACACACGCAACTGCATTGCAACTGCAGTTTGCCGTTAGCTTTGTTTACACTTTGTTGCATGTGTGAACCTAGCTTTATTGCAGGAATAGATGACATTCTGCTGATCAAAATATCTATCTAACTGAACATATTAGCCATCTAATGATAGATGGACATGGTAACCAGAAACTGGTTATGGCATTGAAATAAAACATTTTCCAAAGTGATTGGGGATGGTTGATCACTCACTAACTATGATAAATGGGCCCAGAGTCGCCGAGATTCAACATGGATAAAATAATGATGTCAGGTTATTCTCATTATATTTCATGTATTTTATTAATCCACAATATTGTACAACTCCAACTGTGGTGCCTTGTCTATGGCATCACTGTAGTTGTGTGTTTGAACCCGGCTTAAATTAAGGTTTCCAGATCCTTGGATTCCTTACATGAGCATTCCCCCACCACCACTGGCAAAAGTCAGCTTACAAGTGGAGACATCCTACTTGCACATTGCCATCACACCTTACACACATAAGCTTTGACAGTTAATAACCACTTAACTTTCTTAAGAGTCCCACACATGAGCGATGGATCACAGCAATCTGTCACATATGATATTGCTGCAACTGATCGCATGCCTTAACACCGCCACACACAAACGTTTTGCCGAACAATTTCTATCAGTCCATTATTATGAACGCCACTGTGTTGAGAAGTTGTCCTCTGGAAAATCGACCGTTTAGCAGCAGTAGGTATTCCCACACAAAAAATAAATAAAAAATACAGGAATTGTAATTTATTAAACTTGTTTTGAAACGATTTCTTCCAGTTAGTAACTGTAGACTATTTTACATAATATGTAGCATTTTTCATTGACACCAGTGGGTTGTGTACATCTTACTACAAGGGTAATGAAATTCGTTTTTCGTTTTTGGTATTTTTTCACTTATTTATTTATTCTTGCCCATGGAGTCCAGTTGATAGTTTTCAGTTGATTGTGTATGGCATGTCATACAATTTTGGATATGCAATAAATGTACAGCAAAGAAAACAGGGTTACATTTTGCAGGCACATATGAGGTCATTACCGTTTTGTGTCAGAAGATAACAACTGATATTTAATGTAATATTTCATACTCACTCATACTGCAAACACGTTTCTCTGTAAAGTATACTTTTAAACAATTTTTAAATCAGTTAAAGTCCTTTATCTCCTTAATGACTTTGGTAGCTTGTTAAAAACCTTTTGCCTATTTCATAGCTTAACTTCAAGTATTTACACAATGTATTTTGCCATCTCAATGTGTCTATAGAAATGTTCATGTCTGTGTAGGCTTCCACATTCAGAATCAGTTGACATACAACTTTTCTGAGTATCATTCCATGTCATAATGTAAACAACTTTGCTCGGAAGACTTTTATATCTGTAGGAATGTTTTCAGTATCAGTACTTCTGACTACCATAAACCTTGTTATAAATTTTATGAGAAAAAGACTGTGAGAAGTCAGAAGGAACTTGAGTGTAGCTTGACTACCAGTTAATATTACAGTTGATCATTCTGTTTGAAAGTTAAAACTTGTTAACAATGCATGTAATTCTTGATGCATAACTCAATATTATCTGGAGAAGCCCAGTGTACAGGGATACTTTTATCAAATTCCCAAAAATTCTACTTCTGCATCACAAGTTTAAAAATGCTAACCACTGCAAAAACTAAGGGTGCATTTTGTATTATTTCTTAATATAAATGGCAGCTCTGTACTCCATGTCTTACAGTAATTCATGGTCCCTGAATAACTATGAATTCTACTGCGAAGTTATTACTCAACATGGGCAAAGTGAAATAAAATAAAACTGCACAACCATACTTAACTACAGAAACGAATTGCAGCCATATTGAGACAAAAATCGCTGCAACCCATTGCTTGTATGTGGGCTCTTTAAAAGCACTTTTCCAACTAAGGAGAAAATATTTTGTAAAATGGAAAAATGTTCTTAAACTGTGTGATAGGAAATTCATTCTGGCATTCAACAATTCCTTATAAACATTTATTTGTAATAAAGTAACACAGCATAGTTTAAAGTGATGTATGGATTAGAAAAATATTGTAACTGGGAGTATGAAGTTGTTGAGGTTCATATTACTGCTGGATAGACAAAATTGTACAGGGATTTTTTCATTTCACCATTATGGGAACAGTTTTTCTCTTTAGTCTTCGAGTGCAGTGGAAATACGAAATTTATTTATGCTTTATGAATTTAAAGCTACTTTTCACCCTAATTAATATGTTATGTAAGTACAACAGTGTTTCTACTGCTGCAAACACTGAATAATAACTGTTCTGGACAGCAGTAGAAAGTTTGTTTACAAAATTAAGTACTGTATTGGTAACGGAAGCATCATGTTTATGTCACCTACAAGCTATCAGATTCTTAACTACCTCTAAAAATAAAAACAAAGTAGAATTGTTGAGACAAAAATCTGTTGTATGTAGCATCGAAGTACTGTACTTAACATAAAATTTTAGAAATAGTGCTGTCTGGAACACATGTACTGCAGTGATGAAAATTAGTTTCGTCCTCGGCAGGTAGTTTCCTTATTAGCTTATTGATTATCTCCAAACGATTTCTACAAATACCTATTGTTGTATCTAGTATTTTTGTGCCCATTTCTTCTTGGCTAACCTCATCCTAAGCTCTATTCCACACCAGCCATAGTCATGAGAAATGGTAAAGCTGTGAAGACAGCCTATTGAAATTATGCAGTTCTATGTTATGAGACGTCGAGATTGTGAATGTTTGGCTTTCTTTGCAGCGAGGTCTGCTACTTTTGTTAAACTTTGTCTCTAAACGTCCAAAGATCGCTAGTCTGTCTCTAAAGGTAAGTTTTCTGACTGGTATGTTTTTATAGAAACGACATTTAAATACAATATAAGAGAATGAGGCCAAATAGAAAACATGCTAGTTGAGAGTAGTTTGTTAACTACAGGAAATGTGTATTACTGTTAGTTAAACGACATTTTTCAGATGCCAGACACGTGTTATGCTCCAGGATGCCCAAAGAGTTACCATTCCAGTGGTGGTCAAAGTTACAACACGTTATTCTGGTTCCCAGTAGATAAGGACAAACACTGTGAATGGTTGAAAGCAATTCCAGTAAAATACTGGTTCCCTTCCGAGAGTTCTGTGGTATGTGTTAAGCAGTTCAATGAAGAGGACAGAATAAACTTTGATATGTTTAAGGATATGCTAGGAAACAAGCAAAAATACCTAAGATCTTGACCAAAATCAAGAGACAGCGTAATACCAAGAATTTTCGCCAATTTATCTTATTATTTAAATAAAACATCTAAAACTGACTCTGGGAAAAATCCAGATGAAAGGAGATCTCGATGAGATGAACATCTTCATAAGAGAAACGAAGAACAGCTTGCGGAAGATGTGATAAAAAGTGTCACAGATTTGTGAAAAAATATAGATAGAACTGTGCAAAGTGTCATGTGGTGCCATACTGTAATTAATGATTCTACATGTTTCTATGGGTTATCAGTGGGAAGCATTCAAAAAATTCAAGTTAGTGTAAAGATTGTTAGTTGTGTGTACGTTCAAGTATCTGTTGGCAATAATATTGTAATGTCCATGAGCTGTCAAGGATAGCGCCTCTAAACTTGAAAATAAACCGGTGGCCACTATTAGAGAACATTCTGCAGAGGTATGTAACAACTGAAACGTCCAGTGAAAGTTGTGAACAAAATTAAAAAACTCTGTTGCAAATTTGAAGCAAAATTTTATCTAAAGAAACGGAAACACTATTTATGTCAGTTTCCTCTGTGATCAAATTATATTATGTGATAAGAAAAAGAAAACCTACTCTGTCAGTAAGTAGCTATGCTAGATCTAAGGGCAACTCCGTAACTACAGAAATAGCACTGACAACAGAAACATTAGCAGATTCAGAGGAAACACGAAACTTACGAACAAAACCTTGAAGATCACATCTGGATGCCGTCTGTCTATTCCAGCAACAGAAGATCACATTACATCTGAGAGCATAACTCCAGTCATCCAGAAGACTATGACATCACCATCCAGGAAACACTGACCTGCAGCACACAACCAGGACTTGAGTGGTGACACATGACAAATACCTATAGGCAATATATCAAGCCCTCTTGGCCGGAGTGGCAGAGCGGTTCTAGGCGCTACAGTCTGGAACCGCGTGACCGTTACGGTCGCAGGTTCGAATCCTGCCTCGGGCAGTGTGCCTCGGGTGTGTGAGGTCCTTAGTTTAGTTAGGTTTAAGTAGTTCTAAGTTCTAGAGGACTGATGACCTCAGAAGTTAAGTCCCATAATGCTCAGAGCCATTTGAACCATTTTTGAATCAAAAAAATAAACTACATCATTATTATCCGCTTTGTACCTTATTTGTAACACCATACCCGAATTCCACACTGGTGATTCCGACAAATCGCCTTGACCACATATAAGATAAAATTATCGCCGATACAGTTGTCATACTATGAAAAATCCATCCACAAGTAATGGTCGTGTGCCGAAATTCACGCACCACACTGAAGTTTTCTGTTCTGGACAGTATAGTGCTTCTCAACCGACTCCTCAGTCACTACAGTGATGTGTACTGCAAGTGATGTGCTTCAATACTTCGCTTCAACTTATGATGATAGTGCTGAACAGTTAAAAGCAACATATGATCTACTGTGGCACCTTATTGATATTCTAGCCCTACAGAAATACTACATAACTGGTGAAATGCAACATCCCAACTCCTCAGATTTGGGTTCGTCCGCCACAGATACTGTGTTTTCCACAACCATGTAAATTAGTTCCACCCACATCTGGTGCTGCCAACTACCCAGATTTCAGACACTCACACTGTGCTGTGGAGGAATCCGGAGCATACTCAGTTTCGCCTGGACCAACCTCAAGACTGGTCTGCATCTGTTGACAACTTATTTGTAGCGACTGGCATGACAAATGGACAACTATGCAAAGAATGTTCCGTAGAATGCCAACAATGTATTCACATTGTTAACAGCAATGCTGACTGCCAAGCACTGCAGTGTCAGCCTCAACATGCTAACTTCCACACATTGGCCATGCCCGACCGACTTCACCTGGTCACTTCTGACTCTGACAATATTGCATCTACCTGTAGTGATGACCTTATGGCATCAACAAACCATCACATCCTCGGCATCTGTGCTGCGCCCATGCCTACACGGAATACCGCTAACAATGCTGCACCTACAGCTGTGCAGAATATCTCTAATTGCATCGTGCTCAGGCCTGCACCAAATACTACTGAGTATGCTGCTCACATGCCTGTGCAGAACATTGCCAGCCAAGCCATGCCCATGCAGCCACAACACTAACCAAGCATGCTTCGATTGAGCAAGACCATTTCTATCGGCATCATGTAACATACGTCACAGCCACTGCTCGACACAATGACTGTCACACAGCCAAAAAAACAACTGTGAGTCGAGCAACCGCTCCAATGTGTCACCATGTTCACGCAAATATCTGCCAACATGCGACTGTCGCCAGTCTTTCGACTACTCGATAGCGCCTGTAACAAGTACATCTATTCTGTTGACCTTGACACTCCACACAGCAGCAAATCTTCTGTCATCCTACTGACAGTAACTACTACCAGGCTCAAATTTCTAATCACACACATGAACATGGTCTTATCATCGACTTAAATTATAGTGTTCTCTGAGGCTTCCACTTCCGCTGGATCCACTTGTGAGCACCGATTTTTCAACCAAACCCTATGCCTCATTGTCTCTGACATACTACGTTTTGGCAGACATCAGTTCTGACACCCGCCCTCAGCTATTCGAAAGCTTATCGACGATGGATGAACATACTGCACTGCATGCGCAGCAACTGCAGAAAGCTTCCATGTCATCGACTACAGTGCACATATCCATGACCTGGACCATGAAACTGTCGCTTTCATGCCACCTTACATGGACATTCCTCATTAATCGTATCATAAAACCTGACCTATTGCTGGACTTTTTAATCCATTCCCATCTCTTAATGACACAGAACATCCTGCTCCTGTACTTTGATACAAGCCACTACATCCCAGGACTTTTAGCCCTGGGGCCTCCAACCCTATCTGGTACATCAACTACTCAAGACAAACAATAGGAAGACAATTGTACATCTATCAACACACTCTACAAGTGTGCCTCCACAGTCGATGAGCTCTTGGTAATTCAACAACGCTACACTGACTGCTATCCATCACAACATGCACTCCATACAGGGAAAACATTGCTCCCACATTGTAATAATGATATATTCACTGCACCCGCCCTGCTGTGTGAGCAGCCGAAGGGCATGTCACACAATCGTCATGGTGATTACAGTGGGAGCATATGTGTGGCCCCATTCTGTGTAGCCCCATTTCTGCTGATCAGTCATGCCCACCCTATATCTGATCACACCCACTCTCTGCTCTATGCAACAATCACTTTGTCATGGCTTCCTGACACACACTGGAGCACACACATTAGAACACAGTGCCCTACCTCACCACCCAGCTACCCTGCCACTGGCATCATCAGGCATGCTTTCCAGCTGCACAGTACACTGTCGACACATCTCTTCCACATGACTCACTGCTACACATCCCGACCACCACCTACCGTTGATCCTCACATGAATACACTGATTTCACTGGCTGTGTCCACCTGGTTCTATGTTAGGACTACTACACACCTACTACAGGTTGACGATGCTCTACAATGCCACACACAGAAAACATCAGAGGAACCAAACATAACACCTTTTTGACCTCTTTCAACAGCACAATTTGCCCTCAACCACCGTTGACAACCTTAGCACCTCTCCCCAACATAAGTTCAACACAACACTGCTGGACACTAAGTTTGTATCTCCAACAGTACCACTTCAACCATGGCCCAGAATGGGTTGTTACTTAGCATTTCTACCGCATCATGGCATCCAGTTTGCCATGGATGGCAACTGGTACAGGTGCACCCACCGAAGTTTGTACTGCTTATAAATTACCAGTTAATGTGAACCACACTGCCCCCTCAATGTACGCCATCACTGTGATCAGATCAAAGTCTCTCTGACATGTGAGGCCTCCACATGCCGACATCCTCACTACTGACATCTCAACCCCATCTTTTCAGTGGTTCCACTTGCATCTCGTGTGCATGCATTGAATGCTTCCAACATCAGCCAGCTATACCAACCGTTCAGTGCTCATACCACGCCCATGTGACTTTAAAAACAGTCCAGTCATGTCTCGAGAAAGTGACAGCCACAGTACGACTAGTCAAACACATCTGCACAACATCACTTTGAAAACACAGGCCAGGCATGTCTCACGAAATTGCAGGCCGTGACACTATCGGTCATGTATGTCTGTACCTAGCACTTCCACAGTCGCTCACCCTACTCTTGTCTTGACTTCAAAGCTTCACACTATGGGGGACAAGTGTTCTGTGGGGACATATGATGCGATTTAGGTTGCTGACGTGCTATGAGTGCAATACTTGTCAATGACCAGAGACTTGACTCTGTTCCTAGCATCCATGGTGAACAGTCATTCCTCTTTTATCTGTGAATGTATTCACTCAATAATGTGTTGGTCTACCATATCATGTCACACCTCATTTATATGATACCCTCACCATACCCGACTTCAATATGTCTAACAGAACGCTGGCTTGACAAGGAAAAACTTTACATGGTTGGTTTTTAAAATTATGCATTAGCTGGTCAATTTTGTTGAAAAAATTACAGCCATGGTGGTATTTGCATCCACATAAGGAAAAAAGGGAATTTTGAAACAATTTATTTTCCTAAAGAAATGGTTGAAGATAAAGATTCTGAGAAATCCAGTTCACAATTTGTTTGTAATTGTTATAAGCTACATTTGTTGGGAAGTTCTAAATATTGGTTAAGCACTAAACATAAAGGGTTAATCCCTTTCAAGAGCAAAACACAAAACACAAAGCATTGTGCCAACGAAGTTCTTCTTACATTATTCAGTTATGTCTCAACAATTTCTAAATGGTATTTTCTGACTAGAAAGTTTCAGACCAATAATTTAGAAGCAAGATCTGGATTGGACAAACAACTGTCTGGAGCAAATTATCATATATTGTACACTTAAATATTAGAATATGAAACCAAAATTGATGTCAAGAGTTTACTTGACTTCTGTCTTCACGTTTTGGAGCATTTCTTTCAACCACCAGATTCTGAATGATGATTTTGGAGTGGTTCAGTATATCTAGCAAGCCAAGAATTGAAGATAGATGTGCCAAAGATACGAACAAAAATGATATACCTAATAATAATCCTGTTATTGTTTAAGTTTGCGGATCTATGACACAGAAGGCTGTAGAAAAGAGGTCATGTGAAATTTGTGTTCCAGTTCTGAAATCAAATGAATGTCTTTATTTTGACATTCTTAATAAGGGTGGTTTAATTTTGTCATCCTCAACTGTTTGAAAATTATATCACCTACATTGGATACTGTATGTGTATTAATACGAGATTGGCTTAATGGCTCTGAGCACTATACGACTTAACTTCTGAGGTCATCAGTCGCCTATGACTTACAACTAATTAAACCTAACTAACCTAAGGACATCACACACATCCATGCCCGAGACAGGATTCGAACCTGCGACTGTAGCGGTCTCTCGGCTCCAGATTGTAGCGCCTAGAACCGCACGGCCACTCAGGCTGGCATTATGATATTCATATGAACTACACTTTTTAAAAAAGTGTAACCAAAAGCAGGTTCACAAGTTAATTTTGAAAAGAACTGTTTCTTCAGACGCGAGTCTAAACTTCTTTCTTCATGATACTTGTTTGTGTGGTGATGTTTTAAGTGATGTGTATGAAGACATGTCAAATACAGTTTGAAATACATTGGTCGACTTACATGTCGATGATTATTAAATGATGATGAGGACAACACAACATCCAGTCCCTGAGTGTGGAAAATCTCTGAGCCGGAGGGGAATCGAACCTGGGCCCAATGCAAGGTAGTCAGATGCACTGACCACACAGATAAGAGAGCAGACATACAGTCAAAAAAGTGGCAAATAAAAGTAAGATGAAACTTAATATATTTCAACGTAAATAAAATTTAATTAACTTGTAGTGTGAATTTATTTGCGGTGCAAACTTGTTTTCCAATAATTACATGCTTTGCTCATATATATGTGATTCTGGTTTTCGCCTATTGATTCTCCTGTCTTAGAAAGTATAGTGTTGCGGTAATAACAAAAGTATAATGTTTACACTAATGTCAAACCACCCCACGTGAAATTTTTCCTATCATAAAGCTTTCAAGGCATTATTTACCTAAAGGGAAGTTGTATCCACATGGTACCTTTTTCTTGCATTCTCTAATTTGTAAGCCTTCGATGTGAGTAATTGCAAATGGAATTACAGATACAAGAAAATTTTTCGGGACAACTCATTAAAATTATGTTGCTTTTTGCTTCTTCAAAATAAACATGTTACTGCTTCTTACAGTAATGTGGAGGAAACTTTCACTGAAATTCTAGTGAATTAAGCAACTGTGAAATAACTTTACACAGCACTTGTTGCCTACTTCATTTAATACATAATAGTAAGTTACTATTAGGTTACCTGTGAGAGAACAAGGCCAGATGATGATCTTACCTTGGGGTCACTGATAAGGATTTTCAGTGACAGGTTACACACTTGGATGACTTTTTTTCATGGTCACTCCCCTACCCCCCCCCCTCCCGGGAACCAGCAGCAAATGATAGAGGTCATCCATGGGAACCTCATTTCTCCCCTTTTGCCCCTTCCCCCTTACCTCATCTCCAACCTGCCGACCAATAGCGAGGCTGTAACAATAGGAAACGAGCTCTCCCCACCTCTCCCCTCTACTATATTATGAATCCAGCTGGCCAAGCCTGCCTCATTAGGGGTCTGATCTTCATACTGAGAGGTCTCAGCCAACGCCTCCATGTATAAGAGGAGTAAAATTGTTATATTTGAATAATAATGTAATTATCATTGTTATTAACAAATATACATTCAATTATACATACGGTTTGTTACTGTTCCAGCAGCACAATGAGCCCCTGATCCAGTAATGGCAGAGCTGCTGGATGAGGAAACCCACATGCTACTGGCTGCACTGTCACAGCAACACAGAGATGGTCTTCCTCTTTTATCGGACTGGTGTCGCTCCTCTACACTATACACCATCGCAGTAGCAGGTACAGTAGCAGCTGCTACCATAAAAACTGCCACATCTTGCAGAACTGCAGGCGAGTGCCCTATCAAGAGCACTTCTCTTCACCTGCATATATAGTGTGGCAGCTGTTAGATCTAAACGAATAAATGTGGGTCTGTCACGACAGAATGACTTTGCCGTAGTGACTGAAGTTTAAAACGCACAATGCATTGGTACCAGAGTTCAATATGCACAGTACTAGAGGAAATACTATAATGTATGTGTAATGTGATGGGGTACATGAAGAATCAGATGACGGATGAGTATGATCCATCCCATATGTATAGCCGTAAAGTCTCAACAGTTGACGTGTATGGTGAGGTCACGTCAGAATTAAATTCATGGGACACAGACATATACACTACTGGCCATTAAAATTGCTACACCACGAAGATGACGTGCTACAGACGCGAAATTTAACCGACAGGAACAAGATGCTGTGATATGCAAATGATTAGCTTTTCAGAGCATTCACACAAGGTTAGCGCCAGTGGTGACACCTGCAACGTGCTGACATGAGGAAAGTTTCCAACCGATTTCTCATACACAACCAGCAATTGACCAACTTTGCCTGGTGAAAAGTTGTTGTGATGCCTCCTGTAAGGAGGAGAAAAGCGTACCATCACGTTTCCGACTTTGATAAAGGTCGGATTGTAGCCTGTCACGATTGCGGTTTATCGTATCGCGACATTACTGCTCGCATTGATCGAGATCCAATGACTGTTAGTAGAATATGGAATCGGTGGGTTCAGAAGGGTAAAACGGAATGTTGTGCTGGATACCAACGGTCTCGTATCACTAGCAGTCGAGATGACAGGCTTCTTATCCGCGTGGCTGTAAGGGATCGTGCAGCCACGTCTCGATCCCTGAGTCAACAAATGGGGACGTTTGCAAGACAACAAATATCTGCACGAACAGTTCGACGACGTTTGCAGCAGCATGGACTATCAGCTCGGAGACCACGGCTGCAGTTACCCTTGACGCTGCATCACAGACAGGAGCACCTGCGATGGTGTACTCAACGACGAACCTTGGTGCACGAATGGCAAAACGTCATTTTTTCGGATGAATCCAGGTTCTGTTTAGAGCATCATGATGGTCGCATCCGTGTTTGGAGACATCGTGGTGAACGCACATTGGAAGAGTGTATTCGTTATCGTCATACTGGCGTTTCACCATGCGTGATGGCATGGGGTGCCATTGCTTACACGTTTCGGTCACCTCTTGTTCGCATTGACGGAACTTTGAACAGTGTACGTTACATTTCAGATGTGTTACGACCCGTGGCTCTACCCTTCATTCGATCCCTGCGAAACCCTACATTTCAGCAGAATAATGTACGACCCCATGTCGCAGGTCCTGTATGGGCCTTTCTGGATACAGAAAATGTTCGAATGGTGCCCTGGTCAGCACATTCTCCAGACCTCTCACCAATTGAAAACGACTGGTCAATGGTGGCCGAGCAACTGGCTCTTTACAATACGCCAGTCACTACTCTTGATGAACTGTGGTGTCGTGTTGAAGCTGCATGGGCAGCTGTACTTGTACACGCCATCCAAGCTCTGTTTGACTCAATGCCCAGGCGTATCAAGGCCGTTATTACGGCCAGAGGTGGTTGTTCTGGGTACTGATTTCTCAGGATCTATGCACCCAAATTGTGTGAAAATGTAAGCACATGTCAGTTCTAGTATAATCTATTTGTCCAATGAATACCCGTTTATCATCTGCATTTCTTCTTGGTGTAGCAATTTTTTAAAATATTCAAAAGTTGTGAATTTAGAAAATCTTTACTGGGCACTGTCGATGCCACAGAAAGATTGTGCCACTGGCAGCCTTATGTAAGAACAATTTGCTATGAGTCTGTAGACTAATTAAACAAATTAGTGTTACTATGTACCAAGTGGAGCAGTGTACGAATGCCTGTGGACCCCCAGTACCAAAAGTGTATGAGTGTAGATCCTGTCAGGTCTATAGAGGGTGAGTTCACTGAAGAAATTCTTCTGTGGGTAATGCCACCTATTGGCTTGAATGGGATACGGGCCGAATTTAAAGCCTACAGATGGCAGCTATTTTTAAAATTCTCTGTTGCAACTGTGCAATAAAATCTGTGATGAAAAAAAAATTATTAAAGCACAGTGTGTTTCAAAAGCTGTTGTTCATTTCACACAAAGCCCGCCCCCCCCACCACCACCACCACACCGCCCTATCCAATCACCTATAAAAATATATAGCTTCTTACCAGGAGTTAGCTCGTTCAGGCGCCACTGCTGCTGCCGCAACTACTGGCACGGCCTAAGGCACCACCCCCAGTGCCTTGGGGCTGCCTCCACCGATGCTGCTTAACCAAACGCTGGCGAATTAAACTGTCCAATACACTGAGAGACAGCCCTGGGTGTGTGGTTCATAAGCAGCTACTAGCACCCAACTGTAGGGGTCCGTATCTCAAAGTGTCTTATTGAAGTATGAAACAATAGTCTTGAAACAATGCCACTAATTCAGTAGTATCTTACGTACCTGCTAAACTGCTTTGTCTGCACATGCATACTATTATTTTAAAAACAGACTAAGTAGGAAAAAGTCATTTATTGTTTTCCATTTTACAACCAAGACTGATCGTACACCCAGCAATATGTATTTGTTTATAAAGAGAGCTACATGTGTGTGAGTTCTCTATAAAATACCCTCTTTGCCAACGTCAGCCCATTGTCGTCATCATGACTGAGTGGACGAAACATCCCTTTCACAAGAGTCTTGTAGTAACTGACTAGTCCATCAATGATGATGCTGGAAACCAGAAGAAAAAGAAACAGTATGGATCATTACTTTCCGATAACATACATGCTTTAATTATAGGACTTTGAGACTGTGGAAAGACAAATATTGTTCTAACATTGTTAACACTTCCTGAGGAGGTATTCTTCGAGCATGTATATATTTTTTCAGCCAGAATATCAGCTACGGCAGGATATTTCGCATGGCATTGAGGGAGCAGCCTAGCAGACGCTCAGGGAAAGTGGCGATATTCCACCGCCTGAAAAAGTAAAGCCAAACAGTGTATTTATATTTCGTCATGTAGCAGTGGAAAATCAGAGCGAGATCTGGAAATATGTTTGCTTTGGCCGCCATATACAAGTTGACACATCTTATTTGAGGCAGACATAATCAAGGACACAAAAGCAGTTAATCCGGGATAATGTGATTTTTATTATTGCTTTCAAACAAGATAATCTGAATTTAAAGCATATTTACCAAGATCACGTACGAACCGACATGTCGTTGACTGAATTTGTTAACATGTGTGGAGACTGCTGAAATAACTCGCTGCACGGCTTTCTGGTTAGTGATAAAACGAGGAAACTGGATGAAGACCGATATAGACGAAACTTCAACGATATTCTGCATAAAAGGCAGCTTACCTAAATGCAACTGTGTCAGTATATTGTAGGCTCTAGATCAATTCGCACGTATGCGGTGTGCTCGTTCCAATGGGATGAAGCAGAAGCGTTTATACATCAACAGAAAAATCGAGACAATCAACGAAAGATAAGTGGAATTGGATGTCAGTGTCAAGGCGGCGGATGTGAAATGTGAATCCCAGCTGAATGATAGAATCCAACGAAGTGAGCAAGCAGTCAACACAAAGTTAACGGAATTGGATAGCATTACTAAGGCAGCAGTTACGAAAGTTTAATCGAAGGTGGAAGAGCTGAATCCAGCTGTGTGGGGAACATGTTGAGCCAAAGATTGAAGCAGTCAGCGGAAGTGTCAATGCTTGATTAATGGCTATGAAAGTCGAGTAGTATGAATCCATGATGGGGGAGGCGAATTACAGAATCCATCGACATGAGTCTCAGATAGAAGAGCTAAGAAGAGGTGTGGAAAGAAATTCGTTTTAAAATGCGGGTATTAAAACTGGGACAGCTGGAGTGTGAACAGTCTCTCTTTCAAACTCTTAGACCCGTAACAGAAAGTTTTCAATAGCTCTCATACACAGTGCTGGCGGATGGTGGTAGGACAAGAGAAGAAGAAGCATATATTATCACCGATTTCATCAACTGCCACAGTGCTAGTCGAGATGAGCCGTATAATCTAGGAAAGCTTAACAGGGGCACTCTACATGTTAGTGATAGGGAGTTTCAGTGGACACTGGTTAAGTAGAGCTAATATTCCAAAAAACTTCGAAAACCAAAAATGATTTGTCGAAAGATAAGAGATCATACACTGAAATATTATGTATGACCAACATACATAGGCAGGACAAAGGTCAAAAAGTACGATTGAAAAACCCAAACAGTAAGAAATTCTTTAAAATTATTAGACCTGTGTTAGTAAATTATAAGCAGAAGTTCAACGTAGGCGATTTGGTGCGTGTTTCGAACTATAAAAATGCGTTTGAGAAGTCTTGTCTTACTAACTAATCGACAGAGAGCTCCACAGTGTCCAAATTGCGGAGGACAAACCAGATAACTTGCATCTCTTAGGGTAGTGACGGTGAAGAAATAGCAAAGGAATTACAGGAAAGTTCTGAACTGGACGTATTTCTTGTGTTGTGGAAAAGGAATTTAGTGAAATGGTTCGGCTTTCTAGCATAAAAAAAAAGTTGGATAGACACTCTCGATTTGGTGTATAACGGTGTGTGCAAACCTCAGACAGTGCAGTAGCATACCATGAGAGGTGGTGATGGTTTTCTCCATAAATGGCCATTTTAACTTAATATTCCTGTACAAAATTTCTGTGGACTCTGGAACGAAACTAAAAATAAGCATTTGACTCATGGTGATGGGTTTAATCTACTTGATGAGGCCTGCAAGTAGCAGGATTTAGCATACGCTGCAAATTAAGGTTTGCCAGATCGCCATGCTGCAGATCGAATTTTAGCCTATAAAGCCAAGAAATGACACTGGCATAGGGAAACGTATTTTGGCATTCAAAGTTTATAAAGCACTGTGTACTAAACTTAAATTGGGCGCTGGACTAAATTTCAAATTGTAGCTCGTTGTATAATAAAGAAGAAAAAACCTATGGGGTGTTTCAAATTGTGTTCAGACAGCGATGGTATCGGCTAAAAGAGTCTTGAAATCATTAAAGATGCCAGTGCTACCCTTTCTGGGTTTCGATCGGAATTTTGAGTCCTGGAACAACTATATCCAGCGTCTGGAGCAGTACTACGTCAAGGATCAGATATCAGCTGATGTGCAATGATAATCCGTTTTATTAGCATTGCAGTCCCCACTGCATTTCAACTCCTTCAGAAATTCTCACCTACTTGTGAACCTATGACTCTCTCTTATAATGATATTAAAGAAATTCTTGTGAAATGTTTTGATTTACAAGTCCATGTTGCTGCTGCCAGACACAGATTTTTTTTTTCACTCTTGACTCAATTACAGGGCCTGACTAGGGAATGATGTTTATCACTTGGAACTGCTATCTTCTCACTGTGGAGTTTTAGGTGTGACTCGACACTGTTTACGTCTAAAATTTTTTCAGTAACTTTGTGTTTTCATCGTCTGATGACGGCCTATGCCGAAACACGTATTACAATAAAGAAGTTCTCCTAACATCTTGTGTTGTTATTAGCGATCCACCAGCAGTCGTTATAATTTTTACATCAATATGTCGCAAACCACACACACGACTTTTGTCTATTTTAAATTTTTAAATTTAAATTTCATTTTGTTAATGACAATTGTAAAAAACATTACGTAGAATCTCTAATTAGCGATATGCTTATTACACGTTCCGCTGATGATAAATTGAAGAAGGATCTTCTTAGCCTAACAAATCCATTTTTTCAGACTATCTGCCCCTGATTTGGGCATATGTTGTTGTTGTGGTCTTCAGTCCAGAGACTAGTTTGATGCACTGAAGGTATTAGACCAAGTTTACACTGATCACGGATCGGCAGAGGTGGCCTTATTAATGGGCCTTCTAGGTCGCCTAATTTAATGTCGACGGATTTCTTTTTGTGGGGATGTTGTTGATGTGGTCTTCAGTCCAGAGACTGGTTTGATGCAGCCCTTCATGCTACTCTATCCTGTGTGAGCTTCTTCGTCCCCGAGTAACTACTGCAACTTAAATCCTTCTGAATCTGCTTAGTGTATTCATCCCTTGGTCTCCCTTTACGATTTTTGCCCTCCACGCCCCCCCCCCCCCAACACTAAATTGGTGATTCCTTGATGCCTCAGAACGTGTCCTACCAATCGATCCCTTCTTCTAGACAGGTTGTGCCACAAATTTCTCTTCTCCCCAATTCTATTCAGTACCTCCTAATTAGTTACATGACCTACTCATCTATAGCACCACGTTTGAAAGCTTCTATTCTTTCCTTGTCTAAACTATTTATCGTCCAGGTTTCACTTCAATACATGGCTACACTCGATACAAATACTTTCAGGAAAGGCTTCCTGACACTTAAATCTATACACGATCTATACACTTAAATCTATACACGATGTTAGTAAATTTCTCTTTTTCAGAAACGCTTTCCTTGCCATTGCCAGTCTACATTTTATATCCTCCCTACTTCGACCATCATCAGTTATTTTGCTCCCCAAATACCAAAACTCATCTACTACTTTAAGTGTCTCATTTACTAATCTAATTCCCTCTGCGTCACGTGATTTAATTCGACTACATTCCATTATCCTCGTTTTGCTTTTGTTGATGTTAATCTTATATCCTCCTTTCAAGACACTGTCCTTCCGTTCAACTGCTCTTCCAGGTCCTTTGCTGTCTCTTACAGAATTACAATGACATTGGCAAACCTCAATATTTTCATTTCTTCTCCATGGATTTTAATTCCTGCTCCAAATTTTCCTTATGTTTGCTTTACTGCTTGCTGAATATACAGATTGAACAACATCGGGGATAGGCTATAACCCTGTCTTACTCCCTTCTCGACCACTGCTTCCCTTTCCCTTTCATACCCCTCGACTCTTATAACTGCCATCTGATTTCTGTACAAATTATAAATAGGCTTTCGTTCCCTTATTTTACGTCCGCATCTCGTGGTCGTGCGGTAGCGTTCTCGCTTCCCACGCCCGGGTTCCCGGGTTCGATTCCCGGCGGGGTCAGGGATTTTCTCTGCCTCGTGATGGCTGGGTGTTGTGTGCTGTCCTTAGGTTAGTTAGGTTTAAGTAGTTCTAAGTTCTAGGGGACTTATGACCACAGCAGTTGAGTCCCATAGTGCTCAGAGCCATTTGAACCTTATTTTACCCCTGCCACATTCAGAATTTTAAACAGAGTATTCCAGTCAACATTTTCAAAATCTTTCTCTAAGCCTACAAACGCCTAGAGACGTGGGTTTATATTTCCTTAACCTGTGTTCTAAGATAAGTCATGGGATCAGTATTGCCTCGCGTGTTCCAACATTTCTACGGAATCCAAACTGATCTTCCACGAGGACGTCTTCTGCCACTTTTTCCATTCGCCAGTAAAGAATTCGTGTTAGTATTTTGGAACTGTGACTTATTAAACTGATAGTTCGATAATTTTCACACCTGTCAACACTTGCTTTCTTTGGGATCGGAATTATTATATTCTTCTTGAAATCTGAGGATATTTCGCTATCTCATACATCTTGCTCACCAGATGGAAGAGTTTTGTCGTGGGTGGCTCACCCAAGGCTATCGGTATTTCTAATGAAATGTTGTCTACTCCCGGGGCCTTTTTTTGATTTAGGCCTTTCAGTGCTCTATCAAATTCTTTGCGTAGTAACATATCTCCCATTTCATCTTCATCTACGTCCTCTTCCGGTTCCATAATATTGCTCTCAGGTACATCGACCTTGTAGAGACCCTCTATATACTCTTTCCACCTTTCTGTTTTCCCTTCTTTGCTTAGAACCGGTTTTCCATCTGAACTCTTGATATTCATACAGGTGATTCTCATTTGTCCAAAGGTCTCTTTAATTTTCCTGTAGGCTGTATCTATCTTACCCCTAGTGAGATAAGCCTCTACATCCTTACATTTGTCCTCTAGCCATACCTGCTTAGCCATTTTGCACTTCCTGACGATCTCATTTTTGAGACTTTGTATTCCTTTTTGCCTGCTTCATTTACTGCATTTTTATATTTTCTCCTTTCATCAATTAAATTCAGTATTTCTTCTGTCACCCAAGGATTTCTACTAGCCCTCGTCTTTTTACCTACTTGATCCTCTGCTGCCTTCACTACTTCATCCCTCAAAGCTACCCATTCTTCTTCTACTGTATTTCTTTCCCCCATTCCTGTCAATTGTTCCCTTATGCTCTCCCTGAAACCCTGTACAACCTCTGGTTTAGTCAATTTATCCAGGTCCCATCTCCTTAAATTCCCACCTTTTTGCAGTTTCTTCAATTTTAATCTACAGGTCATAACCAATAGATTGTGGTCAGAATCCACATCTGCCCCTGGAAATGTCTTACAATTTAAAACCTGGTTCCTAAATCTCTGTCTTACCATTACATAATCTATCTGAAACATTCTGGTGTCTCCAGGACTCTTCCACGTATACAACCTGCGTTCATGATTCTTAAACCAAGTGTTAGCTATGATTAAGTTGTGTTCTGGGCAGAATTCTACCAGACGGCTTCCTCTTTCATTCCTTACCCCCAGTCCATATTCACCTGCTACTTTTCCTTCTCTTCCTTTCGCTACTATCGAATTCCAGTCCCCCGTGACTATTAAATTTTCGTCTCCCTTAACTGTCTGAATACTTTCTTTTTTCGCATCATTCATTTCTTTAATCTGTTCATCATCTGCGGAGCTACTGTGGTAGGCGTGTGCTTCGTATCTGTCTTGGCCACAATAATGCACTCCTAATTTTGTATTCATTATAAACCTACTCCTGCATTATCCCTATTTGATTTTATATTTACAACCCTGTGTTCACCTGACCAGAAGTCTTGTTCCTCCTGCCACCGAACTTAACTAATTCCCACTATATCTAACTTTAACGTATCCATTTCCCTTTTTAAATTTTCTAACCTACCTGCCCGATTAAGGGATCTGACATTCCACGCTCCGACCCGTAGAACGTCAGTTTTCTTTTTTCTGATAACAACGTCCTTCTGTGTAGTCCCCGCCCGGATATCCGATTGGGGCCTATTTTACCTCCGGAATATTTTACCCAAGAGGACGCTATCATCATTTAATCATACAGTAAAGCTCATGCCCTCGGGAAAAATTACGTCTGTAGTTTCCCCTTGCTTTCAGCCGTTCGCAGTACCAATAGCAGCACGGCCGTTATGGTTAGTGTTACAAGGCCAGCTCAGTCAATCATCCAGACTGTTGCCCCTGCAACTACTGAAAAGGTTGCTGCCCCTCTTCAGAGACCACACGTTTGTCTGTCCTCTCAACAGATACGGACGGCTATCTGTATTGCTGAGGCACGTAAGCCTCCCCACCTGCTGCAAGGTCCATGGTTAATGAAGGGGTGAGGGGGGGGGGGGCTTCATTCCATGGTACATCCGAATACCATTTTTTTGCGCACTGATTTTTCCTGACTAGCCTCTTAAACTTCAGCCTACTCTTCGTCATTACTAAATTGTTATCTGTATCTGCTCCTGGGTGTGCCTTACAATTCAGTATCTAATTTCGGAATTTCTAATTGACCTTGATGTAAGTTAACTGGAAACTTCTCGTCTCTCCCGCGCTCGTCCAGGTATACCTCCTCTTTTGATACTTGAACAGAGAATTCCTTATTACTAGCTGGAATTTATTGGAGATCTCAGCCAATCTTTCTCCTCTCTCATTCCTACAACCAAACCCTTATTCTCTCGTAACCCCTTCTTCTACTCCTTCTCTTTTTTTCATTTCAAATGCAGTCTAATTTTAAAACATGATGCACGTCTTCTTTACATTTTGCTCGCCATAGTGTTGACGAGATTCACTGAATAGCAAATTTTGGCAAGAAGCGATGGATATGCCTATGATCTTTTAACGCTGTAAGTATATTTCAGACATTGCTTTATTAATTTTAATCTCCACAAAATGTGGTGACACTGTTGTTTGCTTTTAACCAAGTAAGTCGCACCTGATGATGCGGCTTTAGGCAGCGAAACCGGTTGTATTTTAATAAACAACAGTTTTACAATTTGTTAGTGGAGGTCTTCCTAACATCATGCACTTCCTAGGAGGTTCACCATTTGTTTGTAGTGGAATCTAATAAGAAGCTGATCGCTTACGCAAACGAAGTGATCGAAATGAGGTAACGCCTGATAGGTCTGCAACTCACCTAACATACATATAATGCGGTTCAGACTTAAATGACCAAGGCTACTAGGAAAACTACCGTAGTCTATGATTACTTTTGACTGTCTACAGTAGCCTACGGTAATTTTACAACTCTAGTCCTGAGGTACGACATATGATGTCATGTACAAAAAATTTCTGCTATAGTTTCAAAAATTTTTTAGGGGCCATTCATTTTTAACTAGCATTAACACAAAGCAGTTAACACAACTGCATGGTGTCTGTTCTTTCGGACATGTCCAAAAGTACAGATACCACGCATTCATATAACTGATTCACCTCAATGAGCAATGAATGCACCACATTCAGTACAGATGCGCAATTACGTCCGAACTCAAAGTAGCGAGCTTGGAAGACACGGAGAGGAACTGCAGGTAGGTGGCGCTGGGTCGGAGTGCGGGTCAGCTGAGATGGATAACAAGATAGTCCGACCAGTTGCGCAGTGGTTAACGCAGCTGCCTAGTATACAAGGGATCCTGGGTTCGGATCCCGGTCCGGCACACATTTTCTCTCGTAACCGCTGAAGCCGCACAAAGACCTGATGCAGTTGATATAATAGCCCCTTCACTTTTTACATCTACATCTACATGGATACTCTGCAAAGCACATTTAAGTGCCTGGCACAGGGTTCATCCAACGACCTTCATAAATCTCTATTATTCCAATCTCGTATAGCGTGTGGAAAGAATGAACACTTATATCTTTCCGTACGAGCTCTGATTTCCCTTATTTTATCGTGGTGATCATTCCTCCCTATGTAGGTCGGTCTCAACAAAGTATTTTCCCATTCGGAGGAGAAAGTTGGTGATTGGAATTTCGTGAGAAGATTCCGTCGGAACGAAAAACGCCCTTCTTTTAATGATTTCCAGCCCAAATCCTGTATCATTTCTGTGACACTCTCTCAAATATTTCGCGATAATACAAAACGTGCTGCCTTTCTTTGAACTTTTTCGATGTACTCCGTCAGTCCTATCTGGTAAGGACCCCACACCGCGCAGCAGTATTCTAAAAGAGGACGGACAAGCGTAGTGTAGGCAGTCTCCTTAGTAGGTCTGTTACATTTTCTAAGTGTCCTGCCAATAAAACGCAGTCTTTGGTTAGCCTTCCCCACAACATTTTCTGTGTGTTCCTTCCAATTTAAGTTGTTCGTAATTGTAGTACCTAGGTATGTAGTTGAATTTACGGCTTTTAGATTAGACTGATTTATCGTGTAACCGAAGTTTAACGGATTCCTTTTAGCACTCATGTGGATGACCTCACACTTTTCGTTATTTAGGGTCAACTGCCACTTTTCGCACCATTCAGATATCTTTTCTAAATCGTTTTGCAGTTTGTTTTGGTCTTCTGATTACTTTATTAGTCGATAAACAACAGCTCCATCTGCAAACAACCGAAGACGGCTGCTCAGATTGTCTCCCAAATCGTTTATGTAGATAAGGAACAGCAAAGGGCCTATAAAACTACCTTGGGGAACGCCAGAAATCACTTCTGTTTTACTCGACGACTTTCCGTCAGTTTCTACGAACTGTGACCTCTCTGACAGGAAATCATAAATCCACTCACATAACTGAGACGATATTCCATAAGCACGCAATTTCACTACCAGCCGCTTGTGTGGTACAGCATCAAAAGCCTTCCGGAAATCCAGAAGTACGGAATCGATCTGAAATCCCTTGTCGATAGCACTCAACACTTCATGTGAATAAAGAGCTAGTTGTGTTTCACAGGAACGATGTTTTCTAAGCCCATGTTGACTATGTGTCAATTGACAGTTTTCTTCGAGGTAATTCATAATGTTCGAACACAATATATGTTCTGAAATCCTGCTGCATATCGACGTTAACGATACGGGCCGGTAATGTAGTGGATTACTCATACTACCTTTCTTGAATATTGGTGTGACCTGTGCAACTTTCCAGTCTTTGCGTACGGATCTTTCGTCAAGCGAACGGTTGTATATGATTGTCAAGTATGGAGCTAATGCAGCAGCATACTCCGAAAGGAACCTAATTGGTATACAGTCTGGACCAGAAGACTTGCTTTTATTAAGTGATTTAAGTTGCTTCACTACTCCGAGGATATTTACTTCTACGTTAGTCATGTTGGCAGCTGTTCTTGTTTCGAATTCTGGAATATTTACTTCGTCTTCTTTTGTGAAGGCATTTCGGAAGACTGTGTTTAGTAACTCTGCTTTGGCAGCACTGTCTTCGATAGTATCTCCATTGCTATCGCGCAGAGAAGGCATTGATTCTTTCTTGCCGCTAACATACTTCACATACGACCAGAATCTCTTTGGATTTTCTACCAGGTTTCGAGACAACGTTTCGTAGTGGAAATTGTTATAGGCGTCTCGCACTGAAGTCCGCGCTAAATTTAGAGCTTCTGTAAAAGAACGCCAGTCTTGAGGATTTTGCGTCTGTTTAAATTTGGCATGTTTGTTACGTTATTTCTGCAACAATGTTCTAACCCGTTTTGTGTACCAAGGAGGATCAGCTCCGTCGTTTGTTAATTTATTTGGTATAAATCTCTCAATTGCTGCCAATACTATTTCTTTGAATTTAAGCCACATCTGGTCTACACTTATATTATTAATTTGGAATGAGTGGAGATTGTCTCTCAGGAAGGCGACAAGTGAATTTTTATCTGCTTTTTTGAATAGGTATATTTTTCGCTAATTTTTCGGGGATTTGGGGATTACGATATTCAATCTCGCTACGACAACCCTGTGTTCATTAATCCCTGTATTGGTTTTGATGCTCGTTATTAACTAAGGATTATTTGTTGCTAAGAGGTCAAGTGTGTTTTCACAACCGTTTACTATTCGCAAGACTTCGTAATTAATCATGTATTTCTGCCAACATATCGAGGGTACATTAAAATCACCACCAACTATTATCGTATGATTCGGGTACGTGTTTGAAACCAAACTCAAGTTTTCTTTGAACCTTTCAGCAACTGTATCATCTGAATTGGGAGGTCGGTAAAAGGATCCAATTATTATTTTATTCCGGTTGCCAATAATAACCTCTGCCCATACTAACTCACAGGAAGTATCAACTTCAATTTCGCGACAAGTTAAACTACTTCTGACAGCAACAAACACACCACCGCCAACCGTGTTTAGCCTATCCTTGCGGAACACTGTTAGGTTCTTCGCAAAAATTTCGGCTTTAGCCAGCTTTCAGTGCCTATAACGATTTGAGCATCAGTGCTTTCTATTAGCGCTTGGAGCTCTGGTACTTTCCCAACACAGCTACGACAGTTTACAACTGTTATACCAATGGTTCCTTTATCTACGTTCTTCCTGTGTCCAGCCTGCTCCCTTTGTGACTGAAGCCCTCCTTGTGTTTTCCCGAGACCCTCTAACCTAAAAAAACCGCCCAGTCCACGCCACACAGCCGCTCCTATCCGTGTAGCCGCCTCCTGCGTATAGTGGACACCTGACCTATTCAGCGGAACCCGAAACCCGACCACCCTTTGGCGCAAGTCGAGGAATCTGCAGCCTACACGGTCGCAGAACGGTCTGAGCCTCTGATTCAGACCCTCCACTCTGCTCTGTACCAAAGGTCCGCAATCGGTCCTGTCGACTATGCTGCAAATGGTCAGCTCTGCTTTCATCTTGCAAGCAAGATTGGCAGCCTTTACCACTTCTGTTAGCCGCTCGAAACCAGGGAGAATCTCTTCTGATCCAAAGTGACACACATCATTGGTACCGACGTGAGCAACCACCTGCAGTTAGCTGCACCATGTGCTCTTCATGGCATCCTGGAGGACCCTTTCCGTGTCTGGAATGATTCCACCCGATATGCAGACGGAGTGCACATTGGTTTTCTTTCCCTTCTTGTCAGCCAAGTCCCTAAGGGGCCCCATAACGCGCCTAACGTTGGAGCTCTCAACTACCAATAATCTCACCCTCTGCGATTGCCCGGATCTGTCTTCCCCCTTCTCTTTCAATTTACACAACTCAATAGTAGATCACTTGTACTATTGCTTGGGACTGAAGAGGATATTTGGACCAAAAAATAATGTTCCTACACAGACAGCTCAACGTTTGCAATGGTGGGTGCTACTTATGTCGAATTATGACTACGAAGTTATATTCAGATTCGAATCACAACACGCGAAAGCGTCCATAGGATTTAACTGATGAGCTGATGTTTGTTTTTAAATAGATATCAGTAGTGAAGACACTGTGAAAAAATTCCCAGTAAATGAAAATTTAATTGCCTAACTTGTGCCTAACGATCCTGTATTGCCGGAGATCAAACAGTATGTTTACAGGGCGTGGTCTAATGATAAGACGTTGATTAGTGAACAATAGATTAAGTCTTATTGGAATATGAGGCAAGGATTTACAGTGTACAGAAGCGTCATTTTGATATACCCAGAATCAGGCAAGACATGAGTGATTATTACTGCTTAAATCTAATCTACTACAGATGCTACATTAATGCCACAGAGGCATCGTATCAGACGCATTGCTTGAGGGTGTTGTTATTCGAAAAATATTTACGCCTCGATAATACTTTCTGTGGCCACAGGCGTCAGAACCCTGGTCACGTCCACATACTGATTTTTCAGGAGCTTTCTCTGCAACCACTGGCTCTTCCTTATTGACCCCTTCTCCAAATTTTGATTTGTGATACAGATGTGGTAGGCATTTTCAACAACGGCTGCTCAGGCCTTATCAAAGGTTTTCTCTACTGAAGGACTGCCGAACTTTATTGTCACTGACAAAGGTACACAATTTTCTTCTTAGGTGTGGCATTTCACACTTTCTGGATTGCACCGTTTCACCTTGAGACCAAGTGACTCGCTGAAAATTTGTACGAACTTTCAAGTCGCGCATGATGAAGCTGGTTCAGCAGTACTGTAAAGACAGTACTTTATTTATCTTCTTCTCTTAGTACAGAGCGACTCCAAACGACGAACAATCTCTAGTGGAGAAATTACATGGAAGACGCCATCGAACATCGATGTCTACTTTATAGCCATTCATCTATTCACAAGCTGAGGTTCGACAACAGTCCAAACGAAAATTTTTTAATCTGAATGATCATGTACTCATTTCAGTGTAAAAGTATGGGAAAAAGATGTGGGTGCCATGTATGGTCATAGAGAAGCTCAGCAATGTCATGTTAAATACTGAAGCTCAAATAGAGTCGCAAAGCACCATAAAAATCTAATCCGGCAGCACAGCGTTCAGATTCAAATAGCCAGACCTCCTAGGACGTTTTCTTTTATAGAATCAGAATACCTGTTGTCTGTGGGACCTTACGATGCAGCTGCATCCAACCAAAGAGGAACCGACGGAAGTGGACTTCCCACCTCGCACCTCAGACCAGAGAACAGACATGAAGTTGGCAAACGCTTGACCAGCCGCCCCCTCACCGCGGTTTTGAGTGGGTTTCTCACGATGCTGCAGGTGAACGCCAGGGAGCAACATAACGCACCCACCAAATATGCACAATGGCAAGGAAAGAAGTAGGACGCTAATGAAGGCAGCCGGCTTCACATCAGCTTTCTCCCCCCCCCCCCTCGCCCTCCCCGCCCCCGCCCACCGTCAAGAGAAGGATGATGTGTACCAGGCGCGATCGAACAGAGCCTCAAGGTGGCATTCACAAATTAGGGCCAGATTTTGCTTCCACGCCCCATCCATCTTCACATCATACTCATCCGCTGACAGTGCAGCCAGCCGCCAGAGTGTTGTCATCCATGGACTAAAAACACAGCGCGCCGCAGACATTCGCACAGTTTCCATTCAGCAGTCAGGCAGTACAGTTCAGTGCCAGCAGGTAGCTCAGTACAGCTCCTGGTGGAGAACTAAGAGAGTGTCTGCAAACTGCACTGAGTCATAGTGACAGTATCGTATGGAGCCTAGAGACAGCAGAGTTGTTTAGACGTGTAGGCACTACGAGGGACGTCCAACAGGCAATGCAAAACAATTTTTCTCGGCCAATTTCGATTGAAAAACCACTCAATGTGTTGTTGGACGTAGTGGAATATTCCCGCTTCTGCTCCAGTAGTTTCACGAAGTTCCGATAGATAGTGGTGCTATACATAGCCTCCAAAATGACGTCTGTAATGGAGGTGAGTTAGAAACAGAAAGCTGTCATTCAATTTCTTTTTGAGGAAAACCAGAGCATCGCAGACTTCATAGCCGCTTGCAGAATATCTATGGAGATATGACAGGGAACAAAAGCGCGGTGAGTCGTTGGGCGAAGCGTCTGTCATCATCGCAACAAGGTCGCAGAAACCTGTCTGATATCCCGCATGCCGGGCGGCCGCACACAGCTGTGACTCCTGCAATGTTGGGACATCTACATCTACATCTACGTGATTACTCTGCTATTCACAATAAAGTGCCTGGCAGAGGGCTCAATGAACCCCCTTCATGCTGTCTCTCTACCGTTCCACTCTCGAACGGCACGCGGGAAAAACGAGCACGTACATTTTTCTGTGCGAGCCCTGATTCCTCTTATTTTATCGTGATGATCCTTTCTCACTATGTAGGTGGGTGCCAACAGAATGTTTTCGCAATCGGAGGAGAAAACTGGTGATCGAAATTTCATGAGAAGATCCCGTCGCAACGAAAAACGCCTTTGTTTTTATGATAGCCACTCCAATTCACGCATCATGTCTGTGACACTATCTCCCCTATTTCGCGATAATACAAAACGAGCTGCCCTTCTTTGTACTTTTTCGATGTCATCCGTCAGTCTCACCTGATGCGGATCCCACACCGCACAGCAATATTCCAGAATAGGGCGGAGAAGCGTAGTGTAAGCAGTCTCTTTGGTAGACCTGTTGCCCCTTCTAAGTGTTCTGCCAATGAATCGCAGTCTTTGGTTTGCCCTACCCACAATATTAGCTGTGTGATCGTTCCAATTTAGATGATTTTTAATTGTAATCCCTAAGTATTTAGTTGAATTTACAGCCCTCAGATTTGTGTGACTTATCGCGTAATCGAAATTTAGCTGATTTCTTTTAGTACTCGTGTGAATAACTTCACACTTTTCTTTATTCAGGGTCAATTGCCACTTTTCACACCATACAGATATCTTATCTAAATCATTTTGCAAGTCGTTTTGTTCATCTGATGACTTTACAAGACAGTAAATGCCAGAATCATCTGCAAACAATCTAAGACGACTACTCATATTGTTTCCTATGTCGTTAATATAGATCAGGAACAATAGAGGCTCTATAACACTTCCTTGGGGAACGCCGGATATTACTTCTGTTTTACTCGATGACTTTCCGTCTATTACTACGAACTGTGACCTTTCTGACAGAAAACCACGAATCCAGTCGCACAACTGAGGCGATACTCCGTAGGCACGCAGTTTGGTTAAAGACACTTGTGAATATCGGTGTCGAAAGCCTTCTGGAAATCTAAAAATATGGAATCAATTTGACATCCTCTGTCGATACCACTTATTACTTCATGAGTATAAAGCTAGTTATGTTTCACAATAACGATATTTTCTGAATACGTGCTGACTATATGTCAATAAATCGTTTTCTTCTTGGTGCTTCATAATGTTCGAATACAGTACATGCAAATCGATGTTAGTGATATAGGCCTGTAATTCAGCGGATTACTCCTACTTCCCTTTTTGGCTATTGCTGTGACTTGAGCAATTTTCCAGTCTTTAGGTAAGGATCTTTCTGTGAGCGAGTGGTTGTATATAACTGCTAAATATGGAGCTATTTTATCAGCATACTCTGAGAGGAACCTGACTGGTATACAATCTGGACTGGAAGCCTTGCCTTTATTAAGTGATTTAAGCTGTTTCGTTACACCGAGGATATATACTTCTATGTTTCTCATCTTGGCAATTGTTCTTGATTGGAATTCAGGAATATTTACTTCGTCTTCTTTGGTGAAGGAGTTTCGGAAAACCGTGTTTAATAACTCTGCTTCAGTGACTTCACCGTTGTTATCGCGCAGTGAAGGTATTGATTGCGTCTTGCCACTGGTGTGCTTTATGTATGACCAGAATCTCTTTGGGTTTTCTGCAGATTTCGAGACAGAATTTCGTTGTGGAAATTATTAAAAGCATCTCGCATTGAAGTACACGCTATATTTCGAACTTCTGTAAAACTTTGCCAGTCTTGGGGATTTTGCGTTCTTTTAAATTTGGCACGCTTTTTTCGTTCCTTCTGCAACAACGATCTGACCCGTTTTGTGTACCATGGGGGATCAGTACCATCACTTATTAATTTATGTGGTATGTATCTCTCAATTGCTGTTGATACTATCTCTTTGAAAACATTCCACAACTTTTCTACACTTACATGATCAGATCGGAAGGAGTGAAGATTGTCTCTTAAAAAGGCGTTAAGAGCATTTTTATCATCTTTTTTAAATAGATATACTTTGCGTTTCTTTTTTTATGGTTATAGGTGTTACGGTATTCAGCCTAGCAGCAACTGCCTTATGGTCGCTAATCCCTGTATTCGTCACAACACTCACTATTTATCCAAGTTTATTTGTTGCTAAAAGGTCAAGTATGCTTTCGCAACCATTTACGATTCGAGTGGGCTCATGAACTAATTGTTCAAAATAATTTTCTGAGAAAGCATTCAGTACAATTTCGGATGACGTTTTATGTCTGCCGCCGAGTTTAAACTTATAATTTTTTCAGCATATCGAGGGTAGTTTGAAGTCACCACCGACCATAATTGTATGAGCGGGGTACTTATTTGAAATGAGACTCAAGTTTTCTTTGAACTGTTCAGCAGCCATGTCTTCTGAGTCGGGAGGTCGGTAAAACGATCCAGTTAATAGTTTAGTCCGATTGTCAAGCATAACCTCTACCCATACTATTTCACATGAACTATCTACTTCAATTTCGCTACAAGGCAAACTACCTCTGACAGCAATAAATACGCCACCACCAACTGTATTTAATCTATCCTTTCTGAACACTGTTAGATCGTTTGAAAAGATTTCGGCTCAACTTATGTCCGGCTTTAGCCAGCTCTCTGTACCTACAACTATTTGAGCTTCAGTGCTTTCTATTAGGGCTTGGAGCTCTGGTTCTTTCCCAACATAGCTACGACAATTTACAACTACAATACCAATCGTTGCTACAACTACCTTACTGTGTTTTACCTGCCCACTTTTAGACTGACGCCCCTTCTGTGGTTCCCTGAGACACTCTAACTTAAAAAATCGCCCAGTCCCTTCCACACAGCCCCCGCTACCCGTGTAGCGGCCTCCTGTGTCTAGTGGACTCCTGACATATTAGGCGGTTAAGCGGAACCCGAAAACCCACCACCCGATGGCGCAAGTCAAGGAATCTGCAGCCTTCACGGTCACGGAACCGCTTGAGCCTCTGATTCAGACCCTCCACTCGGCTCTGCACCAGTCGGTTCTATCGACGATGCTGCAGATGGTGAGCTCCGCCTTAATCTCGGAAGCAAGACTGCAGTTTTTACCATTTCCGCAAGCCGCCTGAAACCAGACAGAATCTGCTCCGATCCAAAGCGACACACGTCATTGGTGCCGACATGAGCTACCAGCAGTTGGCTGCACCCTGTACTCTTCATGGCATCCGGAAGCACCCTTTCCACATCCGGAATGACACCCCCGGAATGCACTGGCTTCCTTCCCCTCCTTAGCAGCCATGTTCCTAAGGGGCCCCATTACGCGCGTAACGTTGGAGCTCCTAACTACCAGCAAACCCACCCTCTGTGAATGCCCAGACCTTGCGGGACGAGAAGCTTCCTCTGGAACAGGGTGGACGACTGCATCCGGTCAGAGGCATCGTCATCCACAGATAACGCACGAAACCTGTTCGTGAAACGAACCAGGGAGGCCCTAAGATCGGCCCCTCGGAAAGTTTTCACTGCCTGCCAGACTTTGGAATGATCTCTCACTCGACCACGGGTGAGGGGTCAACCTCAGTGCAGGCAGTACCCGGGTAGGTCACAGCAGTGGACCGATCGGAGGACACGTGGGACGTGCTCGACGTCCCTCGCATTCCCACGTCCGATCCCCCACAGTGACGTCCCTTGGCAGCAGCGTCAAGCTGTGTGACGGAAGCCAACGCAGCCTGAAGCTGTGAGCGAAGGGTCGCCAGCTCAGCTCGCATCCATTACTGCAGTTGCTCCTGTTTGGAGCTCGTAAAAATACACTCCTGGAAATGGAAAAAAGAACACATTGACACCGGTGTGTCATACCCACCATACTTGTTCCGGACACTGCGAGAGGGCTGTACAAACAATGATCACACGCACGGCACAGCGGACACACCAGGAACCGCGGTGTTGGCCGTCGAATGGCGCTAGCTGCGCAGCATTTGTGCACCGCCGCCGTCAGTGTCAGCCAGTTTGCCGTGGCATACGGAGCTCCATCGCAGTCTTTAACACTGGTAGCATGCCGCGACAGCGTGGACGTGAACCGTATGTGCAGCTGACGGACTTTGAGCGAGGGCGTATAGTGGGCATGCGGGAGGCCGGGTGGACGTACCGCCGAATTGCTCAACACGTTGGGCGTGAGGTCTCCACAGTACATCGATGTTGTCGCCAGTGGTCGGCGGAAGGTGCACGTGCCCGTCGACCTGGGACCGGACCGCAGCGACGCACGGATGCACGCCAAGACCGTAGGATCCTACGCAGTGCCGTAGGGGACTGCACCGCCACTTCCCAGCAAATTAGGGACACTGTTGCTCCTGGGGTATCGACGAGGACCATTCGCAACCGTCTCAATGAAGCTGGGCTACGGTCCCGCACACCGTTAGGCCGTCTTCCGCTCACGCCCCAACATCGTGCAGCCTGCCTCCAGTGGTGTCGCGACAGGCGTGAATGGAGGGACGAATGGAGACGTGTCGTCTTCAGCGATGAGAGTCGCTTCTGCCTTGGTGCCAATGATGGTCGTATGCGTGTTTGGCACCGTGCAGGTGAGCGCCACAATCAGGACTGCATACGACCGAGGCACACAGGGCCAACACCCGGCATCATGGTGTGGGGAGCGATCTCCTACACTGGCCGTACACCACTGGTGATCGTCGAGGGGACACTGAATAGTGCACGGTACATCCAAACCGTCATCGAACCCATCGTTCTACCATTCCTAGACCGGCAAGGGAACTTGCTGTTCCAACAGGACAATGCACGTCCGCATGTATCCCGTGCCACCCAACGTGCTCTAGAAGGTGTAAGTCAACTACCCTGGCCAGCAAGATCTCCGGATCTGTCCCCCATTGAGCATGTTTGGGACTGGATGAAGCGTCGTCTCACGCGGTCTGCACGTCCAGCACGGACGCTGGTCCAACTGAGGCGCCAGGTGTAAATGGCATGGCAAGCCGTTCCACAGGACTACATCCAGCATCTCTACGATCGTCTCCATGGGAGAATAGCAGCCTGCATTGCTGCGAAAGGTGGATATACACTGTACTAGTGCCGACATTGTGCATGCTCTGTTGCCTGTGTCTATGTGCCTGTGGTTCTGTCAGTGTGATCATGTGATGTATCTGACCCCAGGAATGTGTAAATAAAGTTTCCCCTTCCTGGGACAATGAATTCACGGTATTCTTATTTCAATTTCCAGGAGTGTATGTAACAAGCGAACGGTGTACTCGCTTTAGTAAGTATCAGGAACCAGCGGTGCGCTCTCGCTGACGGTCACTGTCGTTCGAAATGACCAACGGATCACAATCAAACATCTCGCTGCACAACTGGACATCTCTGCTGGTAGTGCTGACACACTCATCCACCGGTTGGGGTACTGAAGGTTGTGTGCCCCTGGGTTCCTCGCCACCTGAAGTAAGACCGTAAAGAGCAATGAAGAACAATCCATGCAGAATTGCTTGCACATTACATGGCTGATCGTTACAATCTTTTGTCAAATATCGTCACAGTCGATGAAACGTGGGTTCATCATTTCGAACCGGAAACAAAACGGCAATCCATGGAGTGGAGCCACACTGATTTTCCTCCGAAGAAAAGGTTCAAAGCCGCACCCTCAGCCAGTAAAGTCATGGCGATGGTTTTCCGGAACTCTGAAGAGGTTACTCTGTTTGATGTCCTCCTTTGTGGTGCAACGATCAACGTGAAGTCTGTTGCACTACCCTTAGAAAATTGAAGAAACCACTTCAGCTTGTCCATCGCCACAAAAAGCAGACGAACTTCTCCTTCTCCACGACAATGCAAGGCATCACACAAGTATACACACCCGAGAGGAGCTCAGAAAATTTCATTGGACTGTTCAGTCTCAACCACCCTACAGCCCAGATCTCTCATCTTCCTACTTCCATCTGTTTGGCCCAATGAAGGATGCACTCTGTGGGATGAAGTACGTAAGTGACTGGGATTTATACATGCAGCAAGGTGTTGGTCCCAGCGTTGGTCAGTAGTGTTGTACCATGAGGGGATATAGGCGCTGTCACTAAGATGGCGCAAGGCCATCGCATTGAGCAGAGATTATTTTGAAAAATAGGGTTTTGTAGCCAAAAGAGTGGGGAATAATATGGTGTACTGGAATCCTGAATAAAAGTAACCCACTTTAAGAAAAATGCTGTTGCTTCACGTATTGAATGTCCCTCATATGTTACCCTTCAACAGTCCCAACACACCCTCCAAACCCACCTTGACCAGTGCACCACTTGGTGAAACCAGTGGTTCCTTTGTATCAACCCCTCCAAGACCCAGGCAATCATCATAGGCCACACCACCCACTGCTTCATGATTTCTACCGAACCATTTATGGTTGTCCCATCCAGTGCACCCCCACCCTGAGATACCTTGGCCTCACCCTCGACTGTCACCTCACCTGGACTTCTCATCTCCTACTGAGCATCCAGCAGAAAGCCCATACCTGCCTCTGTCTTCTTAAACTCCTTTCGGCAGGATGTGGGGATTCCACCATCCCCCACACCTACAAATCTCTCATCCTCCCTATACTCTGTTATGCCAGCGTTCCCTGGATCTCTGCCCTCCCGCTTTTACAAGGCCCTCCAAATCCCAGAATGCCATGTGCTCTGCCTTGCATTCTGTATCTGCCTTCCATCCCCCACACACCTCCTAAATGACCTCATCCCCCTCCCCCATCTCCTCCTTTTCCTCCAACATATCTGCATCCTTTACATTGTCTGCAGGCTTGATCCCCACCCCCTGGTGCCCTCCTTCCTCTCCACCCCCTGCCCATTGCCACTCCTCTATCGCTGCATCCCTCCCTCTCTCCACCTCCACACCCTCCATCTCCTTCATCAGAGCAATTTCCAGCACCTCCCCCTCCCAAATGATGAGATTTGCCGTGAAGTCTACCCTCCCTAGCAACTGTAGCCTGGCCTTGTCCCCCCCTCCTCAGGGCCCACTCCTTTTCCTCTCCCCTCCTTCCACCAAAGCCGTTTTTCCTCCTCCCCCCTGAGTCTCTGCACCCCCTCCTAAGCTGTTTCCCTCACCCGTCTTTCCCTCCCTGACCCCCTTCGGCGCCACCCCCCCCACCCCATCTTCCCTTCCCTCCCCCCCTCTAGCACTGCCCATTCCCTCCTTTTCTTCCATTCTCCCTCGTATCCCTACCCCTGGTAGATCCTCCCAGTTTGTTCTTCGTTGTCATTGTGCTACGTCAGTGTTGTGTCTGCTGTTGTTATACAGTGAAGTCAAGTGATGTGGCTTTAATTGTGTGCCTGCCTTGTACATAGTGTTGCTGTCCATGATTGTTCTGTGATATGCCGCTCGTCGCAACTTCTATGCTCCAGCCGTACGTCACCTTGTGTTCTTTTAATCGTCACAGGATGTGGTTTTTTGTGTACACTACTGTTTTTTAGATTTTTATCTCCATTTTTACAGTCACCCCCTTTTTATTATCTTCCATTATGTTCCCGCCTTTTTTATATCCCTGTTTCGCCATATTTTCTCCTTTATGTTGTTTTAAATGTCTCTATGTTCTGTACTTAACTGTCTCTAGGGTCAAGAGCGGCGCCTATGCTGCTGCCAGCCCGAACCAGATGGGGAATTCAAATTTAATAAAGAAAAAAACCCTCGTAGATTTAGGACATTAAGTCCCACACATCGAACTGTATGAAAATTCTGTATGGTATGATAGTTCTTAATAAATGTTTTTGGTTGTTTCTTGTTGTATTGCCACATTTCTGTTCTAGTGGCGCCGGCGCCCGTCAGGAGATTGTTTATGTTTTTGGTCGTTGTGTGCAAGGTGCTACCGTTAAGGAAGTACAGCAGTAAAACACTTTTTTGTTACTGTGGATGTTTGGACTGAATTAATAGTAACATTCAGTTGCAACATTCCCGACAGTAAAGAAATTCTAGTAGTGGAGCAGACTTGGTGTCTTTCATGAATGATGGCCCTATGTGTGTTTCTTTGTAATCTTGAGCTCTAATCTTCTCTTTATTATTTGTTCCTCCTATCGCCTTTGACGAGCTTTGACATTATATTTAAAACGTGTGGCAACGTCTGACAGAATCATGTTGATTCTCTGTCTGGTATTGGACACCATTCGATTCTAAGAACATATAGGATAACCACATGAATAATCTCATGGGAATAACGAACGTGGCCACCACACGTTGGCCTGTTTCCTTTGTACATTCATAGCTTCCGACATAACAGCATGACACTAATTACCCTGAGTACAATAAACCCTGACATGCTCAGTGACACGTTCCTTGAACGGTTGTTATTGGAATAATTAAATTCTTAACAGGTATTCTAACTTGGAGCTTTCTTGTCCCTAGAGTGAATGACATCCCACGTCTCGTCGAGAGGTGTTTTCACTGATCAATTTAATCGAAGTCTATTTGTTTGGCATGGGATCACACTAACTTAAATTTATTCCTGATTATAAGATTTTTTTATGTTGAACTGAAACTTTATATAATAAATATCAGATTTCTATGAAAATTAATCTTCAGTTTGAGTTACCACTGCAAGACACCTCCTTTGTAGATGCATCTGAGAGAGGCACTAAATTTAGAAATGTGAAATGAATGTCAATAGAATAGTTCGTCACCAATATGGCAATACGGGATTGCAAACATTTCCTTTGCATACCTTTGTCATGAAGATCATTAGACCTTAATCTTTTATTCCACCACGATTCAGTACAACCCTTGCACATAAGTTGGGCGACGTTACCTCACCAATAAGAAAAGAGAGATTACGATTATCAGGGCTGTTTCAGCAATCGATCTCAAATCTATTTCATACCACATAGAATGAGGCTCCCCCCCATGAACCATGGACCTTGCCGTTGGTGGGGAGGCTTGCGTGCCTCAGCGATACAGATGGCCGTACCGTAGGTGCAACCACAACGGAGGGATATCTGTTGAGAGGCCAGACAAACATGTGGTTCCTGAAGAGGGGCAGCAGCCTTTTCAGTAGTTGCAGGGGCAACAGTCTGGATGATTGACTGATCTGGCCTTGTAACATTAACCAAAACGGCCTTGCTGTGCTGGTACTGCGAACGGCTGAAAGCAAGGGGAAACTACAGCCGTAATTTTTCCCGAGGACATGCAGCTCTACTGTATGATTAAATGATGATGGCGTCCTCTTGGGTAAAATATTCCGGAGGTAAAATAGTCCCCCATTCGGATCTCCGGGCGGGGACTACTCAAGAGGACGTCGTTATCAGGAGAAAGAAAACTGGCGTTCTACGGATCGGAGCGTGGAATGTCAGATCACTTAATCGGGCAGGTAGGTTAGAAAATTTGAAAAGGGAAATGGATAGGTTAAAGTTAGATATAGTGGGAATTAGTGAAGTTCGGTAGCAGGAGGAACAAGACTTTTGGTCAGGTGATTACAGGGTTATAAATACAAAATCAAATAGGGGTAATGCAGGAGTAGGTTTAATAATGAATAAAAAAATAGGAGTGCGGGTTAGCTACTACAAACAGCATAGTGAACGCATTATTGTGGCCAAGATAGACACAAAGCCCATGCCTACTACAGTAGTACAAGTTTATATGCCAACTAGCTCCGCAGATGATGAAGAAATAGATGAAATGTATGACGAGATAAAAGAAATTATTCAGGTAGTGAAGGGAGACGAAAATTTAATAGTCATGGGTGACTGGAATTCGTCAGTAGGAAAAGGGAGAGAAGGAAACATAGTAGGTGAATATGGATTGGGGGGAAGGAATGAAAGAGGAAGCTGCCTTGTAGAATTTTGCACAGAGCATAACTTAATCATAGCTAACACTTGGTTCAAGAATCATGAAAGGAGGCTGTATACATGGAAGAAGCCAGGAGATACTGACAGGTTTCAGATAGATTATATAATGGTAAGACAGAGATTTAGGAACCAGGTTTTAAATTGTAAGACATTTCCTGGGGCAGATGTGGATTCTGACCACAATCTATTGGTTATGAACTGCAGATTGAAACTGAAGAAACTGCAAAAAGGTGGGAATTTAAGGAGATGGGACCTGGATAAACTGAAAGAACCAGAGGTTGCAGAGAGTTTCAGGGAGAGCATAAGGGAACAATTGACAGGAATGGGGGAAAGAAATACAGTAGAAGAAGAATGGGTAGCTCTGAGGGATGAAGTGGTGAAGGCAGCAGACGATCAAGTAGGTAAAAAGACGAGGGCTAATAGAAATCCTTGGGTAACAGAAGAAATATTGAATTTAATTGATGAAAGGAGAAAATATAAAAATGCAGTAAATGAAGCAGGCGAAAGGGAATACAAACGTCTCAAAAATGAAATCGACAGGAAGTGCAAAATGGCTAAGCAGGGATGGCTAGAGGACAAATGTAAGGATGTAGAGGCTTGTCTCACTAGGGGTAAGATAGATACTGCCTATAGGAAAATTAAAGAGACCTTTGGAGAGAAGAGAACCACTTGTATGAATATCAAGAGCTCAGATGGAAACCCAGTTCTAAGCAAAGAAGGGAAGGCAGAAAGGTGGAAGGAGTATATAGAGGGTTTATACAAGGGAGATGTACTTGAGGACAATATTATGGAAATGGAAGAGGATGTAGATGAAGACGAAATGGGAGATAAGATACTGCGTGAAGAGTTTGACAGAGCACTGAAAGACCTGAGTCGAAACAAGGCCCCGGGAGTAGACAAAATTCCACTAGAACTACTGATGGCCTCGGGAGAGCCAGTCATGACAAAACTCTACCATCTGGTGAGCACGATGTATGAGACAGGCGAAATACCCTCAGACTTCAAGAAGAATATAATAATTCCAATCCCAAAGAAAGCAGGTGTTGACAGATGTGAAAATTACCGAACTATCAGTTTAATAAGTCACAGCTGCAAAATACTAACGCGAATTCTTTACAGACGAATGGAAAAACTGGTAGAAGCGGACCTCGGGGAAGATCAGTTTGGATTCCGTAGAAATGTTGGAACACGTGAGGCAATACTGACCTTACGACTTATCTTGGAAGAAAGATTAAGAAAAGGCAAACCTACGTTTCTAGCATTTGTAGACTTAGAGAAAGCTTTTGACAATGTTGACTGGAATACTCTCTTTCAAATTCTGAAGGTGGCAGGGGTAAAATACAGGGAGCGAAAGGCTATTTACAATTTGTACAGAAAGCAGATGGCAGTTATAAGAGTCGAGGGGCATGAAAGGGAAGCAGTGGTTGGGAAAGGAGTGAGGCAGGGTTGTAGCCTCTCCCCGATGTTATTCAATCTGTATATTGAGCAAGCAGTAAAGGAAACAAAAGAAAAATTCGGAGTAGGTATTAAAATCCATGGAGAAGAAGTAAAAACTTTGAGGTTCGCCGATGACATTGTAATTCTGTCAGAGACAGCAAGGGACTTGGAAGAGCAGTTGAACGGAATGGACAGTGTCTTGAAAGGAGGATATAAGATGAACATCAACAAAAGCAAAACGAGGATAATGGAATGTAGTCAAATTAAGTCGGGTGATGCTGAGGGAATTAGATTAGAAAATGAGACACTTAAAGTAGTAAAGGAGTTTTGCTATTTAGGGAGTAAAATAACCGATGATGGTCGAAGTAGAGAGGATATAAAATGTAGACTGGCAATGGCAAGGAAAGCGTTTCTCAAGAAGAGAAATTTGTTAACATCGAGTATAGATTTAGGTGTCAGGAAGTCGTTTCTGAAAGTATTTGTATGGAGTGTAGCCATGTATGGAAGTGAGAAATGGACGATAACTAGTTTGGACAAGAAGAGAATAGAAGCTTTCGAAATGTGGTGCTACAGAAGAATGCTGAAGATAAGGTGGGTAGATCACGTAACTAATGAGGAGGTATTGAATAGGATTGGGGAGAAGAGAAGTTTGTGGCACAACTTGACTAGAAGAAGGGATCGGTTGGTAGGACATGTTTTGAGGCATCAAGGGATCACAAATTTAGCATTGGAGGGCAGCGTGGAGGGTAAAAATCGTAGAGGGAGACCAAGAGATCAATACACTAAGCAGATTCAGAAGGATGTGGGTTGCAGTAGGTACTGGGAGATGAAGAAGCTTGCACAGGATAGAGTAGCATGGAGAGCTGCATCAAACCAGTCTCAGGACTGAAGACCACAACAACAACAACAGAATGAGGCTCACTAGAAGAAGGTAGTGGCACACTATAGAAGAGAAAAGCCCAACGTTGCTTGACTCCGCAGTTAATTATAAAAGAGGAGAGATAGGAACCATATTTATTGCCTCACAATTTTTGATAGCAAGGGCGTACAACTTTGATAAATAACATACCACTGTTGAGATAATGCAAAGAAACTTGTGCAAAAGGAAATAGGTGAGACTGATGTCCCCCCGTTTAAGAAGTAGATGGATTTCAGAAATTGTATGCATGAAGTGTATTCACAGTTGCGAATGTGGACAACCATCAGCAGTCTAATGGAATGACAACAATGAAAATTTGCGCTGGACCAGGACTCGAACCCGAATTTCCCGCTTTTCACTAGCGACTCACGGTCAGACACTAACTTCCATACGCTGTCAACCGTGAGTCTACAACGTGTATTCGTACATTCATCATGTTTTTTCCGTACAGGGGAGATATTTTAATTGAAAGTCGCTTGCACGGTGTCGGCGGATGAATACGATATTGCAATGCCTGTGTTCGTCCTAACTACGATGCAAAGTTCCATGGGGAAATGCATACATGTTGTAAGGAACAGGTACTGCGGCGACTACGCTGTTAGGTTGCGAATAAAGAAACCATCAGTTGCATAACTGATAATGGCTGTAGTCACGGCCGTACCTGCTCTTTCGAAAATTCATGCATGTCCCAAGAAACTTTACATCGTACTTTGCACGAACACAGGCACTGCAATATCCTGTTTTAGAAACTGATTTTATAATTCCAAGATGTATTTTTTACAAATATTTTGAAAGTTTAGGAAATTCAGATAAGCGCAGAGCCTAACGAGCCTTTCTGTCTCAGGCCCTTTTCTATTCTCCTTCCCCGTTGACAAATAATCCGATCAATATAATAGTCACCTAATTGTTGCAAGCAAAGGTGCTGGTGCAGTTCGTTTGGTTCTCGACTCCCTTCCTGTTAACAAAATGTCAGCTTCTGCCAGAATGAGATCAAAGGGCACAAAAGAAAAGTACAGTGATTCGGTGGAATTAATTATACTCATATATTGATCTGAGGGTGCCTAACTGTCTAATCCCTTCTCAATAGAACATAGGCTATTATAAGGAATTTATTTCAAATGGTGTAAATGGCTCTGAGCACTATGGGACTTAACATCTGAGGTCATCAGTCCCCTAGAACTTAGAACTACTTAAACCTAACTAACCTAAGGACATCACACACATCCATGCCAGAGGCAGGATTCGAACCTGCGACCGTAGCAGTCGCGTGGTTCCTGACTAGCGCCTAGAACCGCTCGGCCACCTCGGCCGGCTTTGGGTTCTTAACGACAAGTTGTAGTTTATCGTAGTTACCAAACATCACGAAAAGTTCTGGACCGATTTACTTCAAATTTTTACACGATACTCTAATAAAGTTTGGGAAATTTTACGCGACTTTGTAATAGACGATCGGACAGACATAGCCTACATATTTTTAAATATATACGGTATATAAGTCTGTAGTTCTAAATCAAGACATGTTGCAATATTACATTGTTACAAAAAATTTTGGAAAGTTCTTCACCGACGTACTTCAAATTTTTACGTGATACTCAAACAAAAATTTGGACGCACGTAGGCTATATCGTTCTTAATGTATGTAACATATAAATACACATACCATAAAGGGAAAGGCTGTTAGTAAGAATCCTGAGACGTTCTTGATCTGTTTACTTAAAATGTTTGCACAATACTCTAACAAACATCCAGACAAACAGTCACTATTTTTTTAGAAAATTGTGCAGGTTTTCTGTTAAAAACGACTGCGAGAAAAAGAATGATGTGAAAATGTGTGGTTTAGTTTCCTTCTCGCAGTTAGTTTTAACTAAGGTATCAGGACCAAAAAAAAAAATGGCTCTGAGCACTATGGGACTTAACAGCTATGGTCATCAGTCCCCTAGAACTTAGAACTACTTAAACCTAACTAACCTAAGGACATCACACAACACCCAGCCATCACGAGGCAGAGAAAATCCCTGACCCCGCCGGGAATCGAACCCGGGAACCCGGGCGTGGGAAGCGAGAACGCTACCGCACGACCACGAGATGCGGGCGGTATCATGACATTTGAACCATTTATTATGTTTATCCAGAATGAGATAGCTATGGTCATCAGTCCCCTAGAACTTAGAACTACTTAAACCTAACTAACCTAAGGACATCACACAACACCCAGCCATCACGAGGCAGAGAAAATCCCTGACCCCGCCGGGAATCGAACCCGGGAACCCGGGCGTGGGAAGCGAGAACGCTACCGCACGACCACGAGATGCGGGCGGTATCATGACATTTGAACCATTTATTATGTTTATCCAGAATGAGATTTTCACTCTGCAGCGGAGTGTGCGCTGATATGAAACTTCCTGGCAGATAGAGCACTTGCCCGCGAAAGGCAAAGGTCCTGAGTTCGAGTCTCGGTCGGGCACACAGTTTTAATCTGCCAGGAAGTTTCGTATCAGCGCACACTCCGCTGCAGAGTGAAAATCTCATTCTGGAAACATCCCCCAGGCTGTGGCTAAGCCAAGTCTCCGCAGTATCCTTTCTTTCAGGAGTGCTAGTTCTGCAAGGTTCGCAGGAGAGCTTCTGTAAAGTTTGGAAGGTAGGAGACGAGATAGTGGCAGAAGTAAAGCTGTGAGGACCGGGCGTGAGTCGTGCTTCGGTAGCTCAGTTGGTAGAGCACTTGCCCGCGAAAGGCAAAGGTCCCGAGTTCGAGTCTCAGTCGGGCACACAGTTTTAATCTGCCAGGAAGTTTCATATCAGCGCACACTCCGCTGCACAGTGAAAATCTCATTCTGGAAACATCCCCCAGGCTGTGGCTAAGCCATGTCTCCGCAGTATCCTTTCTTTCAGGAGTGCTAGTTCTGCAAGGTTCGCAGGAGAGCTTCTGTAAAGTTTGGAAGGTAGGAGACGAGATAGTGGCAGAAGTAAAGCTGTGAGGACCGGGCGTGAGTCGTGCTTCGGTAGCTCAGTTGGTAGAGCACTTGCCTGCGAAAGGCAAAGGTCCCGAGTTCGAGTCTCGGTCGGGCACACAGTTTTAATCTGCCAGGAAGTTTTATTATGTATATATTCGTACTCCCTATATTTAATAATTTAAAAAAAAATTGTGCACACAACAATCCGCTGTTTCGTTTTGTTTCTCGCAGTCGCTTTTAACATAGAAAAAGGATGATTAGAGCAATAATGGGGAATCTGAATCGTCCCAATCTTCGTAATCGTACCAATCGCAAATTAAAAATATGGTAAATACTGTCACTGAGGCTACCATCCTGACAATCCAAAACCTGAAGAGATCCCCCGCATACCCTGTGTACGAGCCATCCCAACAGATTTACCCAATCATTTTAAGAGACTTTAATTTCCATTTCAGGGTTCCTTTGGATTCCTTCGCAACACGAGTACACGAGGGTAAAAATAAGTAAAAAATAAAATAAAATAAAAATAAAAAAGGAGGAGGAGAGAGAGGGACAAATGAACATAGAGCGGGAAAGGAAATGAGATGGACAGAGGTAGGATGTGCTGCATATCGAATTCGCGTACATATTTATCAGTTCGAAGTATTTCCGGGTTCGGAAGTTAATTATAGTTTAATTTCTACTCGAAGGCGGCCTCTGTATAATAAATGAAGGGACTAGGAACGCCAGATGCAAGAACAAGTGAATTGTCACATATATTTATTCGACAAAAAACAGTGTTATGGACTACAGCTACTACATACTTTACAAATCACTATAACTAACGAAATAAGATAATAATATGCCCACTAGTATAAGTAACGAAATAAAATAATAATATGCCCACTAGTAATAACATAGAACTGTCAAGGTAGTTACCAGGTTTTCAATCGTGGCTGCTAAGAGGCAAAACAGATCTGGCAGGCGGACTTTGATGAGAGTGCTGTACTGCAAGTCATTTACCGGGTGATGGTCAAGCCACTGGCGGCATCTCTGAGTGCACGCTGGGGTCGGCTGGCGGCGTGGATGAGGAGGGTGGGGAGTGTCTTTCGGCAGCTGCCAGAACTGGATCTCCAGCCTTAGCGGCAGTGCCGCTTGGAAGCCAAGTCACATCAAGGCCGTCACCGATGTCCTCAGTCCGACCTCTGGAACAGGAGTCGCTCCTATCGCGTCTCGTCAGTCTCTGTCCGGCTCTTCCGAAGTCCCCCACTCACACCATCTTGGTATTCTGCAGAGAGCCCTTTCTGGGAGCGTATGTCCAGCCTTTGTTATTTTTCTGGCAAATCAGATTAATTTTCATCAACCTTCTTAGCTTTATGTACGACCCGCAATTCTCATGGCAGAAAGAGCATGCACAACAGCCGAGATTACAAGGAATTTCCACGTTTGGAAAATGGCATGTCGTCGTTAAACTTTGGCTTTCACTCCAGCCTGACAATATGGGTTTCCCTCCATAACCGTTACGATACTTGTTTGAACATAGAACAGAGGTTGGGGAAGGCCTCTAGGCGTCCCTCAAAGTGTGTCTCCAAGCTTACCTCGGTGTCAAGTAGCTGTTGTATCGGGGCGGTGGGCTGAGCGTTTAATCTTCCCGATACCTTACAAGTTTTAGTGAGTACTAAAACACAGTCCTTCAGAATTTGAAGCGATCGTTATGGCAACATACAAAACAAACATTTAAGAAAAATTACTTTTAATTCGCAGACTCGGAAAAACAGTCATCAAGAGCTTCCAATCCCAACAAGATGATTAAAATACTGGGTGTTCGGAAATTTCCGTTACAAACATCTAGGACTTGTACAGGGGAGTGAGAACATAATATTTTGAATAGGATCCGAAATTCGGAAATGTCATCCAACGACGCAACAGAGCTTCAAAGTTATAGGCGCCGGCGCTTGTAAATGTGTATCTACAGGGTGCTCGATAATTCCTATTACAAACTTATAGGACTTGTAGAGGGGAATGATTACATATTTTGAATAGGAACGCTATGACGGTTGCAGTTCAGGTGTTTAACTCATCTATTTATGTTTGAGGAACCGAAATATGCGTGAAGCAATACAATTAATAGGCAGCAATCCGAAAAGAAACATTTATTTATCACTTAAATACATTAACACGTAAACATTACATTCCATACGTACCATATACTGGTTCTTCTTTTGTTTTGGGGAAATGTAAACACGTAATGTTTAAGTGCTAATACAAACAAATGTGCTTAAGTGACAAACAGATGTTTCGTTATACGAGCGTTGCCCAGAAAGTGATGCACCGCATTTTTTTTCTCAGCCAGAAACAATGCTACGAATGCGAAACATTATGTATGTATTATTTTTGAAATCTCTTTGAGTGAGAGCGCCAAGTTTCCATCACTTCCAATAGATAGCGTAGCTACAGGACAGTTTCAAAATGGCGTCTGTAGGTGATTTACGTTACAATCAACGTGCCGTCATTGAATTTTTCACTACAGAGAAACAAACTGTGGGGAATATTCACTAATGGTTGTGCAAAGTCTGTGGAGCACCTGCCGACTGAAGAACAGTTAGTCGCTGGGCACGGATGGTGAAGTCATCAGAAGACGATTCGGCGGGGCTCTAGATTTGCAGCGGTCGGGGGAGACCATCCAAGGCTGTCACACCTGACACCCCTGACCTAGCCCCCTCGGACTCTCCCTTGTTTGGGCCATTACAGGATGCCGTTCGTGGAAGACATTTTGAGGGCGATGTGGAGGTGATTCACACAGTTAAGCACTGGCTCCGCTACCAGGACAAGGTAACGACAGTGCATAAATGCCCTTGTTTTGTGCTGGAGGAAGGCCATAGAACGGGGTGGAGATTACGTGGAAAAGTAGGATGTGTAGATAGAACAACATTCTTTTGTGTGTGTAATTCTCATTATGTTCAATAAAGAATTGTTGAAGAAAAAAATGCGGTGCATTACTTTCTGGGCAACCCTCGTATTTACTTCCGAAATGTGAACTAATAGTTGTTTTTGTCACGCTGAATCCAACACCTCACGCAGAAGTGGGTAAGTTAGACATATGAATTGAAACTGTCGTTCACATGGGATCCTATTGAAAATATTACGTACTCATTCCGTTCTACAAGTGATAGAAGTTTGTGATGGGAATTTCCGAACACCCTGTACAGTATCAACATACAATGATGAACCAAAACATTGAGGCCACATGCTTAACAGCGTCTTGGTCCACCTCTGAAATGCAAAACAGCAGCGATTTTTGGTGGAATTGGCTTGACAAGTCCTTGATAAGTTTCTGGAGGTATGTGGCAGCAGATGTCGACACACAGCTCACGCAGTTTCCGTAAGTTATGGGCCAGTGGTTTGTGAAAGCGTAGCTGCGACCCTGTAGCGTCCCTGATGTGTTCAGTCGGACTCAGATCAGGAGAATTTGGTGGCCAAGTCGATAACGTGAGTTGACTATCGTGCCCACCAAACTATTGAACTATAATTTTCTGGACTTGTGACTTCCTACTGGAAGAGCTACCATCATCAGCGATGGCATCAAGCATGAAGAGATGCAGGTGGTTCGCAATAATGATCATGTAAGCCACAAATGCCATCGTGTCTTTGATTACTACAAGTCCTATGGAAGTGCCATGGCCGGCCGAAGTGGCCGAGCGGTTCTAGGCGCTACAGTCTCGAGCTGCGCGACCGCTACGGTCGCAGGTTCGAATCCTGCCTCGGGCATGGTTGTGTGTGATGTCCTTAGGTTACTTAGGTTTAAGTAGTTCTAAGTTCTAGGGGACTAATGACCTCAGAAGTTAAGTCCCATAGTGCTCAGAGCCATTTCAACCATTTTTTTAAGTGCCATGGCGAATGCCTCGCATAGCATAATAGTGGCCCAACCAGCCTGTTTCCCTGGCGCAGAGCATGTTTCGAGCAAACGATCGATTGGGTGATAGAGCACCTGGACAAGGCACTCGACCTGGTGTAAGAGTAACCGTGATTCATCCGACCAGGCCACACGTTTCTAACGATGCACGGTGCAGTCTCAATGACCCCGTGCCCATTACAATCGTAGTTAACGATGCAGTTCGGTATGCAAGCGAACATGTAGGGGTTTTCTGTCGTCGAGTCCCGTGGTTAGGTATGTACGGTGAGCAATGCGCTCCAGAACACTCTGCCGTTATATCTGTTACAGATAGCCGTCTGTCCTGTTTCGCAGAGTGGGCCAGGCTCGATTTCCATTCCACGTTCTGTGATGAGGCTTGGATGTCCAGTACTTTGTCGCCTACTCGCGGTTTCACTGTTCTCAAACACTTTCTATAGATACTCAGGACAGTAGCTCGCAAACAGCTGAGAATCGTCGCCGTTTGCGATTTGCTCGTTCGCTCGCAACGGACCACGATAATGTGCCATTTGTCAAATTCACTTACCTCACTCAGTGTCTTCATTCGAGCCCGTATCGTCTCTAGATCGAGTCCTAATTCGTCTCTGCTCCTCTTATATACTTTCCTTACAACGTCACGTGCCTGCAACGTGACCAGCCGGTATTATGTTTCGCCGTGGGCAGTGGTCATAATGATGCTGCTGATCATGCGTATAAATAAAAATTTGAATGTTCGTTTGTTCAAAATCGTATATATCCGAAAGTTCTGCACAGACTCCTTTGAAATTTCGACACAACGTTGCATTCAAATACGAACGTGTTTTTGTACACCTACTGGAGCGCCACATGGTATCGAAATACACTCCTGGAAATTGAAATAAGAACACCGTGAATTCATTGTCCCAGGAAGGGGAAACTTTATTGACAGATTCCTGGGGTCAGATACATCACATGATCACACTGACAGAACCACAGGCACATAGACACAGGCAACAGAGCATGCACAATGTCGGCACTAGTACAGTGTATATCCACCTTTCGCAGCAATGCAGGCTGCTATTCTCCCATGGAGACGATCGTAGAGATGCTGGATGTAGTCCTGTGGAACGGCTTGCCATGCCATTTACACCTGGCGCCTCAGTTGGACCAGCGTTCGTGCTGGACGTTCAGACCGCGTGAGACGACGCTTCATCCAGTCCCAAACATGCTCAATGGGGGACAGATCCGGAGATCTTGCTGGCCAGGGTAGTTGACTTACACCTTCTAGAGCACGTTGGGTGGCACGGGATACATGCGGACGTGCATTGTCCTGTTGGAACAGCAAGTTCCCTTGCCGGTCTAGGAATGGTAGAACGATGGGTTCGATGACGGTTTGGATGTACCGTGCACTATTCAGTGTCCCCTCGACGATCACCAGTGGTGTACGGCCAGTGTAGGAGATCGCTCCCCACACCATGATGCCGGGTGTTGGCCCTGTGTGCCTCGGTCGTATGCAGTCCTGATTGTGGCGCTCACCTGCACGGCGCCAAACACGCATACGACCATCATTGGCACCAAGGCAGAAGCGACTCTCATCGCTGAAGACGACACGTCTCCATTCGTCCCTCCATTCACGCCTGTCGCGACACCACTGGAGGCGGGCTGCACGATGTTGGGGCGTGAGCGGAAGACGGCCTAACGGTGTGCGGGACCGTAGCCCAGCTTCATGGAGACGGTTGCGAATGGTCCTCGCCGATACCCCAGGAGCAACAGTGTCCCTAATTTGCTGGGAAGTGGCGGTGCGGTCCCCTACGGCACTGCGTAGGATCCTACGGTCTTGGCGTGCATCCGTGCGTCGCTGCGGTCCGGTCCCAGGTCGACGTGCACGTGCACCTTCCGCCGACCACTGGCGACAACATCGATGTACTGTGGAGACCTTACGCCCCACGTGTTGAGCAATTCGGCGGTACGTCCACCCGGCCTCCCGCATGCCCACTATACGCCCTCGCTCAAAGTCCGTCAACTGCACATACGGTTCACGTCCACGCTGTCGCGGCATGCTACCAGTGTTAAAGACTGCGATGGAGCTCCGTATGCCACGGCAAACTGGCTGACACTGACGGCGGCGGTGCACAAATGCTGCGCAGCTAGCGCCATTCGACGGCCAACACCGCGGTTCCTGGTGTGTCCGCTGTGCCGTGCGTGTGATCATTGCTTGTACAGCCCTCTCGCAGTGTCCGGAGCAAGTATGGTGGGTCTGACACACCGGTGTCAATGTGTTCTTTTTTCCATTTCCAGGAGTGTACATATCTAACAATAAAGATGATACGTCGTTAGCAAAAACCTCATGTTCGTTTGTTGAAAATCTTAAACCTGTGAAAGTTCTTCACCGATTGCTTTCAAATTTTGACACAACATAGCAATCAAATAGATAAATGTTTATATATACCTACTGGAGCGTGATATGTAATACCTGTGGTGTCACCGCCAGACACCACACTTGCTAGGTGGTAGCTTAAATCGGCCGCGGTCCATTAGTACATGTCGGACCCGCGTGTCGCCACTGTCAGGATCGCAGACCGAGCGCCACCACAAGGCAGGTCTCGAGAGACGTACTAGCACTCGCCCCAGTTGTACGGATGACATTGCTAGCGACTACACGTACGAAGCCTTTCTCTCATTTGCCGAGAGACAGAATAGCCTTCAGCTAACTTAATGGCTACGACCTAGCAAGGCGCCATTTGTACCATTGCATGTATCTCAAGATAGTCTCACTTGTATCATCAAGAATGCTGTATACCAAAGGACGATATAAAAGTTAAGTGTTCTAGTAGCTACGTTCTTTTCTTTATCACATTCATTACGAATCCTGTTCCAGAATTCGCGCCAGTCGGCGTGTGTGTAGGTGTGCCCTTTCGGCTACCCGTCTCTGTGGACTGGCTGCCTTAACAGTCCACTACAATACCCATGTGCAATAATTATAGGCGAAATCTATATGAAAATGTAAATGTCTGTTCGTTCAAAATCTTAAATCTCCGAAAGTTCTTCACCGACTGCTTCTAAATTGTGACAAAATATTGCATTTGAATATGTGTGTCCTTTTATAACCTATTTCTAGCATACGCAATATACTGTATAAATAAATACGTAATATATAAAGGGGAAACGTTTTTACCAAAAATCTCTAAAAGCTCCCGACTGATTTACTTCATATTTTTACATGCTTCTGCAATAAACATATGGACATACATAGCCTGCATTATATAGTGAAACACTGTTAGTAAATGTTAAAGTTGTATTTATGGTTTATTGACTTATGATTAGAACCACTGAGCTGCGGTAACAATAAGCAAGATTCACGGTCAGAGAGCAGGAGGGAATAGGAGATGGCCAGAGGGAATGGAGGAAATAGACATAGAAAAGTGAAAGGAGCAAACGGACAGAGAGAGGGGCAGGAGGTGATCGACAGAGAGAGGAGATGGAGGAGGAGATGTACAAAGAGAGGAGGAGCAGGAGGAGATGACAGAGTCAGAATTGGGAGAAGAAGATTAGGACGTATACACAATGCCCATTCACGTTAGAAATGTGCGCCTTCTCCTTCCATTATTTTTCATTTGACCAGACTGAGCCACAGTAACGTATGACTGGGAACAGTTAGTTGTATAATATTTGAATAAATCTTCATTCATGGGAGCTCATTGTTTCATTCATTTTTTGTTTCCGACTAATACGTCATTCAGAAGTTGCTGCTTTGGTCACACATGAGTTACTGATCAGTAATATGAACAGTTTGCATTTTCATTGACTAACGTGCGTGTTTTGCGCAATTTCCATTTGTGCTCTTCGTAGTTTAAGTTATTTAGGACCCAAAGAAAAAGAAGCTGTTTCGTGTAGCCTCGAAAACATCATACTCTATCCTACTTACAGGCGTGCATCAAACGGTCAGTTGGTACAAAGATTAATAGGTATTAACCGTCGAGATGTTGAAAGATGGCGGTGCCTTCCGGGCTGGCCACTGCCGTGGTAATACCCGTCAGGCATCTCCCCTTTCATTTTGTTCCGGTGATTATCATACAATTTCATTTGCCTTTGGTGTATCGAAATTTTCCCTGATTGATATTACCCTAATAGACTATTAGGGTTAGTTTAAACCACTGATTGATCTCACAGTAGTTGCACGACTTGAATAGCAGTAATAGAATTAAACTCGGCTATAGAGACAGATTTTTGGGCGTTGGAGGTGACCATTGCGTTAGGGGCAGCTTTAGAACTTTCCCCGAGCAGCAAGCCAGTTCGCGGTTTCCTTTGGAGTCACCGAAACGGGCCCTGAGCCTGGCAGGGCAGTGATTTATGGGCCGCCATGCTGGCGGCCGAGCTTGTTCCGCTAGCGACCAAGCAAGAGGGTGGGAACACCGTCGCTGGATGCGAAATTTCACTTCTTTAAAAACTGGCGGCGCAGGGCATCCTGGCGCCTATTAACGAGTGGGCGTGGTGAGGGAGTCTGGTCTCCTTATTCCATGTGCGGGTCCAGGTCAAGCGACGTCGGGCTGGCGCCCGGCTAATGCGTTTATTACAAGAACGGCGTACCTTGGGACAGCGAATGTCTCCGGAAGTCGCGTTTCTTAGATGCCACCGCGCCCCGCCAAAACGGCGCCCACTACCTCATCTCGTGAAATGCGCCAGGGGTTTGGCTGCAGGATCTCCAGGCATTGTGTGCTGTTTTTTCAGAGAACAAAATGTGTACTGCACTGCAGTGATTGGTTGGGGAAGATCGGGTCTTCTTGCTAGAAAACATGATTGTCACGGTAACCACTGCTGGGCCATGATAGGTTTATTCTAGGACATCGGGGGGGAGAGGCTGGTTTCGGAAGGTTTTGAGCAAAACAGAGAGGCGTGGCGCTTGCTTCTCAACCATCGCGGAGTACAGTCGCAAAAGCTCTTCCGTTTCTACAGACAAAGCAGTTAGTTGTAAAGACGTCTGAGACCCGGGTGAAACTTTATATCTGCGCGGACGTGAGACAATCACCGGCGGACGTGGGGTCATCTACAGCAGTACGACGCTTCGGCAGCGTCCGTCCGCAGACGACAGCGTCTCGTCCTTCACCGGCTATATCGGTAACGTTGTGCAGCTTCGGCAAATTCAGAATCCTATAAATCGTTTTCGCAACCATCTTTTCTCATAACAGCCTTGTACTCGCAGTAGTCACTCCTAGTGTCCATTGCATGCTTAATTGTATTTTGACGCGAGAGACCAATCAGTGGAACGATACAGAAGAGTGTGCCTGCCTAGGATGGCATCTTTCCACTCACAGTAGCCAGTCTCATTTACACGTAAATTCCAGTTAGGTTTCCCAAATCTACTGCCAAACAACCTCAGTTTGTGTTAATGAAATGTTGCGCAGTTGAAGTTTTTGTTTATATGTTTGTTCTCACTTGACCTTGACATTAGTTAATAAATCTCTTTGTGATACCGTAGGTCCATGTTATTAATTTTTAAACAACACCCATTCTCATTCCCTATGATGTCATTTAATTTGTTGTGGGTGTGAAGCGATTAATTTAATTTTATGACAAGTTAGCCAACTCAGGTTTGATCCACACTGGGGCCACTAGTTAGATTTCTTTGCACTATTGATAACCGTGGCACCTCTTGGATCTGGTGGTTACGACTTTTTTGTCGTTTGGCAGACGGCGAACTGCTGCCACTACAGGCTAGCTTGCAATGTTAGGTGAACACGAAGGGTCATAACATCATAACACAGTTTTAACACCTGAAAGAGCTTAAACTGGACTCGCTAATTGGAATGCACTGTAGTCGAAAGATTTACAAACAACAAAGCAAACAAGTATTTCGCACTGAAGTCGGAGGTAAAAAGTTTACTAGTAAGGCTTATCACGTTTCGTCAACAGAAAAAACATCACTCAAAAAAGGTTAGAAGGTAAATGCCTTCTGATTTAACGAAAGCAACTGTAGGGATGGAACAATGAGAATTGTGAGATGAGACCTGTGAGCAATGAAAAGCGACAGTGAAACATGACGGAGTGTTACCATTAACCCAGCGGTCATCGAACAGCAGCCCGTTGGCCACATGTGGCCCGAGTGAAATATTCATGTGGTACGCGATTGTTAGCCGTATTTTATAATAATATGCATCTATCAACTAACAGACGAATCCAGAAACGTCCATTAACGGCGGCCCGTGCATGCCGCGCAATCGTTAGGTTCTCTAATTCTGTCTTTGCCTAAATTTCGGGTACGTGTTTACCTTCCGCGATCACAGTGGATAGCCGGCGCTTCGCCGACTGAAGAGAACAAATCACGCTCGCGCGGTGAGTCTTCTGCCGCTGTTAATGGAACATTTACACCGGTGATGAGCTAGGGGCGCTATACTGCCATACGTTTATATGTTGTGGCCTAGTGGAAAAGTGCTACTTGACGCCTTCTTCTTTCGGGAGGTTCCTGAAGTCCAGACCTGGCTGTTAACTAAGAGAAGCGCCTTAAGCAGGAAGTCAGCCTGAATTTATCAGTTTTGGAAGAATATGGAACTGTTACTTCAGGACGGTCACAGAGGAAAAGATTATCTGTTAAGAATTTAATGCTAAAATTGTCTCTGCGGATCTCACCGGAAATTTGGCACCACTGTCACATCGAAGTGCAGCACCAGTCGGCCTAATAGAGCCCACCAATGAGGTCACTTTCAAACTCTGTCAGGTGCTGATAACACCGTCAACTCAAACGAGGATGTGGCATCACCGTGTTCTTTACAGTGATCACTCATTATCTGATGCTGTACTAGCCCCGCTATGCCCTACTAGACCTGGTAGCAGCACTAAATATGAACAACACTAATGCATAGTGGTGTCCGTTCAACCTGTCGCAGAGAATTGTATCTCTAATCGTTTATGTACCTGGTGACGGTGTATAAGTGGACTATATTACATTGACGTCCAGTCATGCCTTCTTGTTGCTTCACTATTTTTATCAGGCAATGTACACTCCTGGAAATTGAAATAAGAACACCGTGAATTCATTGTCCCAGGAAGGGGAAACTTCATTGACACATTCCTGGGGTCAGATACATCACATGATCACACTGACAGAACCACAGGCACATAGACACAGGCAACAGAGCATGCACAATGTCGGCACTAGTACAGTGTATATCCACCTTTCACAGCAATGCAGGCTGCTATTCTCCCATGGAGACGATCGTAGAGATGCTGGATGTAGTCCTGTGGAACGGCTTGCCATGCCATTTCCACCTGGCGCCTCAGTTGGACCAGCGTTCGTGCCGGACGTGCAGACCGCGTGAGACGACGCTTCATCCAGTCCCAAACATGCTCAATGGGGGACAGATCCGGAGATCTTGCTGGCCAGGGTAGTTGACTTACACCTTCTAGAGCACGTTGGGTGGCACGGGATACATGCGGACGTGCATTGTCCTGTTGGAACAGCAAGTTCCCTTGCCGGTCTAGGAATGGTAGAACGATGGGTTCGATGACGGTTTGGATGTACCGTGCACTATTCAGTGTCCCCTCGACGATCACCAGTGGTGTACGGCCAGTGTAGGAGATCGCTCCCCACACCATGATGCCGGGTGTTGGCCCTGTGTGCCTCGGTCGTATGCAGTCCTGATTGTGGCGCTCACCTGCACGGCGCCAAACACGCATACGACCATCATTGGCACCAAGGCAGAAGCGACTCTCATTGCTGAAGACGACACGTCTCCATTCGTCCCTCCATTCACGCCTGTCGCGACACCACTGGAGGCGGGCTGCACGATGTTGGGGCGTGAGCGGAAGACGGCCTAACGGTGTGCGGGACCGTAGCCCAGCTTCATTGAGACGGTTGCGAATGGTCCTCGCCGATACCCCAGAAGCAACAGTGTCCCCAATTTGCTGGGAAGTGGCGGAGCGGTCCCCTACGGCACTGCGTAGGATCCGACGGTCTTGGCGTGCATCCGTGCGTCGCTGCGGTCCGGTCCCAGGTCGACGGGCACGTGCACCTTCCGCCGACCACTGGCGACAACATCGATGGACTGTGGAGACCTCACGCCCCACGTGTTGAGCAATTCGGCGGTACGTCCACCCGGCCTCCCGCATGTCCACTATACGCCCTCGCTCAAAGTCCGTGAACTGCACATACGGTTCACGTCCACGCTGTCGCGGCATGCTACCAGTGTTAAAGACTGCGATGGAGCTCCGTATGCCACGGGAAACTGGCTGACACTGACGGCGGCGGTGCACAAATGCTGCGCAGCTAGCGCCATTCGACGGCCAACACCACGGTTCCTGGTGTGTCCGCTGTGCCGTGCGTGTGATCAATGCTTGTACAGCCCTCTCGCAGTGTCCGGAGCAAGTATGGTGGGTCTGACACACCGGTGTCAATGTGTTCTTTTTTCCATTTCCAGGAGTGTATATTAAAATATGCACCCTTTTAGGTCTCACTCTACTGACAAGGGAACCTCCCCATCGCACCCCCCTCAGATTTAGTTATAAGTTGGCACAGTGGATAGGCCTTGATAAACTGAACACAGAACAATTGAGAAAACAGGAAGAAGGTGTGTGGAACTGTGAAAAAATAAGCAAAATATACAAACTGAGTAGTCCATTGGCCACATAGGCAACATAATGGACAAAGTGAGCTTATGAGCGCCGTGGTCCCGTGGTAGCGTGATCAGCTGCTTAATGAGAGGTTCTTGGTACAAGTCTACCCTCGACTGAAAATTTTACTTTCTTTATTTTTGCATAGTTATTATCTGTCCGTTCGTTCATTGACATCTCTGTTCACTGTAATAAGTTTAGTGTCTGTGTTTTGCGACCGCATCGCAAAACCTTGCGATTAGTAGACGAAAGGACGTGCCTCTCCAATGGGAACAGAAAACATTTGATCGCAAGGTCATAGGTCAACCGATTCCTCCACAGGAAAACACATCTGATATATTCTATACGACACTGGTGACGGCATGTGCGTCACATGACAGGAATATGTTGTCGACCCACCTAACTTGTACACTTGGCGAATGGGTAAAAAGATTCTTCTACCTTGTCCGATTTAGGTTTTCTTGTGGATGTGATAATCACTCCCAAAAAAGTGATGAAAACATAAGAGTTTGTCACATAAACTGAAAATAAAAAATTTAACTTTTCTCTCGATGGAAGATTTGAACCAAGGACCTATCGCTCCGCAGCTGCTCACGTTACCACGAGACCACGGCGCTCCTGCGTTTCCATCGTCCAATATGTTGCTTATCTTCCCTTGAACTACTAAGTTTGTGTATTTTGCTTATTTTTTCACAGTTCCACACAACTTCTTCCTGTTATCTCAATTGATCTGTGTTCAGTTTTTCAAGGCCTATCCACTGTGCCAACTTATAACTAAATCTGAGGGGGGTGTGATGGGGAGGTTCCCTTGTGAGTGTTACACTGAGCCCGCATCTCGTGGTCGTGCGGTAGCGTTCTCGCTTCCCACGCCCGGGTTCCCGGGTTCGATTCCCGGCGGGGTCAGGGATTTTCTCTGCCTCGTGATGGCTGGGTGTTGTGTGCTGTCCTTAGGTTAGTTAGGTTTAAGTAGTTCTAAGTTCTAGGGGACTTATGACCACATCAGTTGAGTCCCATAGTGCTCAGAGCCATTTGAACCATTTTTTTGTTACACTGAAGTAAAAAAAAATCATGGGATAGCGATATGCACAGAATAAATATGGCGGTAGTACGGCGTCCATAAGGCATGAAAGCGCAGTGCATTGGTGGAGCTGTCATTCCTACTAAGGCGAATCGTGTAAAAAGGTTCACGACGTGATAGCGGCCGAACGACGGGATTTTGAACGCAGAATGGTAGATGGAGCTACACGCATGGGACATTACATTTCGGAATTGGTTCAGGAATTCAATATTCTGAGACCCACAGAGTCAAGAGTGTGCCGAGAATGCCAGATTTCAGGCATTACCTCTCACCGCGGACAATGCACTGGCCGATGGCCTTCAGGTAACGACCGGGAGCAGTGGCGTCTGCGTAGAGTTGTCAGTGCTAACAGGCGAGCAAGACTGCGTGAAAAACCGCAGAAATCAGTGTGGGACGTTCCATGAACGCTCGGACGGCGCTGCGAAACTGGGCTTTACTGGGCTACGGCAGCAGACGACCGATGCGAGTGCCTTTGCTAACAGTTAGACATCGCCTGCAGCGACTCTCCTGGGTTCGTGACCATATCGGTTGGACCCTAGACGACTGGAAAACAGTGGTCTGCCAGATAAGTTCCGATTTCAGTAGGAAACAGCTGATGGTACGATTCGAGAGAGGTGCAGACCCCACGATCCCATGGACCTAACTTGTCAACAAGGCACTGTGCAAGGTGGTGGTGCCTACGTAATGGTGTGCGCTGTGTTTACGTGGAATTGACTGGGTCTTACATCTACATCTACATCTACATCTACATCTAGATCTACACAGATACTCCGCAAGCCACCGTACGGTGCACGGTGGAGGGTCCCCCTGCACCACTAACGGTCATTTCCTCTCCTGTTCAACTCGCAAATAGAGCGAAGCAGAAACGATGCCTAATTCCTTCCATATAATCCCTAATTTCTCGTATCTTATCTTTGTGGTTCTTACGCGCAATGTGTGTTGGCGGCAGTAGTATCGTTTAGCATTCCGCATCAAATGCCGTTTCTCTAAATTTTCTCAATAGTGTTTCTCCAAAAGAACGTCACATCGCCTTCGCTCCAGGGATTCCCATGTGAGATCCCGAAGAATCTCTTGTAACATTTACGTGTTGTTCGAAATTCCCGGTAACAAATCTAGCAGCCCGGTTTTGAATTGCTTTGATGTCTTCCTTCAATCCGACCTGGTACGGCTCCCAAAGACTCTAGTAGTACTCAAGATTAGGTCGTACCAGCGACTTGACTGTGTCAAGCAGGGCACTAGTAATACTGTATCTGAACATTACTGGTTATGTCTTCCTACTCATCCGCATTAACTCACATTCCTCCTCATTTAGGGCTAGCTGCAATTCATCACATCAATTGGAAATTTTGTGTACATCGTCTTGTATCTTCCTACCATCGCTCAACTTCGACAACTTACTGTACGCCACGGCATAATCAGCAAACAACTTCAGATTGCTCAAAAAATGGCTCTGAGCACTATGGGACTCAACTGCTGTGGTCATCAGTCCCCTAGAACTTAGAACTACTTAAACCTAACTAACCTAAGGACGTCACACACATCCATGCCCGAGGCAGGATTCGAACCTGCGACCGTAGCAGTCGCACGGTTCCTGACTGCGCGCCTAGAACCGCGAGACCACCGCGGCCGGCTTTCAGATTGCTGCCCACCCTGTTAGCCATATCATTTATTTATACAGAGAACAACACCGGTCCTATTACACTTCCCTGGGGCGCTCCTGACAATACCCTCGTCTCTGATGAACACTCGCCGACAAGGACAACATATTGCGTTCTAGTATTTAAGATGTCTTCGAGTCACTCGCATATCTGTGAACTCACTCCCTATGCTCCTGCCTTCGTTAACAGCCTGCAGTGGGGCACCGTGTCAAATGCTTTCCGGAAATCTAGAAGTATGTAATGCGCCTGTTTATCTTCGTCCGTAATTCGCAGTATATAATGTGAGAAATGGGGAAGCTGAGTTTCGCACGAGCGAGCTTTCCAAGACCATGCTGATTCTTAGACATAAGCTTCTCAGTCTCAAGAAAGTTTATTATATTCGAACTGAGAATATGTTCAAGCATTCTGCAGCAAACAGAAGTTAGGGATATCGGTCTGTAATTTTGCGGATCCCTTCTTTTACCTTTATTATGTACTGGAGCAGCTGCGCTTTTTTCCAGTCGCTTGAGACTTGTGCTGGGCGAGAGATTCACAATATATGCAAGCTAATCAAGGGCCATTGCCATAGAGTACTCTTTGCAAAACTGAACTGGGATTCCATCCGGACGTGGTGATGTATTTGCTTTCAAATCTTTCAACTGTTCTCTAAGCCAGGTATGCTTATTACTATGTCGTTCATACGGGAGTCTGTCCGATCGTCAAATGGCGGTATGTTTGTACGATTCTCTTGTGGTGTGAACGATTCCTTGAACGTGAAATTTGAAACTTCGGTATTCATTTTGCTGTCTTCAACTACCACAGCAGACTGGTCAAGAAGGGCCTGAATGGAAGCTTTAGAACCGCTTAACCATTTTACATAAGACCATAATTTTCTCCGGTTGCTAAGGTGTGACGGTTGTGGTTGTTTGCTTACCGCATAGATATTTCCACAGATGATGCACTAATTTCTACTATCTTCGATAGCCGTCATTTGTGCGTTTCATCTTGGACCGAGAGTGCAATAGCGTCTGCTTCCTCAGAATCTTCCGAATTTTGTTATTAAACCAAAAGTAGTTTCTAGGCACATAACTCTCCATACCACGACTTACATTCTGTTTAAACTTTGCCCATTACTCTTCTACATCCATCTTACTGGAACTAAGTGATGCAAATTCGATGTCTGTGTGAGATGCTAATAACAGCTTATCTGCTCTATCTAGCAGAAACACTCTCCTAGACTTGTTGATTGATTTATTAACTTTCGTATTCATAGTTGCTATAATGACAATATGGTCGCTAATCCCGGTTTACATACTGACAGTGCCAATAGGTTCCGGCCTATTTCCAGCTACAGGGTCTAAGATATTTTCATTTCGTGTGGGATGCCGAGCTAGCTGCTCAAGACAATTTTCAGAAAACGTATTCAAAAGCATTTCTCATGTCTTTCTGTCTGTACCCCACACAATGATTCCACAGACATTCCAATCTGTACTCACGAGGTTGAGGTCGCCTCCAACTACACTCCTGGAAATTGAAATAAGAACACCGTGAATTCATTGTCCCAGGAAGGGGAAACTTTATTGACACATTCCTGGGGTCAGATACATCACATGATCACACTGACAGAACCACAGGCACATAGACACAGGCAACAGAGCATGCACAATGTCGGCACTAGTACAGTGTATATCCACCTTTCGCAGCAATGCAGGCTGCTATTCTCCCATGGAGACGATCGTAGAGATGCTGGATGTAGTCCTGTGGAACGGCTTGCCATGCCATTTCCACCTGGCGCCTCAGTTGGACCAGCGTTCATGCCGGACGTGCAGACCGCGTGAGAGGACGCTTCATCCAGTCCCAAACATGCTCAATGGGGGACAGATCCGGAGATCTTGCTGGCCAGGGTAGTTGACTTACACCTTCTAGAGCACGTTGGGTGGCACGGGATACATGCGGACGTGCATTGTCCTGTTGGAACAGCAAGTTCCCTTGCCGGTCTAGGAATGGTAGAACGATGGGTTCGATGACGTTTTGGATGTACCGTGCACTATTCAGTGTCCCCTCGACGATCACCAGTGGTGTACGGCCAGTGTAGGAGATCGCTCCCCACACCATGATGCCGGGTGTTGGCCCTGTGTGGTTCAAATGGCTCTGAGCACTATGGGACTCAACTGCTGAGGTCATTAGTCCCCTAGAACTTAGAACTAGTTAAACCCAACTAACCTAAGGACATCACAAACATCCATGCCCGAGGCAGGATTCGAACCTGCGACCGTAGCGGTCTTGCGGTTCCAGACTGCAGCGCCTTTAACCGCACGGCGCCAAACACGCATACGACCATCATTGGCACCAAGGCAGAAGCGACTCTCATCGCTGAAGACGACACGTCTCCATTCGTCCCTCCATTCACGTCTGTCGCGACACCACTGGAGGCGGGCTGCACGATGTTGGGGCGTGAGCGGAAGACGGCCTAACGGTGTGCGGGACCGTAGCCCAGCTTCATGGAGACGGTTGCGAATGGTCCTCGCCGATACCCCAGGAGCAACAGTGTCCCTAATTTGCTGGGAAGTGGCGGTGCGGTCCCCTACGGCACTGCGTAGGATCCTACGGTCTTGGCGTGCATCCGTGCATCGCTGCGGTCCGGTCCCAGGTCGACGGGCACGTGCACCTTCCGCCGACCACTGGCGACAACATCGATGTACTGTGGAGACCTCACGCCCCACGTGTTGAGCAATTCGGCGGTACGTCCACCCGGCCTCCCGCATGCCCACTATACGCCCTCACTCAAAGTCCGTCAACTGCACATACGGTTCACGTCCACGCTGTCGCGGCATGCTACCAGTGTTATAGACTGCGATGGAGCTCCGTATGCCACGGCAAACTGGCTGACACTGACGGCGGCGGTGCACAAATGCTGCGCAGCTAGCGCCATTCGACGGCCAACACCGCGGTTCCTGGTGTGTCCGCTGTGCCGTGCGTGTGATCATTGCTTGTACAGCCCTCTCGCAGTGTCCGGAGCAAGTATGGTGGGTCTGACACACCGGTGTCAATGTGTTCTTTTTTGCATTTCCAGGAGTGTAGTATTGCATGATCTGGGCATTTACGTGCTGTTCACTCTAGACTTATTTGAATGACTCTAAAACTGTCGCAGCAGAATCAGATGACCAGTAAAAACATCCAACAGTTAACTTGGTTTCACCTACACCCGTTGCACGCGACCAGCTAACTTCACTGTCACACTCAATTTCGACTTCAACGGAGACAATACTTTTGTCAACGGCAATGAACACTTGCGCTTCTATGGCCTCTAATCTGTCTTTGCAATATACGTTCCAAGACTTGCTAGTGTTTCAGAGCTTTCCACTTCGGGCTTCAGCCAGCGCTCGGTCCCAAGAATGATTTCAGCGTGAGGACTTCCTGGAGCGAAGAAAATTCGGGAACTTCATTACGAATACCTCGACAGTTTACTGCTAAAATTATTATAGTCGAAGTGTCTTTATTGTGAACGCAATCTGACTTCCCTTGCTGTGAGCCGGCCGGAGTGGCCGTGCGGTTCTAGGCGCTTCAGTCTGGAACCACGCGACCGCTACGGTCGCAGGTTCGAATCCTGCCTCGGGCATGGATGTGTGTGATGTCCTTAGGTTAGTTAGGTTTAAGTAGTTCTAAGTTCTAGGGGACTGATGACCTCAGACGTTAAGTCCCATAGTGCTCAGAGCCATTTGAACCCTTCCTGTGAATCTACTGGCGAGTGTTCATCAACGAACCTCAACCGCTGTCTAGCCTAAAAGTACCCTCATGTGGACTCCACAAGTACTCTGTGAGCCGTGCGCGGCTCGTGTTCATACCATTTATTGTTTGTCATCTTCTTTCACGGTACTGCCACCTTGTTTCCTTTTCCATTAACTGGCGTCACTAACTTCTGCCTTACTTGCCCGTGAGTGGCAGCAGCAGCGCTGATCGATAAGTTCACTGTCGTACCATCTCTGGAGCTACCGATAGTATTTCCGGGTCGTCGTGTGTCTGGAAGTCAGTCGGAGACGGACCAGCAGTGCAGTCGGGGACGGAGCAGCGGTCGGCGACGAAGGAGCGTCGGGGACGGAGCAGCAGTGAGGTGCGGACAGCCAGTAATTGCCGACCACTGGCGACACACATGCGGTGTCTGACTGAAGGAGACTGGACTGGAATGACTATTGGTTGGTCGTTCGATCGGTCGTCCCATCAGCCGACGTCTGTTTGGTCCTTTGACCGTTTCCGTGTGTGGCAGTCGGTCGGTTGGCGCAGAGCAGCCAGGAGGTTCCTATCGCTCGGAGTCGGGCCGGAGCCGCTCGTGGCATGCACGCGTGTTTGGAGTTGTGAGGCCCTTTTTGAGAGGGTTACGAAGTTCGTCTCCCGCTGATCTTGGACTCTAAAGTTGATTGCTCACTTAACCTACTATCAAGCCTCAACTGCTATCACTTCTCTTCGTGTTTGATCCTGGTTTTTGCTTTCTGCGAGATTCCCGCGAGCAACAACGTGTGTGCATTGAAGTCGGCTAGAATTGCACCCGTTTGCTTGGATAGGATTGAACTTAATTTAATTCACTCCTTCATTAATGAAGTGCAACGGCGGTATCTTCTGCCTTGTGGCCATTAACGTTCCGGCTACCTGCCCTGGGCATTGACGTAGTTTTTGGCAGTGTATTTTCCTCGTCGTGTTGTTGATGTCCAGCACGGCGTGTGGTTCGACAGCTGAGGTGTGTTGGTAGTTTTGGGCGTTTATTCTGACTCGGCTGGTTTGCGCACCAGTACTCAGAACGTTGTGCTATTGACGTCTTGTTGTCGTTTTGCTCGTCGGGTGGAGCAGAACTGATTTTGTTGTTTGGTTTGTCTGCTGACTTTCAGTTGGGTTGCCTTCCGATAAGAGGTTGTCGGTCTGGCTGTCTGTCTCACCTAAACGTGCGTTAGTGTTACTTCCCAGGCCGACCCTTGGAACCTTCTGAGCGCCGCTCCTTGTGTTTTACATAGTGATTTCCTGTTAGTCTTAAGTACTCTGGGTGGCCTTCAGCCGTGTTTTAGCGTATAAAAATTGTAAGCTTTATCTTCCTAGGCCTTAAGCCTCAAAATTGTTTTGGCATGGTGTGTGTTTTTCAGACGAGTTTTAAACTCTCTTAAATTATAATTTTGTCTTGCCCTTAGGTCATAAGATTGCTGTTCTTTAGTATGTTGCCTTCCACCGAGTTTTAATCTCTCTTAAACTAAAATTTAAAATCTTGCTCTTGCCTTAAGTCATAACATTGTTATTCTTTAGTATGAGGCCTTCACCCGAGTTTGCATGAAATGTTTAAGCTAAGGTCCTCAGTCCGTTAAATTGAAAGCTCTTCATCCTAGGCTTTAAGCCGTTAAGTTGCTTGGTTGATATACGGCCTTCAGCCGCGTTTCAGCCTATTCAGAATTAACACTGAAAATCTTTTTTTTTAGCCTTAAGCCGAACACTGTTCTTGCTTAATGTGTGGCCTTCAGCCTATTTTTATTGAAGTAAAAAATATATATATATTTTTTAAAGAAGTGAAACTTCCAGAAGAACTCCTGTACCTCAATTCCTTGTTTAGGCCTTGGGCCCTGGATTTTCGTATGTGGCTTTCAGCCGATTTAAATCAAATCAAAAGAACTCTTTCATTAAAACCTTGAGAGTTTTTAATTTTTGCTTATGTTATTGTGTGTTTTGTTCAAAATGTTCAAATGTGTGTGAAATCTTACTGGACTTAACTGCTAAGGTCATCAGTCCCTAAGCTTACACACTATTTAACCTAAATTATCCTAAGGACAAACACACACACCCATACCCGAGGGAGGACTCGAACCTCCACCGGGACCAGCAGCACAGTCCACGACTGCAGCGCCTTAGACCGCTCGGCTAATCCCGCGCGGCTATTGTGTGTTTTAACTAATAAAATTTGTATGTTGAGTGTAACTGACAGCAACTTACTTTGGCCCCTTTCCACAAATATAACCTCACCCGCTCTGTCCTGCTAGTCCAGGGAGTTCACTCTGTTAACCGAGTAGCTGTTTCCTTTGTGTAGTACACCCCTGACCTATCAAGGAGAGTCTTACAAATCCTCAAAAGAGAACGCAGCTCTAAAAATCCGCAGCCAAGACCGTCACTGACTCGACCAATCCTTTGGTTGAGACCCACCACTCGGCTCCAAACCAAAGACCCCGATCAACTCTGCGAACAATGCTGCAAATTGCAAGCTCTGCTGACACCCCGTGCGCGAGACCAGCAGTCTTAACCACCTCCTCCAGCCGCCTGTACAAACTGAGGATCGCCTCAGAACCCATACGGCAGGCGTCGCTGGTATCGACGTGAGCTACCGCTTGGAGACGACTGCACCCTTCACGCTCGATAGCCACAGGCACGGGCGCCTCCACATCTCAAATAAGGTTCCCCAACAGACACACCGAGTGCACATTGCCTTTCTTTCTAGCCCTCAACGCTATCTGCCTACGGGGCTCCAAAACGCGCCTAACATTGGAGTTCCCAGTAACTAGTAACCTCTAGCCACCGTGTGCCTGCTCGGACCCTGCTGAGGAGCGGCCACCTGTCCACTCACAGGATGAATGGGCTAGGCCAGCCGCCCAGTCTTCACGCTGGCCCTCCACCTCGAGCGACACGAACGCGTTACCCCTCGCCACTCACCCTGCTATGAGGGTGGAGCTACCGTGTCGGGTGCACTAGAAGATGCCTCGGAAGCAGAGCACGTGGACGAAACAAGCGACACTAGAGGGTGCCATGCGACGCGCCAGGTTCTCCGCCACCGCTACACCCCGAAACAGCGACCTGAAGGTGACACATAGTAGCTAAAAGAGCATTCAGCTGTTAACGAACTGCAGCCAGCTCAGCACACAGCATGCACACATCCTAGCCATCCTAGCAAGACTAACCGGGAGAAATAAGCTATAAAACCGGACAGAAATCTATATATGCATCTCGCTACCCTCCCGATGTGTCACCAATGGGCGCAGATTCGTTAATGAGCTATGTAGCTGGCTGTCCAGCGAGGAGCAACTGTGCTACAGAATGAATGAATTTGCCCTTACAAAAACGCGGAATTAAACCTCCTCAGCAGAGAAAAGCGCATGAAATTTAATAAATATATTACGAGGGAAACACAGAAAAAATAAACACTTAACTCGACGCTCTGTAGTTTTATATCAGCTGAGAGCTAGAGCTTGACTGACTTTCTTCCTAAACGAAAGGATGGTTGCTTCGAAACCAAAACAAATGAGCAACTACAACGCCTCTGTTCCAAGTGAACCGGTCATTGACTGGAAAAGCTACCTGGAGACCATGTGCAGCAATTCATGAACTTCATGTTTCCAAACAAAGATGTTATCAGCCCACAATTGTTTGTGATTGGATTGAATAACATTGATTGGTTTGAATAACATTCTGGAAAAATCGAGCGAATTATATGGCTACGCAGACGTGAATCCCATCGAACATTTATGAGGCATAATGGAGAGGTCAGTTCGTGCACGAAATCAACGAAATCATACATCGGCAATACTTACGCAAATATGGACGGCTACAGAGGTACCATGGGTCAATACTTCTGCAGGGGACTTTCAACGACTTTTTGAGACCATGCCACGTTGAGTTACTGCACTACGCCGGGCAAAAGGAGGTCTAAGACGTTAGCAGGAGGAATGCCATGACTTTTGGTACCTCAGTGTATACTAAGTTGAAAACTACCAAGTTATAATATAGTTTAAGGTTTTTTAAACTTTTTTCTACTTCTTTAATGTCGAAGTAAGTTGTTTTGTACCACCAGTATCCGTCTACTTTTTATTCTGCTACTGCATGAGATGCGATATTTGTTTCTGGTTTTTTTTTTTTTTTTTTTTCCCCCGATGCGACTAGTTAATTTTGTGCGACCGCGTGTATATTTGCACTAACTCTCCCAGGTGTTTATTAGCCGCCATCTCGGAGAAGTGTGTGAAGCCTGTCTGTTGCGGAGAGAAAAGTGATGACGCTGCTCGCTTCTCTGAAGAGGCGTGACCAGCAGTCGTTTGTTTGCGGAGACGCTCCCAGCGCCGCCTATAAAGGCCGCCAGCGCCGTGGCAAGCAGCATTCGCTGGCGCACCGCCATGGCCTTCAAGGTAAGACTGCACTGGCTACTAGTCCTGCGGCCGCCCTCACACCAGGGTCCGATTCATCCGCTGTTGAGCTCCATAGTGCTTTTATGCTCGAACACACACTGTTGACTGCTCGTACAGCTGAACGCGCACTGCAATAGCTTTCCAGGATAGGAGGGGAGAGAGGCCCGGGTGGGAGCCATCGAGATCTAGTCCAGATGCCAGTCTCAGTGTTGTATTAGGCTGTTTTCCCATCTTCTTTAGGCAAATGCTGGGATTGTTTTCAATTTACACCACACAAAATACGATGCCCAAGTGGTTAACGAATGGTTCAAATGGCTCTGAGCACTATGGGACTTAACATCTGAGGTCATCAGTCTCCTAGAACTAAGAACTACTTAAACCTAACGACATCACACACATCCATGCCCGAGGCAGCATTCGAACCTGCGACCGTAGCAGTCGCGCGGTTCCGGACTGAAGCGCCTAGAACCGCTCGGTCACAACGGCGGGCTTAACATACGACAAGTCATAGAATGAAGTTCATATGCATCACAGATAACCCGCACGACTCTCTCTATACAGTAGGCTCATTACGTTTCCGTAGGTTTACTGTGGCGATAAGAAGTGCATCGGCTACAAAGTTAAAAATAAATTTGCCAAATTATGAAAACAACGGACCACCTATGACGGGATAAAAGCTAAGAAAGAGACACACTACATCTACATCTACATGATTGCTCTGCAATTTACACTTCAGTGTTCGACAAAAGGTCCACAGAAGCGCTTACAGATCATTTCTCCACATTTCCAGTCTCGAATAGCACGCGAGAAAAATGAGCATCTAAATTTTTCCGGGCTAGCTCTGATTTCTCCTATTTTATAACAATGGTTATTTCTCCCTATCTAGCTGGGGGTCAAGAAAATATTTTGGCATTCGGAAGAGAAAGCTGATGATTGAAATTACGTTAAAGTTCCCGCCACAATGGAAAACGCCTTCATTTTAGTGATTTCTACAACAGGCAGCTTATCATATCCCTGACACACTCTTCCATACTAATAATACAAAATGAGTTGCCCTTCTCTGAATGTTTTCCATGTCCTTCGTCAGTCCCACCTGGTAAGGATCCAGGACGAGTAGCAGTGCTCATAACAGAACGGACAAGCGTAGCGGTGGCTGCTTCTTTAGCAAATTTGTTGCGTTATATAAGTGTCCTGCCAATAAAACGTAGTCTTTGTTTCGCCTTCCCACAATATTTTCTATGTGATAGTTTCAATTTAAGTAATTTGTGGTTGTAATCATCATTCAATTGAATCGACAATTCATAAATACCAGTGATGTACTGTGTAGCCAAATTTTAACAGAGTTTTTTTTTCAATACTACAGTGGAGATCACACACTTTTTCATGTTCAGTTCGTGGGTACGCCGTACGATCCAATATCTGATAATGGAATCTCTGTGCATCTACATCCACATCATACTCCGCAAGCCACCTAATGCTGTGTGGTGGCTCTGAGCACTATGGGACATAACTTCTAAGGTAATCAGTCCCCTAGAACTTAGAACTACTTAAACCTAACTAACCTAAGGACATCACACACAGCCATGCCCGAGGCAGGATTCGAACCTGCGACCGTAGCGGTCGCGCGGTTCCAGACTGTAGCGCCTAGAACCGCTCGGTCACCCAGGCCGGCTGCTGTGTGGTGTAGGGTACTTTCGGTACCACTATCTGATCCCTCCAACCCTGTTCCACTTGCGGACAGTGAGTGGCAACAATGATTGTCGGTAAGCCTATGTATTGCCTCTAATTTCTCGAATTTTCTCCTCGTGGTCAATACGCGAGATGTATGTGGGGCGAAGTAATATGTTGACCGACTGCTCCTGAGAAGTGCTGTCCCGAAATTGCAATAGTACATCTCTCCGTGATGCACAACGCCTCTTTTGTAACGTCTGCAAGTGGAATTTGTATAACATCTCCGTAACGATCTCTCGCCAGCTAAACGATCGCGTGACGAAACGCGCCGCTCTTCGTTGGATCTCCGCTATCTCCTCTATCAGTCCTACCTGATAGGGATCCCAGATGATGAACAACACTCAAGATTCGGGCGAACAAGCGCCTTACAAGCCACTACTTTTGTGGATCAGTTATATTTCCTTGAGATTCTTTCGATAAATCTGAGTATGGTATCTGCGTTTCCCACTATCTGTTTTATGTGGTCATTCCACTTAAGGTCGCTCTGGATAGTTACGACTAGATATTTTACGGCAAACGATGTCTCCAGCTGTTTGTTATCAATAGTGTAGCTGTACAGAAGTGGATTACATTTCCTATGTGTGCGCAATATGTTACATTTATTTACGTTCAGGGTCAACTGCCAGAACCTACACCATTCATCAATTCTTTGCAGGTCGTTCTGCAAATTCTTACTATCTTCAGGCATTGCTACTTTGGTATAGGCGACTGCATCATCTGCGAATAGCTTTAAAGAGAATCTTATTCTTTCTACTAGATCATTTATATAAATTATAAGCAGCAACGAACCTATCACACTTCCCTGTGGTACTCCGGATATTGTTCCGTTAAGAGCGACTTATTGAGTGCTATCTGCAAGAAAGTCTTGAATCCGATTGCAGGTCTGCTCCGATACTCCGTAAGCTCGTATTTTTTCATTAAACGGCAATGTGGGACGGCGTCAAATGCCTTAATGAAGTCAAGGAACACGGCATCAACCTGAGCTCTGTTGTGCACTGCGCTGTGGATCTCATGAAGGAACAGAGCGAGCTGAGTTTCGCAGAATCTCTGTTTGCGGAATCCATGTTGATTTTTATAGAGGCGATGTTCATTTTCCAAAAACGTCATAATTTTTTAGCATAAAACATGTTTGATAATCCTACAACGGACTGACGTCAACGATATAGGTCTATAATTGTGTGGATCTGTCTTACGGTCTTTCTTAGAAACGGGAACGACCTGCGCTTTTTTCCAGTCGTTAGGTATCTTTCATTGCTCAAGCGATCTACGATAAATTACTGCTAGAAGGGGAGCAAGTTCTTTCGCATAATCTTTATACAATCTTGTGGTTATGTCATCTCGTCCTGACGCCTGTCCACTACTAATTGATTGTAGCTGCTTTTCAATTCCACGGTCGGTTATCTCAATATCTGCCATTTCGACGTTCGTACGACGATTGAAAGGAGGGACAGTGCTACAATCTTCCGCGGTGAAACAGCTTCGGAAGACCGGATTCATTATTTCGGCCTTCTCTCTATTCTTCCGTTTCGGTGCCGGTGTTGATGCTGAGAATATGAATTGATGATTTTTACCCACTTTCTGATTTTACATACGACCAAATGTCTTAGGGTTTTTGCTCAGGTCGGTTGACAACGTCTTACTTTCAAAATCATTGAACGCTTTTCTCATTGCTCTCTGTCTGACCATGATGTAACCCAAATGAAATCTTCTTGGTCTCCAGCCTTTTTCTAAGTATGTCTCCTCCGCTTGTGGTTTTTGAACAGTGAATTTGCCGTTAACAGACGAAAGTTATTGCGGAACTCATTCAGCCATTTTCCTCTCCCATTTACACTACCTAGTCCATATTCTTCCCTATATCACGTCCTAGTCATCCACATGCCGTGTCTAATACTACTAGGGGAAAACCGCCGGTTCCAGAGTCATCTGCCACCGACAGGGGTATGCTGTGTACTATCGCGGTTAGCAGCTACACTACGAAGCAAATTGCTTGCCTATTGACTGATGGACAACATCAGTACGTTAACAGCCATACAACTCACCATCACTTCCTCACTGAGGATCAGAAGCCATGATGGTATACATTGGTAGGTCTGGATGATGGGGTACAAATAAGAATGCAATATGAGGCGATGCTGCTTTTAGGCTCGTGGTGGAGGTATTTATGTGTGTGTGATCTTCTCATGGCATGACACGTCTCTCACCGGCGAGAATTACCGAAACCTGCTGTTCATGCATGTGCACCTTTTTGTTCGTTTACAGTTCCTTACAGGGGGCCTGTAGTTTCAGTTAGACAGTGCTCCGTCACATCGTTCCCGAATTCTGGTTAGTTCTCCAAAGACGTGGATCTGATTGTGTAACCCCAGGCCACCTGATGTCAGTCCTATTAACAACGTCATTATTGCGAAAGAGGTTTCTACATGAAATTTTCTGGCGGACTAAAACTGTGTGTCGACCTGGGCCGCGAACTTTGGTCCAAGTCACGGTGCGAGAAGTACCCCTGAAACATCACAGAACCATTTCTGCTCTGAACTACAACCTTCATTCACTGCAGGTTAAACACTTCATTGGCCCTTCGGTGCAAGCGACGCCCTGCATCATTTGACAAGAGATACATTCGCTACTTGTCGGACCATACTGCGAGGAACGTTCTATAAGTAATCCAACACGTATTTTTTCTGAAAGCGGGTTGGTTTTATTCAGGGTTACAATCCGTCATATTATTCCCCTCTCTTTTGGCTACAAACCCGATTTTTCAACAAAATCTCCGTTAACTTCGAATGCCTTACGCCAGCTCACTGGGAGAGCCTGTATGCCCGCAGAGTTCCATTCTTCTGGTCGACGTCGGAGCCAACGTCTTGTTGCATCAATAACCTCCCCACCATCTACGTTTTGCTTCTCGTGGAGTGCAACCTATATTGGGCCAACAGATGGAAGTCGGAAGGTGCGAGATCCGGCCTGCAGCTTGGATGAGGCAGAACAGTTAAATAAAGTTTTGTGAACTCCTCTCGGACGCGAAGACTTTTGTGAGGCCTCGTGTTGTCATGGAAAGTTCATACCTTTTTTTCTGGCGAGGAACACGCTGAAGTCGTGTCTTCAGTTTCCTGAAGATAGCGCAATACACTTCAGAGTTGATCGTTGCACCACGATGGACGACATCAAGTAAGTAACCCCATCAGAGTCCTAGATGAGTGTTGCCGTGGCTTTGCAGGCTGAGGGCAGGGCCTTGAACTTTTCCTTCAGAGAAGAGGTGGTGTAGCTCCACTCCACGAATGGGCGTTTTGTTTCTGGTTTCATCGCCTGTGACAAAGTTCGACAAAAATTGTCAGGATCAGCTTCCTACAGCGCAAGCAATTCCGCACAGAAGGCCCTTCGTTGCCCTTTATGGCCTTGTATTAGGCCACGAGAAATCCAGTGGGCACACACCTTTGAGTACCCCAAATGGTGGACGAGAGAGTCAGCACTACCAACAGAGATGTTCAGTTGGGCAGCGAGGTGTTTGATTGTGAGCTGTTAACCACCTCGAATGAGAGTGTCCGTACGTTCCAAATTTGCCGGAGTCGTAGCCGTTCGCGGCTGGCCGGCACGCGAGAAATCAAACAGGTTTCTATGACCTTGCTGTGATGATGACAGACGCCCTGCCCAATGACTCATGTGTTTTTGTTCACTGCCAGGTCTCTTTAGGCATTCTGCAAGCGCCTAAGACTATCTGCAATGCTCTGGTTTTCCGCCAGACGAAACTTAATGACAGCTCTTTGCTAGGAACGTGTCTACGAGGGTTGTCCAGAAAGCAAGTTCCGATCGATTGCGAGATGGACATCACAGTGAAAACCCGATGAAGCTTTGTACAAATGTGTTGGGTAGTGTCTGTAGTACGACCGTCGATCGCATCAAGACGCTCTTTACTGTTGTGAGCGAGTAAAGGTGTTTAGAACAACGATGTCTCCGTCCAAGTAGGAGGGCCCGATGAGGGGCTTCGCCATAATGAATGCAACCCGCCTAACACAACTGCCACGCATTTCCTTCTTCATGGCAATTGAGGCATTGAGATCAAAAAGGGAATATGTCACTCAACTGATGTTCTGAGATATGTTGTAAAAACTGTATAACTCTGAATAGCGTTATTCCCAAACCTTATAATTAGTCCCACAGACTTGTGAGGAAGAATACAATCTGCAGTCTTACGATGAAGGCAATTAATAGAACACGGTAACAGAAGATGACTGACATATCCCCTTTTTATTTAAACAACAGATATTGTACTGAAATGTATAACGAAACAAAATACCACGTATACAAGCAAAATATTATTTTTAATCATTTCTACATGGTCATACACATGTAACATGGGAGAGTTAATTCCACATGTTTTACTTATTAAACAACCCTTTTTATATTGACGGAGATACATGTTCATAAATTTGTCACTCTTGGTCACTGTCCCAAACTTCAATTCCAGATTCATTGGCGTCCTCTCGACCAGTCAGTTTATTAATGTCGCATTGCCTTAGAAGGCTATCAAAATACCCACTGCAAAGGGATAACGTCAACCATGCGTGCAATATCATTCAATTTCTTAGGTTTCAGTGGAGTGACGTCCATGTATGTTCTCGGCACATTATGGAAATGAGGGACTGTCCCAGCCTTAACCAGACGAAAATCATATTTCATCATTGCACTGCTATTGGGTGAAAGAGAGACACATTTTTGACTGGTCAGTGTACTCAAATAGTTTGTAACGAGTAACAGCCCATTTATCTCCTTTCACAGTTACAGACTTCTTAAAAAATGAATCTGGATATTTCTGATAGTCAAGAAATGCGTCTTGTGTGCATAGTTCAACATGCATGCGTTTCCTTGCTTTCTGTAGTACTGTGAACCATTGGTGGGGAGTATACACTGTGTCCTGTTTCCTTTTCCGTAATTCCAGACTTGTAAAATCCCTATCACAGGCATTGTAGGAATGCCCACGGGTTGGGAACATGTGGAAAACGTTGGAAAATCTACCAGTATGAACTAAAGTGTACCAAAATTGAACCATTGTGCGATTCCTATTCTGCCCTGTACAAGCATCTGAAAATGCATAAAATTTTTTCACACTAGAGGCCACATGTTAAGTTATCAAATCCATAAGGAGACAAACCACTGCATTAGGACGCTTCTTAGCGGTTACTTCATCAAACATATAAATGAAAGCTTTCTTATCAGAAAATCTATGAATACCAAATATAAATACCCATGGCTGCCACAAATAGAACATATCAGTTATCGGTATGTGTGGAAGTCACGTTGTGCATGAAATCGAATGTGATCATTTCTGATTTTCCCACCTCTTCTCCTTGTACAAGTTTTTCACAACGTGCCCTTGACCGTCTTTTGTTAAATCACATTCCTCTTCCACGATTGGGGGCGCCTTTTCTCGCTTCTAAATTCATGTAAATTGTCTTCTGACTCGTCTGACGGTTCCATCGCCGAAGCCGTTTTGAAATCTCACAGCTGATTACTGCAAACCGCTATAGTGCTGCCCTCACACCTCACGTTCTTTCGTGCAATATATGGCCTTGTCTTTGTGACAAGTCTTCTTTCTGCACGAAACGTAATTTCAACACTGGTTTTAACAGGGGAAAAAACACTGAACAAGTCCCATTTTAGAACCAACAGATGCGGAATCGTGTGAAAATACAAACTATAGTAATAACTCATACACCCGAAAAATGATGACAAGTCCCTTTTCTAATTTCATCGCCTCAATTCTCAGCCGCACTCTGCAGGGCAGTGAAGACGCTCCAGCAGGCTTTTCGATGGGAAGTGTTCGATCACCCACAACACAACCCTAATTGGCTCGTCCTGAGTACCATCTCTGTTCACATGAAACGCTGGATACGAAGACAACACTTGGGCGCAGGCTACGCGCTATAGACCAGCGTAGAGAATTATCGGAAAGCACAGGCGGCTGCCTTCTATGACGATGGTGTTGGAAGTTTGGTATAACACTGTGACAAATGTATAAGTCGGAGAGTCGACTATGTAGAGAAGTATCTGGAAAGTGTAGCTAACTCTTGCAAATAAAATGTTTCTGATTTTCATTGTGGTTCCATTTAGCGACCGATCAGAACTTACTTTCTGGACAACCCTCGTATTAATATTTTCCTGTTTTCGATATCTTTTAATAATGCCATTTCATCACTGTCGTATAGTATACCGAAAATTCTAGGAAGCGCATTTAAAACGCCTACCGCTGTGTCCGGTATCGCCTTCCGCCGACACATTTCTCCTCCTGTTTTGTGCACTTTTTGCTAGGTGATATAAAGACGTTTGTCCTTGTTGTAAGGTCGTTTTTATTCGTACTCGTATTTTTGGCGCCTCAAATAGTGTAAGGTACCCTTTTATTACTTACTGATTTTTCCTTTAGCTCATTTCTTCGTTTAAATTGTTCCTTAGACGTTACCGAAACGTCGTACGCGTCACGTACACGTGAATACTGAAATTCAACGGCATCGGTTTCGATCTGTTAATCACATAGAAAATCAATATGTTTTAAAGAACTTTTCTCGTGCATAGCTAACCATTATATGTTTGACTTTAGCCGGCCGCGGTGGTCTTGCGGTTCTAGGCGCTGCAGTCCGGAACCGCGGGACTGCTACGGTCGCAGGTTCGAAGCCTGCCTCAGGCATGGATGTGTGTGATGTCCTTAGGTTAGTTAGGTTTAAATAGTTCTAAGTTCTAGGGGACTGATGACCTAAGATGTTAAGTCCCATAGTGCTCAGAGCCGTTTATGTTTGACTTTGTTTCTGTTCTATCCTTAAAATTCATGTTTCATCTATTTTGTTCGCTCTCTTAAAACGTAATCCTGGAATGTGTGTAAGTTCAGCTCCCAAGTTGGTCGAATCCTTTATGTTTGTTGGCGGAGGTATCTAATATTGCATCTTACGCAAAGGTGATCCGAAAAGAATATGGGTACCATTTCCTTGCTAATATGATTATCTTCTAAATTCGTTGTCTCGTGAACTCTATGGAATCCGCTTAGCGATCTGTCGCTGATGGAGGTGCGTTTAGCTGTAGTGGCATATTTAATTTCCTACATCACCATTTCATATTTTACGACTTTGCGAAGTTCTCTAGAGCAAACGAAATTTAAAAGTCGGTCTTCTCTGCTTAACACGGAATTCCAGTCATCGTCAATAAACACTTAAGCAAGGCTTCCTTTTTTATAAATATGCTATATCACTTTTTTTTATCCTGTTGTCTCTCGCATTTATTATGATGACAGTAAAGGTCTTTCAGCTAATTGTCCTCTTCAACCGTAAGAGACACATTTATAGTGACACTTTCCTCAACAAGAATCGTAGTGCCACAAGAGGAGTCAGGTTACATTTAAATATTCTTGCTAGTTTTCCTCCAAATGGACTATATGGGTGTCTGATGTAAACTTTCCTTCAACACAGCACAACTAATTTCGCTATAAACCGTTTTATTATTTATATTTAGAGTACAAATAAATTTGTTTCACTGTATGCTTTGTTGTAGTCACACAGAGCAGTACTTTTTTTTATTGTTTTTAGTTGTTTGGTTCGAAATTTCGTTTCGTTTGTTTTAAATTTGCTTAACCTCTTCCATCTGCGTATTCCTTTTCTCTTGTTTCATCTTCCACATCTTCCACCCAAAACTGTACTCAGATTGCAAACCTTGCTGCCAAGATTAAGAAGTTCCGTGGCTACGATTCATTATTGGCCTTCCTTCCTGGTTTGATTAATATGCGAATATCACTGACAAACTTTCCCTGCTGAGAAATCATCGTGCCGTTGTTTCACCTTTTTTCCTCTGGCCTTTTGTTCTCCCGTCGTATTTCCGAATTTCTATTTTACTGCAGGATTTGTAAGTTTTGTCGCACAACGTGCAAGCCTTCAGTTTTTATTTGACTTGGTTATTAAGCCAGAGATGATACTGTGGACTCTACAGACAAGTTGGTGGGAAACGTTGGAAGCGGGAGGGGGGGGGGGGGGGGTTGTCACTAAACTCACCAAACTAAGGTGCACTTAGGTATGTGGAAGAGATAGTTATTGTGGTAGAAGGTGGAGCATTTCCTGTTTTTTGAAGTTGGGAGCACAATTTCTCTGTTGTGAGGTTTTGTTCGTGACTCGGAGTTTTTCCGTAGGCCCTCTGGCTCGCGCTCCGATGCCTCGCGGCCCAAGGCTGCAGCAGCTAAGAGACTTGCATGCTAATTACGGGACACGGAGGTGTCGATTCGTCTTCAGTAAGGTGCGGAGTGTGTTTTCCGTTGCACTCAGCTTGTAGATGACACAGAGAATTACAAATCACGCAAGTATGCCGCTGGTCGTCGCATCTTACTAAAGTATTAAGCCCACAAACATTTATGTACGATGGTACACGTTGCTATAACACTGTTTTGTATTATCTGACACCATTCAAAAGTAAGAACATTTGAAGCGCAGACCACCTCTCAGCTAAATTTGAAATTAGTCTACCATGTAAAACAAAATTTATGATTTCGCCAGTAATTTTAACACTTTCAACACTGCCCTCTTTACACCCGGCACTTGGCTGTGAACTGTCGTATTTAATGGATGTTTGAAATTAGATTGCAAAGAACAGAGAAATGATACGAATATGGTTCTTGCATCATTTAAAGTGAAAAAGTAAGAGTTTTCAATGAACGTGAGTTTATTTTCCAATATAATATACAAATGACACAAAAAACGTCGATAAAAAACTTTTACATGATCTCTCTCTTGAGTAGTGCCATTATTACTGCATCTAAATTTAAAACAAAATATCACTGGACCGTCTAGCTGCAGGTACCTGTAAACTAGAGCATTTTAATAGTTCAGATGTAGTTAGCCTTTGTGTGAAAATCCTGGAAACACTGTGGGAAGCTAAGGCCAATGCCACAGTCCTAGCACCACCATCTACTTTCCTTCTTGATGCGCTTACCCGTACCTTTCTTCCCCCTGTCTGAACATACTTTGCAATACCTTGTAGTATTCACCTTGTTTGCAGTGATGGGACCTTCTCTGGAAAGTGCCTTGCAAATGTCCTCTCAATTTGTGAGAATGAAGCGGCTCGTTGCTGAAAAATATTTCCGCTCTTCTGAGCCAATTTCTTCGCTTTATATAAAATAAAACTGTTGACAGTTGACACGATAAACAAGTGGAAAAACAGCTTTTACCACCATTTCAAAGTTTTTCGGGCAAACGGATAATAGCTGGAGAACTGACCTGCTCTGTCAACCCCAGATTTATTCTTATTGTAATCAATAATAACGTCTGGATTTACAATTTCTGCTATTCCACCTTTGGCCCTCACTTGAATACTAGTGCTGGTAGACTTGTGCTTTGTGGAAAGACAAAAAACATCTCGTTTTGACTTCCACTTCACTGCCAAGAGATGGTGTTTCCTTTGAAAAACTATCTTTTTTTTATAGTTTTAGTGCTCTGAATATTCGTCGCAAACCTTTCCTGTTTTTCATTACAGTTCCCACTCCAAGAGCTTTATTTTCCCACAACATGTCCAAAAGAGATGGACTGGTGTAGTACCTATGCATATAAAAGCAATATCCTTTGCCAAAGTACTGTGAACACAACCTTTTTACAAGGCTCTGGATACTATTGTCAACACTGCCTGCAGAACCTTTATATACATCACAGTTTAGCATATAACCAGTTGATGAATCGCAGAGAGCATACAATATTAATCCATATTGGTTTGTTTTTCATGTATACTCTGAAGCTTGTTCTACCACGTAAGGGACACATTGCCTCATCTATTGTCAGATTCATGCCTGGACGAAAACTAATTTTGTTTTTATTCACAAAGAAATCAAACAAAGTGAAGTGGGTCGTGCTTTCCTTCGCCTCTGCTAATGAACGAAGCATTGTCATTCAAGTGGAACATCGACAATGTAGCGCAAAATCGATCAGGACTCAACAATTTACTCGCAAATCCTGTCTGTGGAAACGAGTCTGTTGACCAATAATCACTGATTTTCGGCAATTTGACGACGCACATATGCAAAATAATACTGAGAGACCAGTAAATCTCTTACAATTTTACTGCGGACGACTTATGCCAAACAGAGTTTATTTTCAGGCTACCTTTGCGTTTCATTGTCGTAATAACGTTACTAGCGTACAGATTCGTTTCACTTTTGATGAGCCGAATAAGGTCGTCATCAAAGAAATAACTAAAATATCGAAGCTCCTCAGTAGCATCTGAACAATGTATGCTACGCCGACTACATTCTCGAAAACCGGCAGTGCTGGCTGATGGTCTGGTTCCGACCAATCTTGCTCTTTGTGCTCAGTGAGGCACACACGACCAGGTACCACAGATGGTGACTGATGGTCTGTACCACTGTCCCCATAGAAAAAAAAATAATGCTAAGATTGGTACTAAAAGGTACTAAATGCAAGTGAAGTAATGAACATTACTCACAATACAAAATGCGGTAATGAACTCTTCACTTTATGAACAATTGAGACATATACATACCTGAATCATCACTTGTACTTTCGTCTGGAGAGTACGAATCCTTTTTGTCAGAGTCGTCAATTTCAGATCCTGCATCTCCATAAAGAATATCTAAGATCTCTGCCTCGGTCAACTCGCTGCGCGATATTTTCACGATCGTAAACACCTGTGAATGAAGTGCAGGTAACTTCGTCTTTGCAGTGCTAACAGCCGCTCCCAGGATGAGATAGCCGATAAGTGCTTGCCTCTTGCGGAAGAAGAATGAAATACCTCCACATTAGTTGACTAAACTGCTTCGGAGACGCGCTAAACGCGCTTACGGAGCCAAATAAAGGCTCGGCCGTACGGTATACGGTCGGCCGCGCGGGATTAGCCGAGCGGTCTGCGGCGCTACAGTCATGGACTGTGCCGCTGGTCCCGGCGGAGGTTCGAGTCCTCCCTCGGGGATGGGTGTGTGTGTCTGTCCTTAGGATACTTCAGGTTAAGTAGTGTGTAAGCTTAGGGACTGATGACCTTAGCAGTTAAGTCCCATAAGATTTCACACACATTTGGTATACGGGCGCCGTCGCCAATGTCAGGATGGCCGCGCCCGTATGGCGTACGGGCACCGTGCTGTAATTGTTAATGAGAATCTCGACAGTTCTTATCGTTCTTATTGCGAGCCCAGCAACTTACACAGTACCTCAGCTACGACAGAGTTTTATACTCCCTGGGCACTTTTTCGCAATCGCGTTGTATACACTCCTGGAAATTGAAATAAGAACACCGTGAATTCATTGTCCCAGGAAGGGGAAACTTTATTGACACATTCCTGGGGTCAGATACATCACATGATCACACTGACAGAACCACAGGCACATAGACACAGGCAACAGAGCATGCACAATGTCAGCACTAGTACAGTGTATATCCACCTTTCGCAGCAATGCAGGCTGCTATTCTCCCATGGAGACGATCGTAGAGATTCTGGATGTAGTCCTGTGGAACGGCTTGCCATGCCATTTCCACCTGGCGCCTCAGTTGGACCAGCGTTCGTGCTGGGCGTGCAGACAGCGTGAGACGACGCTTCATCCAGTCCCAAACATGCTCAATGGGGGACAGATCCGGAGATCTTGCTGGCCAGGGTAGTTGACTTACACCTTCTAGAGCACGTTGGGTGGCACGGGATACATGCGGACGTGCATTGTCCTGTTGTAACAGCAAGTTCCCTTGCCGGTCTAGGAATGGTAGAACGATGGGTTCGATGACGGTTTGGATGTATCGTGCACTATTCAGTGTCCCCTCGACGATCACCAGTGGTGTACGGCCAGTGTAGGAGATCGCTCCCCACACCATGATGCCGGGTGTTGGCCCTGTGTGCCTCGGTCGTATGCAGTCCTGATTGTGGCGCTCACCTGCACGGTGCCAAACATGCATACGACCATCATTGGCACCAAGGCAGAAGCGACTCTCATCGCTGAAGACGACATGTCTCCATTCGTCCCTCCATTCACGCCTGTCGCGACACCACTGGAGGCGGGCTGCACGATGTTGAGGCGTGAGCGGAAGACGGCCTAACGGTGTGCGGGACCGTAGCCCAGCTTCATGGAGACGGTTGCGAACGGTCCTCGCCGATAACCCAGGAGCAACAGTGTCCCTAATTTGCTGGGAAGTGGCGGTGCGGTCCCCTACGGCACTGCGTAGGATCCTACGGTCTTGGCGTGCATCCGTGCGTCGCTGCGGTCCGGTCCCAGGTCGACGGGCACGTGCACCTTCCGCCGACCACTGGCGACAACATCGATGTACTGTGGAGACCTCACGCCCCACGTGTTGAGCAATTCGGCGGTACGTCCACCCGGCCTCCCGCATGCCCACTATACGCCCTCGCTCAAAGTCCGTCAACTGCACATACGGTTCACGTCCACGCTGTCGCGGCATGCTACCAGTGTTAAAGACTGCGATGGAGCTCCGTATGCCACGGCAAACTGGCTGACACTGACGGCGGCGGTGCACAAATGCTGCGCAGCTAGCGCCATTCGACGGCCAACACCGCGGTTCCTGGTGTGTCCGCTGTGCCGTGCGTGTGATCATTGCTTGTACAGCCCTCTCGCAGTGTCCGGAGCAAGTGTGGTGGGTCTGACACACCGGTGTCAATGTGTTCTTTTTTCCATTTCCAGGAGTGTAGTTCAGCACTGCTCAGCTGTCTTCACGTCTCCGGTATCCAATTTTCTGTTCCTTTTGCCATCTACCTTACCAGTTCTTGATCAAATGCAATTTTTAGCGTATCTTTGCTCTGTGAGAGGTAGAATGGCTACCCCGATGCATTAATGTTGACTTTCCTGGTAGATTGAAATTGTTTGCCGGACCGAGATTCGAACTCGCGACCTCTGTCTTTCGCAGGCAGCTGCTCTACCGACTGAGCTAACCAGGCTCCACTCATGAACAGCTTTACTTTTCGGCGGTACCTCATCATCTACCTTCCAAATTTCACAGAAGTTCTCCTGTGGAACTTGCAGGACTAGCACTTCTGGAAGAAGGGACATGGCGGACACATGGCTTAGTCACAGAATGGGGGATCTTTCCAGAATTAATTTTTTACCTGTAGCTGCGATTCCAGAAAATCATTCTGTGATGTTCAGAAGTCAGGAGATGAGTGACAGAAGGAAGCTGTGAGGAGGCGTCGTGAGTCGTGCTCGCGTAGCTTAGTCGGTGTAGCACCTATGCGCCAATAGTGAAGTCCTGAGTTCGAGTCTCACTCTGGCATACTGTTGTAAACTGCCAGGAAGTTTCATACTTTGCACATTCAACTGCTGTCTGAGAATTTAGTTGTGGATGTATTAATATTATTCGTGTTTAGTGTTGTTATCTGGCATAGCGGGGAACAAAAGCAGCGTAAACATCTACATCTACATCCATACTCCGCAAGCCACCTCACGGTGTGTGGCGGAGGGTACCCTGAGTACCTCTATCGGTTCTCCCTTCTATTCCAGTCTCGTATTGTTCGTGGAAAGAAGGATTGTCGGTATCCTTCTGTGTGGGATCTAATCTCTCTGATTTTATCCTCATGGTCTCTTCGCGAGATATACGTAGGAGGGAGCAATATACTGCTTGACTCTTCGGTGAAGGTATCTTTTCGAAACTTTAACAAAAGCCCGTACCGAGCTACTGAGCGTCTCTCCTGCAGAGTCTTCCACTGGAGTTTATCTATCATCTCCGTATCGCTTTCGCGATTACTAAATGATCCTGTAACGAAGCGCGCTGCTCTCCGTTGGATCCTCTCTACCTCTTCTATCAACCCTATCTGGTAGGATCCCACACTGCTGAGCAGTATTCAAGCAGTGGGTGAACAAGCGTACTGTAACCTACTTCCTTTGTTTTCGGATTGCATTTCCTTAGGATTCTTCCAATGAATCTCAGTCTGGCATCTGTTTTACCGACGATCAACTACATATGATCATTCCATTTTAAATCACTCCTAATGCGTACTCCCAGATAATTTATGGAATTAACTGTTTCCAGTTGCTGACCTGCTATTTTATAGTTAAATGATAAGGGATCCATCTTTCTATGTATTCGCAGCACATGACACTTTTCTACATTGAGATTGAATTGCCATTCCCTGCACCATGCGTCAATTCGCTGCAGATCCTCCTGCATTTCAGTACAATTTTCCATTGTTACAACCTCTCAATACACCACAGCATCATCTGCAAAAAGCCTCAGTGAACTTCCGATGTCATCCAAAAGGTCATTTATGTATATTGTGAATAGCAACGGTCCTATGACACTCCCCTGCGGCACACCTGAAATCACTCTTACTTCGGAAGACTTCTCTCCATTGAGAATGACATGCTGCGTTCTGTTTTCTAGGAACTCTTCAATCCAATCACACAATTGATCTGATAGTCCATATGCTCTTACTTTGTTCATCAAACGACTGTGGGGAACTGTATCGAACGCCTTGCGGAAGTCAAGAAACACGGCATCTACCTGGCAACCCGTGTCTATGTCCCTCTGAGTCTCGTGGACGAAAAGCACGAGCTGGGTTTCACACGACCGTCTTTTTCGAAACCCATGCTGATTCCTACAGAGTAGACTCCTAGTCTCCAGAAAAGTCATTATACTCGAACGTAATACGTGTTCCAAAATTCTACAACTAATACACGTTAGAGATATAGGTATACAGTTCTGCACATCCGTTCGACGTCCCTTCTTGAAAACGGGGATGACCTGTGCCCTTTTCCAAGCCTTTGGAACGCTACACTCTTCTAGAGACCTACGGTACACCGCTGCAAGAAGGGGGGCAAGTTTCTTCGCGTACTCTGTGTAAAATCGAACTGTTATCCCATCAGGTCCAGCGGCCTTTCCTCTTTTGAGCGATTTTAATTGTTTCTCTATCCCTCTGTCGTCTATTTCGATATCTACCATTTTATCATCTGTGCGACAATCTAGAGAAGGAACTACAGTGCAGTCTTCCTCTGTGAAATAGCTTTGGAAAAAGACATTTAGTATTTCGGCCTTTAGTCTGTCATCCTCTGTTTCAGTACCATTTTGGTCACAGAGTGTCTGGACATTTTGTTTTGATCCCCCTACCGCTTTGACATAAGACCAAAATTTCTTAGGATTTTCTGCCAAGTCAGTACATAGAACTTTACTTTCGAATTCATTGAACACCTCTCGCATAGCCCTCCTCACACTAAATTTCGTTTCGCGGAATGTTTGCTTGTCTGCAAGGCTTTGGCTATGTATATGTTTGCTGTGAAGTTCCCTTTGCTTCCGCAGCAGTTTTCTAACTCGGTTGTTGTACCACGGTGGCTCTTTTCCATCTCTGACGATCTTGCTTGGCACATACTCATCTAGACCGAGCGAGGTGGCGCAGTGGTTAGCACACTGGACTCGCATTCGGGAGGACGACGGTTCAATCCCGTCTCCGGCCATCCTGATTTAGGTTTTCCGTGATTTCCCTAAATCGTTTCAGGCAAATGCCGGGATGGTTCCTTTGAAAGGGCACGGCCGATTTCCTTCCCAGTCCTTCCCTAACCCGAGCTTGCGCTCCGTCTCTAATGACCTCGTTGTCGACGGGACGTTAAACACTAACCACCACCACCACCATACTCATCTAACGCATATTGTACGATGGTTTTGAACTTTGTCCACTGATCCTCAACACTATCTGTACTTGAGACAAAACTTTTCTGTTGAGCCGTCAGGTACTCTGTAATCTGCTTTTTGTCACTTTTGCTAAACAGAAAAATCTTCCTACCTTTTTTAATATTTCTATTTACGGCTGAAATCATCGATGCAGTAACCGCTTTGTGATCGCTGATTCCCTGTCCTGCGTTAACTGTTTCAAATACTTCGGGGCTGTTTGTCACCAGAAGGTCTAATATGTTATCGCCACGAGTCGGTTCTCTGTTTAACTTCTCAAGGTAGTTTTCAGATAAAGCATTTTAAAAAATTTCACTGGATTCTTTGTCCCTGCCACCCGTTATGAACGTTTGAGTCTCCCAGTCTATATCTGGCTAATTAAAATCTCCACCCAGAACTATAACATGGTGGGGAAATCTACTCGAAATATTTTCCAAATCATCCTTCAGGTGTTCAGCCACAACAGCTGCTGAGCCAGGGGGCCTATAGAGACATCCAATTACCATGTCTGAGCCTGCTTTAACAGTGACCTTCACCCAAATTATTTCACATTTCGGATCTCCGTCAATTTCCTTCGATACTATTGCACTTCTTATCGCTATAAACACGCCTCCCCCTTCACTGCCCAGCCTGTCTCTGCGGTATACATTCCAATCTGAGTTTAGGATTTCATTACTGTTTACGTCTGGTTTCAGCCAACTTTCTGTCCCTAGTACTATATGGGCGTTGTGACCGTTTATTAATGAGAGCAGTTCTGGGACCTTTCTATAGACGCTCCTGCAGTTTACTATTAGCACATTAATATTGTTATTCCCTGTTGCATTTAGCCTACTCCTACCTTGCCGCGTCTCAGGAGGCGTCTTGTCGGGCCTAGGGAGGGAATTCTCTAACCTAAAAAAAACCCCATGTGCACTCCACACGTACTCCGCTACCCTTGTAGCCGCTTCCGGAGTGTAGTGCACGCCTGACCTATTCAGGGGGACCCTACATTTCTCCACCCGATAGCGGAGGTCAAGAAATTTGCACCCCAGATCTCCGCAGAATCGTCTGAGCCTCTGGTTTAAGCCTTCCACTCGGCTCCAAACCAGAGGACCGCGATCGGTTCTGGGAACGATACTACAAATAGTTAGCAGTGTCAGATGTTGAGCGATCACGGTGAAGAACACGGAGATGCCGCCTTCTGATGTGACACAAGATTATCGACAACTGACAGAATATGAAAAGGGTTCATTGTGGGTCTTTATTAACCCGGCTGGTCGAATCGTGCAGTATCCGTATTTGTAGGACGTTTGGATGCGACGATGGCCCGATGGCGTACTACATGAGAAAGTGAGGGCAGGTGTACTCGCCGCAAAAGGTCCGATCGACCACTTCTAACAACCCCAAGTGAGGATCCGTGTTGTGCACCAAGCACATCGTAACCCCATCGAAGATTCACACACCACCCGAGAACAAGTAAAGAATTCCCTGCAACATTAAATGTCATTCCGCACCACTGATCGAAGAGTAGAAACTGCTGGATAGAGAATTACCGTCTCATACGTGGGTTGCCCCTGATACCACAAGACGAACGGCTACGTTTGGAGTGGTGCCAAGAGTAGGAACATGGACTACTGATGAGTGATGTATTGTGTTTAGTAATGGCTGGCGCTGAGCACTATGGGACTCAACTGCTGAGGTCACCAGTCCCCTAGAACTTAGAACTAGTTAAACCTAACCAACCTAAGGACATCACAAACATCCATGCCCGAGGCAGGATTCGAACCTGCGACCGTAGCGGTCTCGCGGTTCCAGACTGCAGCGCCTTTAACCGCACGGCCACTTCGGCCGGCTGTGTTTAGTAATGAATCGCGCTTCTGTTCAGTAATGAATCGCGCTTCTACACTACCCCGATGATCATTGTCGGACTGTATGGCGACGACGTTAGAGAGGTGCCATCCTCCCAGTGTTCCAGAGATGCACAGCAGCGTTACCGCTGCCATTATCGTCCGGGGAATCATCTGGTATGTCACGGCTGGTAGTGACTGAGGGGAGTCTGATATCTCATCATGTTTTACCTTTCTTGCGGCAGTATCGTGGTACCATTCTGCAACAGGGTATTGCGCGCGCACACGTGGCTCGCGTCTGTACGATGTCTGTGTGATACCTGATGTACTCCCCTGATCAGCAAGATCCGCAGATGTGTTCCTGATAGAACATGTGGTGGGAGTAGTTTGGACCTGAACTCAGTCCGTGAGGACCAAATAACAGTAGTTGTGGGCAGCTTGCGTCAGGAAAGGATACGACGGCTTTGTGAGGTCTTTCCCAATTGTACCAGCGCATGCATCCAGGCCAGAGGGCGTGCAGTGTCATACGGATAGGTGGGCTTATACTGCCAAGTTTTTCGTGAATTTGGCTGGATTTTATAATCACTGAAATAACATCACGAACCTTGTCGATCCTTGAAGTTTCACATCGTTTCCTCCTCCACTTTCGGGTGCTCCACATTTTTTGTTAGGTACTGTTACTTGATAGTCAGTTTAATCTCCCATTTAAATGTGTTTATTCTACACCACAGAATAGAATACACTCCTGGAAATTGAAATAAGAACACCGTGAATTCATTGTCCCAGGAAGGGGAAACTTTATTGACACATTCCTGGGGTCAGATACATCACATGATCACACTGACAGAACCACAGGCACATAGACACAGGCAACAGAGCATGCACAATGTCGGCACTAGTACAGTGTATATCCACCTTTCGCAGCAATGCAGGCTGCTATTCTCCCATGGAGACGATCGTAGAGATGCTGGATGTAGTCCTGTGGAACGGCTTGCCATGCCATTTCCACCTGGCGCCTCAGTTGGACCAGCGTTCGTGCTGGACGTGCAGACCGCGTGAGACGACGCTTCATCCAGTCCCAAACATGCTCAATGGGGGACAGATCCGGAGATCTTGCTGGCCAGGGTAGTTGACTTACACCTTCTAGAGCACGTTGGGTGGCACGGGATACATGCGGACGTGCATTGTCCTGTTGGAACAGCAAGTTCCCTTGCCGGTCTAGGAATGGTAGAACGATGGGTTCGATGACGGTTTGGATGTACCGTGCACTATTCAGTGTCCCCTCGACGATCACCAGTGGTGTACGGCCAGTGTAGGAGATCGCTCCCCACACCATGATGCCGGTTGTTGGCCCTGTGTGCCTCGGTCGTATGCAGTCCTGATTGTGGCGCTCACCTGCACGGCGCCAAACATGCATACCACCATCATTGGCATCAAGGCAGAAGCGACTCTCATCGCTGAAGACGACACGTCTCCATTCGTCCCTCCATTCACGCCTGTCGCGACACCACTGGAGGCGGGCTGCACGATGTTGGGGCGTGAGCGGAAGACGGCCCAACGGTGTGCGGGACCGTAGCCCAGCTTCATGGAGACGGTTGCGAATGGTCCTCGCCGATACCCCAGGAGCAACAGTGTCCCTAATTTGTTGGGAAGTGGCGGTGCGGTCCCCTACGGCACTGCGTAGGATTCTACGGTCTTGGCGTGCATCCGTGCGTCGCTGCGGTCCGGTCCCAGGTCGACGGGCACGTGCACCTTCCGCCGACCACTGGCGACAACATCGATGTACTGTGGAGACCTCACGCCCCACGTGTTGAGCAATTCGGCGGTACGTCCACCCGGCCTCCCGCATGCCCACTATACGCCCTCGCTCAAAGTCCGTCAACTGCACATACGGTTCACGTCCACGCTGTCGCGGCATGCTACCAGTGTTAAAGACTGCGATGGAGCTCCGTATGCCACGGCAAACTGGCTGACACTGACGGCGGCGGTGCACAAATGCTGCGCAGCTAGCGCCATTCGACGGCCAACACCGCGGTTCCTGGTGTGTCCGCTGTGCCGTGCGTGTGATCATTGCTTGTACAGCCCTCTCGCAGTGTCCGGAGCAAGTATGGTGGGTCTGACACACCGGTGGCAATGTGTTCTTTTTTCCATTTCCAGGAGTGTATAATGCTACGCATAAAAAACTTTAAGCAATGACGTATAAGTTCGCTTAGTCGTAGCCAGAACGAGAACTGATTGCTGTTACAATATACATTTTTCATTATTCATCTTTATTCATGGTACCGTTATAATCGCTGCAGGATAAATGGTGCCCCTTCGGGCTTCTTCCGTGTGTCCGTCGACCAAGTGAAATACACTAAGAGCCTAAGAAACTGGTACACCTGCCTAATATCGTGTAGGGCCCCCGCGAGCAGGCAGAAGTGCCCCAACACGACTTGACATGGACTCGACCAATGTCTGAAGTAGTGCTGGAGGGCTGTCCATAAATCCGTAAGAGTGCGAGGTGGTGAAGATCTCTTCTGAACAGTACGTTGCAAGGTATCCCAGTTATGCTCAATAATGTTCATGTCTGGGGAGTTTGGTGGCCAGCGGAAGTGTTTAAGCTCGGAAGAGTGTTCCTCGAGCCACTATGTAGCTGGACGTATGGGGTATCGCATTGTCCTGCTGGAATTGCCCGAGTCCGTCGGAATTCACAGTGGGCATGAATGGATGCAGGGATCAGACAGGATGCTTACGTACGTGTCACCTGTCAGAGTCGTATCTAGACGTATCAGGGATCCCATATCACTCCAACTGCACACGCCCCACACTATTACAAAGCTTCCACCAGCTTGAACAGTCCCCTGCTGACATGCAGAGTCCATGGATTCATATCCCTGTGTTTGAATACGCATGCCTATAGCAGTTTCTTTGGCGACATATTATTCGGATCCCGCTGAAAGAACAACTGTCATCCCTTGTCCAAACACTGCGTCGTATATGTAATAAAAAAACAGTAAAAATCTTTTAGATTTACTTTAGACAATTATTACTGTCAGTACTCATTAACATTAACACAAAATGTATTAGATATTGTGCTTTTTCGTATATCGTATAGGCGGGCAAGTCTTCCGTGGTACAGCAAAAAAAGACACACACTCTACCCGAGCAGCAGCTAAGAGTATTTTAGCGGTACTTCTGAGCTTTCGACGTCTCATTCATACATTCGTCATACTGTAAAACGTGTGTAGTTTTGCTTCCAACATAATAGTATGAAAATATCATGTCACCTTACGCGCAAGCATCAAAACCCGACTAGCAGTGAATAGTTTCGTAGGCGACTGCAACATGAAGGAGCATCTAGTTTCAGTAGAAGTTTGCTGTGCAGTGATATCAAAATGACGATACCGCATAACCATAAAAGTCGATAGCAGTCGATAATGACGCGAGTAACATTAGTTTCTTCCATGGGTAAACTGACCCTCGGAAATCGCAAATATTGGAAAAAAGCTAAAAATTTGCGAATATAATTCTGCCTAACAAGATTCACGGAAACCGCGACATCTTCGAAAATAAGCAGCTAAATTTTTGTGACAAGCAAGAAAGCAAATGTCATTTATGCTCGTTTCATTCGCAGAAATTTAATCTTTCGGTCTGTAATCAGAACACAAACGCAAAGGGGAGCAACAAAAACGAAACAAATAAAAAAAATTAAAATGCAGGACGCCTCCGTAACTCCACGTCTCTAACCTTTTTTTTCTTTCTCTTTCTTCGTCGTTTTCTTCTACTGTTCTGTGTGGAGTTACATAACATGTCTCATATTTCTTCGATAGAAATTTTACTCTTTTATTATTTTTTTATTACAAAGGCTTGGCAGTCCCCTCACCGAATATGTTGATCTGCTATGCTGGCAAGCTCTCGATCACACTCAGTACATACTACAAAACAGGAGCTTTTTTCTTAGGTTCTCCGAAGGCTGTTACCGCCAGTATGTCATTAACCGACATTTAACTATAGCGAACTGTACCAAGAGTGGGCCGGCCGGTGTGGCCGTGTGCTTCTAGGCGCTTCAGTCTGGAACCGCACGACCGCTACGGTCGCAGGTTCGAATCCTGCCTCGGGCATGGACGTGTGTGATGTCCTTAGGTTAGTTAGGTTTAAGTAGTTCTAAGTTCTAGGGGACTGATGACCTCAGATGTTAAGTCCCATAGTGCTCAGAGCCATTTGAACCAACCAAGAGTGGTGTGTTTGTAATAAATCTTCAATGTACAATTGCCTTGCAGCAGCACACTGTCATAAAATGCAAATTAAAATGTGAAAACACTGTAGAATTACGAAATCCAGTATCTCCAAAGTTCTTCATTTTTCGATTGCTATCTACTTTTGCGGTAGTATCCTGGGACAATTCATTTTGATGTCACTTCACAATAAGCTTCTAGTGTTGGTTCAAATGGCTCTGAGCACTATGGGACTCAACTGCTGTGGTCGTAAGTCCCCTAGAACTTAGAACTACTTAAACCTAACTAACCTAAGGACAGCACACAACACCCAGCCATCACGAGGCAGAGAAAATCCCTGACCCCGCCGGGAATCGAACCCAGGAACCAGGGCGTGGGAAGCGAGAACGCTACCGCACGACCACGAGATGCGGGCAAGCTTCTAGTGTCATTAACTTGTTCCACAGTTAAGTTTCGTAACTCACTTGCCACCCCAAGCGCCATCTAGTGGCATTTTGGAAATCGGACAGATCGATCTGTCCAGTATAATCCGCTGCCTGTCGGGAAATATTTTAACTTTATGTATGCCGAACTGGACTTTCCATGTCCTGTGTTCACGCAAGTAGTGCCGAGCATCCGTTGACAGCGAACGCCTCATGTAGAGTCCACGCAGAGTACAGTGTACGATGCGCCGTGATCAATTTTCGTCCATAGTGCTGGGCGAGTTTATTTGTCTCTTCAGGAGAGACCTACACTGTTAGCCCGCTATCGGCCGGTCAGCTACGCCCTGCGATGACAGAATCGCGGCGCACGGCCTGCACACTCCCTCAAACTATTTTACAGAAACTATTCGCTAAAAAATTCATTTTTGCGTTAAATATACAGTTACATGTCAGCTTCATAATGATGTGCCCATCATTTCGTTAGTGGTTATATTTCTTGTGGTATTTGCATTTAAGTAAAACACTGCGATAAATCTGAAATGGTTTGCAGCGAAAAATAGGGTTCGCTATGATTTTGCGTTTGGTGTGTACTACATAACATGTTGCTGCATATGAAATTTAGGTAAGACAATTGAAGTTTGGCTGAGGTCTGTATCTGATACCAGTCTCGAGAAAATTGATCTGATGTAGCAGACTCAATTGCAATCGCGAGCGCCAGCAATAAGCACTCCGCCTTGAGGCCACAAGTGGCCCACTGGGACCATCTGATCTCCGTGTCATCCTAAACACTCTCCCAGTCGTTATGATGGTTTTCTGTGACCGGAGCACTACTATTCGATCGAGTAGCTCCTCAATTGGCATCACGAGGCTGAGCGCTTCCCTTAAAAATGGCAATAGCGTATGGCGGCCCAGACGGTCACCCATCCAAATGCTGGCCGCGCCCGACAGAGCTTAACTTCGCTGATATGACAAAAATCGGTGTATCCACTGCGGCAAGGCCATTGCCGCCAGCGATGAAGCCATAGTAAAATATTCACAACTTTCCTCATATTTCATAAATGGTTTGATATATCGAAATGAGATTTTGGTAAATGATAACATACAAAGAGGTGAGTATTTTTCCATATGGTTCTTACACGAAACTTCGTGATCTACCCTGCCATTCCACTAACTATAGTGTTTTCAGATGAAAGAATGTAATTTTTGAGAGCCGTCGATTGCTGATCAAACGAGAAATGCTCTGGGTTTTGCACAATATAAGTGAAGACATTACGCGTTTATTTTTATACCGAGGATGTGCTTTTTCATAAGCCGTTGACCTTGCTTTTTCTTCGTTCCTCAATTAATAAACGTCTGTTTCAGAATTCTCTCGAAGTTGCATCTGCACAACACTTTAGTGAGGTGACATTGTATACACTCCACTGTATTACAGCAAAAGAAGTAAATTTTAACATGGCAACAAGAGAACTGTATGTTTCACTCAAAATTCCATACTCATGACGCTTCTCTGAAAGTTACAAATGGTTAACAAGCAAGGCGAAAATAAATCGTTACTTAATATTTACAAAACATGTGAGTGTAAGCTTCAGTTTAGCACAAAACTTCCCCTCCAGCAATCGGCATTTCTCCTACAGCCCTGCCTGCAACCTCCCCGAGTGTTGCTCCCCCACGTCTGCCCTGCCAATTGCGCAGCTATTTGCCACGGTATTCTGCGTCCACTCTTGTCTGGAGACACTGTAGACAGCAGACGTATGTCTCGACCAGGCAAAGGCTACATATCGCGGGGCCCTTGTAATGTATTACTAAATATCACCTTGTACATTTGTAAGGTAATATGGAACAAAGTATTGCCACATAAAGATTGCGTTTCGTCACATCATCGTGGAGGGGAAATAATGGGAAGGCAGTGAGTCCTCTCGTACTACACTACTGGCCATTAAAATTGCTACACCACGAAGATGACGTGCTACAGACGCGAAATTCAACCGACAGGAAGATGCTGTGATATGCAAATGATTAGCTTTTCAGAACATTCACACAAGGTTGGCGCCGGTGGCGACACCTACAACGTGACGGCATGAGGAAAGTTTCCAACCGATTGCTCATACACAAACAGCAGTTGACCGGCGTTACCTGGTGAAACGTTGTTGTGATGCCTCGTGTGAGGAAGAGAAACGCGTACCATCACGTTTCCGACTTTGATAAAGGTCGGATTGTAGCCTATCGAGATTGTGGTTTATCGTATCGCGACATTGCTGCTCGCGTTGGTCGAGATCCAATGACTGTTAGCAGAATATGGAATCGGTGGGTTCAGGAGGGTAATACGAAACGGCGTGTTGGATCCCAACGGCCTCGTGTTACTAGCAGTCGAGATAACAGGCATCTTATCCGCATGACTGTAACGGATCGTGCAGCCACGTCTCGATCCCTGAGTCAACAGATGGGGACGTTTGCAAGACAACCATCTGCACGGACAGTTAGACGACGTTTGCAGCAGCATGGACTACAGCTCGGAGACCATGGCTGCGGTTACCCATGACGCTGCATCACAGACAGGAGCGCCTGCGATAGTGTACTCAACAACGAACCTGGGTGCACGAATGGCAAAACGTCATTTTTTCGGATGAATCCAGGTTCTGTTTACAGCATCATGATGGTCGCATCTGTGTTTGGCGACATCGCGGTGAACGCACATTGGAAGCGTGTATTCATAGCCATAATGGCGTATCACCCGGCGTGATGGTATGGGGTGCCATTGGTTACGCGTCTTGCTCACCTCGTGTTCGCATTGACGGCACTTTGAACAGTGGACGTTACATTTCAGGTGTGTTACGACCCGTGGCTCTACCCTTCCTTCGATCCCTGCGAAACCCTACATTTCAGCAGGATAATGCACGACCGCATGTTACAGGTCCTGTACGGGCCTTTCTGGACACAGAAAATGCTCGACCGCTGCCTTGGCCAGCACATTCTCCATATCTCTCACCAATTGAAAACGTCTGGTCAATGGTGGCCGAGCAACTGGCTCGTCACAATACGCCAGTCACTATTCTTGATGAAATGTGATATCGTGTTGAAGCTGCATGGGCAGCTGTACCTGTACATGCCATCCAAGCTCTGTTTGACTCAATGCCCAGGCGTATGAAGGCCGTTATTACGGCCAGAGGTGGTTGTTCTGGGTACTGATTTCTCGGGATCTGTGCACCCAAATCGCGTGAAAACGTAATCACATGTCAGTTCTAGTATAATATATTTGTCAAATGAATACCCGTTTATCATCTGCATTTCTTCTTGGTGTAGCAATTTTAATGGCCAGTAATGTAGACACTGCAAACATAAATGTGCCAGTACAGGACCAGAGGCCTGCAGGCGTCAACGCACTTTCCAGCTCTTCGGTTGCTGCTTGCGTAGCTTGAGCTGGACAGGTAGATGGTCAGTCAGCTGTTCCTGTGTGTTTCAGAGGACTGCGTGGCTGCTAACGGCCGTGTTCCTGCTGGCCGCCGTCGCCTGCGCCCTTTCGCAGTAAGTACGCCGCCGCCTCCGCTGCGCAGTGCCTACAGTTATCCGGACACCTGCCGGACATACACTCTAAGCTTGCGATAGATCCATTCAGAACAACTCATTCTTAGCACGAGTTTGTCTTAGCCCTCTACATCTACAGGGCGAGTCAGCTAAGACGTACCACCCTCAATATACTCCAAGACAAGAAAAACAAAGCACCAGAATTGGACGGAAATCGGTAGATGTGATGTACATGTTTAACCAAACACGTTATTACAATATCAGAAAAAAATGGATGATTTATTGAAGGGAAAGAACTTCACATAACGAGCAATTCAATAACCTGTTGCTCCACCTCTTATGTTTTGCAAGCAGTTATTCGAATTTGCATTGATTGATAGAGCTATTGGATGTCATCCTGAGGGATATTGTGCCAAAGTCTGTCCAATTGGCGCGTTAGATCGTCAAAATCACGAGGTGATTGGAGGGCCCTGCCCATAATACTTCAAACGTTCTCAGTTGGGGCCTCACAAGCGGCTTGTAATTAGATTGGCTGCTTACCGAATACTGTTTCAATTATGCGACTGAATTCGTAATTTCCTGTCAGAGAGGCCACAGTTCGTAGTAGTAGCTGACGGGAAGTCACCGAGTGCAACGTCAGCGATTTTTGGCGTTCCCCAAGGTAGTGTTATAAACACTCTGCTGTTCTTTATCTATACAAACGATTTGTGTGACAATCTGAGCAGACGTCTTGGGTTTTTTGGCGATAATGCTGTCGTTTATCTTCTAGTAAAATCATTAGAAGATCAAAACAAATTTCAAAACGATTTAGAAAACATATCTTTATGGTGCGAAAATTGGCAATTGACCCTAAACAACGAAAAGTGTGAGGTTCAAAATGGTTCAAATGGCTCTGAGCACTATGGGACTTAACTTCTGAGGTCATCAGTCCCGTAGAACTTAGAACTACTTAAACCTAACTAACCTAAGGACATCACACACATCCATGCCCGAGGCAGGATTCGAACCTGCGACCGTAGCGGTCGCGCGGTTGTAAAGTGTGAGGTCATCCACATTAGTGCTAAAAGGAATCCGTTAACCTTCGGTTACCCGATAAATCAATCAGATCTGAAGGTTGTAAATTGAACTAAATACCTAGGAATTACAATTACGAACAACGTAAATTGGAAAGAACACACAGAAAATATTTCGAGAAAGCGAGCCAAATACTGTATTTCGTTGGCAGAACACTTAGCAGTTACAACAGATCTACTAAAGGGACTGCTTACACTACGCTATTTTGGAGTACTGCTGTGCGGTGTTGGATACGTACCAGATAAAATTAACGGCGTACATCAAGAAATTTCAAAGAAAGGCAGCATGTTTCGTATTACCGAGAAACATGGGAGATAATGTCACGGACATGTTATAGGATTTGATGTGGACGTCATTTAAACAAATGCTTTTCTCGTTGCAGTGGGTTCTTCTTACGAAATTTCAATCAACAACTTTCTTCTCCAAATACGAAAATAGTTTGTTGAACCGACCTACAAGCGAAGAAACGATCCTCATAATAAAAGTAAAGGAGCTCAGGGTTCACACGGAAAGATACAGGTGATCCTTTTTTTCCACGCGCTGTTCAGGAGTGGAATAACAGAGAATTATTGTGAAGGTAGTTCAATGAACCCTCTGCCAGCACTTACGTGTGATTTGCAGAGAAGCCGTGATTTGCAGAGTAGCCATGCACATGTAGATGTTGGTCTGGCCACCTTTCTGGCCAAGATACGGCAAGCTCGAAGATAAGCAGCAGAAGCCCTTGCCGTGTGCGGGCGGGCATTATTTTGCTGGATGTCCAGGGTGGCTTTCCATGTAGGGCAACAAAACAGGGTACAGAACATCGTCGACGTACCGCTGTTCCGTAGGTGTACCGCGGTCACTAGGGCGTGGTTGTAAGCGGGTCTCATCACTGAAGACAATTCTACGTCGGTTAATGAGATTCAAGGCCAAAGAAGTGTCTGGAGACTCCTGGACAGCTATGGGATACTAACCTCGTTGTCGCCTGTCATACAGCCCAACAAGCATGAGTGATAGCCCGGAGTGCCATTTCTTTTCGTAGTAAGACCTCCTTGGTTGCCATACGCGGCACTGTTACAGCCTAGGGTAAGTCGACGATATTCTGGACCCCGTTTTGTTGCCCTTCATGACAAGCCATCCTGGGCTTACATTTCAGCAAGATAATGTCTGCCCGCAGACGGCGAGAGTTTCTAGTGCTTGTCAAATCCTACCTTGGCCAGCAAGGTCGCCGGGTCTCTTCCCAATTGAGAACGTATGGACCGTTTTTGACGAGGCCTACCAAGCAGCTCGGAATTTTGAGGACCTAAGGCGCCAGCTGGACAGAATCCGTCACGAGGATATCCAACGTCTGTGTCATTAAATGCCAAGTGGAATAACTGCTTGTATAAGGGTCAGAGGTGGACCAATACGTCATTGATTTGCCCAGTTTGTGAAGCTCTTTCTCTTTTTCTGAAATTGTAATCCTTTGTTTGTCTGCACACGTACACCGCATTTACGGTTTCAGTCCAGTTCTGATGATATCTTCGTGGTGCGTCGTTTTTGTTCTTAGAATGTATGTCCAGAAGGAGTAAATATATCGAAATGTGATTTTCGCTAACATGTAGTGAAAAAATTGACAAATTTTACAGGAAAAGTGTATAGCTTCATTTTGAAAAGTAAGTGTCGTAGTTCGGCAGCTACAAACAATAATAATTAATTGGGTACATCAGGAAATTCATCACATATTTCACCATAACTTAACGAAAACGGCACCTCGCTATATTTACTTGTTTTGTGTATATTTTTAGTTGCCTGTTAATGCCACAGACTATTAATGACCACAGCGTTCTGAAGATCAAACCTAGTGACCAATCAACAGGGCACCAATTGTCATCCCTAGCGTCTCTATATTATTTTATTTTGCCATAATTTATTTTACGTTCATTATCTACTGAGGGTAGAAAAACTCTTTTTAGTAAAGATCGTTTCAGTGTTAACTATGCAAAACACAAATGTTTAAATGTACACTACTGGCCATTAACATTGGTACGAAGATGACGTGCTACAGACGCGAAATTTAACCGACAGGAAGAAGATGCAGTGATATGCAGATGATTAGCTTTTCAGAGCATTCACACAAGGTTGGCGCAGGTGGCGACACCTACAACGTGCTGACATGAGGAAAGTTTCCAACCGATTTCTCATACGCAAACAGCAGTTGACCGGCGTTGCCTCGCGAAACGTTGTTGTGATGCCTCGTATAAGGAGGAGAAATGCGTACCATCACATTTTCGACTTTGATAAAGGTCGGATTGTAGCCTATTGCGATTGCAGTTTATTGTATCGCGACATTGCTGCTCGCGTTGATCGAGATCCACTGACTGTTATCAGAAAATGGAATCGGTGGGTTCAGGAGGGTAATATGGAACGTCGTGCTGGATCCCAACGGCCTCGTATCATTAGCAGTCGAGATGACAGGCATCTTATCCGCATGGCTGTAAAGGATCGTGCAGCCACGTCTCTATCCCTGAGTCAACAGATGGGGACGTTTGCAAGACAACAACCATCTGCACGAACAGTTCGAGGACGTTTGCAGCAGTATGGACTATCAGCTCGGAGACCATGGCTGCATCATAGACAGGAGCGCCTGCGATGGTGTACTCAGCGACGAACCTGGGTGCACGAAAAGCAAAACGTCATTTTTTCGGATGAATCCAGGTTCTGTTTACAGCATCATGATGGTCGTATCCGTGTTTGGCGACATCGCGGTGAACGCACATTGGAAGCGTGTATTCGTTATCGCCATACTGGCGTATCACCCGGCGTGATGGTATGGGGTGCCATTGGTTACACGTCTCGGTCACCTGTTGTTCGCATTGACGGCACTTTGAACAGTGGACGTTACATTTCAGATGTGTTACGAACCGTGGCTCTACCCTTCATTCGATCCCTGCGAAACCCTACATTTCAGCAGGATAATGCACGACCGCATGTTACAGGTCCTGTACGGGCCTTTCTGGATACAGAAAATGTTCGACTGCTGCCCTGGCCAGCACATTCTCTAGAGCTCTCACCAATTGAAAACGTCTGGTGAATGGTGGCTGAGCAACTGGCTTGTCACAATATGCCAGTCACTACTCTTGATGAACTGTGGTATCGTGTTGAAGCTGCATGGGCAGCTGTACCTGTACATGCCATCCAAGCTCTGTTTGACTCAATGCCCAGGCGTATGAAGGCCGTTATTACGGCCAGAGGTGGTTGTTCTGGGTACTGATTTCTCAGGATCTGTGCACCCAAATCGCGTGAAAACGTAATCACATGTCAGTTCTAGTATAATATATTTGTCAAATGAATACCCGTTTATCATCTGCATTTCTTCTTGGTGTAACAATTTTAATGGCCAGTAGTGTAAATATGGGGGGGGGGGGGGGCGTTCAATAAGTAATGCAACACATTTTTTTTCTCGTTAAGTTGGTTTTATGCAAGATTCCAATACATCATGTTATTCCCCCATTCTTTTGGCTACAAAATCATATTTTCAACATAATGTACGTTCAATGGAACGGTCTTACGCCACCTCACGGGAGGACCTGTATGCCCGAATGACTCTACTGGTCGACGTTGGAGCCAAAGTCCTGCTGCATCAGTAGCCTCCCCATCTTCCACGTAATGTATCTGGTGGGGTGTATCCCTCATCGGGCCAAACAGATGGAGTTCCAGGCTGTAGTATGGATGAGAAAGAGAAGTCGTGTGGTTTTGTGACGGTGTTAGACTAAAAATTATCACGATCAGCCTCGTAACGCCCAAGCAGTTCCCACAGATGGTCCTTCGCTGCTCTCTATGGTCTTCTGTTAGGCGCGAGGATGCCAGCGGGCACACACCTATAAGTATTCTAAATGCTTGACGAGTGTGTCAGACTACCAACACAGACGTCCAGTTGTATAGCGAGATGTTTGATTGTGATCTGTCGATCATCTCGAATGAGAGTGTCCGCACATTCCAACATTGCAGGAGTCACAGCTGTGTGTGGTCGGCCGGCACGCAGGAGATTGAACAGATTTGCTCGACGTTGTTGCGCTGTTGACAGACGCCGACCCCAACGACTCACCAAGCTTTTGTTCGCTGCCTGGTCTCCGTAAAAATTCTACAAGCACCTATAAATATCTGCGATGCTCTAGCTTTTCGCCAGAAGAAACTCAATGACAGCTCTCTGCATGGATCGCACCTCCGCTACAGACGTCATTTTAAAGGCTTCGTATAGCGCAGCCACCTGTCGGATCTTTATGAAACTATAGGGGGGGAAGCGGGAATATTCCACGATGTCCCACAACTATTCAGCATTTCTTCAACCCAAACTAACCCAGAAAAATAAGTGTTGCATTACCTGTTCAACGTCCCTCGTGATTTAGGAGCGTAATAATGGTGTGTTTGCATCAAACATTATATAGTTATATAGGAGATCTAAGTGGTATCTCTGTGTTACTCTCATACATCATGTAACTAAGTGCGACATAAATATTCAACCAAGATGTGGCATTTGAATGAAAAATATGTTACTGCATGAATTTTCTATGCATCAGTAATTATAGTGACTAAGGAATGACATCAGTACAAGACAGTGAAGTTATAGTACACATCTAACATTTGCCAATAACAAAATCATTGTTTCTGTTACCTTCAATATTAATGCGAAAACTATTCAAAACTCTCGTTGTCATTTAAAACACAGTCTGCAATGGTAACTAAATGAAGTTTTCTCCAGTTTGTGTAATCTGAATTCCGTCAAACAACATATCAGAACAATAAAAGGAGCCATTTCTTCAATAAAGTAATGCGTAAAAGAAAACTAATCTTGAGATACCTACAGCCCTAGTTTCAAATGTCAGTGAAGTGATAGTATAATTCTGGTAGATATTTCCTGTTTTTCATAATAACATAAGGAACTTTGTGTTGATTAACACTGTCAACGGTCTTGCCTCTTAATTCAGTTTTATCCACTTTAGTGTCCTCAACAGTTAGTCTCTTACCAATTGAAAATTTGTTAACCTGCAATTAGTAGATTCGGTCTTCTCTCTACTGTTTTGACAGTCAATGTTACTAGTATAATTAACTCATCCGTGTTGTCGGAAACATTAGTCAAAATCTTGCATTAGGTCAGTAGCATATTAATTACATCATAGACTTAACACGAAATCATGTATTTAATCACCATAGCGCTTGCAACTAGAAGCTACAATGTATCCCATGCAAACAATAGTACGACAGCACACTATGCGGATAGCTACCAAATAACCACATTTCCATATTTGTGTACTTAATCTTGTTTAATAAGATAAGCGTCAATTTCCATTTATACATACAAACCCATAAACAACAACATTTCATAACTTTAGGTAGTATTGGCCTGTGGTATTATGGTAAGTGCTTCCGTCATGTAGTTGACTGTTTCATAGCCGAACAGAGACGCCTCCTCTGCTAGAAAGCTTTTCCATTTCATTTTGAAAATTCTAGAAAATATAAGGCAGAACGGTATCTCCCCAATTCCGATGGTCTAATTTTCTTCCTCTTTCATTACGTGCAGGTAACAGGTTATTCATTATAAAGAATTTTTAACCCTAGATTAATTGAAAATTCTAGTTTTGCACGAAATATTTATTGTTTGTGGAATAACTGGCTTGATTTCTTATTACTCGCGAAAATGTTAGCTTTGAATACCGGTATCTAAAGTGCACCAAAACAAATCGGATTTAGTCAAATTAAATAGCAAGCAGGTCCTGAATAATTACTACAATCCGTGTCTCTCTCAATGACATAGCCGTAATGGCGGCTACACAGACATAGCCCAAGCCGGTTATTCAAGTTGTTACAACACAACTCATCCATATTCTTACTTGGGAACTTGTCAATAACATATCAAAGAGATTAATGGTAATAAATAATAAGAAATGAGTCAATATTTGAACGAAAATAAATAATTATTCTCATTTATATGAGCTTACAATGATACATACATCTTAATAGATCGGAGTTGCGATCTACCAAAGCTACGGTTCGACAGTTTTGGCGCAGTATATAAATGACATAGTAAATGGTAGATTTATCCAACAGTATTGGTAGCATTAGTAGGAAAAGAAACGTTAATGAATGTGTAAGCTAGATACAGGGAACCGAAGACTTCTTTTCGTTTTTTGTTTGTTTAGTTATTTGTTTGGAATATAATTAGAATTGCACATCATTCAGTGTTAGTCCGTTGTATATGTTATATCCCTGCAGAATATAAATTGCTTTTTATAAGTAATAGGAATTAGCTGATCGCGTAACGTCTGCGCTTTTATCGAACCAAATCAATTGCTTTTGATGCAAGCACAGTTTACATGTACACACATAAAAATATATAATTATTGTTGTTATTTAGTACTGAATAGAACGTGCTTCATCATAATCAAAGGCAAGAGTTTCCCATTATTATTTATAAATGCAGAAGTTGTTTATGAATAACATAAATATATTTTATATAAGACAGACGGACAGACGGGTGAAAAAATGGGATTAGCCGACCTCGGGGAAGATCAGTTTGGATTCCGTAGAAAAGTTGGAATTCGCTAGGAAATACTGACTCTGTGGCTTATCTTAGAAGGTAGATTAAGGAAAGGGAAACCTACGTTTCTAGCATTTGTAGACTTAGAGAAAGCGTTTGACAATGTTGACTGGAATACTCTCTTTCAAATTCTGAAGGTGACAGGGGTAAAATAAGGGAGCGAAAGGCTGTTTACAGTTTGCACAGAAACCAGATGGCAGCAGTAAGAGTCGAGGGGCATGAGAGGGAAGCAGTGGTTAAGAAGGGAGTGAGACAGGTTTGTAGCCTATCCCCGATGTCATTCAATCTGTATATTGAGGAAACAGTAAAGGAAAGAAAAAAATGGGGTAGGAATTAAAATTCACGGAGAAGAAATAAAACCTTTGAGGTTTACCGATGACATTGTAATTCTGTCAGAGACAGCAAAGGACCTGGAAGACCAGTTGAACGGAATGGGCAGAGTCTTGAAAGGAGGATATAAGACGAAAATCAACAAAAGCAAAACGAGGATAATAGAATGTGGTCGAATTAAATCAGGTGATGCTGAGGGAATTAGATTAGGAAATGAGACACTTAAAGTAGTAGATGAGTTTTGTTGTTTGGGGAGTAAAATGACTGATGATGGACGAAATAGGGAAGATATAAAATGTAGACTGGCTATCGCAAGAAAAGCGTGTCTGAAGAAGAGAAATTTTTTAACATCGAGTGTGGATTTAAGTGTCAGGAAGTCTTTTCTGAAAGTATTTATGTGGAGTGTAGCCATGTATGGAAGTGAAACATGGATGATAAATAGTTTAGACAAAAAGAGAATAGAAGCTTTTGATGTCTGGTGCTTCAGAAGAACTCTGAAGATTAGGTGGGTAGATCACGTAACTAACAAGGAGGTACTGAATAGAATTGGGGAGAAGAGGAATTTGTGGCACAACTTGACTAGAATAACGGAGCGGTTGGTAGGACACAGTCTGAGGCATCAAGGGATCACCAATTTAGTGTTGGAGGGAAGCGTGGAGGGTAAAAATCTAAAGGGAGACCAAGAGATGAATACACTAAGCAGATTCAGAAGGATGTGGCTGCAGTAGTTACTCAGAGATGAAGAAGCTTGCACGGGATGGAGTGGCACGGAGAGCTGCATCAAACCACTCTCTCGACTGAAGACCACAACAACTACAATGTAGAAAAAAATAATTTTGCTGGCAAGAAAGAAAAGAAGAAAAAATACTAATACGTTGCTATAAAATTCTACATACCCGCTTCCGTTCAGCCCAGTTTCTCATTTAATTAAGTTATTGTGGAGCAACACTACTGTTGAACGTGCTGGCAACGTTTCTTTTGGCTGGAAGGAACTAGGCCCCTATAACAGGCACTATTTCAAACACCCCACCGTACCCTTTGGAGTAGAGAATGTCCTTATCTGAGCTTTGTCTCTTACGCTAGATGTACAATGCACAACAAATGCATGCATCCTATCGAAGGCAATGACGGCTTCTAAGTTGTGTTGGCGTTATTATGGATTGTTGTTCTTTACTCATGTCAAAAGCACACCATACATCAGTATGTATAAACAGGGTGGAGAGAAACAAAGTGATAAGTTCAGAGCATGGTAGGGAACGTCGAATCCAGCAAATGTTTTCCACATTACTATAGGTAAAGAGGTACGGCCACAAAACGATAGCCAGTCAGCGACGAGTGCCCTGAAGTATGTACAGTTAAATGAACTCGACGCAGCTAATAACTGCTAAGGAGCGCAGCTAGTTATTAAGTAATTGAAGATAATAGTTTCAGCTTAACAGTCAAAACGAAGAAAAACTTTAAAAGCTTTATTCATGACTAGATGAGAATGTTCTGCGATGTTTCCTGCGAAAATCAACTACGCTGGAAGTTACATTATGTTATAATTTCTTAAAATATTAAACTGTACTTGAAAACATCACTGCAGTAAAATAACCGATATATGATACTGTAAACTGTAGTGTTGTTAATAATGAAACGTAAAGGCCACATTTTTTAATGTTTGCCAATGTACGCATCAATGAACTTTTGTTCTAACAAGTACAACGGATCAGTCAGTGAGACCAAAGACAACGGTGAAACAGAAAACAACAATTAAATTTTAAACACTTCTTTTTTCTCAAATCACATTGCTTGCAGCAAATGTTCAAAATTCCTTCGTCCAAAATCGCTACAAAGTTGACATCCTTTCGAAAGTTCCTGAAATGATACGAATGATTGTAGCGGTTTAAAATACCTTCACTTGTTGCTGGTTGACTGTCGTTTCATGCTCATAACGCCACCACGGTTGATTTCCAACCTATGGTAATATGGAAAATTTTGCCCGATTCGACGGCTCCTACACTAATATTACTGCGTCGACAAGAAGGCCTCGAACTTACATCGCATATTGCTCAAACTGCCCGTTTCAGAGCCAAAAAACCCTTTCAGGATAGAAAGAACCACCTCGGACAGAATGCGATGCCGTATGTCATAAGCGAATGAAAAAATGCAAAGTAGGCTCATTTTCATGTTGGATTATCACTTACTGCAGGTACTGCTCTATTGGTAAATATAGCAACATTCAGTTTTTGAACAACTTCTTGAACATGAACTTTCCATGACAGCTTGCCATGTACCCTAACAAATAGGAATATGGATTGTCCAGGCTTACTCATCGTGCGCCTTTTCTCTGTAATAAAAAATGGCAGTTTTAATTGAATTGTGTGTCAGGAATTAAAAACTGAGTCTTACTCTGATTTAGCAACAGTTTTTTTCCCATCTAGCCATGAAATTGCTTTGAACTGCAGTGTTTGCAAAACTGCCTGTGTTTTACTCAACGTCCTTCACTACTATGCTAATGTCATCAGAAAATAGAAATACTTTATCTCTTCCCCCCCCCCCCCCTACAATCTCTCTGTCCATCTCCACCTATCCCCTCTCTCTTTCCATCTCCTCCTCACCCCCTGTGCATCTCTTCCTCCCCCTCTACTGACAATCTCTCTCTCTCCTCTCTCTGTTCACACCACTCTCCCCCTTTCTCTGTCCATCTACGCCTCACCCCCTTCTCTCGCCATCTCCTCTTCACTTTCCTCACTGATTCTCTCCTCCTCTCCTTGTCTCTCCCATCTCCTCCTCCCCAGCCCTCTGTCCATCTCCTCATCTCCCCTCTGTTCATCTACTCCTCCCCCTCTCTCTGTCCATCTCCTTGCCCCTCTCTCTCTATCCCTCACCTCCTTGCCCCCCCTCACTGTCCATTCCTTCACGCCCCCTCTGTCCATCCTGTCCTGCCCCCTCACTCCGTATACATCTCTTCCTGCCCCCTACCTCTGTCCTTCCTCTGCTTTTACCTAACTCAGTTCTCCCAGAGCTGTGTCCATGCACACATGTTGCCCTTGCAAAACAGGCCAATAAAGGAGGTCAATACCACCTTGACAACACGCCTTTCATGCAGAGTACCCTGTAAGTCAGGGGTTTCAAAACCATTGTTTTGCCCCTGACTTATAGTCTGCCATGCAAAGCAGACTGATAAAGCATGCTGATGCTACTACAACACAGTACACCTGTCATGCAGAGCAGCTTATATGTTAGAGGCTGGCAAACCATTTCTTGCACCTAATGTATAGGGTGCCCTGAAAAGCAGGTTAATTAGGTAAGCCAACACTAATCACATACTATATGCCAGTCATACGGGGAAGCCTACACAGTAGGTGCTGAAAAATATATGTTTATGCTCTTATTTCTGCTCATATTGGAGTTAAGAGGTTACAAACCCTGTGGTTCACTGTTTCTGTGCCAAATTTGGCTGAAATTGATCCAGGGGTTTGGGAGGACCCTTGAGGCACTTCCCACTTAACCATGCCCCTATCAGCTGCCACCTCATAGCCATTCTTATTACTGAGTAAATAATCTTTTTCTATCTGCTTTCCCAATGACATTTTTAAGCACTTCCCAATACTATTGATGATACAATTTTTCTCCTGTCAGTGTACAGTCGAATCACATTAGATGTTAAAAAAATGGTTCAACTGGCTCTGAGCACTATGGGACTTAACATCTATGGTCATCAGTCCCCTAGAACTTAGAACTACTTAAACCTAACTAACCTAAGGACAGCACACAACACCCAGTCATCACGAGGCAGAGAAAATCCCTGACCCCGCCGGGAATCGAACCCGGAAACCCGGGCGTGGGAAGCGAGAACGCTACCGCACGACCACGAGCTGCGGACATTAGATGTTATTTCATGAATGGTTCGAGATATCGAAACGAGGTTTTCTGTGAATGGTAGATGGCAGAGGGGTATATAATTCTGTAACATGTTTAAATTCATGACTCTTGTATCAAACAAGACGCTAAACCAAGGAATTTATTTCTTAATAGAGCGTTTGGGAAGAAGAGTATGCTGAGATAACGCTTATTAATGTTGGTATTCAGATTTTTCACAAATTAATTTCATAATAGTGCTGAAGTTGAGCCAAAAGGCTGCCGCCATCCGTTATTGCGGTATGAACACCACCAAATGGGCCACTCATATCACACTCGACCGTTATATGCAGCAAGAAGTTTGAAGGTGTTTCCGCCACAATAGCGGATTTCGGACTCTTTATTTCTTTGTTTCCGTACATTCCTCAGATACTTTTGTTAAATAATTCACTGCCAACATTAACGAACGTTGTTGTCGTGTTTCAAGAGCTTTTGAATGCCATTAAAAACTTGTACAGCTACATCAAAAATATGAATTCGCTTCACTATCTAGGTCGATATAAGTGTTTAAACATAAACATGTGACAGTATGACGTGTACCTCTGTCTTCTGCCAGCTCCCGTAAACCTCATATCGATGTCCTGAACAGTTCAAGAAATGAAAACGGTGTTAACAATGAGACTGATCCAGTAAGAGAGCGATTCTTATCGACGTTTAAAAGTCTCCGAAGCGACGTAGTTGACACTGAGAAAATTAATGTAATATAATACATATGGAGCCGCGGGGAAATATCCCAAAAATGGATGACAAATGTTGAACATGGGACGTCACCAGATGATGTACCTCCCACACGTGCAGCGGTTATGTTTGTCGATTCTGCTCTCGCTGGTAGGGGCGGCGCTATACATAGCTCCACTAGGCTATTCTGTTTTTGTAAATGTAAACCGATTCATCACATCACATCGTATAATGTAAAAACGAAAACTGAGTACCCTAGCTGAGCGATATGTAGCATTGCCCCCTACCGGTGAGGATAGAATTGACAATCCCAACCGCTGTACGTGCAGTGAGGTACGTCATCTGGTAACGTCATATGTCCAACATTTGTCATCCAGTTTTGGGATATTCCCTGACCTTTGCGCCCGGAAGTGTCTTATATTACATTACATGCCTCAGCGTCATCTACATCGCTTCAGTCTTTTTTTTTTTTTACCGTCAGTGAGAATCATTCTGTATACAAAAATATGGTCGTACATGAGCGTGTATATATTACAGAATAACTCTGGAATGCCTGGAGAAATCTGTAACAGATTTTTAGTACCTGAAAAATATATTGTATTGAATGTAACAAAAAACAATACTTGTAACCCTAGAACTCCTAGGTTAACAAAATTTGCTTGATCTAAGACTTTTTAACTAGAAAGGGAGAAAGGGGGGGAGGGAGGGAGGCGTTGTCAGAGGTGTCAATCGATGGCACTAGGAAAAAATGTCTTGTCGAGGCTGTCAAAGGATGACACGCAGATTTCCAAAAACGTCCGATGTTATTGTCAAATCCATACTCTTTTCTGTCGCTGGGGTGACTGGTGACAGTTCTGAAGGGTAAATTTAAACGAATAGAAGAATAGAACTCTTGGAGAGTTTTGTAGGAATTAATGCAACACATTGGAACCTTCGAGAATCGGCTAGATGTACACGGTATTATATACAGACGTGGCATTTATAAACAAAAGTCGCTTTTCAGAAGAAAAAGGGAAGAGGGGGCAGAAGAGATAAATAAGCAAGCAGACAACGCCAGTTAATCATCTCATGAAAACCTTTGTCAAAACTTCAGTTGAAAAAGCAGTAATGAAAGGAATTTCTGTAGGAAGACGTGAACATAAATAATATAATAGTAGTAAAAGAAAGCTGTATAGCCGATGCTGAGGAACTGTCGCTCGTGTTACAGGGAGCGGCAAGATGGCGAGGAGAAATCACGGCCCACCACCATCAGACCCAGGTAAGCAGTAGCCCTAAGGTGGAACGTACATACTATATTGAACAAGAAGGGACTATTATTGTTGTGATGCGACTTGTCACACCCAAGTAATTTGAAATAGTTATGAATCACTGTAGTAATGGCACTGAGACCACTTTTCAAATAGTACTCGACTGGAAGGATTCTAAATGACGAAAACGACTTTGTCTACTAAGAGTAACTGGGCAAGCGTAGAATACCACGAAACAGATTATTTAAAATTTTCACACTACACAATCTATTTTAAGTTATGATGTGGTTACTGAGTTTTCCACGACGGCAACAATGAAAATAATATTCTTGGTACTAAAACGCTAAAACAGTAACTCGAAGTTTTCAACACAATTACCACCAACCTCATAGGGACATGAGGACAGTGGTACGATTCCCGGAAATTTAAGCTTCAAAACTAATTTTATGTGACCAATGAGGCGAGAATTTCATATTAATATTGTTTCCTTTTCTTTGTTTCATCAAGGAACTAGCTTGGAAATGTCTAATAGTTTGATGAGGAACAATCTCTACAGATTTCACATTATGTAAATTATCTCTAACAGCTTTACCGTTTATAATGCTGGATTTAGTATCTTGCCTCACTCTAACCTGCTGAATATATTTTCTACAATGCATGTTGTCTGTAAACGTATTTGTAATAGTCTACGCCTTATCCTGTAGTCTCTTAGTTTCATCAGAAGTACCGTTCGTATAAAGGGTGTGTGAATTTCTGTTCTAACCATAGGTCTTTCTCGTCTTCTCGCTCTATAGGTTAATCTTCTGTAAGACAGATGGGCAGACATAGCTTCGAAATTCAAATACACGTGGCACTATTGTTACATTGCTTAAACGTAATTTATCTAGAAAGAAAAAGCAGTGAGCCACTATAATGACTGCCGTGCTTACAGCCTTCTTTGGAGCCACGAAGTATGCTCCCCCATTGTCCAATTCCAGGTCTCCTATTACTTTACTTAAGGATCTGTGAGTGCGTGAGGTGGGGGAGTGGGGGTGGACGCTCGAACCACCCTGTGGCCTATATGATAGTGGCTAACACTTGACGGATAAGTAGATCATACCTAATTTTGTTGGATAAGAGAACATAAACTCACCGCTCAAAATACACAATCCTGTCACAACAACGTGACAACCGCTTATGTTCGGCGTCAACCGTTCAATAACCACACACAGACGGCATGTGGCAGTACTAGCAGTGGAGGGTATACAAAACGTGTTTGGGAATAACGTGACACACAGTCTAGTCGTTGTAATACAGAAATGGAGCGATTTACTGACTACCATGAGGGCATGATCGTTGGCTTTCGGGCCAAGGATGGGAGCATTTCCGAAACGGCTAAGTCTGTAAACTATTCATATGCCGCCTTGGTTAAACTATACCATGCGTACCCAAATGGAGCCGAGACAACGGTGTTGCACCACAGTTCACTGCTGCGGAGATTTGTATGGGCGAATAGACGTGCAACTGTTTATCAACTAACCGCCCAGAAGATCCATGGGGGCTACCAGTAATGTCTCCTCATCGATCGGTCGGCGAATGTTGCTGCGTGTGGGCTTGCGCAGCAGGTGATTGGTTTACGCACCCATGCTGACTGTTCTTCATCAACGACGTCAATACCGCAGCTGGAAGTCCACTGAGTGCCTCTTCATATGAATCACGATCACGTTTTATGCTCCATCGGATACATGGTCGTTGGCGTGTACGGCATAAAACGCCTGAAAACAAACATCGTGCAGAAATCGTCGGAAGGGTTCAGGCCTAAAGAGGAGCTATATGGACTGGAGAATGTTTTCATGGTATTCCTTGGATGACCTCTTCGTTGTGGTAGGCACAATGGATCAACACAGTTATGCGTTCATTCTTATGGATCATCTTCACCCCTACATGCAGTTTGGTTTTCCTCAGCACGATGGCATCTACCAGCAGGACAATGTAACTGTCAGCTGGCAGCGTATGTGCATGATTCTAAGAGCACCAGAATGAGTTTACTGTATTCTCCTGTTCACTAAACTCCTCGGATTTTAACCCAATCAAGAGACTCTGTGGGACCACCTCGATCAAGCTGTTCGCGCCATGGATCGTGAACCAAGAAACCTAGTGCGGCTAGCCAAGGCACAGGAGTCGGCATGCCTCCACATCCCTGTCAGTACCTTCCAGAAATTCACTGACGCTCTTCCTGCTCGTCTTGCAGCTGCCCACGCTGCAAAATGTGATTATTCAGGCTTTGGACAGGTGGTCACATTAATGTGACTGGACGGTGTGTTAACACTCATGCTCATAAATTAAGGATAATTGCAGAATGTGGTGCCACACAACGTGGTACTACACAAAACTGGCGCTAATAACATAGGCACATAGGGAACACACACAACACAGATCTGTAAGTCCACGGTATTGGTGATAAGTTGAGAAAACCGTCCCGAAACACATGTGCTACAAAGCCCCACTATTTCCTGCGCATGTACCCCGACATGAATAAGGGATATGATCACCATGCACATGTACACAGGCCGCACAACGGGTTGGCATACTCTGGACCAGGTGGTCGAGCAGCTGTTGGGGTATATCGTCCCAGTCTTGCATCAGTGCCTGTCGGAGCTCCTGAAGTGTCTTAGGGGTTTGAAGACATGCAGCAATATATCGATCGAGAGCGTCCCAGACGTGCTCGATGTGGTTTAGGTCTAGAGAACAGGCAGGCCACGCCATTCGCCTAATTCTGTTTCAAGGTACTCCACCACGATCCCAGCTCGGTGGGGCAGTGCATTATCATCCATCAGGAGGAAGGTGGGACCCACAGCACCCCTGAAAAGGCGGACATACTGGTGCAAAATGACGTCCCGATACACCTGACCTGTTACAGTTCCACTGTCAAAGACATGCAGGGGTGTAGTGCACCAATCACAATCCCACCCCACACCATCAAACCACGACCTCCATACAGGTCCCTTTCAAGGACATTAAGGGGTTGGTATCTGGTTCTTGGTTCACGCCAGATGAAAAGCCGGCGAGAATCACTGTTCAGACTAAACCTAGACTCGTCTGTGAACAAAACATGGGACCACTGTTCCAATGACCATGTTCTGTGTACTTGACACCAGGCTTTACGGGCTCTCCTGTGACCAGGGGTCAGTGGAATGCACTTTGCAGGTCTCCAGGCGTTAAACCATGTCTGTTCAGTCGTCTGTAGACTGTGTGTTTGGAGACAACTGTTCCAGTGGCTGCGGTAAGGTCTCGAGCAAGGCTACCTGCAGTACTCCATGGCCCTTGCGGGCACTGATGGTGAGATATCGGTCTTCTTGTGGTGTTGTACACTGTGGACATCCCGTGCTGTAGCGCATGAACACGTTTCCTGTCTGCTGGAATCGTTGCCATAACCTTGAGATCACACTTTGTGGCAAATGCAGGGCCCGTGCTATGACCTGCTGTGTTTGACCAGCCTCCAGTCGCCCTAGTATTCTACCTCTCCTAACGTCATCAATATCTGTTCTTTGAGCCTTTTTCAACACACAGTCACCATTAGCACGTCAGAAAACGTCTGCACACTTACTCGCTGCACCGAACTCTGACCTGCACCAACATACATCTGCGTATGTGGACCACTGCCAGCGTCACCGTGCGACGACCGTGGGTCAAATGCACCCGCATGGTCATACCCCGAGGTGATTTAAACCCGCAAACCGCCCACCAGAGCGTTGTTTCACCATGTATCAGCATTATCCTTAATTTATGAGCATGAGTGTAGTTACCCCCTCAAAAGAGCGCTGTGGTCACGTTGGAGCGTTGTAATTGGCAACCAGTCGGATACGCGACAGTCCATCATTGACGTAAATCATACCGCGCGTGATAGCCACGCGGTCTAGGGCGACTTGTCACGGTCCGCGCAGTTCCCCCCATCGGAGTTCGAGTCCTCCCTCGGGAATGGGTGTGTGTGTTGTCCATAGTGTAAGTTAGTTTAAGTTGTTCTGCGTATAGCATACTTGAAGGAAATTGTAAGCGCTTTTCCTCGCTGTATTGAGACCGTTATGAATGTTGGAGGCGGTTTTTCACGGTTCTGGCGTGATGTCTCCTGTATTCAGCTAGAACCGATGACCTAAGCAGTTTGGTCCCATAAGAACTTACCACAAATTTACAAAAATTTTACGTAAATCATGGCAGTCGGTTGTCTTAATCAGTGCAGTAAGATGAGTTAGGAATGAGACGTAGCAGAACAGAAGACTGGAGACATTATGTTTGGACGTGTGCGTGCACAAACCCTCAATGAAGTTGTCCAACTTGTTGGGTATCAATATGGACTGTCCAATGTTTTTGCAAGGAATGTTGTATCACTGGACGTAAGAACAGTGGATTTAAAAAGATCCTGAAAGGGACTGGAGGGGAATATCATGCCTTGTCAGTAACAATTGGTTTGGAACGGAAGAAGAATTGCTGGTGTCAGTAAATAAAGGTCCATCTCAACCACTTTCCAAGCGAACTTTGAGAAGGGAACCACATGCAGTGAGTATGTGGAGTCGCGAAACTCCCAAAGGGCATTGCTTGCTGCGGCACATACAATTGCTAGTCTTGAATGGCGCATTGTGTCGATCAACGAGTCACGATTTTGCCTCTTTTCAAATGGCGCAAAACGGCGAATACACTGAGGGCCCAACGAAGCGTGTAAAGCGCGGCGGGTTGAGTGTGTAGTTCAGACCGGATGTGCTTCTATGATGTTTCGGGAGCTTTATTTTTTTTTTTTGTGCCTTGATTTGGGCCCACTCGTTCAGGTTACCGTGAACATGAACCAGAATGTTAGTTTAAACATTCTCGGTGATCAGATGTTACTCATTCTTCTATATCTTCATGACGAGAAAGCTGTGAATATGCTGTGGACACTTTTATCTTCGACCGGACGGTGTGGCGCAAAGGTTAGCGCTCTTGATTCGCACGGTTCAAATTACCGTCTGGCCGTCTTGGTTTAGGTTTTCCACGGTTTCCCTAAATCGCTCCAGGCAAATATGGAGATGTGTCGTTAGGAATGGGCACGACCAATTTTCTTCCCCATTCTTTCGAAATCAGCGCTTATGCTCCATCTGTAACGACTGCGCTCTCAACACGACTTTAAACTTCAATCTTCCAAGATGACAACAGCTGTGTTCAGAAAGCCAATCGCGTAGGTACGTGATCTGATGAACATTCAGGCATCCTCCCGAACCTCGGCTTGTCAAGCCATCTTCCAAGATGACAACAGCTGTGTTCAGAAAGCCAATCGCGTAGGTACGTGATCTGATGAACATTCAGGCATCCTCCCGAACCTCGGCTTGTCAACTACACTCCTGGAAATGGAAAAAATAACACATTGACACCGGTGTGTCAGACCCACCATACTTGCTCCGGACACTGCGAGAGGGCTGTACAAGCAATGATCACACGCACGGCACAGCGGACACACCAGGAACCGCGGTGTTGGCCGTCGAATGGCGCTAGCTGCGCAGCATTTGTGCACCGCCGCCGTCAGTGTCAGCCAGTTTGCCGTGGCATACGAAGCTCCATCGCATTCTTTAACACTGGTAGCATGCCGCGACAGCGTGGACGTGAACCGCATGTGCAGTTGACGGACTTTGAGCGAGGGCGTATAGTGGGCATGCGGGAGGCCGGGTGGACGTACCGCCGAATTGCTCAACACGTGGGGCGTGAGGTCTCCACAGTACATCGATGTTGTCGCCAGTGGTCGGCGGAAGGTGCACGTGCCCGTCGACCTGGGACCGGACCGCAGCGACGCACGGATGCACGCCAAGACCGTAGGATCCTACGCAGTGCCGTAGGGGACCGCACCGCCACTTCCCAGCAAATTAGGGACACTGTTGCTCCTGGGGTATCGGCGAGGACCATTCGCAACCGTCTCCATGAAGCTGGGCTACGGTCCCGCACACCGTTAGGCCGTCTTCCGCTCACGCCCCAACATCGTGCAGCCCGCCTCCAGTGGTGTCGCGACAGGCGTGAATGGAGGGATGAATGGAGACGTGTCGTCTTCAGCGATGAGAGTCGCTTCTGCCTTGGTGCCAATGACAGTCGTATGCGTGTTTGGCGCCGTGCAGGTGAGCGCCACAATCAGGACTGCATACGACCGAGGCACACAGGGCCAACACCCGGCATCATGGTGTGGGGAGCGATCTCCTACACTGGCCGTACACCACTGGTGATCGTCGAGGGGACACTGAATAGTGCACGGTACATCCAAACCGTCATCGAACCCATCGTTCTACCATTCTTAGACCGGCAAGGGAACTTGCTGTTCCAACAGGACAATGCACGTCCGCATGTATCCCGTGCCACCCAACGTGCTCTAGAAGGTGTAAGTCAACTACCCTGGCCAGCAAGATCTCCGGATCTGTCCCCCATTGAGCATGTTTGGGACTGGATGAAGCGTCGTCTCACGCGGTCTGCACGTCCAGCACGAACGCTGGTCCAACTGAGGCGCCAGGTGGAAATGGCATGGCAAGCCGTTCCACAGGACTACATCCAGCATCTCTACGATCGTCTCCATGGGAGAATAGCAGCCTGCATTGCTGCGAAAGGTGGATATACACTGTACTAGTGCCGACATTGTGCATGCTCTGTTGCCTTTGTCTATGTGCCTGTGGTTCTGTCAGTGTGATCATGTGATGTATATGACCCCAGGAATGTGTCAATAAAGTTTCCCCTTCCTGGGACAATGAATTCACGGTGTTCTTATTTCAATTTCCAGGAGTGTATATCACCTGATCTTAATCCCGCAGACGTTGACATTTACTCTTTTGGACAGCGGATGAAATGAAGAAATTAGCATCCCTGCTGTTTGGTAGCTCTACGACATCTTGTCGTCAATGAGTGGCTTCAGCTGCATATAGCATACTTGAAGGAATTTGTAAACGCTCTTCATCTACATCTACATCTACATCGATACTCTGCAAATCACATTCAAGTGCCTGGCAGAGGGTTCACCACCTCCACAATTCTCTATTATTCCGATCTCGTATAGCGCGCGGAAAGAATGGACACCTATATCTTTCCGTACGAGCTCTGATTTCCCTTATTTTATCTTGATGATCGTTCCTCCCTATGTAGGTAGGGGTCAACAAAATATTTTCGCATTCGGAGGATAAAGTTGGTGATTGGAATTTCGTGAGAAGATTCCGTCGCAACGAAAAATGCCTATCTTTTAATGTTTTCCAGCCCAAATCCTGTATCATTTCTGTGACACACTCTCCCATATTTCACGATAATACAAAACGTGTTGCCTTTCTTTGAACTTTTTCGATGTACTCCGTCAGTCCTATCCGGTAAGGATCCCACACTGCGCTGCAGTCTTCTAAAAGAGGACGGACAAGCGTAATGTAGGCAGTCTCCTTAGTGGGTCTGTTACATTTTCTAAGTGTCCTGCCAATATAACGCAGCTTTGGTTAGCCTTCCCCACAAAATTTTGTATGTGTTCCTTCCAATTTAAGTTTTTCGTAGTTGTAATACCTAGATATTTAGTTGAAATTACGGCTTTTAGAGTAGACTGATTTATCGCTTAACGAGTTCCTTTTAGCACTCATGTGGATGACCTCACACTTTTCGTTATTTAGGGTCAACTGCCACTTTTCGCACCATTCAGATATCTTTTCTAAATCGTTTTGCAGTCTATTTTGATATTCTAATGACTTTATTAGTCGATAAACGACAGCGTCATCTGCAACAAACAACCGAAGACGGCTGCTCTAAATTCGTTTATATAGATAAGGAACAGTAGAGGGCCCATAACACTTCTATTTTACTCGATGACTTTCCGTCGATTACTACGAACTGTGACCACTCTATAGGAAATCATAAACCCAGTCACATAACTCAGACGATATTCCATAAGCACACAATTTCACTACGAGCCGCCTATGCAGTGCAGTGTCAAAAGCCTTCCCGACATCCATAAACACGGAATCGATCTGAAATCCCTTGTCAATAGCACTCAACACTTCATGTGAATAAAGAGCTGTATTGAGGCCGTTATGGAGGTTGGAGGCAGTTTTTCACGGTTCTGGCGTGATGTCTCCTGAATTCACTAATTTTTCGCCTTGTGTGCTTATCGACAATACTGGCAATGAAATAGCTAATGCCCTTGAGAAGAAAGCCATTTACAATCTCAAGAAGGTCAACTAGTACCGTCAGGAAACTTCATACACAAAATAAAGCATCTCACCAGGAAGGGAATGAGAACCTTACAAGCTATAAGAAGAACAAACTACCCCAAGATAAGACCACGGTGTTGTGGACTTAGCTACTGGCGGGAAATCACAGGCTACACTGTCCATTCACAGTAATGTCACCGCCTGTCAAACGCCTGAATAACCATCTTTTGCAGCGTGGACAGCTGCTAGACTTGCTGGAAGGCCTGACAGGGATGTGGAGCCATGCCCGATACAGTGCCGTGGCGAGCTCGTTAGGTTTCTGGGTTGAGCATCCATAGCACAAAGAGCCCGATCGAGTCGGTCCCACAGATACTCGATTGGGCTTAAATTGGAGGAGTTCGGTGGCCAGAGGAATATGGTAAAGTCATCCCTGTGCTCTTCGAACCACGCACGCCCATTGCTTGCTGGGTGACGTGTCGCACTGTCATGCTGGCATATGCTATCCTGCTGAGACGCCCTGCTAAACCCACAGGACAGGACAAGTAGTAGGAATTGTGGATGAGGGCCAGAACGGGTGGCTGTCAGTTACACTCCAAACATAACACTTTATTTAGTTGTCCAAACATTACAGCGCAACTTCTAAGCTTGACTATCGACTGAAAACGTCTTTAATTCTAAAATGGCTGAAAGCTCATGAATTAAATATAACTGCTATAATTTTTTTCTTTTTAGAGGTAGAAGGTTCTAGGCTTTAACCCAAAATAGTATTTAAGCCCAAGCGATGTAAGACTTGACTAGTCAGATAGATTAAGTTTTTAAAAGCAGATGAAGGGCCATAAATTTAAAACAACAAAATTACTATAACTTTTGAACAGGCAGAAGGCCCAAGCTTTATGACCAATAAGAAACCTTACTTCAAAACGGCTGAAGACCATTGTTTAAAAAAAAACTGCAACCAATTTTCCAAGGCAGAAGGCCAAAAGCTTTTAACTTTAAATAGCGTTTAAGCGCAAGTGATGTAAGACTTGATAAGTAAGAATCCAAAAATTTAAAGCGGCTGAAGGCCCATCATTTTAAGAACAGCACAACTACAATAAATTTTCAACAGGCAGAAGACCCACAGCTTATCTTGAAAGAATGTAATACTTGATACGTAACATCCTTAAAACTTAAAGTGGCTGAAGATCGACGCTTTTAAAAACAATACACTACAATGAATTTTCAACAGGCAGAAAGCCCACAGCTTTATCTTCCAAAAAGTAATATTTGATAAGAAAGATCCTTGAAACTTAAAGTGGCTGAAGGCCGATGCTTTTAAAAAACGCCGCGCGGGATTAGCCGAGCGGTCTGAGGCGCTGCAGTCATGGACTGTGCGGCTGGTCCCGGCGGAGGTTCGAGGCCTCCCTCGGGCATGGCTGTGTTTGTTTGTCCTTAGGATAATTTAGGTTAAGTAGTGTGTAAGCTTAGGGACTGATGACCTTGGCAGTTAAGTCCCATAAGTTTTCACACACATTTGAACATTTTTTTAAAAAAACAATACAATAAATTTTCAACAGGCAGAAAGCCTTTGATTTTAAAAACACAATTACCAGCATACAAATTAAAACTATCGGCTATGAGCCATTAAAAACACACAATTAAAGGGATAATAAGAAAGGCAGTTTAGGCAACGGCGCTCAGAAGTTTCCAGGGGGTTCGGTCTGCTCTTGAAATCTTAACGTTCGCTTAGGTGAGACAAGAAGTCGGCCCAACTATACTCGATCCGCCGGCAACACAACCAAGAGACAGTCAGGGACCCATCGACAAGACGACTTGCTAACCACCGACCAGTATCGAGGGTTCCAAAGCCAAAACGTTACAGACACCGCAGCCCACAACCAAATATACATTAAGCTGTCTAAAACTACACACCATGTTGGACAGCGACAACAGGTGCCTGAGTTTACGTCAGCGACCAGAGCAGGTAACCGGAACACTAACGGCCACAAGGCAGAAAATTCCGCTGGCGCACTTGAATTTCAAATCGACAAATATAGTTAATTCCACCACACGGCGGCTAAATCTTCACCAACTCGAACACTCGCTGTTGCTTCCAGGAATACCACCAACAGCGAACCACCAACCAACGGGACAACGTGAAAAGACGTGGTTTCGGTAATTAAAACACCACTCAAGTTTCATGTCTTGGGTCGGTGAGCCACGAACCTCGCAGCACTCGGAACAGCCCCCACACGCTCCGACACTGCCTAGAGACCACCAGCGGGCCCGGCCGACTGCACTGCGCAGAGACTTGGTGGCTGATCCGCTCCAACCGACCAACTGGCTGCACACCGCCAAGCCGTAACTATAAGCACCAGACCAAAGATGGTATACGGTGCAAATATCGATACACATCACTGCTGCCACACGTAGAAAGAGGAGGAACGACGGCATAACCGCAATAACCGCAGGAAACCAAAGTTTTAAAGCAACGCGTAAGCTGGGTTCAGCACGGCTCACCTTCCAAGGGAAAACAAACTATGTAGGGGTGTACATGGACCTCAAGTACAGATGCATACTTGTGTTGATACTTTGCGCCTTTCAGAATGACAAGTTCACCCAGGGAATGCCACGAAAACATTCTCCAGAGCATAACGATCTCTCATCCAGTCTGGACCCCTTTTCTTTCAATCGTTTCACGCAATGTAAACCAACAGGCACTTGTCCCATGCAGCATAAAACGTGATTTATCTGAAAATTCCCCCTGTCACAACTCAGTAGATGTACATTTGCGGTATTGTCCAGCCAGTTCCGGCCTCCATCGCCGATGAACGACAGTCAGCATGGGTGAATGATTTAGGTGCCTGCAGCAGTGGCCCATAGGCAATAACATTCACTGGACGGTCGCTGATTAAGGCGCTCAGTCCGGAACCGCGCGACTGCTACGGTCGCAGGTTCGAATCCTGCCTCGGGCATGGATGTGTGTGATGTCCTTAGGTTAGTTAGGTTTAAGTAGTTCTAAGTTCTAGGGGACTGATGACCACAGAAGTTAAGTCCCATAGTACTCAAAGCCATTTGAACCATTTTTTGACGGTCGCTGAGGAGACATCGTTGATAGTCTCTTGGCTCATCTGGGCGGTCAGTTGCTCAACACTTGCAGTTCTGTTAGCCCGTACACATCTCCGCAGCCGTCGTTCACCCCTGTCATCTACGGTCAGTGGTACACCACAGTTGCCTTGGTGCCGGTTGTGGATAGTGCCGTTTTGTCTGCGTGGTATACTGTAATCATGGCGGCTCGCGAATTACTTACAAATTTGGCCATTTCGGATCTGCCTTCACCTTTGGCTCAAAAGCCAATTATCACGTCTTTTCGGACCTCAGAGAAATCGCTTCTTTTCCGCGTTACAACGACTGCACAATGTGTCCGCATCCACTCGATACGCTTTATATACCGCCCACTGCTAGTGCTGCCACCTGCCGTCTCTGAGTGGTTATTGCACACTGACTTCGAATATATGCAGTGGTCACATTAATGTGACTGGATTGTGTATATCGTCCACGATGTTTAATTATGGTCGTTTCAAACAAAACTTACATCTCGTCAACATCATACGACCTCCTGTGTACAACTGCAGTGAAATAACTTTTTTTCCTGTGTCTGCAGGAAGGGCACAGCAACGGCCTTACAAAATAACATAAACCGTCTGAAAGATAATTTACCGCCCTCAGTCCATGTACTGTTGTCTCGCCTATCGCATCCGCCTCCCCTCCCCCACGCGGATCCTGTATGACCCCATTCCGCTCCCACACCTCCTCTTTTTCCTCAAACGGATACAGATCCTCTTCACCTCCCATAAACTTCATCCCCCTCACCCACTTGTCTCTCCCATCCTCTCCCACCCCCGTCCACTGCTGCGGCTGTATTCCTACGTCCCACCTGCTCTCCATCTCTCCACTCTCCATACCCTCGCCCAAGGTGGCTTCTGCCAACTCCCCCTCCCTGATGATGCCCTCATTCCCTCCATCTATCCTCCTACCAACTTTGATCCTCCCCTTCCACCCCCTGCGTCTTTTCCCAAGGGCACCCTCTCTACCGTCTCTCCCTCCTCCCTTCCTCCCTCCCTCCTCTCCCCCGGGCTTCCCCTACCCCCTACCTTCCTTCCTTCCCCTCCCATCTCCTCTACCACTGGCATCTACGACCTCCCCTCTCCCTCTTCCCCCACCTCTTCCCCTCTGGCAGGTCCCTGGACTCCTACACGTACAGTGAACATTCACGGGCCAGAGATCGCCACCGGTTTTTTTTGTGCAATTGTGTTAGTGCTCTAGTGTTTCACCACCCACACTCCATCGTTCACGTGTGCCATTTCAGTCATCTGTGTTCGTGTACCAGTGTTGAACGTTTTTTATTTTACTACACCTGTGAATGGCTCCATGTTTTTTACCTAGTGTGTCTACTGTTTTTTGTTCATCATTTTGTTTTGTATTTCTATGTCTTCCTATATTGTACTATCTGTGGCCGAAGAGCGGCATAGTATTGCTGCTGCCAACCTACCTTGTATAAGGTGTTAAAATAACAATAAAGAAAAAAAGTACTGTTAGCATCATAACACATTTTAATGTACAGAACATCATATTACCTTCTTAGTCGACGCCATCTTTCTGAAACATAAGGCAAGAATTTAATGTTGGAATCTTATTGTGACTATGCTACACTTGTACACTAATCATTAAGCTTCTGCAATTATGTACTGATGATTATCATCTTTGTATATTATGCATACCATAAGCGAATGAAATAGTAATAAAAAGCAAGTCCGGCAACGTGATCAGAATGGAACCACTTCGCTATTTGCGAAATAATTTTAATGAAAGTTTTCCCTCTTAGATTAGGAGTAATGTTAGCAGTATGACAAGACACGTCTTGCTGATTACGTAATTTGTACACCATTTGTTGCAGGCCCGTCACTCCGGGTGGACCCAAGTAAGTCATCACCACGAAGCGCTGTGCCTTCAACATCGCTGCATCCACACCTTCACACCTTCTTGCATCTATCACAAATATGTGCATATGCATGTGTACTCAGCGGGAATTAAACCACTGCGAGTAGCTGCGTTACAAGCTTGCGGTTTGAACCAGAATTAGAAATCATTTACCTTACATATACTTAACTTCCGCAATTTTTGCTATGCCTCTGACTGCTTATTTTGTTAACTAGATTACCAGAAACTTAATTTCCTTTTTATATTTCCATTCATTAACGCCATATTCATATGCAAACTGTAACACAATTCTGTTCTTAGATTTAAGACATTCGTTACACAAAAATGTGATGTAAAGATTGTAACTCACGTAAATTCTCTCTCTGGTAGGCAACTCCAATCAACTAGAAGTACTAAATACAATTTCACAATACGCCAGTCTTCAACGAAGCAGCTCATAAACGTTTGTTTACAATCTGAAACCAACTGCAGCTGTAATGTTGTTGTCACCTTGCCATAGCACGTAAATAGTGTTAAGGATGGGCCTTAAACATTTCCTCCGTCACACTGTCACGTAAATTCATGCAAACAATAGTAAGCGTCACAACTTACCATTGTTTATTTGCTTCAATAATTATCACATTCACCTGCTCAGCAACAATTTTGAAACGCATTTGCGTTCAGGAACATATTCAGGATCTTTATCTGAGTCTTAGTTATCCACATCATCCTCGGATTTGCACAAATCGTCTCTGAAAAGTGTTTTCCTGGCAGGAACACCGCACACGTTACTACTAGTGGCAGCATGGTTTTTGGCGCATACCGCTGTTTACATGCACTCATCCTGCCAAAGCTGCCGTTAGTGAGAATTAAAATTAGAAACAGAGCTGCCATTTCTCGGTTTTTGAAGGAACTATCAACTAATATGAATAAATAACACACACAATAATCTGACACAATAATTCTGTTTCTCTTCGACGGTACATTACTATTGTTTACAGATGAGACCTTCATCTTATCTATTTGGCTATTATAGATCCTTTGGAGAGCCAATCCTGACAAAACTCTACCACCTGGTGAGCGAGATGTATGAGACAGGCGAAATAGCCTCAGACTTCAAGAAGAATATAATAATTCCAATCCCAAATAAAGCAGGTGTTGACATGAGCGAAAATTACCGAACTATCAGTTTAATGAGTCAGAGCTGCAAAATACTAACGCGAATTCTTTACCGACGAATGGAAAAACTGGTAGAAGCCGACCTCAGGGAAGATCAGTTTGGATTCCGTAGAAATATTGGAACGCGTGAGGCAATATTGACTTTACGACTTACCTTAGAAGAAAGATTAAGGAAAGGCAAACCTATGTTTCTAGCATTTGTAGACTTAGAGAAAGCTTTTGACAATGTTGACTGGAATACTCTCTTTCAACTTCTGAAGGTGGCAGGGGTAAAATAGAGGGAGCGAAAGACTATTTACAATTTGTACAGAAACCAGAGGGCAGTTACAAGAGTCGAGGGGCATGAAAGGGCAGCAGGGGTTGGGAAGGGAGTGAGACAGGGTTGTAGCCTCTCCCCGATGTTGTTCAATCTGTATATTGAGCAAGCAGTAAAGGAAACAAAAGAAAAATTCGGAGTAGGTATTAAAATCCATGGAGAAGAAATAAAAACTTTGAGGTTCGCCGATGACATTGTAATTCTGTCAGAGACAGCAAAGAACTTGGAAGAGCAGTTGAACGAAATGGACACTGTCTTCAAAGGAGGATATAAGATGAACATCAACGAAAGCAAAACGAAGATAATGGAATGTAGTCGAATTAAGTCGGGTGATGCTGAGGGAATTAGATTAGGAAATGAGTAACTTAGGAGTTTTGCTATTTGGGGAGCAAAATAACTGATGATGGTCGAAGTAGAGAGGATATAAAATGTAGACTGGCAATGGCAAGGAAATCGTTTCTGAAGAAGAGAAATTTGTTAACATCGAGTATAGATTTAAATGTCAGGAAGTCGTTTCTGAAAGTATTTGTATGGAGTGTAGCCATGTATGGAAGTGAAACATGGACGATAAATAGTTTGGGCAAGAAGAGAATAGAAGCTTTCAAAATGTGGTGCTACAGAAGAATGCTGAAGATTAGATGGGTAGATCACATAACTAATGAGGAGGTATTGAATAGAATTGGGGAGAAGAGGAGTTTGTGGCACAACTTGACAAGAAGAAGGGACCGGTTGGTAGGACATGTTCTGAGGCATCAAGGGATCACCAATATAGTATTGGAGGGCAGCGTGGAGGGTAAAAATCGTAGAGGGAGACCAAGAGATGAATACACTAAACAGATTCAGAAAGATGTAGGTCGCAGTAGGTACAGGGAGATGAAGAAGCTTGCACAGGATAGAGTAACATGTAGAGCTGCGGCAAACCAGTCTCTGGACTGAAGACCACAACAACAACAATAGTGATAAACAGTTCAGATATCTGTGTCTTTCGCACACCGTCTCTAGAAACTTTCTGTTGCTCTTACAATGGCTGCCGGACACTGCTTTAGAATATAGCTGTATGTTTACTTGTGTGACTAGGCAATATTATCATCATTATTATTAAGAATGACTAACCACTAGTGCTCTTAACGTAATGCGACAACCTTTTGACTCTAACAGGGGGTATGGTGCGATTTGTACAAGTGGTTAGTAGTCTGTCTGTCGTATATGGACCAGCGTTATTACTATAAAACATAAACAACACTGTTAACTCGATACACTGCGTGTTTTTCAGGCTTCCGCCTCCCCGCCAGCAGAGGGACGTGCCGCCACCAGGGGGGCGTGAGCCCGCCTCCACACCTAGGCCCGCCACCATCCGCCCCCGGTAAGCCGATCACACATTTATCTCTCTTACTTGGCTGCCTGTTGCCTCGTATTCGGCAACAGATACATCTTTCCCATGTCGTAACTCCACTGTCGCTAGTTTAAAGCAGCAAGCGCAAAAAAAAAAAAAAAAAAAAAAAAAATCCGCAAATACTCACTTCATATATGCTTTATTCATTTTAGTAGTACCTGTTTAAAGCCGTAACACTTCTAGTTATCAATGCTCACATCCTGCCGAGCCAATATCAACGCATCCCACCGACCCAACACCAACATTTTCTGTTGCCAATTATGCACAGTTTTCGTATTTTGGTATTGCGACTCGACGCGCGATTCTGGCCCTAGCGGGCTGAACTTAGTTGATATTTTAGGCACCCACTGGGCGGCAGCTACGTAGCGTAAATTGTAGCCACAGAGTGTTGTTAGCCAATCGGATTGCCCGAGCTGTACAATAGTAGCAACGTAAGTGCGAAAGTGCTTGTCTGTCTGCCCATCGGCATTACGATACGAGAAGCTCTCAGATAAAGGAAAAACTATAAAGCAGCCAGGTATTTTTTCTTCCAAGAAGATGATTTAAAAGTAGGTATTACGCAGGTTCATAACAAGATCAGAGCTGGAACTTTTTAACGGTTATTTAAAGTCGCCATTCGTCTTCGAAAATATTAAAAAGATTCCACACACCAGGTCTTGCCCAAGACCCCCCTAAAAACTACCGTACGGTCTCTCTTGAAAGTGGACTAGCTATCGCATCATTGTCCACTAAGAACAATGTTACTTTTCAATTGTCCATACTATCTCTATAGTTTCATACTAATATTATAAATACGAAAGTAACTCTGTCTGTTACGCTTTCACGACTAACCGCTTAATCGATTTTGATAAAATACGGTATGGAGATAGCTTGAATGCTGAGGAAGAGCATAGGCTACTTTAAAGCGTGTTCTACAATATATTTATTAATTTGAAGAATATAAAATATTTATTGAATTTGAAGAATGTAACTTGAAATACGGAACAATGATTCAAACGTTTTTTATTCCAGTCTTTGATCACAATATCAATAGATAGCTTGAATGCTGAGGAAGAGCATAGGCTACTTTAAAGAGTGTTCTACAATATATTTATTAATTTGAAGAATATAAAATATTTATTGAATTTGAAGAATGTAACTTGAAATATGGAACAATGATTGAAACGTTTTTTATTCCAGTCTTTGATCACAATATCAATAGATAGCTTGAATGCTGAGGAAGAGCATAGGCTACTTTAAAGAGTGTTCTACAATATATTTATTAAGTTGAAGAATATAAAATATTTATTGAATTTGAAGAATGTAACTTGAAATACGGAACAATGATTCAAACGTTTTTTATTCCAGTCTTTGATCACAATATCAATAGATAGCTTGAATGCTGAGGAAGAGCATAGGCTACTTTAAAGAGTGTTCTACAATATATTTATTAATTTGAAGAATATAAAATATTTATTGAATTTGAAGAATGTAACTTGAAATACGGAACAATGATTGAAACGTTTTTTATTCCAGTCTTTGATCACAATATCAATTCTTTAGACGATGACCGGTTTGAGTCGGTAATGACTATCCTCAGATCTCTTTTACACCATGTCCTACAATGAGGATGGTCATTACGGACTGAAACCGGTCATCGTCTAAAGAATTGATATTGTGATCAAGGACTGGAATAAAAAACATTTGACAGTATTGGTTCACTGTTTGTACACGCGACTATGTCGCAGTTGGTGGAACAATAATTACTTAAATATGGAACAATAATTACCATTTGAAAAAGGAGTTTGCTCTTTGATTGTTGTGAAAATATTTTAGTTTGATGTGTTCTACGTAATATGATTCGACGTAATGAATGTTTATACAATCCTCTGCTAGTTTAATCTAAACTTCCATGCTAATATTAGTCAAAAACCCGTCACATTTTAGCCTCTGCGCGTCATGCGTCTCTTATAATTTCTTTGTCGTCGTCAAATTTGCGTGAACAGCTCGCGGCCTAGCACTTAGCGTTGCTATTTCAGATTACACATTCTCGGGTTGAATTCCCACTTGGGTCGTTTTTTTTTTCTGCTCGCGTCTGGATGTCTTCGTTGTTTTCATCATCGTGCATCGAAGTCAAGTAAAAGGACTTGCACCAAGCTCCCGAACATCCCAGCCGGGGTGTCTGGTTCATTCAGCGTTCTGGCGGTGACAACGGTTATGAACGCACAAGCATTTCACATGTCCCATAGCTTGCCTCGCATTTAGCATTAACCTGCGATCTTGCAGTGTTACTTAAATATGTTACCTGGACAAATGTATTCGTAAAATTTCATTACTCTACATTATTTTTATCCAGTTTAATTGAAGACATTGAAATATCTCGAAATCTACACATCATATAAAAAAAGCTACAATTACAAAATTCCGGTTTGTTTGCCTCGGAAGTGGATATCTAACGATACCGCACTCGACCTGCCATCCTACCCCACGCATAGGTAGCGGTGTGGGGGGGGGGGGGCAGCTTTGAAATCTTGAATGGGAAGCCCCATATTTTATTGCAGACTACGATTTTACGGGTAAAGCTATTTAAAAGATAAGATCTACCAGCAAGTGCCAACACGACGTTATGACACGGTCGACCGCATCAGAAACGCCTTTGCTAACGTTCTCGCAGATATGCTTCTGCCCTGCGTACTGTCTTTTGAGAAGCGGATCACCAAATGTACTTAAGTTGGTGGTATTACGTTGGAATACCTACTCTAACCGGGAAAGCAGAGTAGCGTTCGCCTTGAGCCTTGGCCACTGTGGCTCATCGAGTAGTCATCTGTTCGATATTTTGGAGGAATAGAATGTTGCGAATGGGATTTCCAATTAGAAGTTATGAATTACTGGCATGTCCTACCCTCGCAGCGTGGAAGTATGGTCCCAGGTACCATTGGATATTCAAGGGCCATTGAGTAGCAAGTGGTAAGTTAGCATTGTTTACCCATTTGTATTCCTCCTATTACAGCGCCGTCTGTGTCGAAACGAAGAAAATGCTTCAGACAAAACGTATGTAGATTTTGCCGTCAAGTCGTAATCTGAAAAAAAAAAAAAATATTTAAAAAAATTGGGGTTCCCATTGAAGATTTCAAAGTTTTCCCTCTCCCCCGCTACCCACGCTCGAGATCGGGTGGCGGGCCGAGTCAAGTATTGTTGGATGTCCTCTTGCGGGACAAACGAATTGGAATTATAACGTTTTTTGATCTGATGCGTAGTTTTCGAGATATTTCAATGTCTTAAGTTAAAATGAACATTATGTGTTATGTATAATTTAACTAATGTACTATATGTTTGGTGTTGTGTGTTGATCTAATAGCCGAATGACAATGAAATTATTAATTTTATTGTTACGTTTGCAGGCCACCCGTCCAGAGACCTGGGCCATAAGTAGAAACAGCACCAGATCTGGAACGTAACACGTCTTCAAGTACTTATGCTACTATTAGAACCAATCTGTGTAACAGTTCAGCTTGTCAGCGCATACCAAATGCTAAAATAAAAGCAGTGTTATATTTTGATTAAAATTCAGTCTTGATCACGCTATGTCTGTTTTAATGGGTAACCGGTTTCGGTTTTCTCTATAAAACCATCCTCAGACCTGTGAATAAATTTTAAGAAATACTAGATACCAATCTTTAAATGAATGAAAAAGTCTAATGATGTTAAAATTTTAACAAAATGAAATAAAATTAAAATAAAATTAATTATACCCATTGGCTCCCTTGGGTTGGTAGGTGGAGCTCTCCTTGTTGCTGTGCAGTCAACTGATGGTTATGAGTGCTGAGCACGAGCTTAAATATGTAGAGGCTCCGCCTACTTCCTGTCACACTACTTCATAACTGCCAATCAGCGTTCATAATATGACGCCATCGTCAAAGTATAAAAGTAAGAAATACACTAATAACATAAAATTGATTCATTTAAATATCTGATTAACAGATAGTAGTTATGTCTACAACTTATTTATATTTAGGATAAAACAGTGAATTGCGATGTGTGATAGCTGTGCCCTCTATGGACAACCTTAATACTATTACAGTGCCAGTTACATCAAAGATAAAAATCCTTGGCGTTGTGGTATATATCGATTATACCGAGTCGTCTACATCACACTTGCATCTTTGTTGCATGCTGTAGAATCGTCTTGTTTTAACTGTAGTTTTTATGGCAATGTTCTTTATAGCATTAGGTTAGCAGCCAATAGTACGTTCCACATTATGTATATCTAAATAACTGATGAGACTGCTGATGCTGCATATTTTACATACATTGATTTTGCCATGGGTATAACTAATCTTATATTAAAAAACAAAAGAGTAGATGCTTTTATTATAAAATTTCGTCAAAAAGGTCGTAATAATATTTTTCACGAAAATCTAATTGTTCATTGAGCAGCATTGATGATTTGGTTTTCAAATGAGCATATATCTCGATTTCTTCTAGGATATTCATAAGTAAGCCTTTATTTGCATAATGAAGAACTTGTAAATTCTGTTGTACTGTCCCCTCAGCATGATTATTGAATGTTATATGATGACCAAAAACAGACTTTGTTCGTGAGGTACCTGACGTATGTTCTTTGTACCTTACTGCAAAATTTCGACCTGTTTGGCCGATATATATTTTTTTACAGTCTCTACATTGGATCTTGTACACTCCTGATCTGGTAGATTTTCTATTATCTTTATTTACGGTATGTCTTAATTTTTGTTGTAAAGTATTGTCAGTTGTAAATGCTATTGTTATTCCAGAATTTTTGAATAAATTAGTGATTCTATCTGATATGTTTCCCATATATGTCATCTTCATATATTTTGGATTACTTATTAGTGGAGTACTTTGTGATTGTTGTACTTTATTAAAAATGATATCTACCTGTCGTGTGTCGAAAGAGTTGGTTTTTGCAATTTGTTTTAAGATGGTCATTTCCTTTTTGATCTCATTAGCTTCTAGCGGTAATTTTAGTATTCGGTGTATCATAGACTTAAAAAATGCTTTTTTATACTTGTCAGGATGACATGATGTAGCATTAATAATAACATCAGTGGTTGTAGGTTTCCTGTATATGGTGAATAAATGTTTCCCATTGTTATTAATTATAGTGAGATCTAAGTAGTTAATAGATTTTTGATTTTCATGCTCAACTACTTAGATCTCACTATAAGGAAGAGAATCGCTGTTTCAGAACCGAGTAATGCTGCTACTACAAACGTGCTCTATGATTCACACCGAACATCTACAAAACTGGAAACTATCTCACTCCGATATGTGTTGTACGCTAAGTCTAGTTCTTCATACATATATCTATATTTACACTCATCGAAAACACTGTGATGAGCAAGATAGAAGGTACCTTCCATTGTATTGAGTATTAAAGTTTCCTCTCATTCCATTCACGTATGATTCCTTAAAGCCTTCTGTACCTGTTGCTACATCCCAAGAGTTTCTCACCTGGCGCAGCTTCTCTTTGTTTCCGAGGACAAAAAGAACTTGGTCATTAGAGGGAGTTCCTGACTGGCCTCACACAAGGGACAAAACCAGCAGAAGAAACCATGGAGGTGGAGCATCGCTCATAGAAACATTCTACTCATGCAAGCGAAGTCACCACTCTAAGAGAGAGGCTTCAAGCTCCACCAGCAGTGCAGCACAACAAAAAGCGTCGCAGAGGGGAGTTAGAACCCATCTGCAGCACTCAGCAGACGATGGCTTCCTGAAGCCCTGATGTAAGCACTCCGCCAAAGTATTTGTGTTCGCCAAAGCCACTGAGGTCAACACCAGCAACCGATTCTCCAACCTCACTGATAATGTAGGGGAAGCAAAGGAAGACTGACAGAGCAAGTCGCCACAGGACCAACTGATAGTCATTCAGTGGGCTAGTACCTTTAACTTCCACGAGAAGATTACGGCAGCAGTGAAAAGTAACTTCACCATTCGTATCTCAGTGCTGTATCAGTATTGATTTGCCAGTTACTATACTCATGACTACCATGAGATCAAGACTCTCATAACCAAGCAGGGCATCCACTGCTTCACCCATTCTTTGGAGCCAATGAACATTCAGATGGCAGTCTTCTGCAAACTTATGTTCAACATTGATCCTGGCCACCACAAGGAACTTCTCAAAGAGATGGGCTTTGGTGTACTCACCATGAAGCATATGGACTTTGGTGTATTCACCATGTTGCATACAAAGTCACCCAAGGTTAACTCTGACACACCACTCTCTTCCTCACTGTTCTCGTGGACAATGCAGAGCTACAGGAAGATTTTCCAGGTGAAGCAAGTGGCGGAGCTGCTTAAGAGATGGGGACTAGTAGAATGCTTCATGTGCCAAGGTATCGATTACATCTCGCGCTTCTGCATGATCCTGCATACTGTGTGAAGTGTGCTGGTAACCACCACAACAAAGTGTGTCCACTCTGGAAGGTGCAACCATCACAGTGCCACAACAGCTCCAAAAAGCATATGGCAAACTGCAGTGGCTGCATTGCTTTCAAGTGTGCAACCACATAACAGTGCAGATGAACCATACCACCTGCATTATCCAAGCCATAGCAGCCAGTGAGAAGCTACGCTACTGCTGGAACGGGGTCAAGACCAGCCAGACCAGCTCAGCAGAAGCCTGCCACCCAAGCAGACACACCAGGGCATGGAGCACAGACGGAGTGTTCTGTATGTACCATGGCAGGTGTGCATGGTAGCAGACTGGAGACAGAGCACCCAGCACCAGACAGGACTGGAGGCAGGAAAGGAAGTTAGACAGAATGACCAGTTCAAATTCCAGGCCTAACAACTTTCTAAACTAGTCCAGCTAACAAAGAGCATTCCAAGATCACATCAGTCATCTGCACCACTTGACACAAAAGAACTGAAGTTGATATCACATGAGGTTCAAGCTGCCCATCAAGCAGCATAATACAACAGTGCTCTGATTTAACTGATTGCTTATGGAATGCAAATAACATCAGGACCGAGGATGACGAGTTTCAACTATTTCTGTGGGATGAGGCAGTGGATGTATGCATCACCAAAATTCACCTCAAGTCTTGCGTGAACATGCAGGTGGCAAACTACTTCTGCTACTAGACAGACTGTAAGATGGTGGGCGGTGGCATGGCAGTGTATGTGGAGACATCACAGAGCCATCATCACTTGCAAAATTCTGGAGACAGTTGTGATGGAAGTTATTGGCATCACTGTCAGTACAGAGGTGACCCAGATAAAGTTTTTGATGGTATATTAACCACCACAATGCCTTCTGTAAGCAAACGACTTCGATGTACTGCTGTCAATTTGTGACAACCTCTTCATCGGCAGCAACTTCAACATCAGATACCCGGACTGAAACTTCCACATCACCAATGCCAGTTTACACTGCCTGCTCTCAGTGGCCAACAACTATGATGCACTGCTGGTGTGGCCTTTTGATCCCACAATCTACCCAACTTGCAGCCTCTCTGATGTCCTTGAGATCGGAATCATCAAGGGGGACACCACAATGTTATCACAACCACCTCCTGAGCACTGTCATCAGATCAACTGCCAGTGATCATTGACAAGGAAACAGACAGGGCTTCGCCATTGGAGACCCACTGACAGCTGAAAGATGTTGACTAGGAGCAATTTAGATTACACATGCTGGGACCATCGCCACCATGCCAGGCATAGAGGGTGCAGTATCTGCACTTGCTGTATTCACACATCAGACCCTGGATGCAGCTGATGTAGCCATTGAACATCAACCACAGAAGCCAAATAACAACTCCTAACAACTTCTGCCAGATATTCTACTGAAGTTAACCAAGACGACTTGGATCCTTCATAAGTGGCAGATGAAGAGAAACCCCACCACCAAAAGGTTACTGAATCAGGTCCATTGTAACACCTTGGTGGCAGTCAGAAACCACCGGAATTGAGATTGGGCAGGCAAGATTGCCATGCTCAAGGCCGATGGCGACAGTACCTGGAGGATGACGAAGCAGTTCCTGAGGCGGAGCCAGTGCACTCTGCCAGTTCAAGTGGGGTGTGACGTCATCTCAGAGCCAAACACCAATGCCCACATCGTGGGTGACACATTTTCGGCAAACTATACGTAGACTGACTGGTGTTCTGACGAACAATGATGACACCGTAGAAATCGAGGTGGAGGTGTAACAGCAGCTCAATCATCTGCATCCCATGAAAACAGGAGGGTTCAAATGGTTCAAATGGCTCTGAGTACTATGGGACTTAACACCGGAGGTCATCAGTCCCCTAGAACTTAGAACCACTTAAACCTAACTAACCTAAGAACATCACACACATCCATGCCCGAGGCAGGATTCGAACCTGCAACCGTGGTGGTCGCGCGGTTCCAGACTGAAGCGCTAGAACCGCTCGGCCACACCGACCGGCAAAACAGGAGGGTGTGACCCTGCGGACAACATGTGCTGAAGCAACTGCCACCAGACACAGTGTGCATTCTGATGTCGATCTTCGACGGTATCCTCACAACCTGCCACTATCCTTTTGTATGGAAAGATACAAAAGTGGTAGCCACTCCAAAGGCAGGCGAGGACACAAGGCTGGAGCAGAGCTACAAGCCCATCAGCTTGCTGTCCATCCTCTCCAAGGCATTCTAGAAGGTCTACAATAAGAAGCTGAAGCGTCAAATCAGCAAGGAAGATCTACTTCCTGAAGAACAGTTTGCTTCTGCAGGGGACACTCTACACAGCATCAACTCCTGCAGCTGGTGGGGCACATTGATAGGGCTGACGAGTGTCACTTGCGCCTAGGGATGATGCGCATAGACATTTCCAGAGCCTTCAACTGCTGTGGCATGGAGCTTCCTGTATAAGATAGTTGTGCAGGGGGTACCTGAGTTGCATGCCTGCCTGCTGTAATCGTACCAAGAGGGGCATGTATTTCAAGTACATGCTGCTGGTAGCACCTCAGGAGCATGGCACATCAGGGTAGGACTGCTGCAGGGATCTGTGCTCAGACCCCTCATGTACTCACTGAGCATTTGGGACAGATCCTGCATGTAAAGAGCATCAGTGTGCACAGGCTGCACAGATGCCTGCAATGAGCTTGGAGCTTGGACTACCAAAGGGCAGCTTAACGCAATCGAAATCTAGGTAGTGATCATCACCAGGAAAAAGCCCCAGCTGATCTAAGCCAGTACACATCATTGTAGGCTCCATCCAGAGGTTGCGCCCTGAAAAATTCTTCGGCATTATGCTGGGCTGAAGCATGATGTGGAAGATGCACATACAAGAGGTGAGGGCTGAACCACTGGGAATGCTTTCTGGTGTAACCCACAACAATGTCGCCCTCACGCTGCATCATCACACTATTTGTAGCAATTATCAGGTTGGGGATTGAGCATATTGCCATGGTGGTTGGAAACGCAGTGGATACATAAGTGAATATGCTGCAAACGATGCAGAAAAAAGGCCTTATGTTGGCGCTGCACATTCCAAGGGTATTCACACGAGGCTGGCGCCGGTGACGACACCTACAACGTGCTGACAGGAGGAAATTTTCCAACCGATTTCTCATACACAAACAGCAGTTGACCGGCGTTGCTGGTGAAACGTTGTTGTGATGCCTCATGTAAGGAGGAGAAATGCGTACCATCATGTTTCCGACTTTGATAAAGGTCGGATTGTAGCCTATTGCGATTGCGGTTTATCGTATAGCGACATTGCTGCTCGCGTTGGTCGAGATCCAATGACTGTTAGCAGAAAATGGAATCGGTGGGTTCAGGAGGGCAATACGGAACGCCGTACTGGATCCCAACGGCCTCGTATCACTAGCAGTCGAGATGACAGGTATCTTATCCGCATGGCTGTAACGGATCGTGCATGGTTGCATCCGTGTTTGGCGACATCGCGGTGAACGCACATTGGAAGCGTGTATTCGCCATCGCCATACTGGCGTATCACCCGGCGTGATGGTACGGGGTGCCATTGGTTGCACGTCTCAGTCACCTTTTGTTCGCATTGACGGCACTTTGAACAGTGGATGTTACGTTTCAAATGTGTTACGACCCGTGGCTCTACCCTGCATTCGATCCCTGTGAAACGCTACATTTCAGCAGGATAATGCACGACCGCATGTTGCAGGTCATGTACGGGCCTTTCTGGAAACAGAAAATGCTCGACTGCTGCCCTGGCCAGCACATCCTCCAGATATCTCACCATGAAAACGTCTGGTCAGTGGTGGCCGAGCAACTGGCTCGTCACAATACGCCAGTCACTAGTCTTGATGAACTGTGGTACCGTGTTGAAGCTGCATGGGCAGCTGTACCTGTACACGCCATCCAAGCTCTGGCGTATCAAGGCCGTTATTACGGCCAGAGGTGGTTGTTCTGGGTACTGATTTCTCAGGACCTATGCACCCAAATTGCGTGAAAATGTAATCACATGTCAGTTCCAGTATAATTGTCCAATGAATACCCATTAATCATCTGCATTTCTTCATGGTGTACCAATTTTAATGGCCAGTAGTGTAACATGTGACAACGAGAGGAGGATTCAACACCGAAATGTCACATAATTCCAACACAGTACAGAAATAGAAACAGCAAACACTACTTGACCTGCAATTTGGCAAGGTAGGGAGCCTCACAAAAGTCATGAGCGTGTGCCCTCCAGGAAGCATATGTGGACTGGATGAAGTGGTGTCAGCAGTATTTAGATGCAGAAGGAATGTGCTTTGAAGATTTTTAAGGTTTTGTACGATAAAAAGCAATAAAGCTCTATAAAAAAAATTACTCTTGAAGCATTTGGGACAGATCCTGCATACTCCTCTTGTGCATTTTACAGGTAATTATCATTAGCCTGGGTAATGGAAAGTCAGTCTTAGCGATAGTGGAGCAGCAGCACTATAGCTAGACTTAGTCAGGCGCCACCAGAAGCCACTGCGAGATCACATGGTATCACCGACAGCACCGTGGATCCAGGCAGGCGACCACAGCTGTCTACTGTAGAGTCAGCGCACAAATTGGTCCCAGATAGTTGTAGAGACAGCTACAATTTTCCTCTGCAGTCATTAGCACTTCACAGTTGAAAACTGACAACAGTGTAGCGAGCTGTCAGAGATCTACTCACGCCATCCCACTGCACGCACACAATTGCATCATGCCTAGTTGCTATTCTGTTTTCAACCCTGCTTTGGACTAGGACATTATGGCTTATGTTCTTGGCGTTTGTTCAGTACTCTGCTCACGATAACTTTGGCTTTGTTTACAGGCCCTGCATTTTCATCATATTCAGACTCTTTAGTGACTATGAGTTCTTACCCCCTTGCGTCAACGGCATTGTGTTTACGTTTAGTTCCTGTATTATGGACCCCAAGTTTATTGAACTATGGCAGCAACAGGTGTCACTGTAACAGAACAGAATACAGCTCACTTGCAGAAGCACAAAGAACAGCAAATCCCTCTCCTGCAGTTGGTGTCTCAGCAGCAACAACCATATCAGGCGGTGGCCACCACCATGCCCCCACTGACGTTCACTGCATTCAACGAGTTGGCAGTGGAGAGCTAGGAAATCTAACTTCATCCTTTCAAACTCCATTGTTTCGCTTGTAACATCTATGATAGGAAGCAAAATGCTTTTCTTTTGTCTTCTGGCAGTCGTTTACATGAAGTCATGCAGAAATTGAGGCCACTCTCAAATTCAAGTGAATTGTCTTTCAGTGGCCTCTGTGCACTGTTAATCGAATACTGCAGTCAGCAGATACAAATAGTTGCTACTCAGCTCCACTTTAATCAGTATCAAAAATAGCATGGAACATTGTACTCAGTATAGGCTGACAAGCTGCAGGATCTCACACGCAAGTGCAGTCTTACGTGCCAGAACTGTAAAGTTTTGTATGCGGAATCTTTGATTCAATTGAAATGTATGCCGACAGCCAAGGACCAAATATAGCCACTGAATTTCGGCGTACAAGTAGTCAGAATTTTAGTTTTAACTGTACAATAAAACCAGGAGCAAAATTCAGTGCTGCTACGTCAATGAGTCAAGAAAAAAATTTCCTCATTGAGCAAAAAGGACTTTTCCATCTTCCTGGCAGGATCAAATGATATAGCTAGGTACGAGAAAAACGATCTCTTAATCTCGCTAAAAAGAAAACTGTATGAGCTGAGAGGAACAAATGTTATTGTTTTTTCAGTGCCACACCGTTAAGACTTGATAGAATGGTCCTGTGTAAATAAAGAAATTGAAACTGCAAATAAAGAGATGCAAAATATTTGCAAGCAGTTTGAAAATGTAACATTTGTGAACATCAGCAATTTAGGGAAAAGATTTCACACAACACATGGTTCCCATCTAAATGTACTTGGAAAAAACGTAATAGCAACAAAAATTTTAGAACTTGTAAATAAAATCTCAAATGTGCAGTGTGATGATAGAAAAGTCATACCTCTCATGGACAGGAAGTGTGTGTTACCTGTAGACTCCAATGTGAAATCTGCTGTCAGTGAAGCTACATCTCTCCAAGACAAATGTGAAATTTTATTAATGCAAGTAAACACTCCAAATGTTAATAATTCACAGAAACGCACAGCACTTATGGAACAACAAACACCAGAAATAAGTGAAGCAGCAGCAGCACCATCATTATCAGTAGAAGCAGCAACAGCAGCAGAACCAACAACGACTGGAGCAGCAACACAGCAATGCTTAAGGAGGAGCCAAAGGAAAAATACGTCTGTGTCATTCAGTGATAAATTTTATGGTTTCAAGCCAAGAAGAAAATAAAAATGTGAAAAACCAGCCTGCTAACTCACAGATAAGTCACAACAACATCCTATTTTTAAACATTCAGGGTCTTGAAAACAAAGTTGAAATTCTGGAGGAGTCATTGCCACAGAATAAGTATTCTTTCTTATGTCTATCAAAACATTGGCTTAAACCAGAACAAATACAATACTATGTACCAGGAGGTTATAAACATGGAAACAGTTTTAGCAGATCTCAGTACCGTAATGGTGGTACTGTTATCTATGTTTCAAATGAAATAGAGTGTAGACCACTAGATCTTAGTTGGGCATGTGTAGAGAAACACTTTGAAATTACCGGGATCATATGTGATATAGTGAAACTTATCATAGTATGTATCTACCATTCCCCTGACTCAGATAATAAAACTCTTTTAGATAATTTAGACAGTGTACTCTGCTACATAACGAAATGGAAACAATATGTAACTGTAATTGGGGGAGACTTCAATTCAAGCTTTGGTGTAACATGTAACAAACCCAGTGTAAATAAGTTACTGAATATGCTAAGGCAGCACAACTTTCATCACGTAAATTCAGAACCAACATGACTACAAGCGTGCTTGGATAATGCTTTTGTCAACTGTGCTCGTGATATGTACTCCACCAAGGTAAAGGAATTTGTTTTCTCAGACCACTCCATGTTAACAGTAGAGTTAAGACATTTTATAAAAGGGGATGAGAACAAGGCTGCACAAAAGTTAACAAAATCTAATACCTTACTATTAACAAAACACAATCTCATAAAACTAACACACCAGCTGAGCATAACAAACTGGGACAAATTATCTCAAAACTGTGATTCCAGTGCCCAAACAGTTTATGAAACATTCCACAATTACTTAACAGGTATTTTAAAAGCCCATCTTGTTCAAAAAATACCATAAAACAAGAAAGGGTAAATTTTGGTACACCAAAGAACTGGAGAATCTAAAAAATAAGCTACTGCTGTTGAAGCTCCTTGCCAAAGTAAACAATTCTAATGAAATTAAGGATATCGAAAAAATCACTAAGAAACTGTATAAGAAAGAGTTGCAATTGGCAAAACAAAGATACAACACAAATTTCATAAAAAATAGTAAAAACCAATGCAAAACAGCCTGGTCAGTAATTAATACTGTTAAAGGTGAAGTCAGAAACTTCGACAAGACAGTCCCAATACCAGCAGATACATTCAATAAATATTTTGTAAGCTGTGCTGATGATATCAAAAAGCTGATCAGTAAACCCAATGTAACATGTATAGATTATCTGAAGAGAGCAAACCTAAATCATAATAGGGCCAGATCATCATTGAAACACTTCAAAGAGGTATGCCAACATGAAGTTCTTAAAATAGTCAAAGAAATGAAAAATTCATACAATACAGATATTTTTAATATGTCAAACAATCTATTGAAAGAAATCATACGTTACATTGCAGCACCATTAACATATTCTATAAACCTGTGTCTCATAGAAGGGTTTTTTCCTGATCCTCTCAAACTATCCAAGGTAACTCCAGTCTTTAAGAAGGGTGTCAAATCAGATCCTGCAAACTACAGACCAATTTCACTAATTCCAGTACTAGGAAAAGTCTTTGAAGGCATAATATATAAGCAGATGTATGAGTACCTAGAACTAAATGGTATGTTAAGTGCATCACAGTTTGGTTACAGAAAAGGAAGGTCAGCTATAAATGCCATAGAGCTCTTAGTCAGAGACATTCTAGCAGCATTTGAGGACCATGTGCACACACAGGTAACCTTATGCGATCTGAGCAAAGCTTTTGACTGTGTTGACCACTCACTTCTGCTCTCTAAACTTGAGTACTATGGAATATGTGATAAAAGTTTAAAACTCATCAAATCATATCTCAATAAAAGGAAACAGGTGGTGAGTTCAGGAAGTCATCTGTCAAACATACTCGAGGTTCAACACGGAGTGCCCCAGGGATCTAAATTGGGACCACTTCTTTTCCTTGTACACATAAATGACTTACCAGGAAATATAGATGTAAAGACATATATGTATGCAGATGACACAACTTTTCTGTCTGTAAACCATGTACTTGATAACCTTATAAGTGATATGAAATTGGCAAAAGAATATGCAACATCATGGTTTAATGCCAATGGTCTGCTATTAAATGAGGAAAAGATCCATAATATGTGGTTCAGTCTATCAAAGACTACAAAAATAGAAAAACAAAAGGCAAAGTTTTTAGGTATTGCACTTGACAACAGTCTAACATGGAACCCTCATGTTGATCACATAGAGGTTAGGTTGTCAAGAGTTATATATTTGTTGAAGAGACTGATGTGTTGTGTGACATTTGAGTACGTAAGGACAGCGTACTTTGCCTTTTTTCAATCTGTTTTAAGGTATGGGATAATACTCTGGGGAAACAGCAGAAAAATAAATGAAATTATGGTGATGCAGAGTAATGGCTAAGGTAGATAATAGAACACATAGTAAACCATTATTCATTAAATATAGAATTTTAACAGTAATTAATTTATACATTCTTGACAGTGTTAACTACATACTTGCTGAACTACGTAATTTAAGTGTAACAAATGAAAGGCATGGTTACTATACAAGAACGTGTACTTCTCTGCTGTTGCCACAAAATAGATTAGCTAAAACTAACAATAGTCATAAGTATATAGCAATTAAAATATATAACAAATTGTCTAAAAATGGGTCAATCAAGCCTGACAAATTATTTAAAGACAATGTTCATAACTTCTTGTTAACTAATCCATTCTATTCATTGGAAGAATTTTTAGAAATGCCCAATATCAACTTAAATATGTAAAAATTTATTCTGTAAAATTAATAGGTTAAGTGAACTGACGAAGTCTATTGCATGTAATAATGCTGAATGACTAATAAAGAATCTGAATCTGAATCTGAATACAGGGTGTTACAAAAAGGTACGGTCAAACTTTCAGGAAACATTCCTCACACACAAATAAAGAAAAGATGTTATGTGGACATGTGTCCGGAAACGCTTAATTTCCGTGTTAGAGCTAATTTTAGTTTCGTCAGTATGTACTGTACTTCCTCAATTCACCGCCAGTTGGCCCAATTGAAGGAAGGTAATGTTGACTTTGGTGCTTGTGTTGACATGCGACTCATTGCTCTACAGTACTAGCATCAAGCACATCAGTACGTAGCATCAACAGGTTAGTGTTCATCACGAACGTGGTTTTGCAGTCAGTGCAATGTTTACGAATGCAGAGTTGGCAGATGCCCATTTGATGTATGGACTAGCACGGGGCAATAGCTGTGGCGCGGTACATTTGTATCGAGACAGATTTCCAGAATGAAGGTGTCCCGACAGGAAGACGTTCAAAGCAATTGATCAGCGTCTTAGGGAGCATGGAACATTCCAGCCTATGACTCGCAACTGGGGAAGACCTAGAACGACGAGGACACCTGCAATGGACGAGACAATTCTTCGTGCAGTTGACGATAACCCTAACGTCAGCGTCAGAGAAGTTGCTGCTGTACATGGTAACATTGACCATGTCACTGTATGGAGAGTGCTACGGGAGAACCAGTTGTTTCCGTACCATGTACAGCATGTGCAGGCACTATCAGCAGCTGATTGGCCTCCACGGGTACACTTCTGCGAATGGTTCATCCAACAATGTGTCAATCCTCATTTCAGTGCAAATGTTCTCTTTATGGATGAGGCTTCATTCCAACGTAATCAAATTGTAAATTTTCACAATCAACATGTGTGGGCTGACGAGAATCCGCATGCAATTGTGCAATCACGTCATCAACACAGATTTTCTGTGAATGTTTGGGCAGGCATTGTTGGTGATGTCTCGATTGAGCCCCATGTTCTTCCACCTACGCTCAATGGAGCACGTTATCATGATTTCATACGGGATACTCTACCTGTGTTTCTAGAACATGTGCCTTTACAAGTACGACACAACATGTGGTTCATGCACGATGGAGCTCCTGTACATTTCAGTCGAAGTGTTCCTACACTTCTTAACAACAGATTCGGTGACTGATGGATTGGTAGAGGCGGACCAATTCCACGGCCTCCATGCTCTCCTGATCTCAACCCTCTTCACTTTCATTTATGGGGGCATTTGAAAGCTCTTGTCTATGCAACCCCGGTACCAAATGTAGAGACTCTTCGTGCTCGTATTGTGGATGGCTGTAATACAATACGCCATTCTCCAGGGCTGCATCAGCGCATCAGGGATTCCATGCGACGAAGGGTGGATGCATGTATCCTCACTAACGGAGGACATTTTGAACATTTCCTGTAACAAAGTGTTTGAAGTCACGCTGGTACGTTCTGTTGCTCTGTGTTTCCATTCCATGATTAATGTGATTTGAAGAGAAGTAATAAAATGAGCTCTAAGATGGAAAGTAAGCATTTCTGGATACATGTCCACATAACATATTTTCTTTCGTTGTGTGTGAGGAATGTTTCCTGAAAGTTTGGCCGTACCTTTTTGTAACACCCTGTATATGATTGTCCATCTCACATCTGACAGGGAGCTCACAGCTAAAGCTTTGGTCAAGTCCAATCCCAGTCTCAGTGAACTGCTTAATATTGCTAAATCTGTCAAGGTTGCTTCAGCAGCTCAGCATGCTTTATAAATGACATTCCTGTTTCTCCGATTGTCAGTCCCCATCTTAAGCAGCGGTCATCATTTGATGATTCTGACTCATCGTCCTCTAATTCCACTTCTAAGTCTCATCCGAGTTCACAGGTATCTGGACCACTAGTATCCTCTGAGAGACTTTCATGTGTCGCATACTGTCTCCTTCACCCCTCCCCCTCCCCCCCTCCCCCCCCCCCCCCCGCCCCATCGCCACACCTCAGCATCGCATTACCTTTTTTGTAATGTTATCCAGGAGGGTCCGAAACTCCCTCCCTCCTCAGCATTGCATCATCCATCATGCACATCACAGACATATGGTCTTGTCCTGAGTGTGGCAATTGGCATTCCACATGCCAGTGCACATTTTGTGCTGTGGTGTGCTGAATTTACAGAGAGGACAGTCATCTGGCTGTCGTGTGTCAACAGGTAATCTGCCGTCCGTGTCCTATGCTGTGATAGGACAACCCTGCCACCACCTCTGTCACAGCTTTGCTGCTGGCAGTTTCTCTGCCGCTACAGAGGCTCATATTGGATCTAATGCTGTTCAGTCATTCTGTGGTATTCCAGCTGGACACCGGCACTGCTGTGTCCTTAATCAGTGAGGGCACATATTGTCAGCTTGGTTCATCTCCATTGCAAAAGGGCTCTAAATCGTTAAACTCTGCACAGCTCAACTATCCCAAACTGAGAAAGAGGCTTTAGCGATTATTTATGGCGTCTAAAATTCTTTAGCGATTATTTATGGCTTCAAAAATTTTCATGTTACCATATTTGTATGGTGGAAAATTTCACTTGTTGACTGACGAAAAGCCTTTTATTTCCATGTTCTGGCATCAGTCTAAGCTCCCAGTTGAAACAGGACAGCTTCTGCAGAGGTGGTCGCTACTTTTAGGCAGCTGTCATTAAAACATCGACTTTCATCCCATGGCCTGCATGCCAATGCAGACACCCTGCCTGCCTCCCCATGGCCCAACATGGAGTTCGATCACCATGAAACTGTTTCCTCTTAATTTTTTTTTGCATTGTGTCAACAGCTGCAAACAACTCTAGACTAATTCTCACTAACGATGTGGAATTCATAATTATTTTGTGCTGTGCTACCAGCTCACTGCCTTGACATTGCCCATGGAGGGCTCTGACTGCAGAATCTTCATTCCCCCTACCCCCTCACTCCAGCCTCACATCCTTCAGCTCTTCATGTGTCACATTGGGGGATGAAGCACTTGGAGACCTTGGCTTGGCAGCACATCTGTTCGGCCAGGATGAGTACTGACATTGAACACACATGCTACTTCTGCTCCCTCAATCACGTGTTCCTAGTGCAATGTTTTTCTGTATGGACCCATCCTGACAGCCATAGGAAAGGGTCCACATTGATTTTCTTTGGACTATTTCAGGGAGCAGATAGACACATGACTATTTGTGGTGGATGGCCTTTCCAATTTCCTATATGTGGTGTGCATATCATCCACTATCTCCCTTGCCACCATCTATGCTCTTGAGAGCATTTTGGCCACTGAGCAGGCACTTTATATCCTGGTGTCAGACAATAATACCTATGAACCGCATTTTTAAAATGTGACTACGCCTATTCAAACTGTTTTAGTTTTATTTCTAGACTATGCTCTCATAGACATATTACAGAATCAGGTTTATCTTCTGAAGAAGGCTCAATTACTTGGGCTGAAACCTAGGTAAAGGTTGGTTTCATTACCACAATCAATGCTGATAGTTTCTTATATATCAGAAAATAGGCTCCAATTTACATTGACTGAGTTTAAGACCTTCTGTCACTGTAGTGGCATTGACCATCTGAGTACCGTCACTTTCCACCCTACCTTCAGTATGGAGGCTGAACTGATAGTCAGTATCTTCAAGACGCATATGTGGAAGGCCTTGCAGACATTGTTGACTGAGGATGCCTTGCACAGTTTCCTCGTGACATGTCGGTCCACTGAGAGAGATGGCATAGTGGCTAGCACACTGGACTCACATTCGGGAGGATGACGGTTCAATCCTGCATCCGGCCATCCTGATTTAGGTTTTCTGTGATTTCCCTAAATTGTTCCAGGCAAATGCCAGGATGGTTCCTTTGAAAAGGGATGGCCAACTCTCTTCCCTGTCCTTCCGTAATCCAACGTGACTGATGACCTCTGTTTGGTCTCCTCCCCCAAACAACCCAACCCAATCCAACATATCGGTCCACCCCCATCAAGCCGTTTGTCCAGCTAAAATTCTACAGGAGCATAGGCATCACGCCCTGTTCGACCTCCTGTATCATAAGCTGCATTCCCATCCTGCCTATAGGCCAGCCTGTGCATGGGGCACCCAAGTCTGGGCTCGCATATTCATCTAGCATTCAGTGTGGATTCAAGGTATTGTCATTGACCACAAGGGCCATCAGCTGTTTGACACTGAGGCTGTATCCACCCCCGGTTGCTGAGTGGTCAGAGTGACAGAATGTCAGTCCACTCAGGGACTGGGTGCTGTGTTGTCCTAATCGTCATCATTTCATCCACATTGACACGCAAGTTGCCAAAGTGGCGTGAAATCGAAAGACTTGCACCAGGCGAACGGTCTACCCAACGGGAGGCCCTAGTCACACGACATTATTTTTTATTTTACTGAGGCTGTGGGCATTCACCTGGTCCACCACCACAACCAGCTCTCACTGAAACTGCTGTTGTACTTGGCACTCTTTCCTTGGCCCCTCTTCTGTCTCACAGACCACACACTAGGGTCATTTCCAACCAGGTTTTGCACCCCTCTCCTACACCACAGTACAACTTCTACTTCTGTGCCCCCAGTCACACATGGGCAGGTGATATGGTCACAGTTTGGGAACCTATGCAAACAGAACCACTCCCTCTGCCCCAACCATTCCTCACCCAAATGTCACAGGAAGAGTCCCAAGGCATGAGTGCTGTGCCACCTCCTCTGTCCCTACACACTTTGGCTGAGCGTCCTGCCAGGATCATCCTTTAGCCAATGGTCCTTGATCCTCTGATGGTGAACAATACTTTTCCAATTCTGTCCCCACAGTCACTGCTACTGTCTTGGTCATTTTTGGTCCTATATGTTATTTACGGAGGATAGGGATTTAATATCCCATCCAACCAAGGTTAATGATAGCAAAGCAGAGGTACTACAGCTAGACTCAGTCAGGCACCACTGCAAAGTCACATGGTCTCACCCTATAGCAGCCTGGATCCAGTTGAGGGGCTGCATCTCAGTCTAGCATGCATTTAGTTCTATGATGGCTAGTTGCTATTTAGTATTCAGCCCTGCTTTTCACTTGGGCAGTCTGGTTTACATTCTTGGAGTTTGTTCAATACTCCACTCATGAAAACTTTGGCTTTATTTTCTTTTTGACCATTACTGCAACATGGAATACATCGTAATATGACATTTTATAATGAATTATTTCAGGCAAGCTGCAGATAGTTTAATTAAATGTGCTTCTGCCTTACTAGAAGCTTGTTTTGGCTATAACGCCATTCTCAAGTAAACACTGGTTTGCAATAGATGCCCATATGGCATCAGTGAGTACTCTGTCTACTGTCCATTTATTACTAGACTGTTTTAAGTCATGTAATTTCTATTTGTGTAGAATTTTTTCATGAAATGCTTTTGCCAGCCGTCAAAACTTTGGCTTTGTTTATGGATCCCTGGTTTGCATCAAGCATGGGCTCTTCACAGTTGTATGCTGAAATGATACAAAATTCATGTTACAATTGAACAATGGGTAATGGGTTTGTTATCTCATAATAAGGAATAGGGATTTTACATCATTCATTTCATGTGCTACAGTGTTGCTGAAAGCTCTCAAGCTGTGTTTGCTTGTTTAGCAACTTGTATGAAGTAAACTATTACAGTCCTGGCATTATTCATCAGTAAACCTACATTCTTCTGTGTGCCGTTACAAACAACCTGATTTTTATGAACTTCAAGTAAATGAGAGAAAAATGGGATGACAGCACCATAAACCACAATCTGATGCTGTGCCATGTTACAGAGCATGTTTGATGGTGTAACATGAAGGAGATGACAATGGCAATTGGTAGCAGTAACAGCAGTCAGCTCGATCACTAGTCATTCATGACATGACAAAATTGCTTTATTGGCTAATTTAATAATTTATAGTAAGTATTGCCAACAGGCTCTGGAAGAAAGCCTTACTATAAGAATTTTGGGCTCAGTATCACTGTACATTGAGTGCATGTGCTGATTCTCCCCAAACCGGTATGTGGTTATATTTTTAAATACACCAGTTTTCAAATTTCTCAACTATCTGTCAAAGGATGGACGTCCACTCTTATCCATCCTTCTCCCCCCCCCCCCCCCTGGATGTGTAGTAAGATCGAACATGACAATTGTAGAGGCATATATCTGATAAGTCAGCTACAAGATTTTCTCAAGAGTCCTGTTAACTAAGAGTCAACAACCAACTTGACACCCATCTAGTTGAATATCAGGCTGGTTTCCCAGCCAGTAGATCTTGCACAGAGCAAATACAAAACCTCAAGACCACCCTTACATACCAGAGCCACAGTGAACACCTCTGGGTAGTCATCCTAATGCATTTTAAAAAGGCATGTGATTCAATACACAGACAGACCCTGATCTCCTGTCCACAAGAACTGGGCCTCGATGAGGAGATGACCAAACTAGTCTATACCACTCTGAGGAACCCTCAGAGTATCACCAATCAAACAGAAGTTATACAAGGTAATACCTTCTCATGCATGCTCTTCATCTGTGTAGATTACCAGGAAATGGACTTATATGCTACTACCAGGAGCTGCAATGAAGATTGGATACAACTAAGTTGACCTCAGTGTACCCTTCCCAGACTTTGCAAATGACCTTGTATTATTTGCCAACAATACCAAGGAGTCTGCTCACAAACTACAGAACCTTTACCACATAGCAAGCGAGACTAGTTTAAAGGTAGTATATACAAAATAGATTTAGGGAGCACCATCTGCAGTTCCACTAGAAGGCACCACCATTCTCAAGTCCCTGCAGTGGATTTCAGCAAATGAATGTGAGAACTGGGCAATAGATACCAGATGTGCCATGTTGGAGAGGGTCTGTCACTCCTTCAAGAGCATTTACACCTCCAAGTACCTTTCTAGAATCTTAAAATCTGACATTACAACTCAGCAGCTGTTCTATGCCTCTTCATCTGCAGGAAGGATCCACCAAGGAAACTAAAGCGCAAGGCATGTGAAATCCTAAGGGCAATACTAGGGCCAATAAGAGAAAGCATGGCACCTACTGGATCAGATACAATTGTGAGCTGTTCCATCTCCAAGAAGACACAGGAGGAAAAGGTAGCTTCTCTTCTATAGATATTTGATCACATGAACCCTTGCAGATTCACAAACAGGATCTAAACCACAACAGTTAGAGGGAAAGCCTCCAAGAACAACTGTACCACCACAGTGAAAGAAATGGAGGACAGGGGCGATTCTGGAAGTCAGTCATGGGGAGGGGAAGCTAATTGGGGGGGGGGGGGGGGGTAGAGGGTTTGGGGGAATGGAGAGTTGGGGTCCTCCAGTGACAAATTGGTAAAATGAGGTGTTGCTAAAGTAATTTTTTGTAATTGTTTTGGAGTTCAGTGTAAAAAATGTGCATTAATAAATAATAAGACACCCATTTTAAGTTAAATGATATTTATTGGTTTATGTAGTAAGCTATTTGCTGCTCTTATTCTTTTGTTAAAATGTGTTTGAAATACATTGCAACCTATATTGTTACATGATTATTAAAAAAATGATTGAATCTGTTGGAGTAATACATTCGCTCATTTCTGAAGTCATTTTACCCAGTGTAATATGATACTCCATAGGGGGGGCTATAGCCCCCATAGCCCCCCCCCCCCCCCCTTGCCTCCGCTCCTGATGGAGGACTCACATAAGGAGTCGGAACAAGCCCCATGATTCCAAGCAGGTCCAAATGAAAAGAAGAAGAAGTTGTCTTGAAAACATAAAGCTACAGTTTTTGAGTTGCTTGTGTGAGTGCCAGGCCATGTGGATTTGCTTGCCACCTGACCAGAAATATTCCAGCCAGGTAAAGATGAACATTCATTGCTGTTCATACCTGATGTAAACAACAAATCCAACATGGTTTGTGTGTCCAAATAGAACCATTAAACCCAGAATGTTGAGTGAGGGAAGACAGAAAGTGAAAGACACTATACTAGAACAGAAAAGGATCTCACACACACACACACACACACACACACACACACACACACACACACACACACACACACACAGAGAGAGAGAGAGAGGGGGGGGGAGCAAGAGAGAGAGAGGGGGGGAGGGGGAGGGAGAGAGAGAGAGAGTGACTTCTTGAATATAGGTCGAAATGGCTGAAAGAAACAACATTCTCCTCATTTACATGCTCACACAGCCTTACTCTGCAGATCAGATTTCACAATGGTCATGCCTAGCGAAATACTGATAATAGTGAGTACTGATAATATTTTATAGTGTGTGAATGATGACATTGTGAAACTTGAGAGAGTTTGTTGCTATTACAGTTCTTAAATTAATTGCTACACATTTGCACTTTTCAATTTTTTGACTGAATGTTTTTCAGATATTATATTTCTAGGAATTGCAATTTATTGGGTATATTGTAATGGTTATTAAAGTTAAAGGCTTCTGTGGGACATGAAAAGTGGAAGTTATTGTCGAAAAGTGGTTGGGGGGTGGGGGGTGGGGGGGGGGGAGGAGCAAGAGACATTAACAAAATGTGACCCCTCCATCCCCCTACTCACCAGAATGGAACTGCTGGATCCGCACCTGGTCAAGTGTGAAAGAATACATCCTGTTCACAAATCAGTGACAAGGCAATTAGCAGTATTATGAATACAAAATCACATGATGACCATGCTATGATGTCATTGTTGTTGTAACTGCTAAACACACAATTAATGCCCAATGTGGATCAGAGCTATGACTCTGCACCTCAAGTGAGACAGCAGCATGCTCTCTTCAGATATATGGCAGGTATACTACTGGAAAATATTCATGACCTCACCAACAAATCCTGGAGCAGGTGACACACTGCTTAATTCACTCAAATTGTAATCAAGAGGAATTAAGTCAAAATTCCCACTCTTTGGTTTCTCTATATGCTCTGGAGCAGATGCTATAGCAATATTTTAAAAATGGTCATGGACGTTTTTCTTGTATCTTTTTTCAGGCTGAGCTATATAGTATGTAGGGGAGAGAAGATTTTTAGCATTTAAAGTGGGCTTGGTGTAGCTGCTTTGCACAGCAACACCAAGGCATAATGCTGAAGTTTATAGCCCAACATTGAACTTGGTGGGGAGAGTGGTCAGAGGGAATGATTTGTTCAGCCAAATGATGTATCGGGGGGAGGGGGGGGGGGGTGGCTACAAACTGTGCTCATGAATATTGAAGCCACCCTCAACTTCAGTCTCATTGTCCAAAATGAAGATGAAATGCTCTCTGTACCACTATTTCTTCTCAGAGAGACTCACAACATTGCCAAATGTAGAAGAAGAGGGCACCGTTTTCACTTTTTCTGCTGAGCCCAAGTCACACACAACTCATTTTTTGTGCAACGGAACCAAACAAGTAGTTGCATCAAGGGAAAAAAAATCAAACTGTAATAGTAAGAGCCACCCTAGTGCTCATTCTCCCTGCCAATTTCATATTGTTAGTTTTCCAGTGTCCTCCGATAAGCACAATATTGAACAGAATGTCCCAACCAGTGGTTTATGACGATTACTGTGTCACACCATGCAATGGAGTGTGTCATGAAATTTTGTTCTGTCCATTAGTCTAAGGCCAGCTGGAGTGGCTGAGCGGTTCTAGGCGCTACAATCTGGAACCGCGAGACCGCTACGGTCGCAGGTTCGAATCCTGCCTCAGGCATGGATGTGTATGATGTCCTTAGGTTAGTTCAGTTTAAGTAGTTCTAAGTTATAGGGGACTGATGACCTTAGAAGTTAAGTCCCATAGTGCTCAGAGCCATTTTAGCCATTAGTCTAAGCTCTATGTGTTTACAACAGTAAGAATTTTACAATTTCTAATAGCCTTTATAAGTCAGCACCTTAAATGGTGGCAACTGTGTGTTCTGCTAGTATGGTTACAAGGATGGTAAAAATCTGGAACAGTCTTATATTATTCTTCTCACTCAGTGGAAATAAGAGTAATAGCCTGTGGTCTCTTGGTAAATTTCAGTGTGTACATAGCCTAAGTTAGTAGGGATCCAAAAATTTTATTTCAGTTCTGTGCTGATAACCTTATTATATGTGGAAGTAAAATAACATGTTTCAAAAATAGAAGTACCTTTGTTGAAGATGGGTGCCGTGTTCATTAGCACTATGGGCCTGATATGATTTAAGAGCACATAGAATCATGCTCTTTACACACAGTGTAAGCAGTGAGATGGCAGAGCAACATTTTATCTTGTTAAACAAATGCAACAATCATGACACAATAACTGATTGGATTGTAGTGAATTTTTGTTCCCAAACCACTTTGTGTAACGTCCTCAAATCACTCCACCTCTTTGAGAAACACCTATTCTATGATGTAGTTTGTAATTGTGAAGCACACACCATCTTGACAGTAGCCCAATTCATAAGGTGGGGGAGTAATAAACATCACATGCAAATGGGATTGCAAGTGCACCTTCACTCAGTACCATCCTGTAGCATAATAATCTGGGGCAACACAGCTGTTGACAGAAGAATTTGTTTTATGGAAGCATCCAGTAAAAATACTGTGTAAAGTTGATAAGTAAATATCTTGAAGGAGCCTCTTCAAAGACCTAGGGATTGTTTGACTAAAGTGCCAATACATGCACAGTGCAAATGACATAAGTTGCCACTATGCATGGAGAAAGAGCCTGCTGGAAGCAATCTGAGCCTTCCACAAACACTATTTTGTAGGGCAGGCAGCATATAAAACAAAGAAGCATCAGTGTTTCTATGGCAGCACAGGTGACACAAGGAGGTATCATCTCATTAAAGAAATTTCATATAATTTAAATAGAGATATTGTTGCTACAAATTATGAAATACTCTTATACAAATCTACTGCTAACAGTACTGTGTGCTAACTAAACCCGACTCTGGATTCTCTATGAAAAATGAAAGTTATATTGCATGTTTAGTACTTCCTAATGTAACTCCAGTTAACAATTAGTGTAAGGCATACAGTGCAATTCACAATCACAATAACAGAAGTAAAAATAATTACCATGTAGACTATGCATCCCTATATAGCCTTCAGAATGATATTGGTGCAAAAGTATATAATAGGTCAATGGCAGGCATCATGAAGGAAATTTTAAATCCCCAAATAATACCTCATTATATTCACCTTATGCAGCTTATCAGAATATTTGGACACATGAACAAATTATGCATAATTTCCATTATATGGACAGCTGATAGTGGTACTGGTATGTTTAGAGTTTCAGAAATGCTTTGTCTGAAGTATCAGATAAAAAAATAGCAGCTGATTAATAGAAGAGAATGGGTAGAATTTTTTAAGTATTTGTTTTTCTGCTAATGTACATAAAGTTATTTGTTACTGATTCCCATGATTATAAATATGAGTAGCTTATCATGTGTCATAATCTGTTAGTATACTTTACAGGAATAGTCTGCAGTGACTGCTTCTGCATATTAATGTATAACTTGATTCATGCTACATCTCTGAAGGCTCTCATCCATGATGGCATTCAAAGAACACAGTATGCAAATGAATAAATGCAGTGAATGAAGGCATCACCTAGACATTCTCAGCTACATTTTTGGTGTAAAAATTAAAGAAGTTTTCACCAACTATTTTTAGTATGAGAGTGTGTTTTACCTTGACACTTTGCTGACTTTCACTTCTAGCTTCCACTTTCAATGTACTGCAATCTTTTTCTAAAATTCCAAAGTCACTCAGGAAATTAAGGTTTTTCCAAAGAAACATTCTATGGCAATTTTGAAGTGTTGCAATTGAGAAAATCTTGTCAATACTGTATTTAGTCGCCTGTCTGTAACATTATTATTGTACTACACACCAAAAATCAGTAAGTGAAATCAAATTAAGCAGAAGTGTTACTCCACAACCAGTTACAAGTGAAATACATTCTGAAAGTGAAATTATGGGAAACTAAAACAAATATTCATTCACCAAACAGATAATATTGTTAAGAAATTAACAAAACTCAGATAACTTGTAAATATCCCAAATACCAAGGCAAAGTACCTTCTTCTGTTTCTAGATATAAAATGCTGCATAACTGATGAAGTGTAGCTTAACTGTCCACATGTTATATAACTAGTTTTAAAATTTATATGAAATTTTACTCCCTATAAAGTTCTGTAACTCAAGAATTAACAATAAATGATATATTGTACAGCACTTAAATGCATAGCACTTGAAGTATTTGCAAATGCTGTACAAAATACGATCTCATGTCAGCATGAACAAAAATTGTAGAAAATGTCAGAAACTGTTTGGAGTTGTCTCTAGTGTACATTATTTCAAGTGATTCTAAACTCAGTCACTAGATTGAAGCACTGGCAAAAAAACATCAAGTGTTCCTAGCTATACTATTTTCTAGGTATAACACTCTTCCCTATATGTACATTAAGTGCAAAATATACAGTAACAGACAAATGTCTTCGAAAATAAAACTGCTTCAGTTTTAGTGAAAGTTTCTTTTCTGTTGACACAAACTCAAAGTTTTTCCCACTTAAAGACAAAAGTAACTTTCATGGGATGTGTCACTGTCAAGTAACATAGCACAATGAAATATGGACCATACATAGAGAGAACTTCTACAGTTTAGTACAGAAGGTAGCTGAAAGAAATATGTAATGAGATGAACAGAAATGACACTTTTATTCAAAGGTAATAATTTCACATAAGTCCTCACAATTCATAATGGTTCCCTGAACATTGCCAACAGTGATACATGGTTCTTAATAGTGTGTGTGATCACAATGGATGGCAATGCATGCTCTGCAATGTGCTCTAGTACTTGTGAAAATGTTGGTAATTAGTTCTTTTGGTAGGGCATTCCATTCTTCCATCAGTGTGCTTTACAACTGCTGGATGGTAGCTGGTGCATGTCAGTGTGCTGCAGTAAATCTCCCCAATGCATCCCACATGTGCTCGGTTTGATTTAAGTCAAGAAACACAGGCCAATCCATTTACTGGGTATCCTCTTGTTCCAGGAGGTCCTTTACCTCTGCTATTTGATGCAGTGCCACATTTTCATTCATAAAAATGAAGTCAGGGCCAAATGCACCACTGAAAGGATGCACATGGGGAAGGAGTACAGTGTCACAATAACGTTGATTGGTGAGTTTATGGTGTTAAAAGATTTGGATGTCAGCATGCTCATACAACATTATGTCTCCCAATAACGTTACACCTTGACCACCAACATGATCATGTTTGACAATGCTGGATGTATCCTTATATTGTGAGAGGTGGGAATACCTAAAGCAGCAAGGAACACTGTTGAACGTGATCAGCCTCGTTGTGCAGTGTTGTGGCGTGGGGAGGCATAATGTTTCAGAACATACTGATCATTAAATCCTTGAACATGGTACACTAATCAGTCAATGTTATTATGGTGCTGTATTCCTACTTCTGCCATATTATTTCAGGGGTGAATCTGTCGCTGACTTCATTTTTATGGATGACAATGCATGACTGCATCAAACTCCACAGCTGGAGGAATTCTTGGAATGAAAGGACATTTAGCAAATAGACTGACCTCCCCCTCCCCCAACATAAATCCCATTGAGCACATGTTGGATATATCATGGAGACATATTGCAGCACATCCACATGCACCAACAACCATTCACCAGTCATCAACGATGCTGGTGGAGGAATGGAATGCCCTACCAGAAGAATTCCATATCAACCTTGTTGCTAGCATGGGAGCCAGTACAGAGTAAGCATTATCATGTATGGTGATTGCACACCCTATTAAGAACCATTTCATGTCTTTTGTAATACCTAGGGAACTGCCATGAATCACGATAACTTCGGCGCAATTACTGTTTTTTAATAAAAGTGTCATTTCCATTCATATCATTACATATTTCTTTCAGTTACCTTCTGCACTAAACTGTAGCAGTTCTTTCTATGTATAGTCCCTGTATCATTGAGCTATGTTAATGGGTAGTGACACATCATGTGAAAGTTACTTTTGTCTCTATGTTTTTTGCACACCCATGTACAAGGTAATTATTAATTGGCTTCACATCAATGTAGTTTTAGGGGTATATACTGAGTGAATCTATAAGTGTATAAATTATGTTTCAAATGTTTTTAAGAAGTTCTTATTAAGTTTAAATGGAGGAAATGCTACATGAGTGTGCTTTTCTTCTGATAATCACCTGGCCAAGGGTTCCAATCCTCAGACTTGATTTGAGAGGCAACTGAATTTTTTATTTTTATTTTTTCTTTAATTAATGAGTGAAACAGCAGCAGAACTAAGGAGGCCATGTTTTGGTGTGTACGTATCAAGAAGTAATGAAGGAAAGCATGTAGATGGAAGGAATGTAGAAGGAAATGTAGGAAAGTATACATACATGTTTCATTATTTCACAAATACAGCTCCAAAATTTCAACATATATGTCCAACATAAGATTTGAGGTTATAATTCTGGTTAAATGTTGCAAATTACATTGTTAATCTGAACTCTGATGTATACTGCCAGTTTCCTTAGATATGCTATAATAAACTACATGTCTGATTGTAGGAGGGGATGTTACTGGTCCATACCATTTATTGCAGTTGACATGCTATCATATGATCAAGTATCTTTAGCAAAGTTCAGTTTTTAATGTTTCGTAAGAGCACAGCTGTGGGACAAATGGGGTACAATAAAATACGTGCTTCTTAACAATATTAACTGAAGGACAGTGTATTAATAGCAATTCCGATACAAATTCACAAAACCAACAAAAGTTATTCTCTAAGAATATTTGTTTCCAGATGATGTCTAATGTTACTCCAAAGGGTTCTATTTACAGCAAATAAAGCAGCATCCACAAGTCATTGGTATGCTTCCTTTTAGTATCTCAAAATTACAAGTGAGTTACAATTCTGGAGATGTATATTTAACATATAAATTAATGTACAGAGTCAGCACAGCATACATGATTTATATATGTATGGTCAACTTATAAAATTCTGGTGTTTTTGGACTGAATGTGAGTTTATTTTGAAAATTCAAGTAGAAAAACATCAGTTTTTCACAATTCATACTTGAAAATGATACTAGTTGAAAATTAAATATGTAGTTACTTACAAAGATAATAATGAAAAATAATTTTTTAAAATACACCATTGGTGAATGTATGAAATGATATTTCTAGGGAATGATATTGGATACCTACCACTGACTATCCATTTCTATTTGTGATTTCCGAACATTCATAATTTAGTGTATATTCTGTATACAACTTTTTGCTGTTTTCAGGTTGCTTATGTTACTGTTATGACAATAAGAATAAAACAACATTACACTCAAGATTAGGGAAAGTGTCTCTGTAAGTTCACTAGTATTTAAAACTACAAAGAATACTCGTTTATTTTTTGTGAGGGCAGGGTAATTTGAGATTATAATGATCCCCTAGACTAAAGCTAGTAAATTGTCAGTCCACATTGGCAATTTTCTGTTGGAGGACTTGGTATTTAAGGTAGAGCTACAAAACAGGGAGCCAACATTCATCATATATGTGAAACTAAGAATATACTTTAGAAAGATGATAGCTTATTTCATACTTAAATACAGCAATTCTTTTCTGCAAGTTTGCAAAGCTGATAGTACTGGTATTTGCTATATGCTGTGATGTTAAAAGAGTGTTTTTGATGAGTATGGAGTTTATAAGGCAGTTTTATTATAATATGAAGCTATATGGTTCCAGAGACCTTTTCAAGTATCAAACATTTATGATGCATATACTCAAACTGAAACAACAAATGAAATTTTGTGCTAAGGCCAGGAATCAAACCAGGTCTCCTGCTCAGTATGTGGATGTGTTAAACATTGCACCATCCTAGCACAGTGGCTTTTATTATTATCTCATCAGAGCAATATAATTAATTAGAATGCTTCACATGTAGTCTGCTATTTAGATTCAATGTGGATGGTATTTTGTCTGTTGTACTATTTCACACATCCTTATGTTAGCAATATTTGCAGTTAACAGAGTAACCTCACATGGTAGGCAAGGTGATTACTAATTAAAGATTAGTATTCTAAAAATGGTGCTGGATGTAAAATCACAGCCTGGGTACTTCATCAAACCATCTACACTTGAGTTTAGCAGTATGAGGGGCAACTAATGGTCTCCATTAGGATATCAGCAGTCATGTGAGTAATACTATTGCACATCCTTTGATGGAAATGTTGTACTGTATTCAGGTGGAGAAAACACTGAAACTATTAATATGTGATGTTCAGTATGAAAGGAATTCATCTTTAATGAGCTAAGAAAATTATGCATAAAATAAAATAAGAACTTCTTTGAGAAGGAGGTGTGCCAAACTATAGTTCATAATAAAAAATATTAAAATTATTATAATCTGAAAAGCGTAACAGAAGTCTACCTTCATTCATAAAAACACTTCAGCCCTTCACTTACCACTTCTCAGTCACTCTTTCCACAACTCATGTGCAAATGGATTGGCAAGAAATCATAATGTGTACCATCTGCCTTGTACTTCATAGCTGTTTACACAATATGTGTGTACAGGTAGAAATATGAAAAGTATTTTCATGTGAAATGTGTAAAAAAAATACTATACAGAAATCATAGAAGGAAACGAGAGAGAATATTTAACCACAAAAATTAAGCTCAGTTACAATAAGACATACACACATAGAGGTAGTCAGACAGAAATATAATAATGAGGAAGGTGCTATTTCATAAGCATGGGCTCTTATTCCATGCAGCAATATTCATCAAATGATCTAATTCTCTGACTGTAGTTATTAATATTTTTCTAACTATAAAAAGAACAGCATACATAGAAAAAAAATCATTCAGAATACGAGAATAGGGGAAAAAGCTTGCTAGACCTGAGATGAGAAGATAATAAGAATAATGTATGGAATGATACTAGCATTCAGATCTTAAGAAGTTACATAAATAAATTGAACATTTGCTTTGCCAAACTGGAGCTGACATCTAGAGACAGACAAAGAATAAGCAGAAAAAGAAGATGGTTTCCAGGATTATGGGAAATGAAGGAAAGGTGGAATGCAGAGGGATGTGGTACTCATTGAAATTTTAAGTGCTGGTCGTTAGAGCAAATACCAAGGGAGGTAGTGAAACAAGCAGTTACGTCTGTAATGTTATGTTGCAAAGTATGTTCTGCAACAGGGTACATATGTCACCAGTGTAATCATTAGTCTCATTCAGTCTAATGAACAGCTGCGTGATAACATAGGAAGCTGAATATCAGATAGAGATGATTTCATTTTTAGGTTACATTTTAGAAATACAACTATCACAAAGGTAAGAGCCAATAAGAGATGTAAGAGTGGGAAAGAGTGGGGAGAGAGGAGAGGAGGGGGCTGGAGGCTCACAAAAACATTATGAAAGCTAAAAAGATAGTGAGTGGCTGCTGTGCATCTGTCTCAGGACATACTTCCTGGGAGGGGGGGGGGGGGGAAGGTCAGTTCTGATCATATGGGTAGCTGTAAAGTAGTTTGGGAAAGTAGCAGTGATGAGGGATAAGGTTTCTGTAGCATTCTAATGAATTTTGATAAAGTTTGGGCAAAACCATGGTAAGTAACTGTAAGAAAATAATGCAGTCAGAGTAGCTGTTGCAAGTTAAGGAAAATGTGACAGTTACCAACTGTATACATTATTGGTTATTAATAACTTCAGTGTGAAAATCTATGTGGTGATGGCCACTATCAGTTGTAGATAAATGTCTATAATGATGGCATGTGTACCACAGTAGGAAAAAGAAAAATATCACTTAGGATCCACACTCATGGAAAAAAAAATTAAAGTGACATTATTTTTCCTTTGTTAGGGTGTATTTACCAATATTTACTAGACAACAATCAATACTGTCTAATGTTAGACTACAGACTTTTGTCTTGTATTGTACAGCTTAATAAACAAAAAGACTTGTTGTAGACCCCAGTTCCAAGAAATTACAAAAGAAAGATTTCATCAAGCAATCTGAGACAGATCAGGAGACTCACAGAAACATATTTCCTCATAACTCATGAACATATTAGTATGTGGAGGGTCCATAACGGTTCTCAGGGAAGAATCTCTGGTACCTCTGTAAATGTGGCCTCTGAAAGTGAAAGCTACTGGTGTACAACAAGTTAGGTGTAGTTTGACTTTCAGTCACTCAGTGTAATTCATTATCAAGCTGCAATTGCAAAGTGCTTTTTTCCTTGCTTTCATTATTCTTTAACATCTCTTTAACTGTCATGCTATGTCGTGTCATCTTGGCTGATTTTGAATCTATGATAATTTGAATTTCTTCGAGGAAAATAAATAATACATTCATGTACAGCTTAAAAATACAGTAAAATAAGAATATTGTTATGGAGGGATGAAGTGCTGATGAAGAGCAAGAAGAAAGACAATTCCCAAATTTATCAAACTACTTTAATTGCAAATAATAACTGGAACAACAAACTACATTTAATTTACTGAATATTGTAAATCATTAATGGACTTCACAAAATGTTTATTCCCACATTAGCTATAAATGAATGTAAAACTACATGTAAATATGACTGGTAACATCATAAGAAATAATCTTGAACAAGTTATCCTTTGAGAGCAGGGAAATAAGATGCTTGGTAATCATATATATCAAGTTATTTGTAGAGGGGGAGGTGGTTTCAATAGTGATGAACAACATAATCAGTTACGGTGGCACAGGCACTGTGCAATAGACAGTTCATGACAATACATTGCTGGTGTTAATGAATAATGACTTGGATAGATATTGTATGGAGGATGAAACCAGTAATGATTCAAAAACACTGATGGTTAGATTTGTTAGTTTCATGAAGTCAATACAACAGTGGAATGAACCAGTTAGCAAGAACTGAAAGATGAGTGGAATATAGTGTGTAGTTTGGGAAATTGCTTACGGAATTCATAGTTTTTTTTTAGTTTTATGCAAATCTATGTGTGCTATGGCAATGGTTTTTTTAATGTACACAGTTAAGCAAACATGCCAGAAAGCTGACAGAGTCCTTTTGCCTAAATTCTGGCACAGAAAATCCATAGTAGGAGAAGCTTTGTCAGCTGTGATTATATGAGTAGACTGTTTGCGGTAGACATACACTGTAGATTTTTCTGGGATCTAGAGCTCTCTCTGAGGTGTCTAAAAGTCCAGATGCCATTAAGAACTCTTTAGCAGAGATAATTTGAATCCTTAGATTTCCACTTTCTACTGAGAGCTGTCTGTCTAGTTGTCAGGTAAGACAGACCTCATGTTCTACAATCCCTCTATGAATGTTTTACAGATATACATATTTTGTAGATTTGAAAATGGCATGCTGAGTTTTGCCTGGGACAACAAGAAACATATCATTTGACTGGACTTGTTAAGTTGCATACTGAGTTGTGAAGTATGTCACTGCATAGAGACAAGGAATGAAAAGGCTAAAGTGATCCATAAATTTTATGGATTTCATCTGTAATCAAACTTTGTGATCTGTTAAAACTTTGGTCATAAACTGTTCAGCCATCTTTGGAGTGAGCCAAAATGTTAGCAGAACACAAAGCTAGGTTACAGCTGAATTACTGCAGTTTTATGGATCAAGAACTATGGCATGAGAATATGATGATTCAAAAAAGGTTAAGTATTTGACACTATTGCAGAGAGAAGTAGGGGAAGTAGTCAGGAAACTGCAGAATTTGTAATAATGACTTTGGAAGTCAGAAATTTGAAGCAAGAGAAGAGTGGTTCATAGAGCATTGGAACAATGCCTCAATTAGTTTTTTATTTTCAGTTTCACTGTCATTTTTGGTAATTAACTCAAGTAAACAATGACTAACATAATGAGACCTTCCTACAAAATCCATTTAAGGGTTCACACCTGCATTTCTTATTTCCTTAGAAAAAATATGTGTCTTCCTTCTTCTCCTATTTTTGGTCCTCTATATTTTTTCCCATGGACTTTTCTTCCTTTTGAATTACATCTGCCTTTCTCCTTAAAAAAATGTTTCTCAAAAGTACAAGTGACATATTGTAACTATTATTGCATGGTGACCATACAGAGAGTCCAGCTCTATTTCAGTCTATGCAGATATGTCCAGACAATCTCTAAAGTACATAAGTTATGCAGTTATTTATCTAGGCGTTTTCTAAGCTGTGTCTACTGGTGCTCAGGTTAGAGGAAATTTCTCTGTTTATACCACAGCTAGATTGCTCTAGGTGTAGATGACAGTATCTAGCTAGATTTTTCCCTACAGTGTACACATACAGTGCCTTTAGGTATCCATGTGAGATGAGACCACTCGACAATATGGATATTTCATTGGAGGATAAGCTATTAGACCAGTGTGCTAGACGCCCCCAGGTATTTTTCATATCTTTTGTATTACTCATTTCTTTCTTGTTGATAACAAGAAGTGGAGTTTTAAATTTTGTTCATGAGCTATGCTACAAATGTTACCAGATAACAGACAAGTTATAACAGCTGCGTAAATCTGGGACCGTGTCAGCAAGAACTCTACTGCCATCAATGTTTATCTTCTTGGGATAAATTTATCAAAAAAATATATTGTCAAAGTAAACCACATTAATGGAATCTGTGATTCTGATATTCTTATAAAGATTTTTATATGAAATAAGAAAGTTTGTTGTGATAGTTCATCTTGGAAATGATACAAATTCATTTAATTTAATAACGTCTTGAGATTGCCAGTCACAGCCTTGCTTAGCGATGTTTAAATGTTTTGATAATAGCAGAAAAAACTGTAGCAGAGAACATACCAAGTAACTGCCACAGAAAAGAAATGCTGAAGCTTACATCAGTTTGATAAACAAATGCATTCTGTTACCTGTATCGAGTTGAAGGAAGTCATTTTCCTGTACAAGCTGAACTTTTATTTTGAAATAAACACTTTATTTTATTATTTACCATTTATTAATTTCACACGCTTTAGAATTATCAAGCTACATCACAATAAAAATTGTTATGCTTGCAGCACATTAAATTCCACACATCAATGATGGTGGGGGGTGAGGGGGGAAGCACAAGGTGATGGCATACTTAATAAGAGTTTTCCATGACTCTTCATTATATGAAGTCCATATTTAAAATTGAAAAAGTGCAACACATACACATGAAAATGATGCCCTTTGAAAAAAGTTTTCAGCAGCTGTGGACTTGTACCCACATAAAAAGAATATTCTGGTCCTATTTTTTTTTTCTGTACAATTTAAGGAACCTTTACCCTTTTATTTGAAGCACCCATATAAAAAATTACTTCACACTGTGGTGCATCAGTCATGTAGGATAATTATTTAATTAGTTTTTTCATGTGCAGTTATGTCTAACTCTGATGCTATAGCCTGCTGTCATTCTCTGTCCTTGACAAGAATCTCTTGATTAAAAAGTCAGTAGACATTCTATCTACTTACATCATAGATCGGTGGCAGGGCATTTTGCTGAATACAATAATGTTATAAGGTTGAACCATCATTAACACATAATTAGTCTGACCATAATGTGGAATTATTTAAAGGCAGGTTGTACTTTAGTGACAAGGTATAATTGACAGAAGTATCACTGTTCATCCAAACTGGTACAAAATGAGCAAAATGCTAACACAGATGAATTCATTGCCCTTCAAAGACACTTTTTGTAATGGAAAACAACATATATTTTGTGGATTTGGAGTGATTACAGAAACAAAATAAATTCACAAAATGTGAGAAAAATATTGCCAGGTATGCAGACTAAAATCCAAAGAAACTTTGGTATTAAATTATATTTTGTGCAATTTAAAATCTTCAGCTAGTAGCTTTAGAAATTTGAGGCTATTTTCTTTGATGAATTTGAGCTTCCAGTGTTTTATATGCAGATACTAAAAAATTAATAGAATTTTTTGTACTGTGAAGAAAACCAAATGTTGCCACAGTCACATATTCAGTCTGCTGAGTGAATGAAGACAGTAGTAAGAAGTGGAAGAACTGGGTCAGTTGCTGTATACAGTATGCTTATGAAGCTTAAATCTCACAAAATAGTGAAGGATATTTTAGGCATTAAGAAGCATTTGTACTTGGAATGAACGCAGGGACAGGAGAATTATGGAAGAAGAAGTTCTATGTGGATGGTAAAAATGTAAATCAGATTACTTATACAAACATCAGTACGAATAAACGTTGTATTTGAATAGATTGTGGTGACAATGGAATGCAGACATTGGCTGAGAACTGAAGCACTGTAGCAGCTTCTCCAATGTCCTCCTCTTTAAATTAGCCTCCTTCACCTTGCCACTAAATCCTTTTTTGATATCTATTTCTTTCACTCTGTGTTTGCAATTTTCAGTTTTTCTGCTACCTTCTACAATTATTTGTTTCATTTAGAATTCCCTGGAAGATAAAGGAAGACATGTGTTTCATGTCTTTTTAAGGATGAAGCCATTAAAGATGGCTTATAATCTGACAGAGAACAGCAAACTGATTTAATATTTTCAAATAAACCCTTTAATCACTTACCTGAAGCGATGGAGAAACCTAACTCTGAATAAGTAGATGGAAATCTGAATCTCATTTCTTCCAAATGTGAATTCAGTGCCTTTAACTAGAGTGTCACCTGTATGGCCTTCTTATGATCTCTCTTGTAACAACTCCAGCACCCAGAAAACACTTACTTTTCATAACAAATGTGGAAACTAATGTCACTTTCTGTATGGGCTGCTGCTTATGCTGTAAGGTGACAGCAGTAGAGTGCTCACAATAACATTGCCATAATAACTGCATGACTGTTGATTTACAGTGGGTTAATACATTGTTTGTTGTTAGCCTATATAGTAACAATGTTCTGAATGAGTGCTACACATTCTGGTGTTCTTTCCATGCAGAAAGACATTCAAAACATGAAGCTTAGTTATTAGTAGGTACAGATGCCAAATGTACTTTAAGTTCACAATAAATGAGAAATTAAACAAAAAATATAGTTTTACGTTCACTAAGGTGAATTCTGAAAGAACTGTTGATGTGTCACTTTTATCCAGCACCAAAGACTAAATCAATCAGGTGTATTGATTATGATAAAATGAGGATCCACATTTAATGATATTGTAGTATTCGGCTACCACTGATAAAATTATTCCATGTTAAGCCAGCACAGGCTGTGAATCAACCTTTTCTCTAACATTTTCAGTTAATAAAATATTTATCCGCTGTGAAACTGCTAGACATGTTATGCTATGGTTATCAACAGAGCTGTTTATTTTCTCAGGACACATATTCCTTTTCCTTCAACAAAAGAAATCTAAACACAGTTAAGGCAGTTATCAAAATAAATATTGATATAAAAGCTTGAATATATTCATGTCATCATCTTACAGAGTTAACACGGTTAAATGTATTTCAAAAACACATTTGCTGGTTACTCTGAGCTAAATATTTTGTGTTTAGTGTTGACAGCTTTTGAACTCTAAAAATAACATCTAATGTTAGAAATATATTGTTGTTTGGTCCACATTACTCATATGAATATATTTATATACACACACACATACATACAATTATGTAAAATATATTTTGTGCACAACACTTGTTGGTGGTTTGTGCATTTTTTAATTTTAGTGCAAGAGTAACTTGTGCACTTGATAGTTCATTAAGTGAGAGAGAGCTGCTTGGTGCCGCAGTGTGTGTTATTGTCCACATTATAGCAAAAGGCCTCCACTTTCTTCCTTATGTTCACCATACAAAACAGTCCACATTTCTCCTGTGTTGACATTAAGTACTTTTGGGAAGAGAGTTTTTATAGGATTTAATGAACCACTCAGCTCATGTTGCACAGTTGGACCTGTAACAAAAGATAAATATTATGGTGCTTCAAGGCTTCCATACTTAAATATTGTGATAAAACAACTATTTTAAACAATCAGTTATGACAGTTAGCAATGGTTCATCCATAAATCATTAATAAAGAATTTCATGAATGGATATTACACATCCAAATTTAAAAAACTGAAAAATTAGTAATCAATATCCTGAGAGCTATTTTCAATATAGCTCTTTGGTTCAGTTATGGCATATGTGTAAGTATGAGGTGCTTTACCATCAGAAAATGTTTCTACCACAAGGCTACCTTTGGAATTTGTCAACATTCCAACATTCATTTGGTGCAGTTACCAGACAACAGATAAACTCAGAATCATTGAGACATCACACATTAAAACGTAATACTGACAATCTGATTAAACATTACACCCCATTTCTGCATATTTTGGACTAAGGATATATTTACAATAACATCTACATCTACATGGCTACTTTGCAAATCACACTTCATTGAACCACCTTCAGACTAATTCTCCATTATTCCACTCTCGAATAGTGTGCAGATAAAAAAAACACCTATATCTTTCTGTGCAAGCTCCAATTTCCCTTATTTTGTTATGATAATTGTATCTACCTACGTATGTTGGCGTCAACAAAATATTTTCACATTTAGGGGAGAAAGTTGGTGAATGAAATTTCATGAGAAGACTTCACTGCAACAAAAAAACCTTTGTTTTAATGATTTCCACCACAAATCCTGCATCACGTCTGTGATATTCTCTCCACTATTTCTCAGTAATACAAAACATGCTGCCCTTCTTTGAACTTTCACAATGTACTCCATTAATCCTATCTGGTAAGAATCCGACATCACACAGCAGTACTCTGAAAGAGGATGGACAAGTGTAGTGTAGGCAGAAGGCCAAGTGATCTTTGATAACATGTCTTGGGGGTGATGTAATTTATGTCAGTGTACCGAGGTATCTACAACACAACATAAAGGATTAATGTGTATTTTTTCCTACAAACAGTAGGCAAAATCATTGCTTTGTATATTTTTGGCCTACACCCTAAATCTCATGGAAATTTCTCACAGACATCAGTAGAAGTGGAATTACTTCCAAAAGGTGTTTCTTCTTTCCACTGAGAAAAACATACAGTAAGAGCTTTATTAAACAAGTACACGAGATTATTTTGAGAATACTGTTTGGCCCCAGATATCTTGTCAGATAACAAACAGCAATTTCACTCTAGCACGTGGAATTCATTTGTAGAAGAAGAGAAGATAAATCACATTGCTGTTTCTATAACCCACTGTCTAATCCTGCTAATTGTATCATATGAGAGATAGGAAGATCATTCTGAGATTCTGAACATACTGCAGGATGAGACATAAGTAATGAATTGTTTATCTCATGAAGGTAGTAAAATGTCTGATAATATTCCCGACAAAATCAGTGACTTTCTGCTGTGAAACAAGCCGACTGCCCAGAAATGACAGAAAGCAGCATTACAGTAGTTGGAGAAGACGGAACCAGCTAGAAAATTTAAACATCACATTTTAATGAAATTCATGGTACATAAAGTTGAAGATTTTGTGCTGATTTAATCACTTTTCAAATCTTTGAGGACAAAGAATGAAATCAAGATACTTCAGCATTATTACTTGGGACCATTTATGATTCAAAAAGCAGCACATCCAAATAATGTCGAGTAGGAGAAGGTTAATGGTGAAAAATATTTTGGACTTCATCACATGGAAAACATAAAGATACACTATCAATGTACTATGTTGGAGCATGAAAGTGAATAGCATTGTATCATCCAAATTTTCATATTGTGGTTGTATTAGTATATAACAGACTGGTGGAGTATCTTTCCCAGTGATTTTAGCATGAGAGACTGGTTGAGCATATTACCTATGAATAGGTTAAAGAACTGTGTATGATGCCAGTGAACTGATGTGTACAGGATGTTTGTTTTAACTTGGAACAACTAAATAAATCAAAAAACATACATTGTACAAAAACTGTTCTAGGTGAGAAGTCAATATTTTCAGACAGGACATCTATTTGTGTAAGAAATCCCCCCCCCCCCCAATCCAACCCCCTCCTCCATGCGGTGAGTCAATTTTTTATTTTCAAATTGGAACCCCATTTTAGTGCAAGTTCAGAGTCTATGCCAAAAACTACGTGTTTTAACCTAAACATTTTTTTTCAATTCATGGTAGATGGCACTGCAGTTGAAATGTTCAGTTTTTTCTGTTACTGCAATTACAAACCAACACATTTGATACTATACAACATTTGCAATAAAATTGAAACGTTTTTGTTCTAAGTGGGTGATATTTTATTTCAAAATTTGATTGTACAGTAAAACTTTTACAGTTAGACATTTAAATGTCTGGTTAGTAAACTACTTTTAGTGTGACCCAGGAACAACGATGCTGACACAATAGTTTTCTGTTCCCATTATGGTGTTTGATTTCAGTGAGTCCCCTTGCCTCTCAACAGTGGGGTGCCTGATTTTGGTGAGTTCCATGCCTCCGACCATTACTGTAAATCACAACAAATGCTCAAACTGACGATCTTCCAGTTCAATAAATTTGTTAATTCATGCTTCAGATTCATGTACACAACTTATGGACATATCTGGTGTAATTTTTGTGTTTACATTTCTGATACATTCTCTCATGTTCTGTCATGTAGTTGTATTGTATCCACAAACAAAGTTGACATTCGGCGCGGTGGCTGCTGGGAGTGACCATAAAGGAATTTCCCATACACGGCCACTCCCATCAAACACTGTGCCAAGTGTCAACATTGTTTGCACCTTTAATACTTCTGTATGCACTTTGCCTTAAGATAACACTACAGGAAAAAATCCACTGACGTAAGGTCAGGTGATCTGGCAGGCAGCTTTACAGACCACCTCTATTGATTCAGTAACAATTGAAATTGTGACTTAAAGATTGTTCTTGTCTCCAAAACCATATGTTCTGTCACACTATGAGGGATACATCTTCCAACACAATCAGTAGCTCATCTTGTGATAACTGACGAAAATTTTCTCTGCTCAAAGTACTGGTTCAAATGGCTCTGAGCACTATGCGACTTAACTTCTGAGGTCATCAGTCACCTAGAACTTAGAACTACTTAAACCTAACTAAGCTAAGGACATCACACACATCCATGCCCTTGGCAGGATTCGAACCTGCGACCATAGTGGTCGCTCGGTTCAAGACTGGTAGCGCCTAGAACCGCACGGACACTCCGTCCGGCCCTACATCTACATCTACATCCATACTCCGCAAGCCACCCAACGGTGTGTGGCGGAGGGCACCTTACGTGCCACTGTCATTACCTCCCTTTCCTGTTCCAGTCGCGTATGGTTCGCGGGAAGAACGACTGTCTGAAAGCCTCCATGCGCGCTCTAATCTCTCTAATTTTACATTCGTGATCTCCTTGGGAGGTATAAGTAGGGGGAAGCAATATACTTGATACCTCATCCAGAAACGCACCCTCTCGAAACCTGGCGAGCAAGCTACACCGCGATGCAGAGTGCCTCTCTTGCAGAGTCTGCCACTTGAGTTTATTAAACATCTCCGTAACGCTATCACGGTTACCAAATAACCCTGTGACGAAACGCGCCGCTCTTCTTTGGATCTTCTCTATCTCCTCCGTCAACCCGATCTGGTACGGATCCCACACTGATGAGCAATACTCAAGTATAGGTCGAATGAGTGTTTTGTAAGCCACCTCCTTTGTTGCTGGACTACATTTTCTAAGCACTCTCCCAATGAATCTCAACCTGGTACCCGCCTTACCAACAATTAATTTTATATGATCATTCCACTTCAAATCGTTCCGCATGCTTACTCCCAGATATTTTACAGAAGTAACTGCTACCAGTGTTTGTTCCACTATCATATAATCATACAATAAAGGATCCTTCTTTCTATGTATTCGCAATACATTACATTTGTCTATGTTAAGGGACAGTTGCCACTCCCTGCACCAAGTGCCTATCCGCTGCAGATCTTCCTGCATTTCGCTACAATTTTCTAATGCTGCAACTTCTCTGTATACTACAGCATCATCCGCGAAAAGCCGCATGGAACTTCCGACACTATCTACTAGGTCATTTATATATATTGTGAAAAGCAATGGTCCCATAACACTCCCCTGTGGCACGCCAGAGGTTACCTTAACGTCTGTAGACGTCTCTCCATTGATAACAACATGCTGTGTTCTGTTTGCTAAAAACTCTTCAATCTAGCCACACAGCTGGTCTGATATTCCGTAGGCTCTTACTTTGTTTATCAGGCGACAGTGCGGAACTGTATCGAACGCCTTCCAGAAGTCAAGAAAAATAGCATCTACCTGGGAGCCTGTATCTAATATTTTCTGGGTCTCATGAACAAATAACGCGAGTTGGGTCTCACACGATCGCTGTTTCCGGAATCCATGTTGATTCCTACATAGTAGATTCTGGGTTTCCAAAAACGACATGATACTCGAGCAAAAAACATGTTCTAAAATTCTACAACAGATCGACGTCAGAGATATAGGTCTATAGTTTTGCGCATCTGCTCGACGACCCTTCTTGAAGACTGGGACTACCTGTGCTCTTTTCCAATCATTTGGAACCCTCCGTTCCTCTAGAGACTTGCGGTACACGGCTGTTAGAAGGGGGGCAAGTTCTTTTGCGTACTCTGTGTAGAATCGAATTGGTATCCCGTCAGGTCCAGTGGACTTTCCTCTGTTGAGTGATTCCAGTTGCTTTTCTATTCCTTGGACACTTATTTCGATGTCAGCCATTTTTTCGTTTGTGCGAGGATTTAGAGAAGGAACTGCAGTGCGGTCTTCCTCTGAGAAACAGCTTTGGAAAAAGGTGTTTAGTATTTCAGCTTTATGCGTGTCATCCTCTGTTTCAATGCCATCATCATCCCGGAGTGTCTGGATATGCTGTTTCGAGCCACTTACTGATTTAACGTAAGACCAGAACTTCCTAGGATTTTCTGTCAAGTCTGTACATAGAATTTTACTTTCGAATTCACTGAACGCTTCTCGCATAGCCCTCCTTACGCTAACTTTGACATCGCTTAGCTTCTGTTTGTCTGAGAGGTTTTGGCTGCGTTTAAACTTGGAGTGAAAGTACTCTAACAAAATAAGTGGCTGATTAGTTTGTCGCCTATGATACTGATACTGCATCAAATTTTAACAGACCAAGGACACTGATGATCAACTTCATGTATCCACTATGGGTTTTCCACCCACCAATAATGGAAGTTGTGATGATTAATGTTGCCATGGTTTGTAAAAGTTGACTTGCTGGAAAAGATTACTTGACAAAACAATCATGAGACTCTTTGTAATTGCATGAGTGCCCAATCACAAAACCGAATTCAGTTCTGAGAATCATTCCCAAGAAGCATTCGATGCATGGAAATATGGTAGGCATGTGACATTTTAGGTTCACCCAAACACTTGAGTGGGCAATTCTTGACTGGTGAGATATTCCTTGGGTACCTACATGTGCATTATGAGCTACTGGAGCTAGTACTAAATTTCATTATTGCTGTTCCCTGTCATGGTTGCTCTACAATATTTTTAGGCATCACATTTCCTTCAGTAGTCAGCTGTTGTACAACATGACAAAAATTCATATGAGATCATGGCATTTCAGCAAAATGTTTGACATAAACTGCAACAGAAGTAGTCATACCAATATGACTACCAACCAGCTGTCCACTAGGATGTACAGTCACCATCAAACTGTGGCCAAGAGCAAAGTAGACCAGCCTGTGGCACAACATGCAGCTGAGCATAGCGTGCTTGATTTCAATGGCTGCATCACTACCCAAGCCATCTAGATCCTCCTCTCCACCACCAGCTTTTTTGAACTGTGCAAATGGGAGTTTTCCTACAGCACATTTTCTGTTTCCATAATTATCCCAGCCTCAACCTACAGTAACATACTGTCTCCACACCCTACATTCAATAGTTTCCACCCAATCTGTCCTATCGTCCCCTCTTCATTCTTGTCTCCCAGCCTCTTTGTTTGCTGCCCTCTGCCAACATACCCATTCATCTTTCCTTGCTCCTCTCCTTGACACTGCACCTGTTGATATTGTAGTCCCTGCACACCCTGACACTGCACCTGTTGACATTCTAGTCCCTGCACACTCTACCAGGCAGTGTTCCTCTATTCCATCCCCCCCCCCCCCAACTGTACACTACTATCCCTTTCTGTTCCCCAACCCCTCCAGATTGCTGTGGCCATCCCATGTTATAATTCAAGTCTGGCTTGAGCTGCTGGAGTTGGCAGACATGTGTGCATGAGATGTGTTTGCTTGTGTGTATGAACGGTGTATGTTTCTCTGTTTTCATTTTGCTGATGAAGGCTGTGGCTGAAAGCTTTGTGTAAGTGTCTTAATTGTGCCTGGCTGCAAGTTAATATGTCCTCTTCATGGAAAGTAACATTCTTGAATGAGATTTTGCATAGGGATAGGCTGCAGTTTGGTAAAGGCTGCCTTTTGGTGCAAAATATAGTACTACTTTCTTTATAATTCACATTAAACTCTCATTCCATTTTTCCCTTTGAACATTCGCATGAATATTCATACCAGATTTCACTCATCCAAACAATTTATAATTTTGTGTTAGTCAAGTAGTTCTAAGGAGTTCATCTAGCTATACTTAGAAAGTTAGATGTTGGTTGCTCTAAGAATACATACTCATGATAGGTCTAAAAAGCAGTCTGTGAATTTCACCTAATTTATTATACTGTGTGACCCCTATTATAGAAGAGATTGTTTAGTTATGTCGAATGAAGCAAGAGAAAAGACAGCAGATAGAGAGAATAATGTTAAAAATTATGAAATTCGTGCCAGCCAAGGCCCAGAAAGCAGCTATTAAGTATGTAGATGTTATGCATAAGATCTGCAAAACAGGTATGGCAATCACTTTTATTAAACAATGTAAATTTTGCAACGTAATCCTGGAATTTGTCAAAGGTTTTTTAAACAGTGAAATGTGCAATAAGTCGCCTAGTCTTAAACGGAAATTGATACAGCAAATATTACTTGAAAGAATGGCAGAACTTCACACGAAAAAAGATAAGCTCAACGCTGAAACATATGACCTCCAATTATTTTTGTCTAAAACCTTTAGATAAAACTAAAATTTTCTGATAGTTCGATTCTGGTTACATGTCAACTTATGGTTAGATAATCGTTCAATGGAAATTGCTCAATGACATGACAAAAAGTTAAAGAAATTAATTAGTCGAGTTAATTCCGGTGTATGTCAAAATGCGCGCAAAAGGGAGGCTGCCCAGTCTGTGTTTCATCAACATGTTGTAAATAAAACAGATATCATTTTCACAGACGACGAAAATAAATTGTTAAGTAAAGGCTTCAAATATAATATAGAACCTAGTTTGACCCCTCAAAATCTTTGGAAGTTGGTAGTGGATCTTAAGGTTGGCCTTGATAGCGGTAAAGTAGATGAAAGTATCCAAACGAGGCTTGCTTACGATGCTTGTAAAATAATACAAAAAGAGTGTCTAGGTAGTAATACGTTCACGAAAGATATGTGCAATATTAAAAACATTAATGAAAAACTAAGAAATAATGAAGCCCTAATAACTAAGGCCGATAAGGGGAACACGATTATCGTTTCTACAAAAAAAAAAGATTATATTCAGAAAACGGAAATGTTCTTTGAAGAGAATGGCATCGTACCACTAGAGGTAGACCCAACGCCCGTCATACAGAGGGATATTAGAGCGAGTCTTAGCAATACTAAGAAGTTGATCGGAGAATTTAGAAAAAAGGCATTGATAAATATGAACGCCAAGCCCCCGACACTAAGACATAACGAATCATGCAGACAACATTTCAAAACAAATGGCATTATGACACTGCCCTCTGTTTACATTTATAATATCATCTCATTTGTCAAGTCATACCTGTTAAACAATGACTGCACACTAAAATTCAATGGAGATATTCATAACTATGCAACAAGGCAGCAATCTGACCTACATATGATTTAGTCCAGAACTACCTGCTACCAAAAAAGTGTTTTAAATGTTGGGATACAAATGTATAATAATTTACCCAATGAAACCAAAGCAACAAAGAACCCAAGAGCCTTCACACATAAGTTAGAAAAATATCTCTTGGACCATTGCTTTTATGCTATTGATCATTTTTTTGAAAGGGGTTAAAAATGTAAACAATATGATAAATGTTCAATTAGGTCTGAACATTATATACTGCGCATGTCTTTGAAATATACTGGATTATTATACAGGGCTATTACAAATGATTGAAGCGATTTCATAAATTCACTGTAGCTCCATTCATTGACATATGGTCACGACACACTACAGATACGTAGAAAAACTCATAAAGTTTTGTTCGGCTGAAGCCGCACTTCAGGTTTCTGCCGCCAGAGTGCTCGAGAGCACAGTGAGACAAAATGGTGACAGGAGCCGAGAAAGCATATGTTGTGCTTGAAATGCACTCACATCAGCCAGTCATAACAGTGCAGCGACACTTCAGGACGAAGTTCAACAAAGATCCACCAACTGCTAACTCCATTCGGCGATGGTACGCGCAGTTTAAAGCTTCTGGATGCCTCTGTAAGGGGAAATCAACGGGTCGGCCTGCAGTGAGCGAAGAAACGGTTGAACGCGTGTGGGCAAGTTTCACGCGTAGCCCGCGGAAGTCAACGAATAAAGCAAGCAGGGAGCTAAACGTACCACAGCCGACGGTTTGGAAAATCTTACGGAAAAGGCTAAAGCAGAAGCCTTACCATTTACAATTGCTACAAGCCCTGACACCCGATGACAAAGTCAAACGCTTTGAATTTTCGGCGCGGTTGCAACAGCTCATGGAAGAGGATGCGTTCAGTGCGAAACTTGTTTTCAGTGATGAAGCAACATTTTTTCTTAATGGTGAAGTGAACAGACACAATGTGCGAATCTGGGCGGTAGAGAATCCTCACGCATTCGTGCAGCAAATTCGCAATTCACCAAAAGTTAACGTGTTTTGTGCAATCTCACGGTTTAAAGTTTACGGCCCCTTTTTCTTCTGCGAAAAAAACATTACAGGACATGTGTATCTGGGCATGCTGGAAAATTGGCTCACGCCACAACTGGAGACCGACAGCCACGACTTCATCTTTCAACAGGATGGTGCTCCACCGCACTTCCATCATGATGTTCGGCATTTCTTAAACAGGAGATTGGAAAACCGATGGATCGATCGTGGTGGAGATCATGATCAGCAATTCATGTCATGGCCTCTACGCTCACCCGACTTAACCCCATGCGGTGTCTTTCTGTGGGGTTATGTGAAAGATTCAGTGTTTAAACCTCCTCTACCAAGAAACGAGCCAGAACTGTGAGCTCGCATCAACGATGCTTTCGAACTCATTGATGGGGACATGCTGTGCCGAGTGTGGGAGGAACTTGATTATCGGCTTGATGTCTGCCGAATCACTAAAGGGGCACATATCAAACATTTGTGAATGCCTAAAAAACTTTTGGATTTTTTGTATGTGTGTGCAAAGCATTGTGAAAATATCTCAAATAATAAAGTTATTGTAGAGCTGTGAAATCGCTTCAATCATTTGTAATAACCCTGTATACTGTGCAGGTCTATGAAATACACTGGACTACTTTACTATTACATTTGTATTGGCTGTTTGTATTTTACCATACAACATTTGTATTTACTGTTTTGTTAAAGATAGCTAACTTCCTCATTGCAAAATAATGTAAAATCAATTTATTAAATATTACTTGCAAATATGTTCCCTTGAACTGTCCAATATCGTATGTACAACCTTACAATTCTATGATTTGTATTAACTGTTTTGTTTAAGATAGATAATTTCCTTGCTACAAAATAATGTAAAAATCAATTTGTAAAAATTACTTGTAAATAGCTCTCTTGACCTATCCAATATCATATGTACAGCTGTACAATACTATGATTGCCTGGATCAATAAAAATACAATACAATACAAGCTCCACAAAATTTCCCATCCGATCCACCCTATTGTGGATAGCACCAACAGTGTTTATCATAAATTAGCGAGACATTTACATTATAAAATTAAAGAATGTTTCGTGTTCCAAAATAATTTTTCAATTAAAAATTCAGTTGACCTAGCCAACAGACTTAAATCTGTAACATGTTTCGAAAACACCAAATTGGTGTCATTTGACATCATTAGCTTGTACACAAACGTACCAGTGGATCAAACCTCGAACATTATAGAACAAAACTTAAGGTACCACAAAAAATTATCCACCATAGAAATTGATGAGCTAATGTTACTTCTTAGAATGACACTTAAATACAATTATTTTTCATTCAATAAAAAATTATATTCACAGCCCTGTGGCCTAGCTATGGGGAGCCCACTTGCATGTATCATGTCTGAAATTTTTATAAATTCTCTGGAATTGGTTTTTTTCCAAAATTAGCCGGAATTAGTGAACATCATCATCCTTTATGCGAGATACGTGGATGACATTCTTCTACTGGTTAATAATTCTCCAGAAGGAATAGAGTAAATTTTCGCAACGTTCAACAGTCTACATGAAAAAATAAAATTCACACAAGAATTGGAATCAGCTGATAGATCACTAAATTATCTTGATTTAACGTTGACTATTAAAGATGCTAAAATAGAGTTCAACATATTCTGGAAGGCAACTTATTCAGACATCATCATCCCTGCCGATTTAACCCACCCCCAAGCGCATAAAATGGCGTTTTTCTATTCTAGTATCCATCGTGCGATTTCTATTCCATTGTCAGATGTCAAACTGGAAAAAGAATTACAAATTCTCGAGAGTATTGCACAGAATAATGGTTATGATCCAAAGATAGTGAGGCAGTTACATCATAATAAAACACGAAAAAGGACAACGACTTTAGGAAACACAAATACTCAAACCCAAGATCAGACCAAGAAATGGTTGTCGGTTCCTTATATAGGTAATGTCTCCTACAAGATAGGGCGCCTGTTGAAAAATTCAGGCTTTAAAATTTCCTACTCGACGAGTAATAGTTTAAAGCAAAATTTGGTTCATTCCCTTGAGAAAGACAGTGAGAAGTCAGCGAAATCAGGCGTATATAAGATTATGTGTGATGATTGCCCATGTTATTACATAGGTCAAACAGCAGGAAGGTTTAAAGAACATCTTCCAATAAAGGGCATAGGAACACGTGGATCAGCCTTACTTGGTTAAAGTAATTCATAATACATGTGACCTCACAGTTTCTATAATAACAGATCCTTTCCTACAGTTTCATACAAAATTTGTTGGTCAGTTTATAAGGCTCTGTAGTAGAATGTAAAATGTAGTCATGCTGGATACTGTAATTAACTTACAATAGTAAAATATAAAATTAATTCATAGTAAAAAGGTTATCTGACGCGTGCGTAATAAGAGTTTGATTCTATACATCTTGCGCATGCGTGCCACCCTCTGTGAGGCAGACCGTGAAGCCCTCTCGGTCCGCAGTCTCTAGTCACATGATGAGGCCCATACAACGTGCTTAAAGTGAATCTGCTACAGCTGGTTTATTGAAGTGACAAAACCTTATGGTTATGCATCAAGTTTTATAAAGTTGACTTAGGACATGGCCTGTTTTAGGCAAATATTTAAATAATATTTTATGTAAGTACTACACGTTGCATCCTGTAGGATGACCATATCTAATATAATTTACTAGAGCATTATAATCTTAACTTGTTGCAGGTTCTGAAGAAGATGTTATTACTAACGTTGAAACCTAGGTAAACGATAAAGTTAACCTGCAACTGTAGGCTGTATATTCTTATATAGATGGAGAGAACTTTTTTAAACTGCATCTGGATGTTTTTAACAATAACAATCAAATGTACTCTTTAATCAAGTGTGTTTAAGTAGTTGATGATGAACTATTATTTACATAAATTTCCTTTTTTTCAGTACATTTACTCTTCTACTGTTCATATTTGACTATTAACTCATATTTATGGATATATAATCATTTATTTTATACTTAGATATGCAATTTTGGGAACTGACAGAAAAGGGAAGGATCACCCTTACACTACAAATGTATGACTAGGCAGCCTCACTCAACAATTTAAACAGGCTGTTCTGGGAGCCACTGAGGGAACAGGGTGCAGCCAGTTGCAAGTTGTGTTGCACATAGGAACAAATGATGCCTGTTGTCTGGGAGCTGAGTTCATACTTGGATCATTCCAATGAATTGTATAGAACAGAATGCAGAGCTAGAGCACTTGCCCATGAAAGATAAAGGTCCCAAATTCGAGTTTCAGTCTGGCACACAGATTTAATCTGCCATGAAGTTTCAAATCAGCACATTTTGGAAACATCCCCAGGCTGTGGCTAAGCCACATCTCCACAATAAATATCCTTTCTTCCAGTGGTGCTAGTCTGGCAAGTTTTGCAGGAGAACTTCTGTAGAGATTGGAAGGTGGGAGACAAGGTACTGGCAGAAATGAAATTGTGAGGATGGGTTGTGAGTAGTGCATGGATAGCTCAGTTGGTAGAGCACTTGCCCGTGGAAGATAAAGGTCCTGAGTTTGAGTCTCGGTCTGGCACACAGTTTTAATCTGCCAGGAAGTTTCAAAGTTTCAATTGGACAGAAGGTGGAAAAGATCAGTCCTGCTTATGGAATTTTGATGAAACTCACTGTTGTAAGCCTGGTTCTTCACCAACACAGGATTTATTAAACACCAATAAAGTACAAATAAATCACAAAAATAATAGATCCTCACTCTTCTTGCACCAAACAAAGACTTCTAGAGATTGATACCTCCTGGTAGTTAAAATACTCTGGAGATTGCAGGTTAACTCAGATGTTAGTTCTGGAGAAAACTAACTTTTTCAGGCTGGAAATTATTTTAAGATGAGCCGCTCTATCAATGCACACAGATGCGTTTAGTGCTCTCATGGTAGGCACAACATGCATTGAATGGAGACTGGAGGCCACACTGCATTAAGAAAACATACATAGCTGTGTGCATGCCAAGTGTTGATGGTCAGGAACAACAGAATTAAAACGAATGTCCACAAAATAACCAAGTATTGCAAAGTCACCATGAATAAGTTCACCAGAGAGCATGTAGTACAGATTAGCAAGTGGAGACAAGTGAGGCTGAGACTGTCCACAGCAATCATTAAATCCTGCAACCTGACTGGTTTTGAGTTGAGTAGAAGGCTTGAAATAGAGACTTTGAATGTTATGTGACAAACTAGGCTGTGGCTTCCTAGACTTGTGCCACAGAATTGAGACCTTTAGAGGCCTCCTAAATCACTCTGAGCTGTACATCACATCTGATGCTGGATGCAGGGTGTACCAAAGGGTTTTTAGATCAGGCCTACTAGGTAAAGAAAGATGAGTAAGAGCCAAAGAGAGATTTTTTGGGGGTAAATCTAAGTGTATATTGAAATGATAGGCTAATGGGAATTGAGCTGTTGTTATTCATGACCACAGATAAGATACTCAAATACATTGAGATATAAACTGAAGTTGCAAGTGATATCATTTGCTCAAGGCTCAGTATCAAGGACAAGCATAAACTTATAATTGTGCCCTTTTAGAAAACACTAGATTCAGCCACATGTGTAACTGAAAACTTAAGAGAAAATCTCAGTTCACTGATATACACATTACCTAATCACATACAGCCATCACTCAGAATAAACAGTTGGGAAGCCCATTAATAACAAAATATATAAGATCTAATGGCAACAAACAAACCTGACATCTTGGAGGGTGTCCACATAGAGACTGGTGTCAGTGAACAGGTAACAGTTGGAGCAATCAATTATCAAAGTACAAAAAACTTTTCTCACATGACATCCCAAAAATAATGGATCAATGCCATCAGATGGATACAGTATTTATTGAGTTCTAAAATGTATCTGAGCAGCACAGCACCAATACTTATTTACTGGGTATCAAACATATTTTGCAACTCAATTGAGAATTTTTTGGTACAGAGGATGCAGCATGTTATCTTGCATTAGGAGATAGACATTGATTTAAAAGTAATTTCAGACATGCCCCAGGGAAGCATGTTGGGACAATTGTCATTCATGTTACTGAAAATGAAGAAGAAAAGACTGATGAATGTCCAGTCAAATCTCGATAAGGTTTTAAACTGGTGTAAGGATTGGCAAGTTCTTTTAAATGTTCATAAACATAAAATCACACAATTCACAAAATTCAGAAAAGGCATACCCTGCATTGCATTAACAGCAATGCATAAATGGAATCAGTGAATTCATATAAACACCAGGGTGTAGTAACCAATTGTTGGGGGTATGAAATGAAATGATCATATACGGTCAGCCATAGGTAAAATGGGTGCATATTTCAGTTCAATGGCAGGGTACTGGGAAAATGTAATCAGTCCAAAAGGGAGATTGGTTATGAAACACTCCTGCATCCCATGGAAGACTATTATTCAAGTGTGTGGAAGCCATACCAAATAGGACTAACGGGAGATATTGAATGCATGCAAAGAAGGGCAGCATGTTTTTTTGACTAATGGTGAGCATCATGAAATGCCAAAACACCTGAATCGACAGATAATTGAAGACGAAGTCCAGCTTACCTGTGAATCCCTATTTACAATGTTTCCTATACCAGTATTAATCCTGCAGTGGATGCGTCGTAGCATACAGTACTGAAAATTCAGTTTTCTTTCTGTAATAAGTTAGAACACAAAGTGCACAACAAAGGTGCTAGATATGCATTTATCACAAGTTTCACTATTGACACATTATAAAATCCTTCACAATAGCTGTGACTGATCTGCAAAGTAGACAACTACATTGAGGTGGCACTGCATACAGCATGAACCTGGTAATGTAAGTGACTGTGGTGTAATTTGTACTGAATGTTTTGAAGATCAGATGCTATATTTTACAAAAACACTTCGAGCAAATGATTATTTAATTACTAAAGATTAGTATTATACTTTTCCTACTGTCTTGAAGGTTTGCATGAAGAAAAGGATTGACACCAGATGAAATTGAGCGCCTTCTTCTGGAATTATCTGATGAGGAGGATTTTGCAGATTTCATTGACAGTGATGATGAAGCAAAAGTAACTGAGGCTGCAGATTATTCCAGTGAATCTGAGCAATCGTAAAATGGTGGGAATGAAGTGAATGAATTACCAAGTGATGAGTGCCATTTTTATATTGGTAAGGACAAGGAACCTTTATGGATAAATAATCCGTTAGTGGTGGCAGATAAAACAAAATATAAGAATATAATGAAGGTCTTACCTGGCCTAAAATGCAATGCTTCAGGAACTAAAACTGAAATTGAAAGTTTTCTCAAATTTTTTGGCCCTGAGATAATTGATTGTCTTGTTGTGAACACCAATAGATATATAAATAACAAGAGATCATTTGTGAATTACGCGAGGGACAGAGACTGCAGAAGTACTCCTGCTTCTGAAATAATGGCTCTATTTGGAGCATTGTTTCTCATTGCTGTACAAAAAGAAGGATGTACAAAGGTATTAGAGCTCTGGGCATCAAATGGCATGGGAATGATTATTCTCAGGGCAGCATTTAGCTACAAGCGCTTTCTGTTTTTGCTCCGGTCACTGACGTTTGATGATACTCCAACGAGAAAAGAGCAACTTGCAATTGATAAAATTGTTACCATCCACAATCTCCACTCTGAATTCTTGAACAACTGCAGAAATAACTACAGCCCAGGGGAGTTCACAACCTTAGATGAAATGCTTGTTCGTTTTTGTGAACCTTGTGGTTTTGTGCAGTACATGCCCAATAAACCTGCCAAGAATGGTTAGATGTTGTACATATTGTGCAATAGCAAGACTTTTACACTTGTAACTCCAGCAGACAGAATCCTGGACCATATCTTGCATCTAACCAGCCTATGGATATTGTGAAGAGATAAGTTGAACCAATCAAGGGCACTCACAGGACTGCAACTACAGACAAATATTGCAGTAGTTATCCTTTAGGACAGTATCTTCTAGAAATTGGGCTAACTTTCATAGGGACACTGAAAAAGAACAAGAAGGAAATTGCTCTGGAATCTTTGTCAAACAGGTCATGAGAAACTGGAAACTGTCTTTTCAGATTTCAAGACGACTTCTGTTGTGTTTTGTGTCAAACAAAAAGAAACAAGCCTGTTCTTTTTCTACCATCAATGCATGAAACTGATGAAATAGGCACTTCTGCAGGAAAATCTGTTGTAAATATGGACTACAATGCAACCAAATGCGGTGTACATACTGTTTATAACATGTGAACTTCCTACTCGACTCAGAGGACAACAAGAAGATGGCCCTTGGTCTTGTTTCTCTGGTATTTGGATATTGCTGGAATTATTCCCAAGTGCTGTTCTTCACCAATAATCCAGGTTCAGAAAAAGAACATGCCTCACAAACCTTTCCTTGGCTCTAATGGAGAGCCAGTTGACCCTATTGGTCAATCCCCTTAAGTAACGAAGAGGTTGTTAGAAAGTGTGGAAGCTGCTACCTTTGTGGTGGTAAAAAAAAAAAAGATGAAACTACTGTGACTCAACAGTTGCAAAAGATTTGTTTGCAAGCCACACAGCCACATCATTGTGACTTGTAATGACTGCAGGGCTTCTCCAGAGGAACAAAGTGTGTGATTTGTGATATGTGTTCATGATATTTTTTCTTAACTTGCTGTCTTGTTCTTTATTCTGAAGTTATCCATTTCTCACTATACATTTTTTGAAAGACTTGCTTTAATAAAAGGCTATAACAGCACTGAAATCTTTGGTTATAATGACCTTATCTGTAGCACAAAACCCCCTCTACAAATTCTGCCAGACAACTAAAAATGTCAGTTAAATGATATTTGATGTTAGGCAGCACTGAGTGCCACACGCACCTGCTGGCGCAATTGTCTTCAGTGCACCTGCCACAGATTTATGTAAATAATCAACAAATATCCTGCAGTCTCCTACTTACTGGTCCCATAGCAATTGCAAAAAATAAGATTAAACTAATCACAACATGCAGAGAGATGTGTAAACAAGACTTCTCATGCTCTTCATGCAAGTGCATACACATAGATGCAGAAGGCCCTTGTAAGCAGAATGAAGATTAACAATATTCATTGTAAAAAGGCCATTTTTTCTTATAGCATTTTTGTAACTGTTATCCTGTGATAATCACTGGTGTAATGTAAATATTAGAAAGTAGTAGCAAGTAAACAAACACCCTCAAGCATATTTGTAGACATATAACATGTTGTTGTTGTTGTGGTCTTCAGTCCTGAGACTGGTTTGATGCAGCTCTCCATGCTACTCTATCCTGTGCAAGCTTCTTCATCTCCCAGTACCTATTGCAACCTACATCCTTCTAAATCTGCTTAGTGTATTGATCTCTTGGTCTCCCTCTACGATTTTTACCCTCCACGCTGCCCTCCAATGCTAAATTTGTGATCCCTTGATGCCTCAAAACATGTCCTACCAACCTGTAGGGAAGCAGCCTACTCACGCTGTAGTAAATTCACATCAGTTTCCACTGTGTGTCAGCCAGTCTGCTGTAACTAGCTCTGACGTCACAAATGTTGCGCAATACCTTAAAAATCAAGCAAATAACCTAAAACTTTTCTGGCATGTCAGAAGTAATATTAAATTAATATGTGTTAAATATCAGTTCGATAACTTCAGCCATTTCCGAAATTTGGACGTTTTTCTGTAAAAATCATTGGCGCAACAGAAAAGAGCTAGAGACTTCAAAATTTATATTTAGATTCATCTTTCATAATGATTTAATAAAAACAGTACTTTGGATTTCACAGATTAAGATTTTAGTGGAGATTCATGATTTTGTGGTTTTCGTCTCAAAACTGAAGGAAGCAAGATAGATTAAGTAGGCTAGTAAATAAGGCTATGATGTTTAGATTTAAATACGTTGGAGGTCCACTATGACTATGAAGATGTGAAAAGTATCTTTTGAATACCTATAAAATTATAGAGATAGCGGATCTCAAAAGGGACAGTTCAGAGCTCATCTGCTGCGTGCAGTGCAATTAAATTAATTCTCTCGCCCAAAATATTTAAGTTAGCCACGTCAAAATTTTATTATCAATACTTACCTGCGTGCTGAATGCACATTTAAATTAAGAGCTTATTCGGCCATCAGCAAAAGAAGCTATAATTTATTATGTAACTTGAAGTGGTGCGTTACTAGCCCAGCGGCTAGTCGGGAGAGCCGATTTGATCAGGCGTTCCCTTAGCCGTCCGCACCGCGGCTTTATATATAAGAGCGCTGCGCGAGGAAGCAAGGCCCCAGTTCTCTCCAGATGCTGAATAACACGCCATCTGTGTCGGCAGTCGCGTCGCGTCGGCATCACTGCGACAAACAGCCTCGGGTGCCTTATTAAGCTACTAGAGATATGCGGAACCATGAAATCATTTCAAGTGAAGTGTTAATTCTGGGATGATTTTCATTATCTAGCTTCAGTTTGCGTATTGTCGTATTTTCACGTGCCGTCGCGGGACAGACATTCTACCAATAATTTAGCGTGGCGTTTGATGAAATACTCTCATCAAATTATGGCGACCATTCTTTTTAACATTTAATTCGGACATTTATAGTTGCACCAGCGCATTAGACTCTGAACTGCTCTGTTAGTTAGGTTGTAGGGATACTTGTGTGTTTTTATTTGTGACTTTGAGAATATACTCAACTATTTTGGAAAATCGTTTTTGATTAGAAATCCCGGACAATCTCCTAATTCCTCAGAGCTATAAGCTGCAACTATAATATTATTCTCAGAAAAAGTGGGCACTAGGAACTCTAATTACAGGCTTCACGTTTTGTTAAATCACTTTCTGGGTGCCTAAAAAGTAAATAGAGAGCCAGTGTTGAGAACGGCGAAAGACAGCATTAACAACATTCTAATAGCCAGAAACTGAATCAACAAACAAACATTTGTACAGCAACAACAAATATTTCCTTTCTTAAACCGCCACCCCACAAACCGATCCCTTCTTCTAGTCAAGTTGTGCCACAAACTTCTCTTCTCCCCAATCCTATTCAATACCTCCTCATTAGTTACGTGATCTACCCACCTTATCTTCAGCATTCTTCTGTAGCACCACATTTCGAAAGCTTCTATTCTCTTCTTGTCCAAACTGGTTATCGTCCATGTTTCACTTCCATACATGGCTACACTCCATACAAATACTTTCAGAAACGACTTCCTGACACTTAAATCTATACTCGATGTTAACAAATTTCTCTTCTTCAGAAATGATTTCCTTGCCATTTCCAGTCTACATTTTATATCCTCTCTACTTCGACCATCATCAGTTATTTTACTCCATAAATAGCAAAATTCCTTTACTACTTTAAGTGTCTCATTTCCTAATCTAATCCCCTCAGCATCACCCGATTTAATTTGACTACATTCCATTATCCTCGTTTTGCTTTTGTTGATGTTCATCTTATATCCTCCTTTCAAGACACTGTCCATTCCGTTCAACTGCTCTTCCAAGTCCTTTGCTGTCTCTGACAGAATTACAATGTCATCGGCGAACCTCAAAGTTTTTACTTCTTCTCCATGAATTTTAATACCTACTCTGAATTTTTCTTTTGTTTCCTTTACTGCTTGCTCAATATACAGATTGAATAACATCGGGGAGAGGCTACAACCCTGTCTCACTCCTTTCCCAACCACTGCTTCCCTTTCATGCCCCTCGACTCTTATAACTGCCATCTGGTTTCTGTACAAATTGTAAATAGCCTTTCGCTCCCTGTATTTTACCCCTGCCATCTTCAGAATTTGAAAGAGAGTATTCCAGTTAATGTTGTCAAAGGCTTTCTCTAAGTCTACAAATGCTAGAAACGTAGGTTTGCCTTTCCTTAATCTTTCTTCTAAGATAAGTCATAAGGTTAGTATTGCCTCACGTGTTCTAACATTTCTACGGAATCCAAACTGATCTTCCCCGAGGTCCGCTTCTACCAGTTTTTCCATTCGTCTGTAAAGAATTCGCGTTAGTATTTTGCAGCTGTGACTTATTAAACTGATAGTTCGGTAATTTTCACATCTGTCAACACCTGCTTTCTTTGGGATTGGAATTATTATATTCTTCTTGAAGTCTGTGGGTATTTCGCCTGTCTCATACATCTTGCTCACCAGATGGTAGAGTTTTGTCATGACTGGCTCTCCCAAGGCCATCAGTAGTTCTAATGGAATGTTGTCTACTCCCGGGGCCTTGTTTCGACTCAGGTCTTTCAGTGCTCTGTCAAACTCTTCACGCAGTATCTTATCTCCCATTTCATCTTCATCTACATCCTCTTCCATTTAACATACATAAATAATAAGCAGTGAAGCTGTTCATTTTGTTTTGTTTGTTTATAGCTTATGTGTGTTAGGGTGACAACTTTCTCATTTAAGCCCTGAAACAAGATCAAATATTCATTATTATCCCCCTTCCCTCTACCAATCACAAATGCTAATCATTATCTTTGCAACTACAGTTTCAAACTCTGGGATATTCGCAGACTTAAACTTTACTAAAAGGTTCCTACAACTGTAATACTTTACACTGTGAAACATTTCCTAAATAATCCTACTCACTGTCATCAGAAAATCTACTCACTGTCATCAGATATCAGATTCAGTTTCTTCATTAGCAACCACACAATAATAATAATCTTTGTTTGTCCATATTAACTTTACAGTCTTGGACTTCATCCCCCCCTCCCCCTCCTCCCCCCCCCCCCTCTCTCTCTCTTTTTCAGGGAGCACACAAGACTACTTGCATCAAGTAGCCACTGACATATGTTCATTTTACACAGAGATGCAGAGCTGACAACCAACAAACAAGCAGAATACATGAATGGACACACACAAACTGTTGTTTTCCTAACTCACTGACATCCGTCTGCTGTAGAATCCTAGAACATGTTCTAAGCTGAACTATAATGACATATTTCTGACAGAATGAATACCTCTATGCCAACCATCATGATTTCAGAAAATATTGAGCAAGCAAAACGAAACATGCACTTCTCTCACAAGATGTCCTGAAAGTTATGGATCAAAGCAATCAGGGAGATGTAGCAATCCTTGACTTCTGAAAAACATTTCACATGGTATCACATCAATAATTATTAACAAAATTATGGTTGTATGGAGCATGAAAGAAACTTTGACTGTACTGATGATTTATTGGTACGGAGGGTACAGTATATTATCATGGATGGTGAGTCATTGGAAGGAGTGTACCTTCAGGCATGCCCCAGGGAAGTGTGTTGGAAGCATTGTTGTTCATTTTGTTTATTAATGAGCTGAAACACAGTATTAACAGCAATCTCAGACTTTTCACAGATGATGCACTTGTCTATAATGAATTACTGTCTAAAAACATGCAGAAATATTTAATCACATTTGGCTAAGATTCAAAAGTGGTGCAACAATTCGTAACTTGTTTTCAATATACAGAAAAGTAAAACTAGATACCTCATAAAATGTATTGTCCTATGAGAATAAAATCAGTGATTCACAGTTCCATTCAGTCAACTCATACAAATACATGGGTGTGAGAATTTGTAGGGATATTAAACTGAATGGTCATCTAGGCTCATGCACAGGTAAGGCAGGTGGAAGACTTTGGTTCATTGGAAGAATATTAAGATAATGAATTCAGTTTACAGAGGAGACTGCTTGCAAATCATTTGTGTGTCTCATCCTGGAACACTGCTCAAATGTGTGGAACCCTTATTAAATAGTAATGACAAGACATATTGAATGTGCACAAATAAAAGTGGCAGACACAAGTTTATTTGACTAATGGGAGAATGTCACTGAAGTGGTTAAAACACTTAAATTGGCAGACTCCTGAAGATATATGTAAATTGTTCTGCAAAAGCCTACTTACAAAATTCCTGGATATTTAGAGATATTCCTCAGCAATTTGTTTCTTGTTCTCATGAGAACTGTGAAGGCAAAATTGCACTAACTACACCATACATGAAACATGTAAGCAGTCATTCATCCTATACTCTATACATGACTAGAGTAGCAAGAAACTTTAAAATGCAGTACTTTGCTAAGTGTTTTCTTCCATTCACTTCACAGTGGTTTGCAGAGGCTGTCTGTAGATATATATGACACGAATTCAGGGTTTGCAGGGGGTGGGGGAGGTCACAGGCTTCTATTGCATTTCCAAGTGCTGCCTCACCTACCCCCTGTAATGGGACATCCTCCTCTGACATTATTTTTCCTTTATAGAAGTAGGCAATACCAAAAGTATTTTGAATCTTGTATAGGTGAAAATTATCTCAGCTGTTTAACTGAAAGAATTTAATATGATTTTGTATACAATGCATTACATTTCAGGCTAAAAAAAAAAAAAAAAATTAAATAAATAAAAATGTTACAATCGATATGTACGTACAGCTAAAACTACTCTTCTTTTACAAATATTTGAAATTACAAAATATCTGGCATATTTAAAATTCATACTATTAATTGCACAATATAATACTAACTATTAAATGTATTTCTGGATTTATTTTCAAAATAATGATATAAATTGGTGAAGATTCTTCACGTGTGAAGAAAGTTTGTAAACACTTTTGCTTTGTAAACTCTTTGGAATATGGTGAGTACTGTGGACTGTAAGTAGTAGTGGGCATGCCTCTGATGGAATCAAACGCATTTTTAATTTTGTAAATAACAATGAAATTTGTGGTGTTATAGAAGTGGAAATTGTAAAGACAGTGTGATATTGAAAACTGTGACAAAAAAATAAAAATCAAGAGTAAAACCTGCAAATCTTAAAACATCATCTGGAACCCACTAAGTCAAAATTTCAGCCTCAAGAATGTACCCCTAGGTACGAGAACTGCAACCAACAACAAAAGAAAATGAAGATAAGTAAAAATTTTTTCTTTCGTATATCTTATACCTTTTCAAGCTTTCAAAAATTTTGCAGAGACAGAGAGATTTAATGGTGATGTGTGGGAGGGTAAGATTACACCCCCACACCCCCTCCCCTCCCCCCCACACACGATTCAGTACATGTAACCCACAGTTAACATGCTACAGATACTTTGGATTTTAATAATAATAATAACATAAATAATATGTTTTAATATAATCATAATTATTTGTTTATATCAGTGGTTACTGTAATGCTTTTGCTTTCTTTTCCCAGTAGCCATTTGCTGAGTGCACTCTGCACAACTGAGTGTTTACTAGGCACATGGGTGATCCGGATGCTCCCAAATAGTACCAACTTTTTTCTGCTGCCATTCTGAACTCAATCTATGTTAGTCTCCTCCTCCTCCTCCTCCTCCAGACTTTGAACCCCTGTTAGGATTCAGATACATGTTTTGCATTTTGCTACAAAAGAGGTATCAATGATCGGCCCATTCTTTCCAACCTTCGCCAAATACTTCCTCTTTCTTCCATTAGTAATCATCATCAGTAAGGAACTAACAGTACTGACAGCTTCTTTTCTATGTATCTATTGACAGTCTTCATTTTATATTGAAGGTTATTATTAGCCAGCTCTTCTGTCATCTTATAATTTAATGGTTTTCTCGTGTGAACTTTCCTTTTAGTACTATAAAACAGACAATAAGTATCATGCCTACTGTCATGTTTACCTACTGATATGAGTTAAACTTCAGCCCACTTGATGTAATCAAATACAAGGGTTATTTCAAAAGTTCTCAGAATTGAATAGAAAAAAAGTACTTACATCACTGAAACCTCTTTCATTTTTCAGTGTAGTCTCCTTGTAGTTTAATGCACTCAGTCCAATAATGTCCCAGTGCCTTGATACCATCTTGAAAATGAGTTTCCTCCAGGCCTGCAAAATAGTTGTCAACTCCGGCTACCAATTCTTCATTTGAAGTGAATCGCCATTTGAAGTGAATCTTTGTCCACCAAACTGGGAAGAGACGGAAGTCTGACAGAGCCATATCAGGTGAATAAGGCAGCTGTGGCAACAATTCATACCTTAGTTCATGTAATTTTGCCATGGCAACGGCACATGTCTGCTGGCACGCATTGTCTTGATGGAAGATGACTTTCTTCCTTGCTAAACCTGGCCTTTTTTCACGTATATTTTGTTGCAATTTGTCCAGGAGGTTAGCATAGTATTCTCCAGTAATTGTTCGTCCAGTGGGAAAATAACCGACAAACAGAATCCCCTCCTCATCCCAGAATAATGATGTCTCAACATAAATATTCTACAGTTTGGTCCTGCATTATTGAATGCCTGTGCTGTCCTCCTGCTGAAGCAATTCATTATATCATGCATAATGTACAGCTGCAGGATAGGATCTCATCTCAATTGTGGAGCCATCTCCACTTGACATTTTGTTGTGAACCCAGTTGGTTAAACTGCCACCTGATCTTCAACTACATCTCCTATCTCACTAGGATGATGTTTTAGAAAAGAAATTCTGTCTCACTGACCACTCCTACAGTATTATCCCACATTGACAGGTCCTTCCCTCTGGTACCTCCCCCATGGACTCAAAGGTTATCAGCACTCCTCCTCCCTCAGTCCATGTGCCTCCTGGCCCAGTAGATGTCATGTGTGTGGCATGTGCTTCCAGCAGCTACCTCCAGTGCCCTATGGTGGTCAACTTCCCACACCACCTGTGACACCAGCACCCACCTCCCACTCTTCTCCTGTACAAAGTGGGCACGCAGTGTGCCAAGAAGCTCTGGTGATGCACAGCAGTGCCACATCATGTGTACCAATTATGTTGGTACCATGTAACTTTCAGTGACTCCACATGATATTATTGTGCACCATTTGCATACCCAAACTTATCTGTGGGTATGCCTGGGCACCATGACTTGTGGCCACATTGTAGGGCACCACCCCTCTACTCAGTTGTCCAACATGCTAAATCCTACATTTTTGACCCTGCCAGCACTCTCCATTTCCTCATCAGTACCAGAGCTAATCCCAGCATCATGTCACAATTGTATGCTCCTTTGAGTCTTCTTTCTGTATCACTGTTCCACCATGTAGCCAACAAGTCTGACATACCGGTCCGTGGCTTGATGGACCTTCAGGTACAACTCACAGCAGACCCGGTATATTCGTGAACCTTCCAGGTTACTAACATCAACTGCTCTGCCTCAGGACTGACTTTCTTAAACATTTCAGTCTCTCACCAGAACCGAGTGCTCAAGTATGACAGCAGATCTCATCATCTTGACGGCCCAGCTTACTACTCATTGCCAAGAGATCATCGACCTCTGCACTGACAACACAACCACCATCAGCTGATCACCAATGTGTCAGCCAAATTGGCACATATGTGTGACCAGTGTCATTTTCCTGGGCCATACCATCTCTGCTGACAGTATTTGCCCCATGTCTGACTGTGTTTCATTCATCTGCAGTTTGCCATTGCCTGAGATGTTTTGTGACCTCTGTCAGTTCCGGCCAGCCAGTGTGGCCGTGCGGTTCTAGGTGCTTCAGTATGGAACCGCGTGACCGTTATGGTCGCAGGTTTGAATCCTGCCTCGGGCATGGATGTGTGTGATGTCCTTAGGTTAGTTAGGTTTAAGTAGTTCTAAGTTCTAGGGGACTAATGACCATAGATGTTAAGTCCCATAGTGGTCAGAGCCATTTGAACCATCTGTCAGTTCCTCGGAATGAACAATATTTTCTGGTGTCACATCTCTCACACTGTATCTCTACAAGCTCCTCTGAGTGATGCTTTGACAGGCAAGAACAATTCTAGCACACAATGTACATTGGTCTGATAACATGCAGCATGTTTTTGATGTACTCAAAACTGCGGTGGCCAATGCTTTCATGCTCACTCACTTACACATTTCTGTCGCCAATGATGTGAGCAAGTCTTTGATAAGCACCATGCTACAACAGTACAAAGATGACTTGAAGCAAGCTCTTCATTTCTTTTCCAAGGAACTCTCTTCTTGACAACATGAGTGGTCTGCCTTCGATAGGGAACTGTTGGTGGTATAAGAGGTGGTATGCCATTTTAATGAGTTCATAGAAGGCCAGTCTGTAACTATCTATACAGATCACAAACCATAAGGTGGTATGCCATTTTAATGAGTTCATAGAAGGCCAGTCTGTAACTATCTATACAGATCACAAACCATTCACAGGTGCCCATCTGTTATCCTGCTAATTACTTGCACCTTGACACTTTCATCACATAGACCTCATTTGCCAGTACACCACTTATGTGTGTTATATAAAAGGTTCCAAGAACACCATCACTGACTGTATGTCTTGTACACATCATTTCTTCATTGATGCACTTGGATAGACTGGAGCAGCTCCAACAGGATGATTCAGATATAGGCTATTTATTAAGAGATGAGAATACCTCATTGCTTATTAAGCCATGTCACCCCCTATGTTCTTTGCATTTGGTGCTATGTGATGCCTCCACAAATACTTTCCGCCCCTCTCATCCCTGCCCCCCCTGTGTTGCAAAGTCTTCTCGGTGATCCACAACCTCACCCATTGTGGTGTTAAGGCTACTACTCACCTTTCACCAAACATTTTGTCTGGATGGGCGTTAAGTCAGACTGTCATGCCTGGACACATGACATGCCTCTCATGCCAACACAGTAAAGTTGGACACCATGCTAACCCCTTCCTGAATCAATGTGATATCCCCAAAGGACGGTTCTGACATTTGCATCTTGACATTATCTGTTTTCTTGAGATGCATACTGCCGCCTTTTCTTATCAGTAGTGAGACAGGTGATGTAATAGTAAGCTCTGAGAGCTGTGTTTTTTGAAACACCTTGGCTGCTTCACTGTTAGCTAATCACTGAGTGATAGAACCCTTGATTATTTTCCTTGGACACTGGACAGCACTTATTCCAGCCCAGGTGGTGGACAGAACTAATAATGCAAAATAGAGGTGAAGGGATGTGCAGATGATTCCTAATTTCCGTAGATTGTTTTGCCACTACACAGAAATGCACTGTGTCCAAACTTCTAAGATTTCTTGTTGTAAACTAGCTTTCTGATATTCTTCTAGGGAGAGTGGTATTCTGCTGAGACTTCACCATTTTACTAAACAGATTAGGTTGCGAAGTTTCTTCTCACATTCAGTTTTTCATGTGATTCACTATCCCCATCTAACAAAAAATACAAATATCTAGAGGCTTGGGTTGCTGTTAGGCATCTCCTGCCATGCCTGTGAAGCGAGAGAATTTATCGATACCTTTCACTCTGGCATAACGTCTCTGGTGATTGGTACACTATGTGATCAAAAGTATCCAGACACCTGGCTGAAAACGACTTACAAGTTCATGGCCCCTCCATTGGTAAAGCTGGTATTCAACATGGTGATTGCCCACCCTTAGCTTTGATGCCAGCTTCCACTCTTGCAGGCATACATTCAGTCAGGTGCTAGAAGGTTTCTTGGGCAATGGCAGCCCATTCTTCATGTAGTGCTGCACTGAGGAGAGGTATTGATGTTGGTCAGTGAGGCCTGACTCAAAGCCGGTATCCCAAAACATCCCAAAGGTGTACTATAGGATTCAGGTCAGGACTTTGTGCAGGGGCCAGTTGATTACAGGGATGTTATTGTCGTGTAACCACTCCACCACAGGCTGTGCATTATGAACAGGTGCTTGATCATGCTGAAAGATGCAATTGCCATCCCCAAATTGCTCTTCAACAGTGGGAAGCAAGAAGGTGCCTAAAACATCAACATAGGCCTGTGCTGTGACAGTGCCATGCAAAACAACAAGAGTTGCAAGCTCCCTTCACAAAAAACATGACCACACCATAACACCACTGCCTCTGAATTTTGCTTTGGCACTACACATGCTGGCAGATGACGTTCACCAGGTGTTTGCCATACCCACACCCTGCCATTGGATCGTCACATTGTGTACCGTGATTCGTCACTCCATACAATGTTTTTCCACTGTTCAGTTGTACAATGTTTATGCTCCTTACACCAAGTGATGTGTCATTAGGCATTTACTGGCATGATGTGTGGCTTATGGGCAGCCGCTCGACCATGAAATCCAAGTTTTCTCACCTTTGGCCTAACTGTCACAGTACTTGCAGTTGATCCTGATACAGTTTGGAATTCCTGTATGATGGTCTGGATAGATGTCTGAGTATTACACATTACGATCCTCTTCAACTATCAGCGGTCTCTGTCAGTCAACAGATGAAGCAAGCCTGTACAATTTTGCACCGTATGTACCCCTTCACGTTTCCACTTCATTATCATATCAGAAACAGTGGAACTAGAGATGTTTAAGAGTGTGGAAATCTCACATACAGACATATGACACATGTGACACCCAATCATCTGACCACATTTGAAGTCTGTGAGTTTCGTGGAGTGCCCCATTCTGCTCTCTCACAATGTCTAATGACTACTGAGGTCGCTGATATGAAGTACCTGGCAGTTGGTGGCAGCACAATGCACCTAATATGAAAAATTTATGTTTTTGGGGGTATCCGGATACTTTTAATTACATAGTGTATCTACGGCTCAGGTGTCCCTGCCTGACAGGCAAGGCAACGTATTCATAGACTCTGAGTCCAACGCACGATTCACTGTAGCCCAAGCAGGAAGCAAAAAGGCATTTCTAACAACATGGCCACCGCATTAACTGTCAACACGTCCGCCTTGATGCTCCACGTGGACCCAGTTCCTGTAGGCACTCTCTTGTCCATTACATGGAGCTGTCTGCAAAATGTCGCTCAGCTAACAACTAGCCATAGCTCATGGGTGAACCTCTATCCTCGTGGAGTAATACGATCCACAAATACCAGGCAATGGGTCAAAGATGTTATGCCAGAGTGGCAGGTAAAAATAAAGGCTTTCACATGCCTCAGTTTGTATATCTGAAACATATGATGGTTGTATAAACACTAGCATTCTGGAATATTGAAAGTTTGTATAAATAATTGCACTCACTGACATGACAATATCAGCCAAAATGTTGATACTTTTATGGCATATGACGTGGTCAAACATCCAGAAGAATTTTATTGAAATGGACTCTGCCCTCAAAGGCAGAAATACTGTGTAGTTGTTACAGTTTAATATTTCCAAATATGGATGCCATCTGCTCCCTTATAATGCTCATGCCTCTTGCCATGCATGCTGCTGCCATGATGTGCGACCAATTGATTCCTGTCTCCCACACTGACTGCCCTCTCTACCCTTCAGCATGACATGAACACTATGTTGTGCTGGCCCTACACTGCTCCATGCCTGCCTACACAATGAGAAACAGTCCAGCCGCATCCCACTTGGGCCAGCCAAGATACGGATGGTCAGGCGAACTTGCCACACACATCACCCAACACTGATCAACCACCATGTCACCTCATTGACTTCAGCTCCACTACCTCACTTCCTTCACCAAACTTTGATCTGATGGGAGGGGGGGAAGGGGGGAGGGGCATTCTGAGATGATAACCAACATCAAACGTGTGGTTATCAACTTTTAGAAGAACTACTTTGATTCATAATTTTATGATCTATGGGTCAGTCTTGTATGAACGTCCATTATGTGTGCTTGCTTGTATCAATGTGTGTTGTTAAAAGTAATAAAGTGCTTCATCTCTATGTCTGACTGTGTATTGATCTCATCTGCCCAACAATTTGCCTTGGGAATAGGAATTGCCACAGATATAATGTTAAGCTTTCAGGCAGATACTTTGTCAATAAAACAGTTTGTAATTTTGGTTGGTCAGAATGCTAAACATTTTATTTCTTGAGAATCCTTTTGAAAAAAAAAAGGGGTAAGTCTTATAAACAGGGTCGTCTTATACCTGGGCAAGTATTGTATGTGGAAACTGGTTGAAGGGCATTGAAACAATGAGTAAGTGGTAATGAAATAATGCATAAGTGGTAAGGAGTTGGGTGTTCACACCTAGTTATGGAATGTGGAGGTCAAAGGCTTCCTCACTTGCTAAGGCAGGCTAGGTGGCAATCTGTGGCAGAACTGATGATAAGTATAGTGGTAGTTCATGTACAAGTGTTTTGGAGCACATCGTTCAGCGTACATTGTTGAACACTGCACTCCACAGCAGACAATCCCTAGACCAACATCATCATCAGATGTGACTGAAAAGGGCGCTGGATCATCAAGATTGTATTGTGGGTCAATGGAAAAGTGTTGTCTGGTTGGATAAATCACATTTCTTGTTATACCAGCTTTATGGTAGTGTCCAGCTACACCATCATCCAGGTGAATGACTGCTTGAAATATGCACCATGCCATGGACTTTTGCCAGTAGTAGTAGTAGTATTATGCTGTGGGGGATTTTTGCCTGGTCTTCCATGGCACCTGTGACTAATTGGGAGGAATCATGACAGATGTGGACTATGTGAATATCATTACACATCACTTCATGCTTTAGGTATTACCTGATTTTCCACCAGAAAAGCTGTCCATCTCCCATGCCCAGAATTGTGCAACAATGGTTTCATAGACATGACCGTGAAATGACAGTGATGTCATGACCATCAAATTTGCCTGATCTGAACCCAATGGAATCAATCTGGGACACTATCCATCTCCAGTTCTACACTCAGGTAGCACCAGCTCGTAATTAATGGGAAATGTGTGACCTGCTTTGCATAGTCGTTTGATGCCACGTACCTCTGGAAACCTATCATGGACTTACTGAACCTATGTCTTGCTGAACTGCTGATGCATTGTTTGACAAAGGTCACCCAGCCTGTTATTAAGCAGGTGGTCAATGTTTTGGTTCATCAGTATGTGTCATTTAATTTATAGTATACTAGGTGAGTATCCTCCATCATTGCCTGAATATGTATTTATTCCAATTCCATAAATTCGTCTCCCCCTGCTCTCTGACCATCTCCCCCTGTCCCTTACTTTGTCCATCTGCTACTGTCCCCTCTCTCTGTCCATCTGCTCCTCACCCCTCTGTCAATCTGCCTCTTCCCCCATTGTCAATCTCCTCCTCTTGCATCTACATCCATCTCCTCCTGCCACCACTATCTCCTCCTCACTCCCATTAAATTCATCTCCTCCTTCTCCTCTCTCTCCTTGTACATGTCCTTCTTTACCCACACTCTGTCCATCTCCTTCTCTTTCCTTCCTTCATCTATCTCCTTCTCCCCCTGTCTCTGTCCATCTCTTCCACTTCCCTTTCTCTATCTATTTACCCCTTCCCCAATATCTTGTGCCCATCTTCTCCTTCTCCCTCTCTATCTGTCCAGCTCTTCCTCTCTCCACATTATCACCACCACATCAGCAGGAGTTTACTGGTCCTTAACCCCACAGTATTTCTATCCAGACATTAACTAATATCTGTACTAAGTTTGGGTAAAATTGATCCAGTGGTTTATAAGGAGACATGGAAGATACATACATACATAAGCTTTTATGATATATATGGCTGTCATATTTCTGCTGAATCAATCATGTTTAATTGCTCCAAACATGTGACACTCAGTAAATCATCAACTGGTTTTAAAAGGGCTCTTGTATTGGAACAGATATTTAAATGAAATTTCCTGAACCATACTCCACTGCAGAGTGAAAATTCTTTCTGGATATTTCCATATACAATGATCAAATAAAAATGAAATTTAAATTATAAAATATCATATTTTGGGGTCTTCTGTTATTCACATAGGACATTTGAGTGTATATACCAGTGTTCAGTAGTAGGAGATAAACAGAACATAAGAAACAAAACTCAGAAAGTTATAAAATTTTTCAAGTAACTAATTTCCTGCTGATTTTATGTTGAATCAGCCCTCTGTAAACACAAATAGCACACAGTAGTATAAAGGTGGTGTACTGTTAATAAAGCATACAGAATTAGTTTTTAAGACTGTTTCAATTTGTTAACATATACCTTGACACATTACACAAAGATGAAGATTCTATGATCTATGGCACATGGTGAACAAGTGAAATAAAATAGAAAACTACGTGTTGTGAAGATTATTAAATTGTTTTAACAATATGACTTCTTTAAGCATTGTGTACAATGTCTGCAAGTGATGAGCACTCTAACACCTCCCCAAAGATTGGTCATTGGCACTTGGCAGGTTGAGTGGTGGAGATGGTAGTTGTGGTGGTGGTGGCAGTGATGGTGGTGGTGATAGGCCGGTGAGGCCCAGTGACACATTGATGACTTAGAGAAATATTTTCCTAGCTTCAGACATACACCACATTGTTAGCAATGTAAGTAACAGGTGCTCCACTTGGGTGAACCAGGCTGGCAAAGGTTCACAGGTGGCGGCTTTCGCCCTGGAAAGGAAATACTTGCATAGGCACCCCATGATGCTGACATCAGGGTGAGCAACAGCTGGCCCATCAGTGGGCCACAGCCTTGACATCAGTGGTACACACTGTGTTGTGCTGCAGCTGCATTCTGAAGTAGCAGATACCTGCACTTAGGTGACTCAGGACTGGTTTGAAATCCAATGCTGGGCAGAGGGAAGACTGTTGTGCATGGGTCTTGATCCAGTGCCCTCTAGGCCCTCTAACAGGAGATGGGTGGCAGCAGAATAGATGGTAGGTCAGTGATAGTGCTGTGGCACCAAGTCCTGCAAGCACACACAGTGCAGGAGGCAGCTGCCTGACCCAGTCTTGAATCCCTGACTGAAGTTGGCAGTGTCCCGTCTACTCATCATCTGGTGTGGAACTTGCATATTGGTGATGCTGCTGGACTCCAAATGAATCTGCCTCAAATTCCACTGCTGTTTATATGGCTCTGTGGCACATTTGTTGCACTAAATTACTGCACCCAGACAAGTAGCTCACAACAATTCTTGCCCTGGTGTGGTGACATGATTCCTCCTGCCATGGCTATTACCATTGCATGGTGCAATTTTCAGCTGAGTACTGCTAACTCATCTTGCAACCCTTTTGCATACATGTTATTCAGACACATGTGATATCACACAGCACTTACCAAACAGCAGTTGCTACTGCAATACTTCGTGGTGGCTTCTTCCATATTGCTCTAAATTCTACTAAAACTGGGCATTGACACTATGATTGGAAAACAATGCTTGTTCAGTTTTGTACTGTATGAACTGAAACACCTTTAGTCTATGTGGTGTGCCAACGGATAACAGCAAACTGATTAGAATGCATTAAGTTTATGAGCATATATATTGGTGGAATCGTGACTGCAAAAATCTTATAATACACCTGCGAAAACGTTTAGGTTTATCTGGTTTTGCTGTAGAAATAATTGCTTTGCCTAATTTCATTCTTCCTATGAGATAATATTTTGGTGTTACAGCTCTCTTAATAAGAAACTATTCATTGCACATGTAGCTGGTCAGGAGTGCAATGACTGCTCATGGATGGTGGGTGCCATCTTAATGTATGTCAGGAGATGCTTAACTCCCACCTGTGGCAGCCTGGGTTCACGTGATAGCAAGGAAAACAGAATGTTGTAGCAGGCTGTAGAGAAACAATCAATGAACAAAACAATTCTTTATTAATCTAACTGATTTGGACAATTATATGAGTGCATGCTCATCTCAGGAAATGCTTGATGTTGTCTCTTGATATTTCCTCTCAATATGACAGGTGAGGTACATATAGTAAACAACCTACAGCATATGCATGCTGCCCAGGAGGTGGTGTTTCAGGTCAGCATTGGTGACATATTAGGCTTTGAGTGATTGGCAGCAGACACAGTCCTTAGAAGCCAGTGGCAAGGCAGCAAAGGCATCTTACACTGTAGCCAGAAGTGTCCCTATGGCATGATGGCAGGCAGTGCTGCCAGGGAGATGAATTGTGGACTGTGTTGCTGCATTACAATCAAGGCATAGATTCCAGTGCTGCATCCAACAAATACTGGGTGCTACAACATTGCCCAGTTGTTTGGAATTTATGATGAGCTTGTCCTAGTTGTTTAAACAGCACTTCCTGACACTGAGTGTGTGGAAGAAGCCATGTTTCTGCACCATACAGAATTGTCTCAAACATAAGCCATTGCCCAAGGTCTGGCTGCTGCTATATGGTAGTGGGTTGAGCCACAGAAACTTCCTGGATGATGGTTGCTGTTTCAGGCCATAGACTTAAGGGAGTTTGAAGGCATGGGAGCAGCTGCTTCTGCTGAGTTGATGCATTGACAGGTTGTTGACTGGTGGAGAAAGTTGTGAATGTCCTAGACTCAGGCCATGGGGGGCTGGCTTGTGTGCTTCAACAATACAGACTGATGTACCATGGGTAAAACCACATTGGAGGCTATTTGTAGAGAGGTTTGACTATTGTATGGTTCCTGAAGAGAGGCAGTGATTACTGTGCAACAGTGTGAATGACTAACTAATCTGACCTTGTAAAATTATCCATCATCATCTTACTCTCTTGATACTGTGAATAGTTCAGATAAAGGGATAATTATGGCCACTACATTTCCCAAGGACATGCAGGCCTACTGTATGGTTTAATGATAATGTAATCATTTGGGGTAACATATTCTGGAAGTAAAGTAGTTTCATATTTGTATCTCTGGCTGGGGCTATTCAAAAGGACATTGTCACCCCTTAATTGTATACATAGGTTAGAGTTTATACATATATAAGAAAAACTTTGAAAAAAGAAATGGATAGGTTGAAGTTAGATATCGTGGGATATAATAGGAATTAGCAGAGTGCAGCAGCAGGAAGAACAGGACTTCAGATCAGGTGATTACAGGTTTATCAACACAAAATTAAATATGGAGAAATACAGGAGATGGTCTGGTAATGAATGAGAAAGTAGGAATATGGGTAGGTTGCTATGAACACAATGCTGAACATATTACAGTAGCTGATCCAGGGACAAAGCCAACACTCACCATTGCAGTAAAAGTTTATATGCCTACTAGTTCCACAGATGGAGAAGATAACGAAAGAATGTATGATATGGTAAAAGCAATAACTCAGATATGTTAAGCGATTTAAAAGAGAGAACATGCCCAGGGGGGAAGTAATGAAATGGGAAGGAAGCCATCTAGTATAATTTTGCACTGAACACGACTGAATCATTTTGAATCATTGTTAACACTTGGTTGAGTATCATGAAAGAAGTCTGTATGTGAGGAAAAGACTTTGAGATACTACAATATTTCAGCTAATTTGTATAATGGTAAAACAGAGATTTATAAACTACATTTTAACTGAAAAACTTTTCCAGGTGCATGTGTGAACTCTGACCATAATTTATTGGTTATCAAATTCAGATTAGAGCTGGAGAAACTGTACAAAGACAGGAAATATAGAAGTACTAAGCAAAGAAGGGAAGACTGAAATGTGGAAGAAATATATAAGAGGACTATGTAAAAGAGGCAAACTCGAGAACTATATTATGGAAAGGGAAGAGAAAGTGAATGAAACTGAGATGGGGATATGCTTCTGAGAAATAATTTGACAGAGCACAGAAATAATGAAGTTGAAACAAGGAACCTGTAGTAAAGACACTGTCACAGATCTTTGGGAGAACCAACAATGGCAAAACTATTCCACCTGATATGCAAGATATGAGATAGGCAAAATACCCTCTGTCCTCAAGAACAATGTAGTAATCACAATTCCAAAGAAGGCAAGTGCTAACAAGTGTGAATATTACCAAACAACCAAAAAAACTGACCACAGGGATGATCAGCTTGAGTTCTGAGCAAATGAATGAACACACAAGGCAATACTGACCCTAAGACTTCTCTTAGGAATTGACTGACGAAATGTAAACTTACAAGTGTAGCATTTCTAGATTTAGAATAAGCTTTTAACAATGTTGAGTGGAGCATTCTCTTTGAAATTCTGAAAGTTGCATGGATAAAATACAGGGAATGAAATGTTAACTACACCTTGTACAAAAACTAGACTGTATTTACAACAGTTAAAGGACACGAAAGGAAGTAATAGTTGAAAGGAAGTGAAAGAGAGCTGTAGGATATCCCTGATGTTACTCAATTTTTGTACTGAGTGAGCTGTAAAGCCAACCAAAGAGAAATTTAGAAAAGTATTTTAAGTTATCAGTATGGGGAAAGAAATAAAATTTTAAAGTTTATTGATGACATTGTAATTCCGTCAGAGATAGAAAAGAAGCATCAAAAAATGTAAAACAAAGAAAATGGAGTGATGTCAAACTAAAGCAGGTCATGACAAGGGAATTAGATGGGAAACAGAACACAAAAAGTAATAAATCACTTACTATTTCAGCAGCAAACTAAAGAAAATAGAAATGATATAACATGTAGACTGCTAATAGTACAAAAAAGTTCCTGAAAAAGAGAAACTGTCAACACAGAATATAAATCCAATGGTAAAGAAGACTTTTCTAAACAGATTTGTTTGGGTTGTAGTGTTGTACAGAAGTGAAATGTGGATATCTAGCACTTTAGAGAAGGAAATAGAACCCTCAGAAATGCAGTGCCACAGAAGAATGTTGAGCATTACATGTAGCCAGAATGGACCTGTACCAAACAGGACTGGTGAGATAAATGTACTAACTGATCTTGGATCATATGAGATGACCAATTCCCACGTTGAAGACTCAATCACCCAGAAATCCACTGCTGTGTGAAAATGTTTAACTGTCAACATATATAAACACATTACGTAATAACTATGATGATTTTGGACTTTTTGAAAAGATATCCAATGGTAAAAAATTATTAGTACTCTGCTTTTGTAATACATGTTTCAAAGGTAATTCGCGTAAATAGATCCATATATGACATTATTTTCTTTGTATCTTTTGGTATGACCAGTATATTTGAAACGGCAATAAAAACTAAATGAGCAGCGATAGAAATACACCGTTTGTTGCAATATGCTTGGGACAACAGTACATTTTCAGGCAGACAAACTTTCGAAATTACAGTAGTTACAATTTTCAACAACAGATGGCGCTGCAAGTGATTTGAAAGATATAGAAGACAACGCAGTCTGTGGGTGCGCCATTCTGTACATCGTCTTTCTGCTGTAAGCGTGTGCTGTTCACAACGTGCAAGTGTGCTGTAGACAACATGGTTTACTCCTTAGAACAGAGGATTTTTCTGGTGTTGGAATTCCACCGCCTAGAACACAGTGTTGTTGCAACAAGACGAAGTTTTCAGTGGAGGTTTAATGTAACCAAAGGACCAAAAAGCGATACAATAAAGGATCTATTTGAAAAATTTCAATGGACTGGGAACGTGACGGATGAACGTGCTGGAAAGGTAGGGCGACCGCGTATGGCAACCACAAAGGGCAACGTGCAGCTAGTGCAGCAGGTGATCCAACAGCGGCCTCGGGTTTCCGTTCGCCGTGTTGCAGCTGCGGTCCAAATGACGCCAACGTCCACATATCATCTCATGCGCCAGAGTTTACACCCCTATCCATACAAAATTCAAACGCGGCAACCCCTCAGCGCCGCTACCATTGCTGCATGAGAAACATTCGCTATCGATATAGTGCACAGGATTGATGACGGCGATATGCATGTGGGCAGCATTTGGTTTACTGACGAAGCTTATTTTAACCTGGACGGCTTCGTCAATAAACAGAACTGGTGCATATGGGGAACCGAAAAGCCCCATGTTGCAGTCCCATCGTCCCTGCATCCTCAAAAAGTACTGATCTGGGCCGCCATGTCTTCCAAAGGAATCATTCGCCTATTTTTCAGATCCGAAACGATTACTGCATCACGCTATCTGGACATTCTTCGTGAATTTGTGGTGGTATGAACTGCCTTAGATGACACTGCGAACACCTCGTGGTTTATGCAAGATGGTGCCCGGCCACATCGCACGGCCGACGTCTTTAATTTCCTGAATGAATATTTCGATGATCGTGTGATTGCTTTGGGCTATCCGAAACATACAGGAGGCGGCGTGGATTGGCCTCCCTATTCGCCAGACATGAACCCCTGTGACTTCTTTCTGTGGGGACACTTGAAAGACCAGGTGTACCGCCAGAATCCAGAAACAATTGAACAGCTGAAGCAGTACATCTCATCTGCATGTGAAGCCATTCCGCCAGTCACGTTGTCAAAGGTTTCGGGTAATTTCATTCAGAGACTACGCCATATTATTGCTACGCATGGTGGATATGTGGAAAATATCATACTATAGAGTTTCCCAGACCGCAGCGCCATCTGTTGTTGAAAATTGTAACTACTGTAATTTCGAAAGTTTGTCTGCCTGAAAATGTACTGTTGTCCCAAGCATATTGCAACAAACGGTGTATTTCTATCGCTGCTTGTTTAGCGTTTATTGCCGTTTCAAATATACCGGTCATTTTTGAAACACACTGTATATATATATATATATATATATATATATATATATATATATATATATATATATATATATATATACTCCTGGAAATGGAAAAAAGAACACATTGACACCGGTGTGTCAGACCCACCATACTTGCTCCGGACACTGCGAGAGGGCTGTACAAGCAATGATCACACGCACGGCACACCAGGAACTGCGGTGTTGGCCATCGAATGGCGCTAGCTGCGCAGCATTTGTGCACCGCCGCCGTCAGTGTCAGCCAGTTTTCCGTGGCATACGGAGCTCCATCGCAGTCTTTAACACTGGTAGCATGCCGCGACAGCGTGGACGTGAACCGTATGTGCAGTTGACGGACTTTGAGCGAGGGCGTATAGTGGGCATGCGGGAGGCCGGGTGGACGTACCGCCGAATTGCTCAACACGTGGGGCGTGAGGTCTCCACAGTACATCGATGTTGTCGCCAGTGGTCGGCAGAAGGTGCACGTGCCCGTCGACCTGGGACCGGACCGCAGCGACGCACGGATGCACGCCAAGACCGTAGGATCCTACGCAGTGCCGTAGGGGACCGCACCGCCACTTCCCAGAAAATTAGGGACACTGTTGCTCCTGGGGTATCGGCGAGGACCATTCGCAACCGTCTCCATGAAGCTGGGCTACGGTCCTGCACACCGTTAGGCCGTCTTCCGCTCACGCCCCAACATCGTGCAGCCCGCCTCCAGTGGTTTCGCGACAGGCATGAATGGAGGGACGAATGGAGACGTGTCGTCTTCAGCGATGAGAGTCGCTTCTGCCTTGGTGCCAATGATGGTCGTATGCGTGTTTGGCACCGTGCAGGTGAGCGCCACAATCAGGACTGCATACGACCGAGGCACACAGGGCTAACACCCGGCATCATGGTGTGGGGAGCGATCTCCTACACTGGCCGTACACCACTGGTGATCGTCGAGAGGACACTGAATAGTGCACGGTACATCCAAACCGTCATTGAACCCATCGTTCTACCATTCCTAGACCGGCAAGGGAACTTGCTGTTCCAACTGGACAATGCACGTCCGCATGTATCCCGTGCCACCCAACGTGCTCTAGAAGGTGTAAGTCAACTACCCTGGCCAGCAAGATCTCCGGATCTGTCCCCCATTGAGCATGTTTGGGACTGGATGAAGCGTCGTCAAAGTTTGGTACAGATTTATTGATGACATTTTCATGATCTGGACTCACAGTGAAGAAGAACTCCAGAATTTCCTCTCCAACCTCAACTCCTTTGGTTCCATCAGATTCACCTGGTCCTACTCCAAATCCCATGCCACTTTCCTTGACGTTGACCTCCACCTGTCCAATGGCCAACTTCACACGTCCGTCCACATCAAACCCACCAACAAGCAACAGTACCTCCATTATGACAGCTGCCACCCATTCCACATCAAACGGTCCCTTCCCTACAGCCTAGGTCTTCGTGGCAAACGAATCTGCTCCAGTCCGGAATCCCTGAAACATTACACCAACAACCTGACAACAGCTTTCGCATCCCGCAACTACCCTCCCGGCCTGGTACAGAAGCAAATAACCAGAGCCACTTCCTCATCCCCTCAAACCCAGAATCCCCCACAGAAGAACCACAAAAGTGCCCCACTTGTGACAGGATACTTTCCGGGACTGGACCAGACTCTGAATGTGGCTCTCCAGCAGGGATACGACTTCCTCAAATCCTGCCCTGAAATGAGATCCATCCTTCATGAAATCCTCCCCACTCCGCCAAGAGTGTCTTTCCGCCGTCCACCTAACCTTCGTAACCTGTTAGTTCATCCCTATGAAATCCCCAAACCACCTTCCCTACCCTCTGGCTCCTATCCTTGTAACCGCCCCCGGTGCAAAACCTGTCCCATGCACCCTCCCACCACCACCTACTCCAGTCCTGTAACCCGGAAGGTGTACACGATCAAAGGCAGAGCCACGTGTGAAAGCACCCACGTGATTTACCAACTGACCTGCCTACACTGTGATGCATTCTATGTGGGAATGACCAGCAACAAACTGTCCATTCGCATGAATGGACACAGGCAGACAGTGTTTGTTGGTAATGAGGACCACCCTGTGGCTAAACATGCCTTGGTGCACAGCCAGCACATCTTGGCACAGTGTTACACCGTCCGGGTTATCTGGATACTTCCCACCAACACCAACCTATCCGAACTCCGGAGATGGGAACTTACCCTTCAGTATATCCTCTCTTCTCGTTATCCGCCAGGCCTCAATCTCCGCTAATTTCTAGTTGCCGCCACTCATACCTCACCTGTCTCTCAACAACTTCTTTGCCTCTACTCTTCCACCTCGACTGACATCTCTGCCCAAACTCTTTGTCTTTAAATATGTCTGCTTGTGCCTGTATGTGTGGATGGATATGAGTGTGTGTGCGACTGTATACCTGTCCTTTTTTCCCCCTAAGGTAAGTCTTTCCGCTCCCGGGATTGGAATGACTCCTTACCCTCTCCCTTAAAACCCACATCCTTTCGTCTTTCCCTCTCCTTCCCTCTTTCCTGATGAGGCAACAGTTTGTTGCGAAAGCTTGAATTTTGTGTGTATATTTGTGGTTGTTTGTGTGTCTATCGACCTGCCAGCGCTTTTTTTTTGGTAAGTCTCATCATCTTTCTTTTTATATATATATATATATATATATATATATATATATATATATATATATATATATATATATATAAACAAAGATGATGTGACTTACCAAATGAAAGTCCTGGCAGGTCGACAGACACACAAACAAACACAAACATACACACAAAATTCAAGCTTTCGCAACAAACTGTTGCCTCATCAGGAAAGAGGGAAGGAGAGGGAAAGACGAAAGGATGTGGGTTTTAAGGGAGAGGGTAAGGAGTCATTCCAATCCCGGGAGCGGAAAGACTTACCTTAGGGGGAAAAAAGGACGGGTATACACTCGCACACACACACATATCCATCCATACATATACAGACACAAGCAGACACATTTAAAGACCAGATCTCCAGTTGCTTTCTAGTTCACCTTTATCTCTCCCCGTATATTTTTATTTTCATTTTCATTTCAGCCTCATGTTACACTTTCCACCTTCTAATACCATGTCACCCTCACAACATCCCCACAACCACCCCATTAAGTTTTATTTACATTCCCTCCGCAAACATGCCTTCGCCATAGCCAGATTACACTCCCATATTTTATTTTCTCAGACTTGTCTGACATTTGATATTACCCCCAAAGGCCTCACACTTAAAGTTACCATCTGTGGCTTTAACCTTTTTTTAAAAAGGCCTGTGTCTGTGTATGTGCGGATGGATATGTGTGTGTGCGCGCGAGTGTATACCTGTCCTTTTTTCCCCTTAAGGTAAGTCTTTCCGCTCCCGGGATTGGGATGACTCCTTACCCTCTCACTTAAAACCCACATCATTTCGTCTTTCCCTCTCCTTCCCTCTTTCCTGATGAAGCAACCATTGGTTGCGAAAGCTAGAATTTTGTGTGTATGTTTGTGTTTGTTTGTGTGTCTATCGACCTGCCAGCACGTTCGTTTGGTAAGTCACATCATCTTTGTTTTTAGATATATTTTTCCCACGTGGAATATATATATATATATATATATATATATATATATATATATATATATATATATATATCCATCCACACATACAGTTGGGTGTCTGTATGTGTGGATGGATATGTGTGTGTGTGTGCGAGTGTATACCTGTCCTTTTTTCCCCCTAAGGTAAGTCTTTCCGCTCCCGGGATTGGAATGACTCCTTATCCTCTCCCTTAAAACCCACATCCTTTCGTCTTTCCCTCTCCTTCCCCTCTTTCCTGAAGAGGCAACAGTTTGTTGCGAAAGCTTGAATTTTGTGTGTATATTTGTGTTTGTGTGTCTATCGACCTGCCAGCGCTTTTGTTTGGTAAGTCTCATCATCTTTCTTTTTAGATATATTTTTCCACGTGGAATGTTTTCCTCTGTTATATATATATATATATATATATATATATATATATATATATATATATATATATATATATATATATAAAAACAAAGATGATGAGACTTACCAAACAAAAGCGCTGGCAGGTCGATAGACACACAAACAAACACAAACATACACACAGAATTCAAGCTTTCGCAACAAACGGTTGCTTCATCAGGAAAGAGGGAAAGACGAAAGGATGTGGTCTCTAAGGGAGAGGATAAGGAGTCATTCCAATCCTGGGAGCGGAAAGACCCACCTTAGGGGGAAAAAGGGACAGGTACACACTTGCACACGAGTTTGGGCTTTTGTTTGGTAAGTTACATCATCTTGGTGATGTAACTTACCAAAAGAAAGCATTGGTATGTTGATAGAGACACTAACAAACACACACACACACAAAATTCAAGCTTTCGCAATATATGTGCGGATGGACACGTGCGTGTGCGCGAGTGCACACCCGTCCCCTCCTCTCCATAAGGCAAGGCCAGACATACCAACAATTAAAGGGAACAGCCATGGGTACCAGGATGGCCCCCTCGTATGCCAACCTATTCATGGGTCGCTTAGAGGAAGCCTTCTTAGTTACCCAGGCCTGCAAACTGAAAGTTTGGTACAGATTTATTGATGACATCTTCATGATCTGGACTCACAGTGAAGAAGAACTCCAGAATTTCCTCTCCAACCTCAACTCCTTTGGTTCCATCAGATTCATCTGGTCCTACTCCAAATCCCATGCCACTTTCCTTGACGTTGACCTCCATCTGTCCAATGGCCAGCTTCACACGTCTGTCCACATCAAACCCACCAACAAGCAACAGTAACTCCATTATGACAGCTGCCGCCCATTCCACATCAAACGGTCCCTTCCCTACAGCCTAGGTCTTTGTGGCAAACGAATCTGCTTCAGTCCGGAATCCCTGAAGCATTACACCAACAACCTGACAACAGCTTTCGCATCCCGCAACTACCCTCCCGACCTGGTACAGAAGCAAATAACCAGAGCCACTTCCTCATCCCCTCAAACCCAGAACCTCCCACAGAAGAACCACAAAAGTGCCCCACTTGTGACAGGATACTTTCCAGGACTGGATCAGACTCTGAATGTGGCTCTGCAGCAGGGATACGACTTCCTCAAATCCTGCCCTGAAATGAGATCCATCCTTCATGAAATCCTCCCCACTCCACCAAGAGTGTCTTTCCGCCGTCTACCTAACCTTCGTAACCTCTTAGTTCATCCCTATGAAATCCCCAAACCACCTTCCCTACCCTCTGGCTCCTACCCTTGTAACTGCCCCTGGTGTAAAACCTGTCCCATGCACCCTCCCACCACCACCTACTCCAGTCCTGTAATCCGGAAGGTGTACACGATCAAAGGCAGAGTCACGTGTGAAAGCACCCACATGATTTACCAACTGACATGCCTACAGTGTGAAGCTTTCTATGTGGGAATGACCAGCAACAAACTGTCCATTCACATGAATGGACACAGGCAGAAAGTGTTTGTTGGTAATGAGGATCACCCTGTGGCTAAACATGCCTTGCTGCACGGCCAGCACATCTTGGCACAGTGTTACACCGTCCGGGTTATCTGGATACTTCCCACTAACACCAACCTGTCAGAACTCCGGAGATGGGAACTTGCCCTTCAGTATATCCTCTCTTCTCGTTATCTGCCAGGCCTCAACCTCCGCTAATTTCAAGTTGCCGCCGCTCATATCTCACCTGTCTTTTAACAACATCTTTGCCTCTGTACTTCCGCCTCGACTGACACCTCTGCCCAAACTCTTTGCCTTTACAAATGTCTGCTTGTGTCTGTGTATGTGCGGATGGATGTGTGCGAGTGTGTGCCTGTCCTCTTTTCCCCCTAAGGTGGGTCTTTCCGCTCCCGGGATTGGTGTGGCTCCTTGCCCTCTCCCTTGGAGCCCGCATCCTTTCGTCTTTCCCTCTCCTTCCCTCTTTCGTGGTGGGGTGGCCATTGGTTGCGAGGGCCGGAATTTTGTGTGTGTGTTTGTGTTTGTTTGTGTGTCTGTCGACCCGCTAGCGCTTTTGTTTGGTGGGTCTCATCATCTTTGTTTTTGGATGTTCCGCGTGGGAGGGGTGTATCTGGAAACAAGGGTGATGTGGCTTGCCAGGCGGAGGTGTTGGTATGTTGATGGAGACACTGATAGGCACGGGCACACGTGCAGAATTCAGGCTTTCGCGGCCCCCGGTTACTTCGTCGGGGGGGAGGGGGAGGGACGAGGGGATGTGGGTTTTGAGGGGGAGGGTGTGGAGTTGTTCCAGTCCCGGGGGCGGGAGGACTTGCCTTATGGGGGGGGGGGGGGGACAGGTGTGCACTCGCACACACACACGTGTCCATCCGCACATATATTGCGAAAGCTTGAATTTTGTGTGTGTGTTTGTGTTTGTTAGTGTCTCTATCAACATACGAACGCTTTCTTTTGGTAAGTTACATCACCAAGATGACATAACTTACCAAACGAAAACCCAAACTCTTTGCCTTTACATATGTCTGCTTGCGTCTGTATATGTGTGGATGGGTATGTGTGTGTGTGTGTGAGTGCATACCTGTCCTTTTTTCCCTCAAGGTAAGTCTTTACGCTCCAGGGATTGGAATGACTCCTTAAACCCACCCCCCCACCCCCACCTGGTCCGTGACCGATCTTTTCTTATTGTTAATATTTACATTAATGAGGAAAAACAGCTTATTATGAGCATAAAATGACATAATTAACAATATAAGATGATTTCCTGAACACAGTCAAATACCCTATTATAACTTTTCGCAGTCGTATCGTCATTGCTGCGTATAAACACATGCACGAATTTGATGGCAACATTCTGTCAAATGAAAGCAATTGGTGAACTAATTTTGAAGATATAAGAATGGAAACAAATGAATATTATCATTTTTATAGCTTATTTTACATTAGCAGACAATCACAGAGTTTTTCAAGTGCACGTGTCATATTTGAAGAATAGTTTTTAGGTAATGCAGTATGTTACTTCATTAAACACACTTAACACATAGCGATACACAATTAAACTAAAAAGACTCTGGTTATTTGCTTCTGTACCAGGTCGGGAGGGTAGTTGCGGGATGCGAAAGCTGTTTTCAGGTTGTTGGTTTAATGGTTCAGGGATTCCGGACTGGAGCAGATTCATTTGCCATGAAGACCTAGGCTGGGAAGGGACCGTTTGATGTGGAATGGGTGGCAGCTGTCATAATGGAGGTACTGTTGCTTGTTGGTGGGTTTGATGTGGAATGACGTGTGAAGCTGGCCATTGGACAGGTGGAGGTCAACGTCAAGGAAAGTGGCATGGGATTTGGAGTAGGACCAGGTGAATCTGATGGAACCAAAGGAGTTGAGGTTGGAGAGGAAATTCTGGAGTTCTTCTTCACTGTGAGTCCAGATCATGAAGATGTCATCAATAAATCTGTACCAAACTTTGGGTTGGCAGGCCTGGGCAACCAAGAATGCTTCCTCTAAGTGACCGATGAATAGGTTGGCGTACGAGGGGGCCATCCTGGTACCCATGGCTGTTCCCTTTAATTGTTGGTATGTCTGGCCTTCGAAAGTGAAGAAGTTGTGGGTCAGGATGAAGCTGGCTAAGGTTGGATGTCAGAAATTCCTGGAAAGTTAGGAGAGAGTGATTTTGAGGAAGAGGAGGTGGGTCCCGCTGTGATGGAGGACGGAACTGTTCCAGGCAGGGTTCAATTTGGATAGTGTCTTGGGGAGTTGGACCATTAGGAGTAGGATTAGGATCATTTTTCTTCATGGCAAAGTGATATTTCCAGCAGAGAGTACGGGTGTAGGACGGTAAATCTTTGACAAGGGCTGTTTGGTTGAATCTGGGAGTGGGGCTGAAGGTGAGGCCTTTGGATAGGACAGAGGTTTCGGATTGGGAGAGTGGTTTGGAGGAAAGGTTAACTACTGAATTAGGGTGTTGTGGTTCCAGATTGTGTTGATTGGAATTTTAAGGTTTTGGGGGGAGTGGAGCTGGAAGTGGGAGATTGAGTAGATGGGAGAGACTGGGTCTGTGTGCAATGAGAGGAGGTTGAGGTTTGCTGGAAAGGTTGTGAAGGGTGAGTGAGTTGCCTTTCCGGAGGTGGGAAACCAGGAGATTGGATAGTTTTTTGAGGTGGAGGGTGGCATGCTGTTCTAATTTGTGATTGGCCTGTAGGAGGATGCTCTGAATAGCTGGTGTGGATGTGGGAGAGTAAAGATTGAGGACTTTTAATAAGGATAGGAGTTGACGGGTGTGTTCATTGGCTGAGTTTTTGTGTAGGTGAAGGATTAGGTGGGTGAGGGCAATGGATTGTTCAGTTTGGAACTGGTATAGAGACTGATGGAAAGAAGGATTACAGCCAGAGATGGGAACTTTAAGTGTGAGGCCTTTGGGGGTAATGCCAAATGTCAGAAGAGCCTGAGAAAAAATATGGGAGTGTAATCTGGCTAGGGCAAAAGCAAAGATGATGTGACTTACCGTGCGGGGGCGCTGGCGGGTCGATGGAGGCACGGGCAGGCACATGCATGCACACGGGATTCTGGCCTTCGCGACCAATGGTTGCTTCATCTGGAGGTAAGGGGGGGGGGAGGGGGGGACGGGGGGATGTGGGTTTTAAGGGAGAGGCAAACTCTTTGCCTTTACAAATGTCTGCTTGTGTCTGTGTATGTGCGGATGGATATGTGTGTGTGTGCGAATGTATACCTGTCCTTTTTTCCCCCTAAGGTAAGTCTTTCCGCTCCCAGGATTGGAATGACTCCTTACCCTCTCCCTTAAAACCCACATCCTTTCGTCTTTCCCTCTCCTTCCCACTTTCCTGACGAAGCAACCATTGGTTGCGAAAGCTAGAATTTCATGTGTATGTTTGTGTTTGTTTGTGCGTCGATCGACCTGTAGATAGGCACAATAAAAAAACACACAAAATTTCAATAATAGGTGTAAAGCAAAATGTAGGCCTATAGATAGAGAGATACTGAATGAAATGTGTTTGGCTGCCAAGAGGGCAATGCATGAAGCCTTCAATGACTACCGTAGCAGAATATAGTCAGGTTATCTTTCACATAACTCAAATAAATTATGGCCATATGAAAAGGCTGTTAGTGGCACCAAAATCAGTGTCCAGTTCCTAATGAATGTGACAGGAACTGAAATTGGGGGTAGCAAAGCAAAAGCTGAAATGTGGTCCATAAACGTTCCCAGGATAATAATCGGTTGTATTCATATCGGGTTTCTATCCAAAACATATCATCATCTGGACACAGTATTTTGGTGGTCCACCTGGCTGCCATCTTCAGCTGAGTAGGCCATCGCACTATCTCGCTGGAACTGAAATCAAACACGATGCAGCGAATCCTTACTGAAGGACATAAAATGTTGAATGGTGAGACACAAGTGGTTGCCCCTGTTTTGTGGTATTGGGACTGTTTAGTGAAAGAAGCCACTGAAATCTGGCTTTCTGACAATATTAATTGTATAAACAGAGATAAGGGGTATCCTTTAAATAAGAATAGCACACCTGCTCTGTTTGGCATTAAGAAACAACAGTTCTTGTTTCGGTCTTCAAAAACTGTCAGTAGTGTTTGATATCAATTTATCATTCCCACAAGCTTTCACTACTGGTGCACTGTTGTGCCTGTCACCAGAGGGCAGTTATGTTCACACACATGGGGTGAACCCATGGTCAGTGTATAAAGGAGCTGCTGAGGCATTTAATTTCAGTTCCAGTGATACAGTGCGATGGCCTACTCACCTGGAGATGGTGGCTAGGTGGACTGCCGAAATATTGTGTTTAGATGATGATATGTTTTGACTGGAGATCCAATATGAATACAACAAAAAGCTGAAATGCTTGATTCCATTTTCAAATATTCTTTTATAAAGGAAAACCTAGGAGAATTGCCTCAATTTAATCCTCGTACCACTGAAAAGATGAATGAAATAGTATTAGTGTCAGTGGTGTTGAGAAACAGCTGAAATTATTAAAACTGAAAAAAATCTCCATTCCCCAATGGAATGCCTGTCAGATTCTATACTGAATTTGTGGTTGAGTTGGTCCCTCCTCTAACTATAATCTATTGTGGATCCCTCAAACAAAAAACCATGCCCACTTCTTGGGAAAAGGCACAGGTCACACCCGTCTACAAGAAGGGTAGTAGAAGTGATCCACAAACTACTGTCCAATATCCTTGACATCTATTTGTTGTAGAATCTTAGAACATATTCTGAGTTCAAACATAATGAGGTATCTTGAACAGAATGACCTTCTCAGTGCCAACCACCATGGATTTCAAAAACATTGATCATATGAAACCCAACTCCACTTTTCTTACATGACATACTGAAAGCCTTGGATTAAGGCAACCACGTAGATGCAGTATTTCTTGATTTCCAAAATGCATTTGAATCAGTACTGCACCTACACTTACTGACAAAAGTATGATCATATGGGGTATCAAGTGAAATTTGTGACTGCATTGAGGACTTTTTCGGCAAGGAGGACACAACATGTTATCTTGGATGGAGAGCCACTGTCAGATGTAGAAGTAACTTTGGGTGCGACCCATGAAAGTATGTTGGGACCTTTGATGTTCATGTTGTATACTAATGATGTTGCAGACAATATTAACAGTAAAATAAGGCTTTTCTGAGATGAGGCATTTATCTATAACAAAGTACTATCTAAAAGAAGCTGCATAAATATTCAGTTAGATCTTCATAAGATTTCAATGTGGTGCAGAGGTTGCCAACTTATTCTAAATGTTCAGAAATGTAAAATTTTGCACTTCACAAAATGAAAAACATAGTATCCTATGACTATAATATCAATGAGTCACTGTTGGAATTGGCCAACTCATACAAATACCTGCGTGTAACACTTTGTAGGGATATGAATGGAATGATCACATAGGTTCATTGTGGGTAAAGCAGATGATAGACTTCAGTTCATTGGTAGAATACTGGGGAAGTGCAATCAGTGTACACAGGAGATTCTTACAAATCACTTGTGTGACCAGTTCTAGAATAATACTCAAGTTTGTGGTACCCGTAGCAGATAGGACTAACAGCAGATATTCAACATATACAGAAAAGGGCAGCACAAGTGATCACAGGTTTCTTTAATCCATGGGAGAGTGTCACAGAGATACTGAAAGACTCTGGAAGATAGGCATAAACTATCCGAAGAAAGTCTGTTAACATAGTTTAAAGAACTCTAGGAATATTCTATAACCCCCTATACACTGCTTACACAGGGAACATGGGGATAAACTTAGGATAATTACTACAAGCACAGAGGCATCATTCAAACAGTCATTCTCCCCATGCTCCATACGTGAATGGAACAGGAAGAAACCCTAATAACTGGTACAATGGGGTGTACCCTCTGCCATGCACCTCATGGTGGTTTGCAGAGTATAGATGTAGATGTAGATAGAGGTAGATGCTAAAAACGAGGAAACCAGATAAAACAGTCCTCCTATGTCACTAGGTAAAACATGTTGGTGGATGCTCCTTAAGAAGGATATCGCTAAAGTGTGCCCTGAAATTTTCACTGCTGTTTCAGTTCAGATTGCAGAATGTAGATAGTTTTAAGTTAGAATGGGCTAAGACCAGACAGGCAGCTCTAAAAGATTTTATGACAGACGTTAGCATTGTTGGTACCAAGCATTAGGCTTTAAGTAAATATCATCACTGTCAGGTGATGGCAGCTGCTTTCAGTTTGCAACTGTAACTCGGGAATGATGGATGACCCAGCTTGATGTTTTATTTTTTATGTTTTGTAGTTTGAGTTGACAATACATGTGTATGCCTTCTTTTTAAGTTGTGATGAGGCCCAAAGGCATAAATTTCTTTAAAAAAATAGGTTATAACTCAACAGTCTGTTATCCTTACATGTCTGTTGGTATAAGGAGGACTGTTTTATCTGGTTTCCTTACTTTTGGCACTTGAAAATAGGATAATGTTGTCCCAAACATATGGCAAGAATCACACAATTGACAACTGGGCTGAATATCCTCAATATTGCTGGAATGACAATTGTGTAATGTCTTCACATCAGTTAATCTGTGGGGAAGTGTTATGGAATTGCTGAAGAAACTGAACTGGCAGACTTTTGAAGATAGATTTAAATTATTACGGGAAAGCTCACTTACAAAGTTTCAAGAAATGGATTTAAATGATGACTCTAACAGTATACTACAACCCCCTAAGTATCATTTCTGTAGGGATCGTGAGGTCACTATTAGATTCATTGCACCATACATAGAAGCATTTAAACAGTTATTCATCCTTTGCCCCATGCATGAATGGAATGGAGAAAAGCCCTAATAACTGGTACAATGGAGTGTAACCTTGCCATGCACTTCACAGTGATTTGCAGAATACAGATGTTAATGTAGAAAGAATGACGAGGTATTAAACTTAGTTGGAAAGAATAGGTTTTTATGGCACAGTTTGATTAAAAGAAGGTATTGATTTACAAGACAAGTGTGACCAGGGAGTGAGATAGTAAAAACTGCAGAGGAAGTTCAAGTCTTGACTTTAGGGAGCAAGTTCAAAGGGATATAAGTTGCAGTATTTACTCAGGGGTGAAGAGACTTGCACAGGATATAATAGCTTGGAGAGCTGTATCTTTGGAATGAAGACCACAGCAACAATCTGAAATATATATAGCTAATAAACTTGCTGTACATATGTGTACAACTGATATTCCAACTGTCAGCTGTTTTATGTTTCTTACAGTTCTAGGTGTTGCGATTAGACTTATCTCAATGACAACTTCATTGATAATGGCTCCTGGAAGAGTTAAAGCATGAAAGCTACAACAAAATTTCGATTTGGATGCTCGCTTCTGAGAGTCCATGTTTATCAATGTGCCACACTAATTCAAGTATATCAATGCCCAGATTTCTCCACAAGAGTTCAATCATGACATGGTTGCTGAGTAGATATGTATGATGCTCTTGTCTCAGAAATATATGTATAACTCTGTAGTTTCAATGAAACAACATTGCACCATCCTAAGATTTAAAAAAAAAATTACTTACCTTTTGGAAGATAGTAGTTCCAACTGATGTGTTGGTGTACTGGTGAGGGCTCACTATTATCTGAAAGTCGTGATGATGAATGTAAGAATGGATGAAACCATAAGCACTATAGGCAATGAGGTCATTGCCACTGGTGCCACATTGCAAGCATCAGCATCATCACAGCTCTGAAGGCAACCACGGACATAGCTGAAACACAATGGATACACTTTGTTTATTCATTAATTCAAACAGTCACCAATAATTTTTTGAATTTTCATCAATATTTTAAAATCAAATGCCACCAGTGGTGCAAACAAGTTCTTCTGAAGTTCATCTAATGATTTAGTATTCTGCTGCTTATTAACAGGTGCAACATTTCCTGTTATTATGAGGAAGCAGTTACTGGGGTTGGTGCACAGTGATTTCATTAAGCCATATAGATAAGGATATGTGTCTAATCAAGACATTGGGTACCAGAAACTGGTTGAGTACATTGTAATAGCAACTATACAGCAGTGTACTTTTGTTGTTAAACAAGAAGGAATGAATATAATTATGTTAATGGGAAATAACTACTTACAAAAAGGTGCTGATTCATCAGTTATACTGAATAACTGTTAATACTCTGCTCACTGGGATCTTTATGTTTTTCAGAAAATTAAAATTTATTACTGTTATAAGTACAGCTGTAGGCTGATAAATAGGGCCAGAGTAAGTTAGTGCTTATCGGGGCTCTAGACCCCAGCCTCCAGGTGGACAGAGGGTCTCCACTCTGACTGAGTTCTTAACTGGCTGTCTAAGAAGAACCATTCATGATACAGTCATCATCATTGGATAAAATATGACCAAAAATATGAAACAAATTTCTTCCTTTATTATATCCACTATCTTAATAAATTAACATAAATCAGTTTTAAAAAAGAAGATTGAATATAATGCATTATAATTGTGATTTATATTTTCTTGTTGAACAGAAGTGTTCTGCAGTCTTGTGTAGTTACTGAATACCTAGTCCCAATACAGCAAAAAATTGCCACTGTGTAGGTGTGCAGTAGGATGTATTCCTTTCATGACAAGTTCCAACTATTTATAAACTCTGTATGCATGGAGCTGGGTAGAAGTTTTGACCACAACAATAGGCGGGTTACTTTGAACACTTTTGTGCACTCTGAGATACATTCTCCACTCCCCTCCTCCTTCTTCTGTTCACTGTTGTTATCACTTGTTAATTGTTTTAGAGCTGAACTGTTAATTCATGTGGCAGTATTGTTTGGACTGTTGTAATGTGCATTATATGAGGTCTGTTCAGAAAATTCCAGAAGATTCACAATTTCACGCCAGTAGTGTGTTGGAGTGAAGTGTGGCTGGTATCCCTACACACAACTGTTTAATGTATAACTGCCTGAACTTTCATTGTTGTATTTATTTTAGCTTTTGTTCAGTGCTGTATTGAGTAGAATGCTGTCTCACACAGTTTGCAAATTTCAAAATGGCACAGTTATAGGAGCAAAAGTCTGCATTAAATTTAGTGTGAAACTCAAGAAAACCTTTCCAGGGACACACCAAATGATGCAGGAGGTCTATGGGGATGAGTTTTAAGCCATACTCAATGTTACAAGTGGTTCACATGGTTTAAAAATGGCCAGATGAAGTTAAAGGTGACCCTTGTTCAGGATACCCTCCAACGTCTACTGACAATGTTCATGTCAGAAATGTCAACGAAATTGTGTGTGCCAGTCAAAGACTGAACATCTGAGAGGTTGCAGAAGATTGTAACATTTCAGATGGATGATGTCATTAAATCCTGATGTGGCATCTTGGAATGTGTCACATTGCCACAAAGTTTATCCTGTGGCTCATGATTCAAGACCAAAAAATCTGTGAAGAGCTTTTAGAGCATACAAATGAGAACAAGATGTTCTGTAAGAGAATCATACTGGTGATGGGATGTGGGTCTATGATTATGATGTTGAGACCAAGGTTCAGTCTTCACAATGAGTCAGGAAAGGTTCTACAAGACCAAAAAATGCTCACCTGGTCAGGTCAAGTGTCAAAGACGTGCTGATAGTTATCTTTGACTTTTACAGATTAGTTCTTCATAAATTCATGCCACAGGGATAAACTGTCAGTCAATGGTACTATCAAAATGTGTTGGGATGCCTTTGAGAAAATGACAGAAGAAAATGGCCTGAAATATGGCAAGACAATTCATGGCTCTTGCATCATGATAATGCACCTACACTCTCATCCCTGTTGGTGGGTAACTATTGCACAAAATATAAAGTTACTGTGCTGCCTCAGCCTCTGTACCTACCAGACCTGAGCTCTGCAGACTTCTTTTAATTCCAAAGTTGAAAAACTCATTGAAAGGATGAAGATTTGCAACAACAGATGAGATAAAAGAAAATTCACACAATCCAGCAAGAGGTATAACAAGACTGCTTCCAGAAGTGGAAATGGCATTGGGAGTGTATCAATTGTGGAGTAGAGTATTCCAAAGCAGACCATGCACAATAAGTAAAAAGTAAAAGCATAGAAAAATTTTGCGGACAAAGTTCCAGAATTTTTTGAACAGACCTCATATTTGTAGATTTGCTGTTGTTAGTGCAAGGGGTGACATTGCTTATTCTAATCAGTTAGTGTGTAACTCATATTTGAGTTTTATGTCTGGTTTTCAGAACCTGAAATGGACTCTCATCGTGTGAGAGAGTTTTCCAGCAGTGCCAGCAAAAGAAAAGCACAGAAACAAGAAGCTAAATTTGTGAAGGAATAGCCAAGACTGACTTCACAAAGAAATACTACTCCATTACTAACGTAAGTGAAATTTGTACTGAACCAGAACCTGCTGCACCTATGCTTTCTTCTTCTAAGAAGTGTTTGACAAGATACAGTGAACCTGAAATTGTTGTGGAACAGTATTTTGTAAGTGACACAGTGATGATTGTGAATGTTGAACTAGGTAATAATAAAACTGAATCCACTAACAGTACTGACTGTGAATTAGTGAAGTCCCCAACATTGGAGAAAGATGCTGCAAAATGGAAAAAAAAAGTTGTGGAACTTTGTTTAGCAAAAGGCTTAGACTATTTTAAGAACAATTTACACAATAAAAATAAATCTGAATGTGCCTACATATCAAAAAAGATACACATCCAAAACACTGTTCAATAGAAAACTACTAAATGGACACCACAGTGAAAGAAAGTGGCTGTTGTGTTCTGAATCTACAGGAAATGTATTTCGTACTTTCTGTAATTTATTCAGTGACAGCATGGACTTAGACAACATGTGGAGCCTACTTCATTTCCAGCCTGTGGATTTTCTGAAGTAGGGGGAAGAAAGAGTGATGTCTCAAGGAAACAGCACTAATCATTGCAAAAATTCAGTGATGTGGCTCCCTTGTTTATTAGGTGGCTGGTGAAAACATCCAATAATTAAAAAGTTTCACCTACACCTGTTACACGTGACCAGATGACTTCACTGTCACACTCATCATCAACCTCAATAGAAACAATATTTTTGTCAACTGCAAGGAAAACTCCCCTTTCTATTGCCTCTAGTGTGTCTTTCTGATATACGTTCCATGACTCAGTAAATATCTCAGAGCTATCCACTTCAGGTTTCAGACAGCTCTGTCCCAAGAATAATTTGAGTATGATAACTTTCCTGGAGGGCAGTAAATTTGGGAATTTTACTACAAATACTTTGACAGTTTACTAATAAAATTGCACTGTCAGAGTGTCTTTATTCTGAATGCCATTGCACTTCCATTGCTGTGAATCGACTGCTGAGTGTTCATCAGAGCACCTCTAACTACCACCTAGCCTAAAAAACCCTCATGTGCACCCCACAAGTACTCTGTTACCTGAGTAGCTGTTTCCTTTGTGTAGCGCATCCCTGACCTATCAAGGGGAGTTCTACAAATTCCAACATGGTAATGCAGGTCCAGAAATCTACAGCTAAGACTGTCACAGAAGTGACAAATCCTTTGATTGAGACCTGCCACTCGGCTCCAAACCACATCTCAATCATCTCTTCCCTGGTTGACAGATCATACAAGAGAGTCCAGTTGAATGGCCTGCTCATTCACAGGATCTCAACCTGTGTGATTTCTGGTTATGGGGCTATTTCAAAAATATCGTGTATGCTGAGCCCATTCCAGATGTGGAGACACTGTAGCAGCTTATTAATGCTGCCTTTGACACTGTTAAGATCTAGCCTGGCCGATGTGATTCGAGTATGATAACTTTCCTGGAGGGCAGTAAATTTGGGAATTTTACTACAAGTACTTCAAAAGTTCACTGATAACATTGCACAGTCAAAGTGTCTTTATTCTGAACGCCATTTCACTTCCCTTGCTGTGAATCGACTGCTGAGTGTTGATCAGAGAACAGCTACAGCATGTACACGGATGTGTTGAGGCACTTGGAAGCCATTTTCAGCATGTACTGTAACTGTGGCTGCATGGTACAATGATTATTAGACTGCTGACTCTGTAGCAAAGTATGACTGAATAAATGGTCTCTAGCATGGAAACCATGCATTTCTAGACATAAGTTCATCAGACCTTGTTTGTTCCATATTCTGTCACTGATAAATCCCTAGAGTTTGTGTACAGTGGAAAAAATCACCCTATATAATGTTTTTCTATGCAGTTATTGATAATTTTAGCGAATACCTTGCACTTTTTGGAGAGGAATCTGAGAACTTACAGCTTTTGTTGACTTGTCTGTCCTCGTTCTTGAGAAGAGAATGACAGTTTTGTTGAACAGTCTTCTTTTGTAGACATTTCATAAGTAATTTTGCCAATCCAGCTACAAACATTTCTCCTGAAATACCATAATCTCCAGATGTCTTTCCCTTCTTGGCAATTTAGACAGTTGTACACACCTCATCTGAAATTACTTCCAGTACCTTGTTATGTTGTTGTGGTCCTCAGTCCCGAGACTGGTTTGATGCAGCTCTCCATGCTACTCTATCCTGTGCAAGCTTCTTCATCTCCCCATACCTACTGCAACCTACATCCTTCTGAATCTGCTTAGTGTATTCATCTCTTGGTCTCCCTCTACGATTTTTACCCTCCACGCTGCCCTCCAATGCTAAATTTGTGATCCCTTGATGCCTCAAAACATGTCCTACCAACCGATCCCTTCTTCTAGCCAAGTTGTGCCACAAACTTCTCTTCTCCCCAATCCTATTCAATACCTCCTCATTAGTTACGTGATCTACCCACCTTATCTTCAGCATTCTTCTGTAGCACCACATTTCGAAAGCTTCTATTCTCTTCTTGTACAAACTGGTTATCGTCCATGTTTCACTTCCATACATGGCTACACTCCATACAAATACTTTCAGAAACGACTTCCTGACACTTAAATCTATACTCGATGTTAACAAATTTCTCTTCTTCAGAAACGATTTCCTTGCCATTGCCAGTCTACATTTTATATCCTCTCTACTTTGACCATCATCAGTTATTTTACTCCCTAAATAGCAAAACTCCTTTACTACTTTAAGTGTCTCATTTCCTAATGTAATCCCCTCAGCATCACCCGATTTAATTTGACTACATTCCATTATCCTCGTTTTGCTTTTGTTGATGTTCATCTTATATCTTCCTTTCAAGACACTGTCCATTCCGTTCAACTGCTCTTCCAAGTCCTTTGCTTTCTCTGACAGAATTACAATGTCGTCGGTGAACCTCAAAGTTTTTACTTCTTCTCCATGAATTTTAATACAACTCTGAATTTTTCTTTTGTTTCCTTTACTGCTTGCTCAATATACAGATTGAATAACATCGGGGAGAGGCTACAACCCTGTCTCACTCCTTTCCCAACCACTGCTTCCCTTTCATGCCCCTCGACTCTTATAACTGCCATCTGGTTTCTGTACAAATTGTAAATAGCCTTTCACTCCCTGTATTTTACCCCTGCCACCTTCAAAATTTGAAAGAGAGTATTCGGAGTTAACATTGTCAAAAGCTTTCTCTAAGTCTACAAATGCTAGAAACGTAGGTTTGCCTTTTCTTAATCTTTCTTCTAAGATAAGTCGTAAGGTTAGTATTGCCTCACGTGTTCCAGTATTTCTACGGAATCCAAACTGATCTTCCCCGAGGTCCGCTTCTACCAGTTTTTCCATTCGTCTGTAAAGAATTTGCGTTAGTATTTTGCAGCTGTGACTTATTAAACTGATAGTTCGGTAATTTTCACATCTGTCAACACCTGCTTTCTTTGGGATTGGAATTATTATATTCTTCTTGCAGTCTGTAGGTATTTCGCCTGTCTCATACATCTTGCTCACCAGATGGTAGAGTTTTGTCATGACTGGTTCTCCCAAGGCCATCAGTAGTTCTAATGGAATGTTGTCTACTCCTGGGGCCTTGTTTCGACTCAGGTCTTTCAGTGCTCTGTCAAACTCTTCACGCAGTACTTTATCTCCCATTTCATCTTCATCTACATCCTCTCCCATTTCCATAATATTGTCCTCAAGTACATCACCCATGTATAAACCCTCTATATACTCCTTCCACCTTTCTGCCTTCCCTTCTTTGCTTAGAACTGGGTTGCCATCTGAGCTCTTGATATTCATACAAGTGGTTCTCCTTTCTCCAAAGGTCTCTTTAATTTTCCTGTAGGCAGTATCTATCTTACCCCTGGTGAGACAAGCCTCTACATCCTTACATTTGTCCTCTAGCCATCCCTGCTTAGACATTTTGCACTTCCTGTCGATCTCATTTTTGAGACGTTTGTATTCCTTTTTGCCTGCTTCATTTACTGCACTTTTATATTTTCTCCTTTCATCAATTAAATTCAATATTTCTTCTGTTACCCAAGTATTTCTAGTAGCCCTCGTCTTTTTACCTACTTGATCCTCTGCTGCCTTCACTACTTCATCCTTCAGAGCTACCCATTCTTCTTCTACTGTATTTCTTTCCCCCATTCCTGTCAATTGTTCCCTTATGCTCTCCCTGAAACTCTCTACAACCTCTGGTTTAGTCAGTTTATCCAGGTGCCATCTCCTTAATTTCCCACCTTTTTGCAGTTTCTTAAGTTTTAATCTATAGTTCATAACCAATAGATTGTGGTCAGAATCCACATCTGCCCCAGGAAATGTCTTACAATTTAAAACCTGGTTCCTAAATCTCTGTCTTACCATTATATAATCTATCTGATACCTTTTAGTATCTCCAGGATTCTTCCAGGCATACAACCTTCTTTTATGATTCTTGAACCAAGTGTTAGCTATGATTAAGTTATGCTCTGTGCAAAATTTTACAAGGCGGCTTCCTCTTTCATTTCTTCCCCCCAATCCATATTCACCTACTATGTTTCCTTCTCTCCCTTTTCCTACTGACGAATTCCAGTCACCCATGACTATTAAATTTTCGTCTCCCTTCACTACCTGAATAATTTCTTTTATCTCGTCTTACATTTCATCAATTTCTTCATCATCTGCAGAGCTAGTTGGCATATAAACTTGTACTACTGTAGTAGGCATGGGCTTTGTGTCTATCTTGGCCACAATAATGCGTTCACTATGCTGTTTGTAGTAGCTAACCTGCACTCCTATTTTTTTATTCATTATTAAACCTACTCCTGCATTACCCCTATTTGATTTTGTATTTATAACCCTGTATTCACCTGACCAAAAGTCTTGTTCCTCCTGCCACCGAACTTCACTAATCCCCACTATATCTAACTTTAACCTATCCATTTCCCTTTTTAAATTTTCTAACCTACCTGCCCGATTAAGGGATCTGACATTCCATGCTCCGATCCGTAGAAAGCCAGTTTTCTTTCTCCTGATAACGACGTCCTCTTGAGTAGTCCCCGCCCGGAGATCCGAATGGGGGTCTATTTTACCTCCGGAATATTTTACCCAAGAGGACGCCATGATCATTTATTCATTGAGTAAAGCTGCATGTCCTCGGGAAAAATTACGGCTGTAGTTTCCCCTTGCTTTCAGCCGTTCGCAGTACCAGCACAGCAAGGCCGTTTTGGTTAATGTTACAAGGCCAGATCAGTCAATCATCCAGACTGTTGCCCCTGCAACTACTGAAAAGACTGCTGCCCCTCTTCAGGAACCACATGTTTGTCTGGCCTCTCAACAGATACCCCTCCGTTGTGGTTGCACCTATGGTACGGCCATCTGTATCGCTGAGGCACACAAGCCTCCCCACCAACGGCAAGGTCCATGGTTATATGAATTATTATTTATCAGTATTTCTGAGGCACCTCTAGGTGATGTTTTCCAACCAAACTACAAGAAACAAAGTATTTTTCCAGTAGGAATTGCCTTTTTGTCTAGGGATCAAAGTGGAGATCTTTCTTCTGGTGTAAGGATCTTCAACATGATTCCTCCAGACAGAAGAGAGCAAACTGGTAGACTCCACTGTTGATCCTGCTACTAGTGTGTGTGAGTGTGAGTGTACCAAACATGGTGTCACTGTGTGTGTGTGTGCCTGAATCAGCTGCCAACGGCTTAGCTCTGGACAAGGTCGTGCAGCGGAAGGCTTTACTCTGTGAAAACCCCCAATTGGCAGAAGTCTTGTAAATAGCACAATCTTTAGCAGTAGTATCACAAGATGTATCCACTAGGACAACAGATACCTTGCATGGGGAAGTGGTAGCGGCAGTGGTGGACATGCAGATCCATCTCCGGGCAGACCGAGGCCCGCCCAAGCAGCCACAACTGCCACAGCATCAGTATCAGTGTTCTTTGTTTCTGTCTCATCCTTTCTGTTTAGTCCAGCATGAACATTTGATGTGCCCTAAGTGCTGGACTACTTGTAATGCTTGCCACGAGAAAGGCCACATCGCCTATGTCGTCACCAAATGTTTCTCATGATATGGACATGGACATAAACTGTGCAACACTAATGCTTCTGACTTTTCCCAAGTTTTTATCAAGTTAAGTGTTTTTCGCCAAGTGATCTGGCTACAATGTGAGACCTGAGTTTCTCCTGGCATATACAACTTTCAAATAACTTCCGGGAATTCAGCCAGGTTACACTTTCAGCGACCGCCGATATTTCGGCGGGAGAACACCCCGCCATTTTCAAGGCAAACTGTCTGTTGCAGTTTGCCTTGAAAATGGCGGGGTGTTCTCCCGCCGAAATATCGGCGGTCGCTGAAAGTGTAACCTGGCTGAATTCCCGGAAGTTATTTGAGATCTGGCTACAGGTCGACACAGGTTCTGCAGTGACATTATTGAAGTCTCAAACCTGTGTGAATTTCAGCTTGCTGTCATTGATACTGGTCATGTAGAATCTGGCCAGTTATAACAAACAGAACATTGTGCAGTTGGGACAATTTATGGTATCTGCCTGTTAAAAGTCAGTGCTTTGTTCTGCTACATTTTTGGTGGATGCTGATGCCAGTGTTGAGAACTTGTTCAGATGGACACATTTTGGCATTTGGATTTTCTATCACAGATGCAGTTCACCTTGCATCCAATGAGGTACCATATTCTCAATTGGAAACACTGTGTGAGGAGATTTTGGACTTCTTTTTGGAGGTTATAGGGTGTGCTACTAATTTTTCTGGTCATACTTCTTTGAAATCCACAGCTCGGGCTAATTTTTGTCTTGTGTGTCATGTTCCTGTCACCCTGAAGGATCAAGTGAAAGCAGAATTGTACAGACTTCAATCTCCAGGGGTTATGACTAGTGAATGGCCCGCTCCACTGGTTGTACTTCAGAAGCTGTCTGGGAAACTTTGCCTCTCTGTTGACTTCAGTACTACTGTCAACACACAGTTGATTATGGATATGTATTCTCTACTACACCAGGAGATACTGTTGTCTGAAGCATATCTTCAGGTTCCTGTGGACAAAGAGTCTCAGCAAATTCTGGTTTTGAATACTCCTTTTTGGCTCTATCAATATTTGCACCCTCCTTTTGGTGTGGCTAGCGTCCCTTGCTATTTTCCAGTGATTTTTTTAGAGCAACTGACTATACCTGTCATGGGTTGCATTAATTATCTGAAATGATACTGTTGTCATGGGCTCTTCCATGTCGGATCATTTTAAAAAATTGTCCACTTTGTTTTCTATCTTCAGTCTGCAGGCTTATGGTACAATTTCACAAAATCAGTTTTTCCGAACTTCTATTATTTATTTGCAGTTCGAGGTCTTGCAGGATGGGGCTGACCGACTGCCAGACCACATCTCTGTTGTTATGTCTACGCCTCCCCCTCATCCACAAAGGAGCTTGATGCCTTCCTAGGGAAGATAGCCTACTACCATAAATTCCTACTGAGGGCAGCCACATTGGCCCACGCATTGCATGCCGTGTTACGCAAGAATGTACCTTTCTGCTAATGTGCTTTTCCAATGTTGAATTCCAAACTACTCTCAGCCCCTTATTTAGCTACTTTCTCTTCAGAGCAGCATGTAGTTTTGGTGACTGATGCTTCACAATACTGCCTTGGCACAATCTCTGAATGACCTGTTACCTTTGCCTCGAAATCTCTCACTCCAGCCCAGCAGCATTACTCTCACATGGGCTCTTGTCATAGTCTATGGTCTCCAAAAATTTCATGTTTCTTTGTATGGCTCCAAGTTTCACCTTATTACTGACAATAAACCCTTGGTTTCCTTGTTTGACCCTCACACTTCCTGCCTGAGAAGGCAGTACAGCATCCACATTGCTAGGCACTGCTCTTGCTCGCTACAATTACGAAATCCATTTTTGACCTAAGCCTAAACACACCACTGCAGACGCCTTGTCCAGCCTTCCTGTGGGTCCTGATACTGACTTTGATTGTGAAGAATTTCTTTATTTCCATTTTGATATTGGAATGCAGGCCATGGATGTGGGTTTCCCAGTTATGAGCTCCTGCATGGCAGCTGCCAATCCAGTTCTCCATCAGGTGGTCCGGTTTGTTCAACAGAGCTGGATAGATAAATTACTGGGTCGGGCTTTGGACCCCTGTGCAACTTTCTTCCTAATGTTATTGCCTCTCTGTTTTTGACAGTGTTTTGCTGTTGTCCACTGAGGACATCTCTTTCAAAGTAGTCACTTCCACTGCATCACAGTGCAAGGTTGTACACCTGCACTACCCGGCCCATTGGGGAGTTTTGCACACTAAATTATTAGCTAGAAGACATGTCTTTGATGGCGAAATTTCCCATTTTGTTGCAGCTACTGACCAGTGTTGTCAACAACAGGCAACTCCCAGAGCACCCCTGTCCCCATGGCCTGCTCCCCACCAGCCATGGGAATGCATTTGAGTAGACTTTGTGGGTCCCTTCTTGAATTCTTATTGGCCCTTGATTGTGGATGCATTTTCCCAGTTTCCTTACATTCTCTGGTGTGTGTTGATGTTGGCTGATGTCACAATTTGTACACTTTCGAGGGTTTCTTCTATTGAGGGATTGCCTTGTACCCTAGTTTCTGAGAATGGGCTCCAGTTCGTTTCTCACACCTTTCAATTGTTTTATTCCCATCATTAATCATGTTACAGCTCTGCCATTCTACCCTCAATCACATCGTGAGGCAGAATGACTAGTTCAGTTTATAAGTGAAGAAGCTTATTGTGGATTCTTCACCTTATGATGCCATTCTCCAGTTTCTGATCATCTATCGCTTCACATTTATGGGGAAGTGGAGCCTGGCAGAGTTGCTTCACATCTGGCAAACAACAAGCTCCTCCACCTTCTGTGGCCTGTGTCGCACCTGCTGTAGTTGTGTTTGTCAGAGCTCTTCGCATCGGGATTGCTGGTGTAAGCATGAGGGTTTAGTTGCCAGCCCAACTGGATACTGGCCACTTTTGTCTGTCACCAGGGACACCATCACTGTGATGTCCATATGGCTGACAGACTGATGGCATGCCAGTTTGATCACATGTGTCCCCACTCACCGTGGGAAGCTATCAGTTTGCAGGTGCGACCCCCTTCACCATAGCCCAGCCCATCACCCTCCACCTTGAGCCTATTGTCACTTGTTGTAAAGGCACCCCCCCCCCCCCCCCCCCCCCCTTCTGTATGGTGCCCTGAGGTTCCAGCTTCCTGGCACTGGGCACAGATCTGTCGCCGGACTAGGGTCCATTGCCGCAGTCTGCTGTTCTGATTGGGCCAGCTCTGCTAGCCCACTTGCCATCACTGCCTCAGCTGTCATCACTGGTGGGAACAGTACTGTGTCCTGCACACTGGGACATGCCTGCTTTGGCAACGCAGAGATGTTGGTGGCACCTTACTCTCCAGCACTGTTGTTGGGCACTGCATGGACCCACTCTGCCTTTAGGCATGAGCATGTACCCGCACGTTCTGACTCTATGCTCCAGTGCCTGTGCCCGCCCAGCATATTGTCCCACCCTTGCTGTCAGCACCACCTACTGCCACTACAGATCTGATGGATGTGTCTCTCAACAGATGCCAGCATCTCCTCTATCTCCTGGGTGCCCACTTCACATGACGGAGAGGTGTTGTTCTGTGTCTTGTGATAAATGAAGTCATGAGATGCTTATTTCTTTTATTGTTTGTAGGTTATGAATGGAGCCATATTTGTGTAACTTGGTTACTACATCCACAAATTGAAAACAAAATTAAGAAAAATATTAGAAGGCACAGAGGCTCCATGTAGAATCTGCTGGCTGGTGTTCTGGGCACCCTGAATGTCATTCTTAGGCAGTTTCCCACATCCAACTAGACGAATACTGGGCTGGTATCCACATACCATGTCATTTACACAATTGGCACAGAATCATAAAATGTTTGAACACTTTCATGTGGGATGACACTTAATGCAGATCCATCCAGGGGGAAAGGTGTGGTGACAGGAATCTTCAAAACTGAGAATAAAACACTTATTGATAACAAATATCAGTCTTACACAGAGAGTTGATGTCAGATGAATTGCACTTACCCGCCATCGAAGTAGAAACCTCCACAATGAGACATGCGGATGATTTCAGTGTCAGTAGTGAGTGTACCACTGTCCAGGGCACATGTGCGAACTGTGATACGTGTTCCATTATCTGCAACATACAAGTCATGTGTGGATGATCTCTACTTCAACCAAACACACACACACTCTCTCTCTCTCTCTCTCTCTCTCTCTCTCTCTCTCTCTCTCTCTCTTTACATAAGTATTTATTATACACTATTAGGTACATAGCAATCAAATACTATTTAAAGTTGCATGTTCTGCAACTTGATTACGGAATTCATTTGTCAACACAAAAATCAATGTCATATGTGCATATGTGGGGAATGAGTATTAGAGACAATGTTAGAATGTCCTGGTCATGGATTTAGTGAAAGTTGTTAACTGTTGTCTTTCTTCTGTCTGTTACAAAGTGTCCAGTATCATGTGGATGACTGTAATGAATGTCTGTGCAGTGCTTTGCTGTCTGTGCATTGTTACAATTGAGAATGGATTGAAAGCAAGAATGAAGGTGTAACTAAGCTGACTAATTTTTCACTTTCCCTAACTAACTGGAGGCCCTCCACAGTTCCTATCCACTAACTTAAGTCAGACATCTCCATCCAGTTATTAGATCATCATCAAAAGAATTACTCACTGAGATACTGAAATGAGGTTTAGTATTTAAATCTGCAACATTGTCATATAGTAACGTGATAGGCAGCTTTTTACTAATTGCTTTGCTTGAATTTCTGATCAGATATGGGCATGAAAATGAATTGCATAATCAAAATTCAAACTGCCTATCTCTGGGTCAATTGGCACTCCATTGATGTGGTTTTAGTATCTCGGATACAAACACAACAAGATGAAGCAAAATGAAACAGCTCAATTTGCTACAGTTCTACTCCTAAATAAATATTTTTTTTGTTTTCTATTACTATCTAATGATGCCATGATTAGGGCCTACACAAAATTGACAAAATTTTATTCATGCAGTATTTCAGCAAACTTTATTGTCCACAGGATAAGTTACAGATTACTGATAACAACAGTGTAACAGGTTCATACAGAATCACTTTATTTACAGAAATATTCTAAATTTACAATATCTGAATATCACATGTACATCAAAATTCACTCCTGCTAATAACTGTTTGTTTCGTGATTGATGTAGCTTATTTGAAAGCCCTCATTTTCCTATTTCAAACAAATTTTTTACTTTTCCCAAAAACTTAAGGTTTCAAAATTCACTTAGCCTATAATCCTCAAGGTTTATACAATAACAAAAACAATACATTATTGACAAATTTATTGAATTGGATAGTTAAGATATCTACTCACCAAGCACCAGCAGAGCACACACATAAAAAATGGTTGTAATGGGCAAGCTTTTGGAGGCAGTGGCTGCTTCTTTAGGCAGGATGGTTGGAGGCGAAGGAAAAGGGGTGAAGGGAAAGGAGTGGAGAGGTCTAGGAAAAGGGGTAGGTTTCGGTAAAGTCATTCAGAACAATGGGTCAGGGAAGACTTGCCTTATGGGATGAGAAGGAAAGACTGCTTGTTGGGGACTGCTTTGGACAAGATCTGAAAACCTGAGAACTTAAAGGTGGAAGACAGGGTAATATTCAGTCAGAGATTACTGATTAAACATCATGAATGAATTAATGAGAGTGAAAATCTAAATCCACTGTATGTAACAGAGGTGGGAGGGGGTGGTGAAAAATAAACAGGAAAGACAATGAATGAGGTATTAACCTAAAACAGAGTGAAGCAAAGAGTAGTAACAGTCTAGAAATGCTACAGTAGAAGAAATTAACATAAATTAAGGCCAGATGGTTGGAGAGAAGCAAGGACATGCTGTAGTGCTAGTTCCCACCTGCGGGAGTTCTAAGTAACTGGTGTCTGGGAGAAGAATCCAGATGGCACTTGTGGTGAAACAGGTGCCAAGGTCATGAATGTCATGCTCTGCAATAGGATAATGTGAGTTGCTTGTATACACCCTCTGTCTATGCCCATTCATCCTATAGTTGAATTCTTTTATCTTGGCGGCTCGCGCTTGCCCGCCCAGACGCGGGAGATTGCTGCGTTGCCAGTTGCACACGACGCACGTGCCAAGAGAAGCAGCACCATAGTATAGTATAGTTCACAAACTTACGTTTAGGGGGGAGCGCGCAGTTTATGAAGTAAAGCCACCACGGCCGCATTAACCCTTTCGCTGCTACAAAGACGTGCTCCCCGCATTTTGTCATCACTGCACTGCTCGCCTGTGCAGACACACGGTGTTCCGACTGCTTTGACACAGCTGATCATTCGACTTCACAAAAACTATTTGGCCCAAAAATTTGATATTTACATGTCTTCTTGACTGATGCCTTCCCCCCATAAATGACTTAATTTTGTTTCGATGTTCAACGCAGTTATTATGCAGCATTAAATGTAGTAAAACACTGCACGGAATTTTGAAGAGTTTGCAGAGGTAAAAGTCCATAGAGTATACTTTCTGCATGGTCTATTTTAGTTGCCACAATGTTGAGAATTAAATGTGGACAAGATACCTAAATTTCATATAAAATTTACTGTATAACAATATCTCATTTAATTTAAGTACCACACAGGTGTCGTATGTAATATTGAGAAATATTCCGTCTTTCGCGACTGTAACAAAAGTTTTATTTACACTGAGCACATTTGGCTTTATTTTAAAGCACTTCAATGAATCAAAAGGAAGTAGACAAAATACATTAAACAAAACTGTGGACTTACAAAAACATTAGTACTTGAATATACCGTCCATCAGTGAAGTGCTCTGAGCTATGTCAAATATAATTTTTGTGTGTGGCACACACAAACATCATTTATTTGCTAAAACACTGATCTGCCAACACAAACGTTGAATATTGTGTTACCGCAGCACAAAACTAGGAAAGGTGACTTGGCAATGGAGGAGACAAAATACTGTCCACAGAAGATGCTTCAAAAGAGAGAAACGCGTCTGGTCTAAATAAGTCCCTTATTACAGTTGCAGAAGAGGAATATATTTCAGTACCATTCGTAAAACTGCGACTGTGGAACAAAAACAAGAAAGAGAACATGAGTACCATTGTGTATGTGCCATACCTTTCATTGACTGAAGTGCTTTAAAATAAAGCCAAACGCGTCCGGTGTAAATAAAACTTCTATTACAGTCGCGAAAGACGGAATATTTCTCAATATTACATACGACACCTATGTGGTACTTAAATTAAATGAGATATTGTTATACAGTAAATTTTATATGAAGTTTAGGTACCTTGTCCACATTTCATTCTCAAGATTGTGGCAACTAAAATCGACCATACGGAAAGCATACGCTATGGACTTCTACCTCTGCAAACTCTTCAAAATTCCGTGCAGTGTTTTACTACATTTAATGCTGCAT